>NC_136063.1:1636665206-1637304928 GCF_964261635.1 Lissotriton helveticus
AGTGCAAAAAGTAGGGAAAGTGTTGGATATCGAAGGGGTAAAAATTACTATAACAACTCCAAAGAGTGCAACAGTAGGGAAAGTGTTGGATAGCCGAGGGGTAAAATGAACTATTCCTACTCCATTGTGTGCAAAAGTAGGCTAAATGTTGGATAGTAGAAGAATTTAATTTACTATTCCATCGCCAGTGATTGCAACATTAGGGAAAGTATTGGATAGCAGAGGGGTAAAAATTACTATTCCCACTCCAGTTAGTGCAACAGTAGGGAAAGTATTGGATAGCGGAGGGGTAAAAATTACTATTCCCACTCCAGTTATTGCAACAGTAGGGTCAAAATGACTATTGCCACTCCAGTGAGTGCAACAGTAGGGAGAGTGCTGGATAGTGGAAGGATACAAATTACTATTCCCACTTCAAAGAGTGCAAAAGTAGGGTAAGTGCTGTATAGCGAAGGGGTACAAAGTACTATTCCAACTTCAAAGAGTGCAACAGTAGGGAAAGTGCTGAATAGCAGAGGGGTAAAAAATACTATTTCCACTCCAGTGAGTGCAACAGTAGGGAAAGTATTGGATAGCGGAGGGCTACAAATTACTATTCCCACTCCGGTGAGTGGAACAGTAGGGAAAGGGCTGGATAGCGGAATGGTAAAAAAATACTATTCCATCTATGGTGAGTGCAACACTAGGGAAAGTATTGGATAGAGGAGGGGTACAAATTACTATTCCCACTCCAGTGGGTGCAACAGAAAGAAAAGTATTGGATAGCAGAAAAACAAAATATTCTAATAACATTTAAACAATTAAAAAAATATTATACTTAAAAATAAATAAATACTATTTTAAAAATATGCAATAAAATATGTTAAACATATAAAAAGAACACATAACATAATGTTAATTACATATAACAAAAACCTAAAAATATGATATAAAAAATAATAAATACATTTATAAACTATTTATTTAAAAGGAATAAATATTCATAAACAAATTATTTAAAACATACATGTATTTATTTTATTTCCCACCCTATAACACCACCTGAATAAAAAGACATCAAACACTTTTATTGAAATGTATTAACATAATTAACATAATTAATAATGAATTCAAAATATATTATTAATAAAAAAGATAATACACATTCATTGAGTACACATTCTTTAACACAATAATATCCACAACACACACATAAAACTAATTAAACAATTATAATTATTAATGACTAATTAATTTAAATTAATTAACACATAATTAATAATTCATCAATAAAAATAAATTACTTCCCACCCTTCCCACCATTTACACCTAATAAACACCACAACACACCTAAAATGAATTACTACAATTAATTACTAATTAACCAATTTAAATTAACAACTAATTAATAAGTCATCAATAAAAATAAACTACTTCCCACCCTTCCCACCATTTTCACCCATAAACACCCCAACACACATCTGTAAAGAATTGCTCAGTTACCATCATTAATTACTAATTCATTTATATTAATTAACATCTAATTATTAGTTAATCAATAAAAAATAAATTACTTTCCACCCTAGTCCCATATAAACCCGCAACCCGCTATGGTACTAAAAATGCAAAATTCAATTTAAAAAAATGAATAACTACTATAACTAATCAATAAAATATATATAATTAAATTACATCCCATCCTATTCCCCTATAAACCCACAACCTGTTACAGAACTAAAAACGCAAACGTCAATAACTTTGTTTTATTAACTACTACAATTTTAACACATATAATAAAAATACAAACAATTCTTATACAAAAAAAGAAACATATACTAAAATGCACAACATTAATTTAAAAAATCGATAATTTGAACAACTATATTTTTACAAACGATATTAAACACTTATAGATATTACTTACCTAAAATCAACATTCTTGACCATGAGGATTATACTGCTAATATTCTTGACCCACGATATTTATGCAATTCGATATTTTTACCTCAATATTCTTTCTCTGCTCCGTATGTAGCTATTTTGAGTTCGCAAACAATCGGCTTGTTTGCTAATGCAAAAAAGGCTATTCTTATGTATTAATCCCTATTTTGCGATTCAGTAACCTTTTACCAAATCTGCAAAATTGGTTTGCCATTCGGAATTTTGGAAGGGGCGTCTCGTCCAAATTCTGAATCGCAGCGGTATATATAAATGTTTTGCGGCAGTGAATGCGGTCGCAAAATGTCCGCATTTTACCAACAACTTCAAGTTGACGGTAACCCATTTGCAAATGGGAATGGGTCCCCAATGGACTCCTTCCCCTTTGGGAATGGTGGCGAAAAAGTTTTTTAAGAATAGGCAGTGGTACTACGGACCATTGCCTGCTCTAAAAAATGTAAAAGAAAACTTTTCACTTTTCTGTTTTAAATGCAACCCATTCTCCTTCCAAGAAAATATGCTGCATATAAAAAAAGTGATTGCTTTATTGAAAAGCACTAGCAGGGTATCATCACAGTCATTTTAGCGATTCCTATGGGGGTTGCAAATTGCGACCTACCCCAGTAATACTAATGAAGTAGGTCGATTTGCAGCTCCCTAGGAATCGCTAAATCCAGTTCTATGACTTTCATGCATTTGGAATAGTGCTTACCTAATTGCGATTCACCAAAAATATCAATTAGGTAATCGCTATTTCAAATGTTGATGCAAGTGGTTCAACGTCTTTAAATAAAAATGAAAACCTTTCTTTTTTGGCAACCCTATTAACCTTGCTCCTCCCCATTGATGAAGCTGTTTGAAACCTAATATGGCAAAAGTAAAATAAAATAAATAACATAAAGAAGCTGGCTGGCACATCTTGAGGAGGCTCATCAGCGGTACCATTATTTGCGATTGATTTTTTTTAAGCTCTCCCATCCCCTATAACTTTGATCCCCTATTTATGTCCTCGGACCAGAATCTGTGAATCCAGACAAGATTGTAGAATCCAAACCTGTAAATCCAAAATGCTAGATCCATGAATCCTGATACAGAAACACATTAATTTTTATTTTGTTTAGGGCAGTAACTGCATCTTTCGTAACTACCACTTTCTCGCTGGGAATTGCGAGTGCTCTACTCGGTATGTTCTAAATCTGTTTTTAGGTCGAACCTACAGCGCTTGCGCTGTGAGGTGATCTGTTGAAAGTGCTTTGTGGGGATTGACTCCTCCCCCTTTTTGGATTGGCTTTCTGTGCGCCCTTTTGAAATGGTACCCTGCAAATGGATAATAGTGGGTGCATTTCCCACTTTTTCTGGGAAGTTCACTCTCATGGAGTATTGCCACTGGAGTGAGCAGTGGCGCGCATGCAGTCATTACGTGCAGTGTCCCCGAAGAGTACTTGTTTTTATCTCCATCCATGTTGCACAACCCTCCTACTCGCACTTCCGTGTTGCTTGGCCGGGATGCGCTCCCACGGGAGGCGCTTTGCATTTCATAACATTCATGTGCCCCAGGGGCATCTGCCAGGGTATATACACCATAACATTCAGGTGCCAGGCTGAATTTGCAGTTGTCTTGAGGGCGCTGTGCGCGCTGGTGCTGCTCCTGTGGCCATGTGCCGTCGCTGCTGGTATGACTGTACTAAGGCTCTGCTGACAGTTCTTCCTTCTAGAAGCCAGCTATCATCTGCCCTCCACGCATCCTCTCAGACTGCGCTGCTGGTAATCACGCCTCAGGAGCAGCGCTGGCATCTCTCCCAGCCCCGCCCAGCATTTGTTCGCCCAGCAGCGTTCCAGTGCAAACCCTACAACTCTGTTCTACCAATGACATCAGCATTCTTGGTGGCGAAAGGGGGAGAGCGGCTGACTATGCAACTGAGTTTGAGTCCCGGCAAGGGTTTTAATGTCCTGGCAAAATCACTCGTTCGGATTATTTTGCTTGTTATTAATTTTTCAGTATGACACGAGTGATCGAGAAAATAAAGTAACATTTTGCCTCAACTTCTTTGTTTACAAATCAATAGTATGCTGTGAATTGTTTCAACAGAAGCACTCGAACACTAAAGGTTCTCCTGTAATCTATTGATTTGTTACACAGAAGATCAACATCAAAAACATGGTGCCCACTGTATATAGAGCAAGCTAGCTACAAATGTACTTACCTTCCTAATCCTGCTTTCAAACACATTAAATGTATATTGGCGTGTGGAGACAACATAGAAAAAAGCAAACTACACATTATTCTCAATTTTTACTGTGCTGAAGACTGGCGTTTACGATGTTTTATGTTGGTATTTTAATGTGTTTCTTTTACCCTTTCCTTGCGGACAGGAGCTTCTACACAATAAAAAATTGCAAACTATTGAGAGATGAAACAGATAAAGCCCAGCTTTAAAACGAGGATGTTACGAGGGGGCAATCACTTGGGTCATGCTGAAATGGCAAAAAAGACCTGCATTTAAGCATCTCTGTACAAACTTCAGTTTGTTTCTGCCAGTGATCGACCAATGAAAACAGACATGGTATCAGAATGTGAGTAAGCTAAACTCCATTGTGGCGGTGTGATGAATGCATACTATTCCATGGGCCCTTCCAAACATTTTTTGTACATGAATGATGTAAGCATCATTATCTCAATGTTAAAACTCGCTGAAATTGGCAGGTATGGTTAATACCATTACAAAGATAACACAAACATGATTAAAAAAGAATGGACTTAGTATGCTTTAAAGACCATTACTAGCAAATTTCTAAGCGTTTTTTAAAACATTTTTTATGGCTCAAGTATTATGAAATAGAAGCCTGCAAACTGTGTAAGAATCGGTCTCCAATTTTCTCACTTCACTCCACCTGTGAATCGTTTGCCGTCTGCAGTAAGAAAATGGCATGGATACTTACATACTATTATTCAATTGGGGGCACTCACCCAGTGTTGTTGACTGTCTAAAGACAGATGTATCAAAAAAGAGCTGAACATACACCATCTACACTTGTTTCCTCAAGCTAGCCATCCTCTCTGTTGCTTAATGACTCCTTGATTTTAATATAATAACAATTTTGAAAAATAGGTGGACGAAGGCTTTAAGACAGGATTTATTTTCATATTTATAATAAACAAATATTTTTGGTTGGACATGGGCAATTACAACCTCCAAAGATTTGCTTCTAGGACATTTAATTTTTTTCAGCATCACCCATTCCCTTTTTAAGTTTTGCCTGTGCTTGAAAAATCTTGTGTTTGTAGGTTTCACTTGCGCTGTGCTTGAGAAATCTATTGTATTCAATATAATCTAAAAGGGGGCGGCATCCCACCCCAATGCTTTTCATTGGTTCTTGTGCTCGTTACTTACTTTTCCTCCATTTCTATTGGCTGTTGCATAGTTTCCTGCATTTACCAATGCTCATTTGACACCTGCTGCTCTTATCAGTTTCCTGTAGCAAAAGTACTGTTTCCTTCCACTGTTCAATACACACTTTTGCTTAAAGCCCTCTACTTTTCCTAGCTGCATGTTATGTTATATATTTATTTTTTATAGCGCCCGGCTACTCCAGGGGAGTGTCTCGGCGCTTTATCAGGCAGCTCAGAATAAAACAACATAACACCGATGCAGAAAACAGCCAAAATGAAGAAAAGAAAAAGAGACTCCTAAAGATTAAAAAGCCAAGTCTTCAGGCCTTTCCTGAACAGGAGCAAATTCGAGGAGGAACGTAGCGCCAGAGGCAGGGTGTTCCACAACTGAGGGGCCCTCAAACTAAAGGAGCGACCCCCAGTGCGTGCCTTCCTCACTCGTGGCACCATGGCCAGAAACAGAGACTCTGATCGCAGTGATCTAGTCGGACGATAGAAGGTCAACCTGCGTTGTAAATACTTTGCTCCTGCGCCAAATAGCGCTTTATGCGCCAAGGTCAGAGCCTTGAACATGACCCGCTTTCGGATGGGCAGCCAGTGAAGCGCCTGCACCAATGCGGAAGCTCTCGCTCGCCTATGAAGGCCAAAGATCGCACGGGCCGCGGAATTCTGCACAACCTGCAGAGGCTGAACAAGATAGTCTGGGAGTCCTAGATAGAGGACGTTGGCATAGTCCAATCTAGACCCCACTAAGGCCTGTACGGTGATCTTCCTATGTCTTCTGTGAGCAAAGGTAGGAACTTCCGGAGCATCTTGAGCAGCCCATAGCAAGTCCCCATCAGACCCCGAATGTGTGGAACCAACGACAGGCCATTGTCCAGCTTCACTCCCATGCATTTGTCTCGTACTCTGTTTAAACTTTTTGGGCACGCATTTCAAGCATGCTTGTGAACCCAGGTCAAAGCTCGAATCCGGCTGCCCAGCTCCAAGGTCTGCAGTTCTGGTGGTTATGTTATATACTCTGTCTTGCCGCTTTACTCTATTTTCTTTAGTTTAACCGGTAGCACTTCAAACAAGTGCATGTTTTTACAAACCTTTCTCCCCCTTATTGTTACCCCCAACGTTGCTGCCATCCGATTCCAGCTGCCATTCCCTGCCCTGGCCATTACTTTCACTTGCCAGCCCCACCCTGTCATTGCTTGTTTGTATTTTCCCTAAAGGCTGGAGATCTAATTCAAATGAGAAGAGTGCCGCATAGAGAGGCCAGTTTGGACCCTTTTGTTGCAGCTAAGCTGTTGTCATTTGTTTAACATCGCACATTCTTCATCGTACCATGCTAATGTTTGAGGGGTATGACTTTTTTTTTGCTACCATGATCACTCTGGCTCCTAACAGAGGGCTTTACATGACCCAGCCCCCAGGGAGCTCCCAGTTTTGCCAAATCCAACAAAGACTTATTGCTCCAACTGGGTATGTCTGTGCCTTTCATACAGCGTAAAGTTGACAGAACTGTTAGAAAGGCGAACCCTGGGGAGGCAGAAGGTGTCTGACTGACCACCCCTAGGTCTACCCCTCCTTCAGAGAAGGGACCGAGCGATGTCGAGAGGCCTCCGACGGGAGGGCCCTCTCCTAGAATCGTACAGCAGAGTAACCACACCACTACAAATATACACCACACGTAGATAGAGTTTTCAATCTTTATCGGGCAAGAAGTATCGGTTCAATATATACAGCAGATCCAGAGATCTGGAAAGTCTCGTGGCAAGGGGCAAGGTAGCGGGACAGTCTTATAGATGGTCGGTTGCAATGGGACCCTACGCACAGCTCTCAATCCTCGAGCTGGGGGGTTCCGGAAGGTGGGGCCGCGGCAGCGCCAGCAGGCTCCAAGATGGTTCAGCGAGCATGGACCGCGGCAGCGCCAGCAGGTTCCAAGATGGTTCAGCGAGTGTGGACCGCGGCAGCGCCAGCAGGCTCCAAGATGGTTCAGCGAGTGTGGACCGCGGCAGCGCCAGCAGGTTCCAAGATGGTTCAGCGAGTGTGGACCGCGGCAGCGCCAGCAGGTTCCAAGATGGTTCAGCGAGTGTGGACCGCGGCAGCGCCAGCAGGTTCCAAGATGGTTCAGCGAGTGTGGACCGCGGCAGCGCCAGCAGGTTCTAAGATGGTTCAGCGAGGGTGGGCCGCGGCAGCGCCAGCAGGCTCCAAGGTGGTTACAGCGAAGATTGACCGCGGCAGCGCCAGCAGGTTCCAGGTAGAGCAGCAAGGGGAGTTCATCTCAGGGTCAGCCGCGACAGCGTCAGCAGGGCTTCTCGACTCCGGGATACAACTGCCGTCCTACTCCGGGGCTGGCCCAGATATAGGTCTGGAGTCCTTTGATGTCCGGACCCTCTCGCCTGGGGGTCAGAGGGGCGGGGATGATGTTGTCCAGACACCCAGCAGGGGGGTGGAGCTGGAGCCCAGGAGGCCGGAGGGTGATCGAAACCAGGCATCCGGGGATGGTTGGAGAGCCATCGAAACTCCCCTCTCCTTGTCTCTGGTTGAGTGGCCACTCTACCACCCGGAGGGTTCTTGGTGCCTCGATGGCGGGCTCGCTGGGGCCGTGGCCGCGGCTGGTCCGGGACCACGTGTCTGTGACGTGATGGGCCCAAGATGGCGTCGGGCCTGGAATGAGGGACCGGGGTGGGCACCGGACCGGTAATGCTGGGGCGGCCCGAGGGTGTCGTGTCAGTGGTTGTGGGCCGCCGGGTGGCGGATCTGGTGGTTTGGAGGGCGTGCAGAGGTGTGCCCGAGGCCGACCCGGGCTGGATGGAGGGCCGATGTCGTCCGGGGCCCGCCGTGCGGGAGGGGTAGGACCACGCCACGAGGCCGGGTCCAACACGCGTCCCCCCCAGCTGAAGGCAGGGGAGAGTCACCCATCTTCTTGGGGATTCTCCTCGCCAAGGCGGAAGAATCTGGAGAGGCCGTCAGCGTTGGCGTGGTCATTGCCAGGGCGATGTTCCACGGTGAAGTTCATCCCTTGGAGGGAGATGGACCAACGTAGCAACTTCGGGTTCTCGCCCCGCATCTGCATCAACCACCGCAGGGGCCGGTGGTCGGTCTGTACTCGGAAGTGGGTGCCGAAGAGGTAGGGCCGGAGCTTCTTTAGGGCCCATACGACGGCGAATGCTTCCCTCTCGATGGTGCTCCATCGTTGTTCTCGGGCCAGCAGGCGCCGGCTGATGAAGGCCACAGGAAGGTCAACTCCGTCAGAGTTCATTTGGGACAGTACGGCCCCAATGCCGTGTTCCGAGGCGTCAGTTTGGACGATGAACTCTCGGCTGTAGTCGGGGGCCTGGAGCACCGGGGCGGTGCACATGGCAGTTTTTTGTGTCTCGAAGGCTACTTGGCACTCGGGGGTCCAGTGCACCTTCGGGGGTAGTCTCTTGGAGGTTAGTTCTGTGAGGGGCCCCACAATGCTCCCATAGTCCTTTATGAACCGCCGATAGTATCCAGTGAGCCCCAGGAAGGCTCGGACGGCGGTCTGGGTGACGGGGGGCTCCCAGGCCTGGATGGCGTCGATCTTGGGTTGAAGGGGAGCCACTTGGCCGCTCCCCACTTGGTGTCTCAGATAGGTCACGGACCCTTGACCGATCTGGCACTTGCTGGCTTTTATTGTTAGTCCGGCCCGTTGGAGGGCCGTCAGGACCTTCCAGAGGTGGGTCAGGTGCTCGTCCCAACAGAGGCTGTACACCGCAATATCGTCCAGGTAGGCGGCACTGAACTCTTCTAGCCCCGCCAGCACTCGATTCACTAGTCTCTGGAAGGTGGCCGGAGCATTCTTCATACCGAAGGGCATCACGTTGAAGTGGAAGTGGCTATCGGGGGTCGAGAAAGCGGATCGTTCTTGTGCCCCTGGCGTGAGGCCGATTTGCCAGTATCCGGCCGTGAGGTCGAAGGTGCTGAGGTACCTGGCGGCTCCCAGGCGATCGATCAGTTCATCCGCTCGGGGAATGGGATGGGCGTCGGTCCTGGTGACGGCATTCAGTCCCCGGTAGTCGACACAGAACCGCAGCTCCAGGGGCACCCCGGGGGCGGCGGCCTTAGGGACCAGGACGACGGGACTGGCCCATGGACTGTCTGAAGGTTCGACTACCCCTAGGGCTAGCATCTTGGAAACTTCGGCTTGGATGCAGGCCCGGACTCGGTCGGGGACTCGGTAGGCTCGGTGCCGCACGGGCGGACTGTCCCCGGTGTCGACGTCGTGAACACACCACTGGGTGACTCCGGGGGTGAGGGAAAATAAGTTCGCAAATTGACCCAGCAGTTTCTGGCAGTCCTGGCGCTGCTTGGGTGTCAGCGCGGGAGAGAGGGAGACTCCCTCGACGTAGCCATCTTTCTCGGAGGTGCTCAGGAGGTCTGGTAGAGGCTCGGAGTCGTCCTCTGCTCCGTCATCGGTAGCCAACAACAGGCTTAGTTCGGTGCGGACAAAGTGGGGCTTGAGTCGGTTGGCGTGTAGGACCCGGAGGGGGTACCGGGGGGACTCTATGTCCACTAGGTAGGTGACGGGGCTCTTGCGCTCCACCACTTTGAAGGGCCCCGTCCATTTGTCCTGGAGGGCGCCGGGGTCGACCGGGGACATGACCCAGACATGCTGGCCCGGCTCGAATTCCATGGACGAGGCATTTTCATCATACCAGCGCTTCATTTCCTCTTGACTGGCCTTCAGGTTGGTTTCGGCCAGTTCCCGGAACTTCCGAGTCTGGTTGCGGAGAGTCAAGAGGTATTGGAGGCGGCCAGCTCCCAGCCTTCCTTGACCAGGCTGAGGGGGCCTCGCACTGGGTGTCCATATAATAGTTCAAAGGGGCTGAACCCCAGGGACTTCTGGGGTACCTCCCGGTAGGCGAACAGGAGGCATGGCAGCAGAACGTCCCATTTGCGCCGGAGGGGCTCTTCTAGGCCCTTGATCATTCCTTTCAGGGTCCTATTAAATCGCTCCACTAGTCCATTCCCTTGAGGGTGATACGGGGTGGTGAACTTATATGCGACCCCGCACTGTTGCCACAGGGACGGCATATATTTCGATATAAAGTTGGTGCCCCGATCACTGACGACCTCTCGGGGGAAGCCAACTCGGGAGAAGATCCCCATTAGCGCCCGGCCCACTACGGGGGCTGTGATAGTCCGGAGGGGGATAGCTTCTGGGTAGCGGGTGGCATGGTCCACCAGGACGAGGATGAAGCGGTGCCCCTGGGAGGTTGGAGGATCCAGGGGCCCCACGATGTCGATCCCTACTCGCTCGAAGGGAGTGGTCACCACGGGAAACGGTTGGAGTGGGGCCTTGATTTTCCCCCCAATCTTTCCGCTGGCTTGGCAGGTCGGACAGGTTCGGCAGTGGTTGTACACATCTCGGCGCATCTTCGGCCAATAAAAGTGGGTCACCAGGCGGCTGTAGGTTTTGTCCTGCCCCAGGTGCCCGGCGAGGGGCACATCATGTGCCAGGTTTAGGAGAAAGTCTCTGAAGAGGAGGGGGACGACTAGCACTCGGCCAGCCCCCCGCTCGGCGATCTTTTGTTCACTGTACAGGAGGTCCTGGTCCCAATAGATCCAGTGGGACCCCGAGGAGTCTCCTGTGGCTTCCGTGGCGGCTTGTTGTCGGAGTCCCTCAAGGGAAGGACATGTCTTTTGTTCCCAACGGAACTGCTCGCGGGTGCGGCCCCCTTCTTGGCGCCACTGGGCTAGTTCGGGAAGGGGCCCGAGCTCGGAAAGTTCTTCCTGGCTGGGGCCCTGCGGCCCCAGTTCGGGTTCGGCCGTGGCAGTGGCGGGTGGCGGAGGTGCCGGCCATTCAGGTTCTTCGGGCAGATTGTCTTCGGTTGGGACGGCGTCCCGGGTGGACATGGATCGGGTCGTTACGCAAACCCATTCAGGAAGGCCTAGCATCCCCAGATGCTCTCTTCTCTCGATCTGTGCCCAGGGGGAACTTTCCAGGTCGTTCCCTAGGAGGCAGTCTACCGGGGCATCGTCTAGGACGGTGACTTTCAGCAGGCCGGACACTCCTCCCCACTCGAAGGGGATGCGGGCCATCTGGCACAGGCTCTCGGAATTGTCCGCGGACCAGACAGGGCACAGAACGTGGGGCAAGATTTGTTCTGGGGTCACCAGATGGCAGCGGACGGCGGTTATGCTGGCCCCGTGTCGCGGAGAGCCTCGGCCCGGCGTCCATTAATGGTGACCCACTGGCGGTACTTCTGGGTGTTGACCCGAATCTGGTCTCGGGGGATCATGTCTTTGTCGCCCAGGGAGGCGAGGCACATGGCCGCGGACTCCCATTCTTCTGGTTCCATAGGGACCTCTTCTTCTTCCTCCTTTTCTGCGCTCAGGGCAGCTGCAGTGATTTGTCGACCGGGGGGCCCGGTGGTGCCGGGCCGCTGGTTCATGGGGCAGAGAGGATCATTGGCATAGTGACCCAACCGTTGGCATCTGTGGCACGTAACGTTGGGGCGTGGCCCCGGTCGGGCTGGATGGGCCCCCCTCGGGCTGGCGGTTAGTGTAGAGGAGGCGGGCGGAGACCCCGGCGGAAGGTCTCGACCTCGGCTGATGCCAGACCCGCCGCCTCCCGGCCGGTGGTTCCCCGGGGACCCTCGTCCGTATTCTCCTGTGGTGTTCCGGTGGACGCGGTTGCTCGCCCACCGATCTGCTTCGACCGCTAGCTTCCGCGGCTCGGTCAACTTGCTGTCGAGGAGGTGCTGTCGTAGTTCAATGAAGCAGTTGTTGGAGAGGTGCTCCCATAACATCAGGTCGACCAACTGCTGGTAGGTAGTGACCTGACTGCCTTTGACCCACCCCTCGAAGGCTCTGCTAAAAAAGTTCACATATTCTACCCAAGTGGTACCGGGGATTTTTTTACAGTCTCGGAACCTCTGCCGGTACATTTCGGGGGTGAGTCCGTAGCGCATGAGTAGGGCCGTTTTCATGTGTTCATAGGAGGTCATTTCGGTGTCAGGGAGTTCCAGCAGGGCGTCTCTCCCTTCGTTGACGAACTTTCCCCACAGGCCGGCACCCCAATCCTTCAGGGGCACCCGATGGGCGGTCATGGCCACCTCGTAGGCTTTGAACCATTGTTGGATATCATCGTTCTTGTAGTATTCTTTGACTACATCTTTCGGTAGGTGAACCCTGGCGTCCACGGGAGGGGCCGCAGTCTTGGCCCCGGCCGCGCTATCTTCGTTGATCTTGGCCTTGATTTCTAGTTCTCTCAGGCCTCGTTCGTGTTCATAGGCTAGTCGTTTTTCTTCGAGGTCACGTTGTCTCCGTTTCTCTTCTAGATCCCCCTCCAGCCATAGTTGCTCGAGGGCTATCTTTTTCTCCGCTAGCTGGAGTTCTCCGTCTAGCCAGAGTCGTGCAAGTTCCATTTCGTGTAGCCTGTTGCGCTCTCGTTCTCGAGCGTCTTCATAGATGAGGTCCGCGTTTAGTGTTGCGGTTCTTTCCCCCGTCGGGGGTGCGCTGGTTTCCTGTTGCCCGTTCGGGCCATTCTCCTCTTGGGGTGGTCTGTCTCGGGTTTCCACCCAGGCTTGTAGGGCCGATTTAAAGTCCTCTTTTGTGCTCAGGCCAGTGGTAGCGATACCCATGTCTTTACAGAATTGTTTTAGTTCTTTGTGGCTGTATTCTTCTATCTTCTCTTTCTGGAATTCGGCAGGTAGGTTGGTTCCTTGGTTCGTCATGGTCTCTGTGTGTTTTTCCGTCGTAGCGGTTAGATCACTCTCTGTACGATTTTGCGTTGGCTCGGATCCCACCGCTGCCATCAATGTTAGAAAGGCGAACCCGGGGGAGGCAGAAGGTGTCTGACTGACCACCCCTAGGTCTACCCCTCCTTCAGAGAAGGGACCGAGCGATGTCGAGAGGCCTCCGACGGGAGGGCCCTCTCCTAGAATCGTACAGCAGAGTAACCACACCACTACAAATATACACCACACGTAGATAGAGTTTTCAATCTTTATCGGGCAAGAAGTATCGGTTCAATATATACAGCAGATCCAGAGATCTGGAAAGTCTTGTGGCAAGGGGCAAGGTAGCGGGACAGTCTTATAGATGGTCGGTTGCAATGGGACCCTACGCACAGCTCTCAATCCTCGAGCTGGGGGGTTCCGGAAGTGATGAAGCAAAGCTTCGCATATTTTGCGACTTGCTGTATTCATGAACCTCGTTTATGTGTAACAAGGTAATAAGTGTACGTCTTACTAACGTTATATTTAGTTTAAGCAAAGTTTATGAAGCTTGCCTATGTGTATTCCTAATGCATTTAATCCTTGTCCGTAAAATATGGCCGCCGCTTGTATTTAGTTACTGCGCATGCGTCAGTCACACTCACGTGTCCTGACGGGTCTGCAGAAGTGGAGGGAAATTTATGCGCATGCGTAATACATAGCTTTGCCAGTAACGTGGTACTGCTCGTGCCACTGCTCTTGTGCCTGTTATATGTAGCTAACATTTAGACTGCATAAGTATATTTTATAGTGATAAGTTGAAAGTACAAAACCCTGTGATGTGTTTTCATAATGTTATTTTTATGTATTAATTTGTTTTCGCTTACTTTTCATGTACCGCGGGGAATGGGGGTCTAACTGCACCAAAAGCCATCTTGGAGGTCCCTTCTACGCATGTGCGACTTTCTGGGGCACCGACAACCTTGGCTGATGGAACACCGCCAGTTGGCAGTGATGGGCAAGATGCTCCTGAGAACTGACCTGCAACCCTAGCAGGACGGAATCACATGTTCTTATTCCGAAACAATGTAATATATCTATTGTATTTCTATGCAGTTTCTCATGGGAACCCCGATCTCGCTAGGCGGTACCCAGATATGTAAATGAAGCATCCAAATAGTGTGTTATGATTGGTGTATTACCCAAATCCTACCTTAGGACCAATCGAAATTGGGGATTCTGACACTTTGCAACATTTGGGGGGTGGTACCCTGTGCCAAAACTGTATATCTACCCTGGGTTCACCTAGGGAAATTGTCCGACTTGTCTGGTTTAGCTGACCTGTCACTGACCCATCGTACTCAATAGGTGACTGAAGATACAGAGCGCTGCGGAGCACTCTGTCCGAAATTGACCATAGACTAAGGTTTTACTGAACCTTAAAGTGCTGGCGAAGCACTTTGCTGGGAGTTCGCTGATCCAATCGGGGTCTTGATCGATAGCTGCAGAGAGGGTGGAACGCAGGCGTTGCTTCCAAACTGCGGGTGCGGTCCTGTCCTGAGCGGTCCTGTCCTGAGGGTTTGCTGTCCTGTCCTGAGGTCCCGTCCTGATTCCTAATCTGAGGGTATCCTGTCCTGTCCTGGGTGTCCATTCTGCACCTGCTGTCCTCTGAGGGGTATCCTTCCTTGAGGGTTTCCTGTCCTTAACTGACCCGTGGCCAGGGTTTGGTTTCTACACCAATCTAGGTAAATACTGCTCTAAGTTCTTTAAAACTTGCACCTTTCTATATTTCAGTCTTTTGCTTAAATAAAGACACACCTTTGCACATGTTGATTTTTCCATGCTTTTGCCGCAAACTATTGAATCATAAAGTCAATTGCATATAATTTTAAATTGTTCCTATGCTATCCTACCTTTTGGAAATCATATTTTGCATTGCAGTTTGTCATTTTCTGATATGGTCTAGAACGGCCTTACTTAAACTGTCTGAAAACTCCTTGCCTTGAATGCATAGTATTCTCTCTTTATCTCATAAATGCATTTAAATGGTTACCCTGACTTTATTTCTCTATAGTTATGTACTTTTCATTATCTTGGTTATTGATTGCCTTATTCTTGTAAGTCTAATGCTTGATGAAAACGAACTTTAGATAAACATTTTAAAACTTCCAGTTGTCCGTGGTCATTTACAAACAATATTGAATGTCATTTGAATTTGCATTTTGCTGCCTTTCCTTTTACAGCTAGGCTCCTGATCCGTTGAGGTCATAGGTACCCGTGTCGGTGGATGGTAAGTCGGGTACTCTGAGTAATAACAGTAGGGAACACACACAATTGGTAGCAGCCCGTGAAGTCGCCCTGTCAATGAATAGTGTGAATTGAAAGTATATGGGCCCTGAAGCCGGAAACGGCGGAATCATTGGCTGGGTGACCTCGCGCGCTCTATCAGTTTTTCTGGTAGATCAGAGGATGGTTAGGGACTAGCTAAAGGTTAGGCAGGATTAGTTAGACTAGTTAAGTCTGGAGCTGCTAGTACATTAATGCTGCTATAAGAGCGGCTGTTCCGAGGGGACTGATCACTCTCTTGTGAATACGCTGCTAAAATCAATGAATTGTTTTTTCATTATTATTCTTGTTCTTATATTGTTATATGTATTAATCCATGCGTTTGTAAATCGTATTGTTTCTTGTTGTCCGAACTCCCCGGGGAATTGAAAGGGCAAGTGGTGAATAGAATCCATTGTCCTGAGGTCACAGGCTTAAGGAAAGTTAGGTGCAGGTTAGGATAACCGGGAAGCACTAACTAGGGTTTTCTGAATACATGTGTGAATAAATGTCAGTAACGAGGTTCATTGGCAAACTTCCCATAGTGGCGTAACCTAGTAAGGGTCACATCGGAAGAGTAGCAGGTTCCTCGGAGCTAGGGTGAAAGCAGAGGGGTCCGCTGGGAAACCTTAGACTCGGATATATCCCGGAAAGAAGTGGATGAGTTTAGGGGAATAACAGGTGCACCGATGCTAGAGTGAAGGGTAGGCGGAAGAGATCTACCCGCAGCGCGTGAAAAGTAAATGGAAGTAGTTTACTTGCAGTAAAACAAAGCTATCCTGTCTAGACACTTGAGCACTGTGGCGAATGTGTATTTGTTGTAAAATAACCAAGCACTGAGCACTTTAAAAGGAAAGAAAGTTTCTGTTACCTTGTGAAGGGAGGGAGTCAGTCGCGAAGCGCCTCTGACGTCACTCCGTGCCGCGCTGGGATTGGTAGAAGCAGCGGGCGGGTAGCGGGGCTGGAATTGTAAAGGAGGGGTGAAGCGCCGGAGCGTGAGAACAGTCTCACGAAGGGGCCGCGCACCCATTGGCCGAAAATATTTGAACGCGTACACCTCATTGGTCGCACGGAATTGCAAGACGCGTTCTGATTGGAGGTGACTTTGTAAACAGAGTTAAGCGTAGAAATTGTATGTGGCACTCGTATTGTCCAGAGACTAGACCCGATCCAAGAAACCAAGGGTTTGAAAGGGATCAGTGGAAAGCTAATAGATACGATATTATGTACAGAGCTAAGAGAAAGATGTCCCTTGTAAATAGGGTAAAGAATTATTTCAAAACGGACAAACCGATTAAATCTAGAGAGGGTGTTACTATCCCGCCACCGAATACTCCTGCCTCATTCATGATGTTTGACCGAGGGTACAACACCTGTGTGTGGTTGGAGAATTGGGTAAGGTACACAAAAAATGACGGAGTATTGGCTTTTCCGTTAGACGGTACCTTCAATGGTAGGATTTTATTCAATTTGAGAACCCGTATGAATGAATTACATCCCAGACCAAGACTAACGCAGTATGAGGCATTAGAGGAATGGGAGATTGAGGCTTTTGAAAGAGAGAAACCCCGGATGGACAAAGGTCTGACCAAGTGGTACCCAAGGCTGAAACAGGAGACTAGGGACAAGAGGATGAAACAGTGGAGACAGAGCATGATTGTTGAGGGTCTGTTTCCCATGATACCAGCATGTACCCCGTCGGGGGAAGGGAAAAAGACAGAAAAATGTAAACATTGGGGAGCCCTTGGAGAGTCAGATGATGAATTGTTAGATGACATCTTCACGAGAAGTCCGCCCCCTTATAATGAGGGAGCCCGACCTTCCAGTGCAGGAGAGAATCCCCAGCGTCCATCTATTAAGGAGGAAGACAGATCCCTATGTAGGGGGGGAGGTGGCCAGGTGTTGCCCTATTTTGAGAACCCCGGACCCACAGAGGTACGTAATATATATCCTAGAATGCCCGAGAGCTCAGAGGAAAAATATTCCCGTGAAAGAACATTTTTTCCCAGACCTCTGTATGAAAACGAAGAAAAGCCAGTAAGTTCAGGAGTACCCTTTTTGCAGCCTCCATATGGGGAAGAGCGTAGGTCATTTGGCACAGGAACTTTGCTCCCAAAACCAAATTATGGCGGAGGACCAAGTGAAACGCATCCTACTGCCCCGAGTCTTACCCCTCACCTGACCCCACAGATGATACCTGACCGGACATTAGGAAGAGTACTAGATGAAAGGGAGCAAGAAGCCCTAGCTAGACAGAGAACAGAAATAATTCAGAAAATCTCCCAGTTAAATACCAGTCCTGAAGCTTTGACTATTCTGGTAACGATCGGACCAGTAGTCCCGTTGTATGGGAATAGTCAAGGAAGTTCGAACCCTCCAGTTATGAACCCGATAATGGCCCCGCCGAGGCAAGAGCCCCTACTGATAGACGATCAGTCCAGTGAGTGCGAGTCCGAAGTGGTGTTCTTGGATCTACCAAACAAACAGACCGGAAAGGGAGTGCAGAAGAGGCATAATCCTTTTGATGCGAAAGAAATTAAATTAGAATCAGCAACAGGGACTAGGAGTGTTTCCTTGGTAACTCCGGAAGAGATTGAAAGTTGGAGTCGTGATTTAGAAAAACAGGCTCCGCAAACGAAACCTTTAGACCTCTACAAGCTGAGGGTAGAAATAGAGGAATTGATAGCAGGAAATGTGGGGTTAGACAGATTAAACACCTATTCTGAAGAAGAGTTGCTGTTTATGTGTAAAAGCCTTACCAGAAGTACCAGGGTGCTCCACGAAAAGCTGACAGACACCGCAGCTAGTATGGGGGTAGATATTTCAAGAACCAAGCCCTTACAAAAGCCTTACAGAGCTGAATTCTCAGACAAGGATTTAGAGAACCTGAATGTGTCAGGGAAGAAGGTGCAGATTAAAGAATTGCTTGCAGTTTTGCAAAAATGGGGAGATGTGGAAAGGTGGAGAAGCAGGTGGGCAAGAAAGAAAGATGAGGCTCGATCCAGACAAGCTACCCCTGAGTTCCCTTTAAGAGAAGTAGACAAGCCTGAAACATTATGTCCCATGCGTGAGGTACCAGGTGGGAGGTATGTGCACGTTCCATGGTCCAGACAGGATATTGTGTCCTTTACTAACGATTTCCCGAAACTGCGCGAGAAGCCGGTTGAATGGTACCGGCAAGTGGAAAGGTTCGTAAAGGTGCAAAAATGCCTGTGGAAAGACCTGGATGGGTTTTTCGATATTGTGGTCCCGGTCGATCTATGGACCGAGTGTAAAATAGCCATAGCCTGGCCTAGTGAGGAGTACACAAGAGATAAACAAACAGGGGAACCTTCGAAGGAAGTCATGAGAAAGTATGAGCAGGTAATTCAGCACTTGAAAGAAAAGGTGCCAGCAAAGGAAACTGATTGGACTAGGATAGATAGAACAACGCAGGAAAGAGAGGAGACAGTGCACTCCTATTATGAAAGGCTGTTGCAGGTGTTTAAAACATACAGTGGTGTAGATAACATCGAGATGAAGGACATGACGCATTTCATTTACAGGTTTGTAAACGGTTTAAGACCTGAAATTTGTCAGTGGATAAAAGATAACAAAATCTGTTGGCACTCCAAAAAGGTAGACGAGGTCCTGCGGTACGCAAAGTACTGCGAGGACGAGATGGCAGAAAAGAAAAAGGCTCTTAAGGAAAAAGTGATGTGGGCTCAGGTGAAGCTCGCAGAACAGCAGGAAAAGCAGTTGAGTACAATGGTCAAAAATGCTAAGAACGAAGGCCCTGGGGGTGGGGGAGGAAGTAAGCCCCGGCCCAGAATGAACAGGGAGGAGGCTATGAAGAAATTTCCTTGCCATCAGTGCGGCGAAATTGGACACTGGCGTAACGAGTGTCCTTACTTGCCGGATGATAACCCCAAAACACCTGATTTAACTCCAAAGACGCAGAAAGAAAGACCAAGAAAGACTCAACCACAGGTAAAGACAGTGCAGGTGCCTCGCGCACCAAAGCAGGTATACAAGGGAAAACAAGCAGAGGGAGATGAGATAGAAGTCTGGGAAAGCAATGAGAACAGAAATGCAGCAACTTCGCAGTATCTTTTAAATGATACCTTCCTTTGTGATGACCAGTACTGACGGGGCCTGAGAGGGGAGGACGAGGAGTGCGTACTTGGCGCCTCCTTGCCGGTAGACCAGTCCGGACCATACATTGAAGGAAAGGTTGACGGAAATGATGTCACCTTTCTGTTGGACACTGGCGCTACCCGTTCTACTGTGAGAACAGTGGACGTTCCAAACCTACCCCTCTCGGGAGAAGCCATCCAAGTAGTGGGTGTATCTAATCAATTGATTAGTACTCCTGTTACCAAACCAATGGAGATCTCAATTGGAAACTTTAAGGAAATGCATAGATTTGTCGTTTGCGACACCAGTCCAGTGAACTTACTGGGACGTGATTTGCTGTGCAAAATAAACTGTACCATCTTTTGCACACCAAAGGGTGTTGAAATTCAGACCCCAGATGAAGACGGCATTTATAAATTAATGTTGATTAGACCTGACTCAGAAATTAAACGAATGACCATGCAGGATTTGCCCAAAGAACTCCAAGAAGCAGTGAAGCCAGAGGTATGGGACTTTACTGGGAAAGATGTAGGGTTAATGAAAAACGTGGACCCCATACAGATAGCCATCAAGGACAATGCAGTATACCCCAATACTAAACCCTACAGAATGAATGCAGAAGTGAAAGCTGGTGTTACTCTGGAAATACAGAAATTGCTAGAAGGAAACATCATACAGGAAGTAATGAGTAGCCCATGTAACTCCCCGATTATGGGCATTAAAAAGCCTAGTGGCAAGTACAGAGTAGTGCAGGATTTACGAAAAATCAACAAGATAGTGGTCCCCTGCTGCCCTATTGTCCCGAACCCAGCAGTGATTCTGTATCAGATTCCCTGGGATGCTGAATGGTTCACTGTGATAGACCTATGTCATGCATTCTTTTCCATTCCTTTGCATCCAGATAGCAAATTTCTTTTCTCATTTGCCTTCAATGGTCACGTGTATTGCTGGAACAGGGTCCCTCAAGGGTACACAGAGAGCCCCTCTATCTTTAATCAGATCTTGAAAAAATGTTTGGAAACTTTGGTCTTACCTGGAAACTCTGTCTTAGTGCAATACATAGACGACCTCTTGGTGGCGTCTAAAAGTCATAGGGATTGTGTGATTGACACCATTGCCCTCCTGAATCATCTGTGTGAAAAGGGACATAAAGTGGCCCCTGACAAATTACAGTTCTGTGCAAAATCAGTGAAATATCTGGGGCACCAGATAGAGAAAGGGGTCAGGAAAGTGACATCAGAAAGAGTGAGAATAATTCAAAAGATGCAGTTACCCCGTACTCAGAAAGAAATCAGAATGTTCCTGGGTGTGATAGGATACTGCAGGCAGTGGATTCTGGGATTCGCAGTCCTAGCTAGGCCCTTGATAAAAATGACCAAGAGAGGAACTCCAGATGTTGTAGAATGGGATGATGAAAGCTTAACAGCCTTCACGAAACTGCGAGATTGTCTGTGTACAGCCCCTGCATTGGGAATGCCAGACTATTCCAAAGAATTTGCCCTGTTCTGTGACACTCGTGATAATTGTGCATTGTCGGTCCTGACACAAGATCATGGCACAACGAGAAGGCCTGTGGCATATTTCTCTGCCACCCTGGATCCAGTGGCTGCTGGATTACCAGGTTGTCTGAAAGCAGTAGCTGCTACCTGCGCAAGTTTAGAGCAGAGTGAGTCCATTGTCATGGGACATCCGGTAACTGTGTATGTCTCACATGGAGTGGTAATTTTGTTGACCAGAACAAAAACTCAGTATCTCACCCCTAGTCGGCTGACTAAATATGAGAGGATTCTTGTGGGTGCTGCAAATGTAAACATTGTTAGGTGCAGTATTCTGAACCCAGCCACCTTACTTCCGACCCAAAAGATATGGAAGGGGGGGGTGGATGATGAACATGATTGTATTGATCTAACAGAATTCAACACCAAGCCACGCCCAGACATAAAAGAAACGCCATTGCCTGAGCATGACAAAGAATTATTTGTAGATGGTTAATGTCTAAGGCATGAACAAGGAGGCCTGAGTGCTGCCTATGCGGTAGTCTCCTTAGAGAAAATTGAGGAAGCAGGTTACCTATATCATATCAAGTCTGCACAAGTAGCCGAATTGATTGCTATGATAAAAGCTTGCCAAATTGGGAAGAACCTGCGCATAACAGTGTATACTGACAGTCAGTACTGTTATGGGGTTGTGCATGACTTCGGCCAGTTGTGGCTACAGAGGGAGTTCCTGACTTCATCAGGTACCCCTATTCGAAATGGAAAGGTTGTTCAAGACCTTTTAGAGGCAATCCAGTTACCAAAGGAACTGGCAGTGGTAAAATGTGCTGCTCATAAGAAGAGCATATAGCCAGGTTCTGAGCTGGGATGGGGCAGTGAGATAAATAACGGTGATGGATCAAGCCCTGATCTTTGGACTGGGTAAGAGTGGTCTGCTTAATTCAGACACTCTGTTCATCACCACCCCCTTTTCTGTATCGTTTTTGGCCACTATAGGTGTGGCAGGGTATACTCAGACATGAGTCCCTTTCTCACTGCTCCATCAGGATTCAAGCAAGCTGGGCCGAAGAGGCTGAAATGCCAGAAACCGGTCCCCGGTAGCTTGTCTCCTTTCTGGTGAAGAATTGGCTTGGTAGTTTGGTCTGCCCTGTTCCCATGATGCACTGGGCCAGGGACAGACTGATTTGCATATAGCCAGGTTCTGAGCTGGGATGGGGCAGTGAGATAAATAACGGTGATGGATCAAGCCCTGATCTTTGGACTGGGTAAGAGTGGTCTGCTTAATTCAGACACTCTGTTCATCACCACCCCCTTTTCTGTATCGTTTTTGGCCACTATAGGTGTGGCAGGGTATACTCAGACATGAGTCCCTTTCTCACTGCTCCATCAGGATTCAAGCAAGCTGGGCCGAAGAGGCTGAAATGCCAGAAACCGGTCCCCGGTAGCTTGTCTCCTTTCTGGTGAAGAATTGGCTTGGTAGTTTGGTCTGCCCTGTTCCCATGATGCACTGGGCCAGGGACAGACTGATTTGCATATAGCCAGGTTCTGAGCTGGGATGGGGCAGTGAGATAAATAACGGTGATGGATCAAGCCCTGATCTTTGGACTGGGTAAGAGTGGTCTGCTTAATTCAGACACTCTGTTCATCACCACCCCCTTTTCTGTATCGTTTTTGGCCACTATAGGTGTGGCAGGGTATACTCAGACATGAGTCCCTTTCTCACTGCTCCATCAGGATTCAAGCAAGCTGGGCCGAAGAGGCTGAAATGCCAGAAACCGGTCCCCGGTAGCTTGTCTCCTTTCTGGTGAAGAATTGGCTTGGTAGTTTGGTCTGCCCTGTTCCCATGATGCACTGGGCCAGGGACAGACTGATTTGCATATAGCCAGGTTCTGAGCTGGGATGGGGCAGTGAGATAAATAACGGTGATGGATCAAGCCCTGATCTTTGGACTGGGTAAGAGTGGTCTGCTTAATTCAGACACTCTGTTCATCACCACCCCCTTTTCTGTATCGTTTTTGGCCACTATAGGTGTGGCAGGGTATACTCAGACATGAGTCCCTTTCTCACTGCTCCATCAGGATTCAAGCAAGCTGGGCCGAAGAGGCTGAAATGCCATAAACCGGTCCCCGGTAGCTTGTCTCCTTTCTGGTGAAGAATTGGCTTGGTAGTTTGGTCTGCCCTGTTCCCATGATGCACTGGGCCAGGGACAGACGGTTTTGCATATAGCCAGGTTCTGAGCTGGGATGGGGCAGTGAGATAAATAACGGTGATGGATCAAGCCCTGATCTTTGGACTGGGTAAGAGTGGTCTGCTTAATTCAGACACTCTGTTCATCACCACCCCCTTTTTTGTATCGTTTTTGGCCACTATAGGTGTGGCAGGGTATACTCAGACATGAGTCCCTTTCTCACTGCTCCATCAGGATTCAAGCAAGCTGGGCCGAAGAGGCTGAAATGCCAGAAACCGGTCCCCGGTAGCTTGTCTCCTTTCTGGTGAAGAATTGGCTTGGTAGATTGGTCTGCCCTGTTCCCATGATGCACTGGGCCAGGGACAGACTGCTTTGCATATAGCCAGGTTCTGAGCTGGGATGGGGCAGTGAGATAAATAACGGTGATGGATCAAGCCCTGATCTTTGGACTGGGTAAGAGTGGTCTGCTTAATTCAGACACTCTGTTCATCACCACCCCCTTTTCTGTATCGTTTTTGGCCACTATAGGTGTGGCAGGGTATACTCAGACATGAGTCCCTTTCTCACTGCTCCATCAGGATTCAAGCAAGCTGGGCCGAAGAGGCTGAAATGCCAGAAACCGGTCCCCGGTAGCTTGTCTCCTTTCTGGTGAAGAATTGGCTTGGTAGTTTGGTCTGCCCTGTTCCCATGATGCACTGGGCCAGGGACAGACTGATTTGCATATAGCCAGGTTCTGAGCTGGGATGGGGCAGTTAGATAAATAACGGTGATGGATCAAGCCCTGATCTTTGGACTGGGTAAGAGTGGTCTGCTTAATTCAGACACTCTGTTCATCACCACCCCCTTTTCTGTATCGTTTTTGGCCACTATAGGTGTGGCAGGGTATACTCAGACATGAGTCCCTTTCTCACTGCTCCATCAGGATTCAAGCAAGCTGGGCCGAAGAGGCTGAAATGCCAGAAACCGGTCCCCGGTAGCTTGTCTCCTTTCTGGTGAAGAATTGGCTTGGTAGTTTGGTCTGCCCTGTTCCCATGATGCACTGGGCCAGGGACAGACTGATTTGCATATAGCCAGGTTCTGAGCTGGGATGGGGCAGTGAGATAAATAACGGTGATGGATCAAGCCCTGATCTTTGGACTGGGTAAGAGTGGTCTGCTTAATTCAGACACTCTGTTCATCACCACCCCCTTTTCTGTATCGTTTTTGGCCACTATAGGTGTGGCAGGGTATACTCAGACATGAGTCCCTTTCTCACTGCTCCATCAGGATTCAAGCAAGCTGGGCCGAAGAGGCTGAAATGCCAGAAACCGGTCCCCGGTAGCTTGTCTCCTTTCTGGTGAAGAATTGGCTTGGTAGTTTGGTCTGCCCTGTTCCCATGATGCACTGGGCCAGGGACAGACTGATTTGCATATAGCCAGGTTCTGAGCTGGGATGGGGCAGTGAGATAAATAACGGTGATGGATCAAGCCCTGATCTTTGGACTGGGTAAGAGTGGTCTGCTTAATTCAGACACTCTGTTCATCACCACCCCCTTTTCTGTATCGTTTTTGGCCACTATAGGTGTGGCAGGGTATACTCAGACATGAGTCCCTTTCTCACTGCTCCATCAGGATTCAAGCAAGCTGGGCCGAAGAGGCTGAAATGCCAGAAACCGGTCCCCGGTAGCTTGTCTCCTTTCTGGTGAAGAATTGGCTTGGTAGTTTGGTCTGCCCTGTTCCCATGATGCACTGGGCCAGGGACAGACGGTTTTGCATATAGCCAGGTTCTGAGCTGGGATGGGGCAGTGAGATAAATAACGGTGATGGATCAAGCCCTGATCTTTGGACTGGGTAAGAGTGGTCTGCTTAATTCAGACACTCTGTTCATCACCACCCCCTTTTCTGTATCGTTTTTGGCCACTATAGGTGTGGCAGGGTATACTCAGACATGAGTCCCTTTCTCACTGCTCCATCAGGATTCAAGCAAGCTGGGCCGAAGAGGCTGAAATGCCAGAAACCGGTCCCCGGTAGCTTGTCTCCTTTCTGGTGAAGAATTGGCTTGGTAGTTTGGTCTGCCCTGTTCCCATGATGCACTGGGCCAGGGACAGACTGATTTGCATATAGCCAGGTTCTGAGCTGGGATGGGGCAGTGAGATAAATAACGGTGATGGATCAAGCCCTGATCTTTGGACTGGGTAAGAGTGGTCTGCTTAATTCAGACACTCTGTTCATCACCACCCCCTTTTCTGTATCGTTTTTGGCCACTATAGGTGTGGCAGGGTATACTCAGACATGAGTCCCTTTCTCACTGCTCCATCAGGATTCAAGCAAGCTGGGCCGAAGAGGCTGAAATGCCAGAAACCGGTCCCCGGTAGCTTGCCTCCTTTCTGGTGAAGAATTGGCTTGGTAGTTTGGTCTGCCCTGTTCCCATGATGCACTGGGCCAGGGACAGACTGTTTTGCATATAGCCAGGTTCTGAGCTGGGATGGGGCAGTGAGATAAATAACGGTGATGGATCAAGCCCTGATCTTTGGACTGGGTAAGAGTGGTCTGCTTAATTCAGACACTCTGTTCATCACCACCCCCTTTTCTGTATCATAAGAAGAGCATGGACAAGGTATCACTGGGAAACGATTATGCTGATCGAGTGGCCCAATGGTGCGCAAGGGATCGGTATATCGTAAATCCAAAACGAGGGGGGGCAGGAACCAGCTGCCAACTTCAGGTGTTTGAAGAAGTGCCTACATGGGATGAAGTGAAAGAGTGGCAGCAGGCGGCACCTTGGCAAGAAAGAGAGAAGTGGAAGGAAGATGGATGTAGACCAAGACGAGTGGATGGTGTCATTCTGGGCCCAACTGGTATGCCTGTGTTACCTAGACACTTACTTAGCACAATGGCGAGGTTGATACATGAAGGATCACACATTGGTAGGGACGCCATGATTCTAGTGTTCCAACAGACTTGGTACAGTAAAAAGTTCAGGAAAGTAGCAGAGTCCCTCTGCCAGAGGTGCCTGTCATGTCAAAAGATGAACCCAGGGAAGAGGACTGTGGTGGAACTGGGGAAAATTGGGAGGTCTGGGGGTCCCTTTGTAAGGATACAGGTTGATTTCATTACCATGCCCCGTTGTGAAGGGAAACGATATGTCCTTGTCATGGTCTGTTTATTTTCAAAGTGGGTGGAAGCTTTCCCTACTCCCCAAAATGACGCAAAAACAGTAGCTAAGTGTTTATTAAAAGAACTGATACCTAGGTTCGGGGTTCCAGTCACTATTGAATCAGGTCAAGGCTCACATTTTCAGAATGCAGTGATCGACGAACTCTGTAAGGCCTTTGGAATTTCACAAAAGCTTCACTGTGCCTACCGTCCAGAGGCTTCTGGAGTAGTGGAACAAATAAATGGAACTATCAAGAACAGACTAGCAAAACTGTGTGATGCAACGAAATTGACCTGGGTGAAGGCCCTGCCCCTGGTCCTGATGGGACTCAGAAGTATTCCTGATCGCAAGACAGGCCTAAGTCCCCATGAAATCATTATGGGAAGAGTGATGAGACAAGCATGGGTGCCAGGAAGCAAATTGTTGAGTATTACTGATGATTTGGTGCTTGAATACTGCAAGAGATTGGGTGACCAAGTGCGTTCTATCTCTCGCCAGATCGGAGAAGACGCCATCCTCAATCCAACGACTCCTCTCCACAAACTGGTCCCGGGGGACTGGGTGAAGATAAAGAAGCATACTCGGAAGAGCTGCCTGGAGCCAAGGTGGGGAGAAAAACGTCAGGTGATTCTGGTTACTACCACAGCAGTCAAGTGTGCAGGGGTTCCGCGTTGGATACACGCCAGCCACACCCAGAAGGTACCACCAGACGAAGTGCCTGAAGCAGAAGGGCGTCCAGCAGAGGACTCTGCAGGAGCCAGACCAGAAGTAGCTGACGACGTACAGCCCAGTACCAGTCGAGCTGCAGAATCAGCAGATGTTGGCCCAAGAATAGTTGATAACGAACTACCAGGAGCCCAGCCTGCTGAAGGGGTCCAAGAAGCTGAGCCAGAAGTAGCTGAAGACGAGCTGCCGAGCATATGGCCAGAAGAGTGGATTCCCTTGATTGATCTCACCGAAGACCCCATTCGAACAAGTGAACGACTTTGGGAAGGTAGAGAGTGGACTAGAGAGGAAAAGCAAGGCAAAGGCGAAGAGCCTCAGACTCTTGAGATTCACATCAAAACTGAGGAAGGAGAAGGTCAGACAGGGACAGAGCACGTGATTGATACAGAACAAGTGAATAATACTGAACAAGTGCCCGATACTGAACAAGTGAAGGATCCTGAACAAGAGAGGAATACAGAACAAGTGATTGATACTCCTCCACTGACACCTGATATCGGGAAGGGCCAGACTAGACATAGTGTAATAGTTCGAGCAGAAGAAAGTCCAGAGATCGAAGTGCTTGAACAGGATCAGATAGAATTAGAAGAACGTGTTCAGGAAACAGAGTCAGAGACACTTGAAGAGCAAACACACAATTTACCTGAACAAGGCCAGATTAGTACCCAGGCAGAAGAAACAAATGCTAGCCCTGGAATTAGTCAGATAGAAGAAGAAGAAACTGAAGCAGAATTGCCACAAGCTAATGAAAATAAGAGGGCAAGAGAAGAAAACGAAGTCCAAGTGCCAACAAAAAGACTTAAGAAAAGAAAGCATCTGGAGCCTAGATATATAAAGAAATTGAGACTGAGAATAAAAACAGTAGAAGAAAAACGTGCAGAAGAAAGGAGAAGTGCTCGCATAGCAGAACAACCAGAAGACACTTCCAAAAGAAGGAGTGATCGGATAAAGAGACAAAACAAAAAGTACAAGTCACCTTAATGGACACTTGTGTTAGAAGAACTTGAAGATCTTGATATCACTGACGTAAGCGACGGAGAGCCCGTCCCTGAGTACTCTGACGAAGAGGAAGAAGAGCCACCGTGAATTTGCACAAAGTAAGATACTTGTGTAGAGACACAAAGAGGGGTTGAGAAACTTCTTCTGAAGCCAAAATGTCTGATTCAAACGTGAATGGTAGACCTAGTCGCAGCGGTTGCAAAACTTGCTGCAAGGTATGTGTCTGTAGTATAGTTGTCCTGATATTACTCTGGATAGGACTAACAATTTTCATTCCCTTTGCTGTAAGCAAAGATACTAATATTGTCCCTACTGAAATTGTAAATACTGACAGTGAAGAGCTGACAACACAGAGTGTAGCTAGACATGAGAGAGCACTGAGACAAACAAAACAAGACTTAGAAGCATCAGATGAGGGAGAACTACATTATCATAGAATTAAAAACAGGGCACGCTTAAATGTTTTCGCAAACTTATTAATACACTATGTAGAGACTATGGAAATTGAAGATTGCTATGTCTGCATGAAGCTACCTACTTCTGTAGCTGAAGGCGTGACATACCATCACTTACCGCTGACATACGGAATTACCTGTAGCATTTTAGCTAGTTTATTTTACAAAAGAGGACCGTTACAGTACTATTACTCTAATAATGACGTGATCTTTTCTGAGCTTCCTATACGTGGGAACTTGAATCCTGTACATACCAAAAGTGACGTGATACGATATATGGGAGACTATTTCCTGACTATTGGTGATATTGACATAGGTGAAGCACACAGAGATAACTTGACTTGTTCTTTGCATGAGCAGGAAAAGATGTTCCTAAACATGGCAGAGAAAAGGAGAATTAAAATACAAAAGAAGGCTAATGACGAAAGTCAGAAAAAGCCAAAGTGGGCAGAGAACATGGAAGGCACCTCAACTGGTGGGGCGGGTCCTGCTCTGTTGCTGGATTTTGAAAAGAAAGGCAAGCTATGTCTTCACCGCCAGAAGACTAGCTATTATAATAACATTTTCATTGGTTCCAGTGAATGCGAACATAATTACAAGGTAATTGGAGGTTGGGGTTTCAAAAATGGGTCAGAGCCTGTGTTTCCTGGAATTTATTATATTTGTGGGGACAAGGCTTATTTCAAATTGCCGGATCACTGGTATGGAAGTTGCTATTTTGGCATTGTCTTCCCGAAAATATACCATGTGAATGGAGTTGCTGGAAGCAGTGAAAATACTAATGGCTTAGTGCGTAGTAAAAGAGAAAGTATAGGTGAGATAATGGGTAGTATTTTCAGTGCACTGATACCTGGAGTGGGAGTGGTTCTGAACACTCACAGAATTTGCAAATTGTCCACTATAGTGGATGTGTTGTCGACTGAGACAGCTCATGGATTTCTGCTGGTCAATACCGAAATGGTTGCGATCAGATCAATGGTTTTGCAGAATCGACTTGCTCTTGATACCTTATTGGCGAAAGAGGGCGGAGTCTGCCGGATGTTGAAGGCGCAACATTGTTGCACTTATATTCCGGACAAAAGTGTGCAGCTCAAAAGATATGTGAGAAACATTACTAATTTGGCAAAGGAACTCAGACCACTCGAGGTTGATAGTGCCTGGAAGAGACTGGTAGATGGTCTCTCAAATGTAGGTCATTGGTTTGCTAGTATAGGTAAAGGCTTATTGTTTAAAGTACTGATGCCAATTGGAATTATAGGTCTCATTCTATTTCTCATATTTGTCTGTTGCAAATGCCGTAAGCACACCAGAAAGCATGAAGTGAATGCAAGAGGGGTGAAACGAAGTGTGGATGAGCTCGAATTGGAGGAAGTGAATAATCAGATCTATAAAAAGGTGAAAAATTCTCACCCTACCAAAACTGAAAGGGAGAAACTGGAGAAATTGCTGGAAGAGATAGAGTTGTACAAAGTGTGAAAGAAAGTTGGCATCTGGTTCCATTAAATTTTGTGATGATAGTAAATATCATCAAAGAGGGGATTGATGAAGCAAAGCTTCGCATATTTTGCGACTTGCTGTATTCATGAACCTCGTTTATGTGTAACAAGGTAATAAGTGTACGTCTTACTAACGTTATATTTAGTTTAAGCAAAGTTTATGAAGCTTGCCTATGTGTATTCCTAATGCATTTAATCCTTGTCCGTAAAATATGGCCGCCGCTTGTATTTAGTTACTGCGCATGCGTCAGTCACACTCACGTGTCCTGACGGGTCTGCAGAAGTGGAGGGAAATTTATGCGCATGCGTAATACATAGCTTTGCCAGTAACGTGGTACTGCTCGTGCCACTGCTCTTGTGCCTGTTATATGTAGCTAACATTTAGACTGCATAAGTATATTTTATAGTGATAAGTTGAAAGTACAAAACCCTGTGATGTGTTTTCATAATGTTATTTTTATGTATTAATTTGTTTTCGCTTACTTTTCATGTACCGCGGGGAATGGGGGTCTAACTGCACCAAAAGCCATCTTGGAGGTCCCTTCTACGCATGTGCGACTTTCTGGGGCACCGACAACCTTGGCTGATGGAACACCGCCAGTTGGCAGTGATGGGCAAGATGCTCCTGAGAACTGACCTGCAACCCTAGCAGGACGGAATCACATGTTCTTATTCCGAAACAATGTAATATATCTATTGTATTTCTATGCAGTTTCTCATGGGAACCCCGATCTCGCTAGGCGGTACCCAGATATGTAAATGAAGCATCCAAATAGTGTGTTATGATTGGTGTATTACCCAAATCCTACCTTAGGACCAATCGAAATTGGGGATTCTGACACTTTGCAACATTTGGGGGGTGGTACCCTGTCCCAAAACTGTATATCTACCGTGGGTTCACCTAGGGAAATTGTCCGACTTGTCTGGTTTAGCTGACCTGTCACTGACCCATCGTACTCAATAGGTGACTGAAGATACAGAGCGCTGCGGAGCACTCTGTCCGAAATTGACCACAGACTAAGGTTTTACTGAACCTTAAAGTGCTGGCGAAGCACTTTGCTGGGAGTTCGCTGATCCAATCGGGGTCTTGATCGATAGCTGCAGAGAGGGTGGAACGCAGGCGTTGCTTCCAAACTGCGGGTGCGGTCCTGTCCTGAGCGGTCCTGTCCTGAGGGTTTGCTGTCCTGTCCTGAGGTCCCGTCCTGATTCCTAATCTGAGGGTATCCTGTCCTGTCCTGGGTGTCCATTCTGCACCTGCTGTCCTCTGAGGGGTATCCTTCCTTGAGGGTTTCCTGTCCTTAACTGACCCGTGGCCAGGGTTTGGTTTCTACACCAATCTAGGTAAATACTGCTCTAAGTTCTTTAAAACTTGCACCTTTCTATATTTCAGTCTTTTGCTTAAATAAAGACACACCTTTGCACATGTTGATTTTTCCATGCTTTTGCCGCAAACTATTGAATCATAAAGTCAATTGCATATAATTTTAAATTGTTCCTATGCTATCCTACCTTTTGGAAATCATATTTTGCATTGCAGTTTGTCATTTTCTGATATGGTCTAGAACGGCCTTACTTAAACTGTCTGAAAACTCCTTGCCTTGAATGCATAGTATTCTCTCTTTATCTCATAAATGCATTTAAATGGTTACCCTGACTTTATTTCTCTATAGTTATGTACTTTTCATTATCTTGGTTATTGATTGCCTTATTCTTGTAAGTCTAATGCTTGATGAAAACGAACTTTAGATAAACATTTTAAAACTTCCAGTTGTCCGTGGTCATTTACAAACAATATTGAATGTCATTTGAATTTGCATTTTGCTGCCTTTCCTTTTACAGCTAGGCTCCTGATCCGTTGAGGTCATAGGTACCCGTGTCGGTGGATGGTAAGTCGGGTACTCTGAGTAATAACAGTAGGGAACACACACAATTGGTAGCAGCCCGTGAAGTCGCCCTGTCAATGAATAGTGTGAATTGAAAGTATATGGGCCCTGAAGCCGGAAACGGCGGAATCATTGGCTGGGTGACCTCGCGCGCTCTATCAGAAGGTGGGGCCGCGGCAGTGCCAGCAGGCTCCAAGATGGTTCAGCGAGCGTGGACCGCGGCAGCGCCAGCAGGTTCCAAGATGGTTCAGCGAGTGTGGACCGCGGCAGCGCCAGCAGGCTCCAAGATGGTTCAGCGAGTGTGGACCGCGGCAGCGCCAGCAGGTTCCAAGATGGTTCAGCGAGTGTTGACCGCGGCAGCGCCAGCAGGTTCCAAGATGGTTCAGCGAGTGTGGACCGCGGCAGCGCCAGCAGGTTCCAAGATGGTTCAGCGAGTGTGGACCGCGGCAGCGCCAGCAGGTTCCAAGATGGTTCAGCGAGGGTGGGCCGCGGCAGCGCCAGCAGGCTCCAAGGTGGTTACAGCGAAGATGGACCGCGGCAGCGCCAGCAGGTTCCAGGTAGAGCAGCAAGGGGAGTTCGTCTCAGGGTCAGCTGCGACAGCGTCAGCAGGGCTTCTCGACTCCGGGATACAACTGCCGTCCTACTCCGGGGCTGGCCCAGATATAGGTCTGGAGTCCTTTGATGTCCGGACCCTCTCGCCTGGGGGTCAGAGGGGCCGGGATGATGGTGTCCAGACACCCAGCAGGGGGGTGGAGCCGGAGCCCAGGGAGGCCGGAGGGTGATCGAAACCAGGCATCCGGGGATGGTTGGAGAGCCATCGAAACTCCCCTCTCCTTGTCTCTGGTTGAGTGGCCACTCTACCACCCGGAGGGTTCTTGGTGCCTCGATGGCGGGCTCGCTGGGGCCGTGGCTGTGGCTGGTCCGGGACCACGTGTCTGTGACGTGATGGGCCCAAGATGGCGTCGGGCCTGGAATGAGGGTCCGGGGTGGGCACCGGACCGGTAATGCTGGGGCGGCCCAAGGGTGTCGTGTCAGTGGTTGTGGGCCGCCGGGTGGCGGATCTGGTGGTTTGGAGGGCCGATGTCGTCCGGGGCCCGCCGTGCGGGAGGGGTAGGACCACGCCACGAGGCCGGGTCCAACAAGAACATTAAAGCAAATCAGCACACAGTAAACACCAGGTCCAATGCCTTCTGGCAATTGATAAATATATCAATCAATTACTGACAAAACAACAATTATTACTAAGGGAGTCCCAAAATGCGTTTTCCCCATCAATTTTTTTCATAGGAAATTTTGACACAACTACAGACCAAACAGCCAAACTGATTTACACCAAATTTGGTAGAAAGCTATATCGTGGTCCAGAAAGAGTGCTTTTACGGTTTTGCCTGCTTTGTGAAATTTCTTGCATTTAATATATATTAAAAGGGGGTTCCTATCAATTCCCATTATCAAATTACTGTGTTCATTGTGTGTAATCTCATTTTGTTTGTTAACTTCCACCAGTAGCACACATTTTCGATACTTCTACTAAATCTGTTCACACTGTTTAAGCCCCCTTCACTGTAAAGATAAGATTGCTTCCCACAGAAAAGGCAGACAGTTTCTAACAGTATGCTGAATGCTTACTTTTTACTACTTAGTTATGTTAAGCAGATGCTTTAGCCTTAGAATGTTTGTGGCATTTCTTATTCATGCCACTGTCCCCTTGCACGTTGTCGGCATTATCGGATCGATTTTTTTAACTTAACCTATTTGGTCGTTATGATCAAATTCTAGATGTTGCGATAAACACTGCATGTTAAAAATGAAGTTAGTATACAAGAGCTATCATAAATTTTACAACTATAGAGGTAGCAACAAATGCAGTTATCTTGCAAACAACAGGGTCATGATTGAATGGTGCAGCAACACTGGGCACAACATTTGTCAGAAGTCCTCCAAACACATAATATTGCTATATCTGACTACTAAACAGGCAGTCAAAATTGCATTTACCTTGCAGTAAAAAAGGTACTTGATTTAAATGGTGCAGCAGGTGCAGAGGCCCCTGGGCCAAAAGGTCTAGGGACCCCACTAAAATCAGATTATTGCTAAATGTTAATACTAAACAAGACAGTCACAAATTTTTTTTAAAAAAGCAAGCACTGGAACTTTTGTTTAATTACCCCCCCCCCCCCCCTCAAGGAGGGCTAGGGCCCGGGGGGCAGTATGTGTTTTGGGGGGAAAAAATGGGATGGGGCTGTGCGTCTGAGAAAAGAAGGAAAAAAAACAAAAAGAGGCAGTGTAGGAATACCCTGACTCCATAGGCCTGATAGTGGGGTCCAAACAAATTAAAAAAAATAATTTGAAAGCAAATTATCAGTAAATTAAAAAGAAAGCAAGTGGTGGGTTCCCGGGTGATTTACCCCCCCCCCTCCCCCGCCCCCCAGGTGGTCAGGGCCCCAGGGGGTGGTGCATATAGTAATTAGACTTTGGCCATTCTCCTCAAGCCTCAAATAGGCAGCAGAGACCCCATTCCCAGGTCGATATTTTAATAAAAAGCGAGGGGCATTCAGCCCCTCCCTCCCAGAGTCTAAAAAGGCCCCAGGGCTCCCCTGCAGCCCCCTATGAAAAAAACTGTGGGTTTCCAGGGAGAGACAATGACATCCAGATTTGTTTTTTAAAACGCAAAAAGTAAATAATAAATGAGTGCCCACATCTACTCATCTATTATTCACTTGTCCTTCAAGGAACACTTGTAACAGCACAATATAGAGTCTTTTTGTACATATCCCGAGGCCGATATTTGCCCCAAGGACTCTATTCCCTGGGGCCCGGCCATATTTAGATAAGGGAGTGGAACTTCGGACCCCGCTTTCGGAGCCAATATTAGCCCTTGCGACCCTACACCCCAGGTCTGCCTCCTGCTGTGTCTCATGGTGCCCTAAGCAACTATAATTTGTGCCCCCACCGTGAAGTTTTCTCATCCATAATTAATACCGAATGTTGCCATGATGTTATCAATGATGTCGTAGGTGATGTCATGATTGATGTAACATGTACGGTAATTAGCAGTGCATGGCAGGGTCGAAAGTTATTGCTACCTTAGGTCCTAAGTTATACTTACTTGTGATAACTATAACTGGTCAATTTCAGTGGATTTGTATGTTTAACACCTTGAGTGCTGGTGACGGAACCACTCCGTCACCAGCCACGGACACGCTGTGCTGGTGACGGAGTGGTTCCATCACGGCCCAGCTGCCGCGCCTGCACTGCACTGATTTCACGCCTGCGCGGCGCGTTCTATTGAGCGGGCGGGCCACTCCATCACAAGCACAGCGCGCCCGAGGCTCGTGACAGAGTGGTTCCGTAACGAGCATGGCGGCGCCGCGCGGACCCTCCTCCCCCCTAGCGCTGCGGCGGAATTACCGTCACAGGCAAGGGGTTAAAATGGCATTTTTTACCTGACCTCTTGATCTAACGATAACATTACTTCAACCTTTGTGTTCTAGGTGTTTTTAATGTAAGGTAATACCTTATAATACCTTCTAACCATACATAAAGCCAACCCCTCAATACACACGGCCATCGACTGTGTGCTGCGGGTTTTGGCTACTGGGCCTGATTTGTGGTCAGATATCAAACATGTTTCTAGTTCTTTTCCTAGTCCTTTTTTTAAACATATTCAGCCCAAAATGCAACCATAAAAGCAACTACAAGAGAGACGTGGATCTTTTTATACAGCTTCAGACAACATAAAATGCAGACATACGGTAAGTTCTCCTAGGGTCATGAATTTAATGACCCAGGAAACTTACTGTTTTTTTCTAATGTTGTTGGGGTTGCAGAACTCCCTGCAGCCCCCACAACATGAAAAATTGGTGGTAACCCTGACCCTTTCAGAGAAATCACCAAAAACGAAAATTATGTAAATAACCTGAATTTGGTAATGTTCCTTGAAGGACCAGTGAATAATAGATGGCAGATCTTTTTATCACAGCTAACTAACCTAGCTATATATATTAATATATATATATATATATATATATATATATATATATATATATATATATATATATATATTCCAAAAAACACAAGGTTGCCCTTATTGAGAACGCAACACACGTTGGAGCAGTATACCTTCTTTATTGCAGGTTGTCAGATAAAGCGTGCTCGCCTCACGGTAAGTCGCCAAACATGTTTCGGGCTTCTTCGCCCTTGCTCACTGGCTCAGTCCCAAATGTCCCAGCAGCCACTTGAGGAACGGTTAAAATATTATAAGGACCCGCCCCAATAGGCACATGATAGGCGTATTGCCTTTTGGTCCAAGTAGTCCCTTCATTACCCACAATGGTGCGCTGACAGTTATAAGGTGACTTTGAAGTAAATCCCAGGTGGGTTCACCATTGATGCAAGCTCCACTCCACTGGCACATCTGAACCCTGCAACATCGGAGCTCCAGAGCCCTTGCTGTGCCTTTGTGACGGCACTGAAGGTCCGCTTGCTGCGCGGCAGGGCATTCTCTCGACGAGGCATCGCCGCTATTCCATTCCAAAAAACACAAGGTTGCCCTTATTGAGAACGCCACACACGTTGGAGCAGTATACCTTCTTTATTGCAGGTTGTCAGATAAAGCGTGCTCGCCTCAAGGTAAGTCGCCAAACATGTTTCGGGCTGCTTCGCCCTTGCTCACTGGCTCAGTCCCAAATGTCCCAGCAGCCACTTGAGGAACCGTTAAAATATTATAAGGACCCGCCCCAATAGGCACATGATAGGCGCATTGCCTTTTGGTCCAAGTAGTCCCTTCATTACCCACAATAGTGCGCTGACAGTTATAAGGTGACTTTGAAGTAAATCCCAGGTGGGTTCACCATTGATGCAAGCTCCACTCGACTGGCACATCTGAACCCTGCAACATCGGAGCTCCAGAGCCCTTGCTGGGCCTTTGTGACGGCACTGAAGGTCCGCTTGCTGCGCGGCAGGGCATTCTCGCGACGAGGCATCGCCGCTATTCCATTCCAAAAAACACAAGATTGCCCTTATTGAGAACGCCACACACGTTGGAGCAGTATACCTTCTTTATTGCAGGTTGTCAGATAAAGCGTGCTCGCCTCACGGTAAGTCGCCAAACATGTTTCGGGCTGCTTCGCCCTTGCTCACTGGCTCAGTCCCAAATGTCCCAGCAGCCACTTGAGGAACCGTTAAAATATTATAAGGACCCGCCCCAATAGGCACATGATAGGCGCATTGCCTTTTGGTCCAAGTAGTCCCTTCATTACCCACAATGGTGCGCTGACAGTTATAAGGTGACTTTGAAGTAAATCCCAGTTGGGTTCACCATTGATGCAAGCTCCACTCCACTGGCACATCTGAACCCTGCAACATCGGAGCTCCAGAGCCCTTGCTGTGCCTTTGTGACGGCACTGAAGGTCCGCTTGCTGCGCGGCAGGGCATTCTCACGACGAGGCATCGCCGCTATTCCATTCCAAAAAACACAAGATTGCCCTTATTGAGAACGCCACACACGTTGGAGCAGTATACCTTCTTTATTGCAGGTTGTCAGATAAAGCGTGCTCGCCTCACGGTAAGTCGCCAAACATGTTTCGGGCTGCTTCGCCCTTGCTCACTGGCTCAGTCCCAAATGTCCCAGCAGCCACTTGAGGAACCGTTAAAATATTATAAGGACCCGCCCCAATAGGCACATGATAGGCGCATTGCCTTTTGGTCCAAGTAGTCCCTTCATTACCTACAATGGTGCGCTGACAGTTATAAGGTGACTTTGAAGTAAATCCCAGGTGGGTTCACCATTGATGCAAGCTCCACTCCACTGGCACATCTGAACCCTGCAACATTGGAGCTCCAGAGCCCTTGCTGTGCCTTTGTGACGGCACTGAAGGTCCGCTTGCTGCGCGGCAGGGCATTCTCGCGACGAGGCATCGCCGCTATTCCATTCCAAAAAACACAAGGTTGCCCTTATTGAGAACGCCACACACGTTGGAGCAGTATACCTTCTTTATTGCAGGTTGTCAGATAAAGCGTGCTCGCCTCACGGTAAGTCGCCAAACATGTTTCGGGCTGCTTCGCCCTTGCTCACTGGCTCAGTCCCAAATGTCCCAGCAGCCACTTGAGGAACCGTTAAAATATTATAAGGACCCGCCCCAATAGGCACATGATAGGCGCATTGCCTTTTGGTCCAAGTAGTCCCTTCATTACCCACAATGGTGCGCTGACAGTTATAAGGTGACTTTAAAGTAAATCCCAGGTGGGTTCACCATTGATGCAAGCTCCACTCCACTGGCACATCTGAACCCTGCAACATCGGAGCTCCAGAGCCCTTGCTGTGCCTTTGTGACTGCACTGAAGGTCCGCTTGCTGCACAGCAGGGCATTCTCTCGACGAGGCATCGCCGCTATTCCATTCCAAAAAACACAAGGTTGCCCTTATTGAGAACGCCACACACGTTGGAGCAGTATACCTTCTTTATTGCAGGTTGTCAGATAAAGCGTGCTCGCCTCAAGGTAAGTCGCCAAACATGTTTCGGGCTGCTTCGCCCTTGCTCACTGGCTCAGTCCCAAATGTCCTAGCAGCCACTTGAGGAACCGTTAAAATATTATAAGGACCCGCCCCAATAGGCACATGATAGGCGCATTGCCTTTTGGTCCAAGTAGTCCCTTCATTACCCACAATGGTGCGCTGACAGTTATAAGGGGACTTTGAAGTAAATCCCAGGTGGGTTCACCATTGATGCAAGCTCCACTCCACTGGCACATCTGAACCCTGCAACATCGGAGCTTCAGAGCCCTTGCTGTGCCTTTGTGACGGCACTGAAGGTCCGCTTGCTGCGCGGCAGGGCATTCTCGCGACGAGGCATCGACGCTATTCCATTCCAAAAAACACAAGATTGCCCTTATTGAGAACGCCACACACGTTGGAGCAGTATACCTTCTTTATTGCAGGTTGTCAGATAAAGCGTGCTCGCCTCACGGTATGTCGCCAAACATGTTTCGGGCTGCTTCGCCCTTGCTCACTGGCTCAGTCCCAAATGTCCCAGCAGCCACTTGAGGAACGGTTAAAATATTATAAGGACCCGACCCAATAGGCACATGATAGGCGCATTGCCTTTTGGTCCAAGTAGTCCCTTCATTACCCACAATGGTGCGCTGACAGTTATAAGGTGACTTTAAAGTAAATCCCAGGTGGGTTCACCATTGATGCAAGCTCCACTCCACTGGCACATCTGAACCCTGCAACATCGGAGCTCCAGAGCCCTTGCTGTGCCTTTGTGACTGCACTGAAGGTCCGCTTGCTGCACAGCAGGGCATTCTCTCGACGAGGCATCGCCGCTATTCCATTCCAAAAAACACAAGGTTGCCCTTATTGAGAACGCCACACACGTTGGAGCAGTATACCTTCTTTATTGCAGGTTGTCAGATAAAGCGTGCTCGCCTCAAGGTAAGTCGCCAAACATGTTTCGGGCTGCTTCGCCCTTGCTCACTGGCTCAGTCCCAAATGTCCTAGCAGCCACTTGAGGAACCGTTAAAATATTATAAGGACCCGCCCCAATAGGCACATGATAGGCGCATTGCCTTTTGGTCCAAGTAGTCCCTTCATTACCCACAATGGTGCGCTGACAGTTATAAGGGGACTTTGAAGTAAATCCCAGGTGGGTTCACCATTGATGCAAGCTCCACTCCACTGGCACATCTGAACCCTGCAACATCGGAGCTTCAGAGCCCTTGCTGTGCCTTTGTGACGGCACTGAAGGTCCGCTTGCTGCGCGGCAGGGCATTCTCGCGACGAGGCATCGACGCTATTCCATTCCAAAAAACACAAGATTGCCCTTATTGAGAACGCCACACACGTTGGAGCAGTATACCTTCTTTATTGCAGGTTGTCAGATAAAGCGTGCTCGCCTCACGGTAAGTCGCCAAACATGTTTCGGGCTGCTTCGCCCTTGCTCACTGGCTCAGTCCCAAATGTCCCAGCAGCCACTTGAGGAACGGTTAAAATATTATAAGGACCCGCCCCAATAGGCACATGATAGGCGCATTGCCTTTTGGTCCAAGTAGTCCCTTCATTACCCACAATGGTGCGCTGACAGTTATAAGGTGACTTTGAAGTAAATCCTAGGTGGGTTCACCATTGATGCAATCTCCACTCCACTGGCACATCTGAACCCTGCAACATCGGAGCTCCAGAGCCCTTGCTGTGCCTTTGTGACGGCACTGAAGGTCCGCTTGCTGCGCGGCAGGGCATTCTCGCGACGAGGCATCGCCGCTATTCCATTAAAAAAAACACAAGGTTGCCCTTATTGAGAACGCCACACACGTTGGAGCAGTATACCTTCTTTATTGCAGGTTGTCAGATAAAGCGTGCTCGCCTCACGGTAAGTCGCCAAACATGTTTCGGGCTGCTTCGCCCTTGCTCACTGGCTCAGTCCCAAATGTCCCAGCAGCCACTTGAGGAACCGTTAAAATATTATAAGGACCCGCCCCAATAGGCACATGATAGGCGCATTGCCTTTTGGTCCAAGTAGTCCCTTCATTACCCACAATGGTGCGCTGACAGTTATAAGGTGACTTTGAAGTAAATCCTAGGTGGGTTCACCATTGATGCAATCTCCACTCCACTGGCACATCTGAACCCTGCAACATCGGAGCTCCAGAGCCCTTGCTGTGCCTTTGTGACGGCACTGAAGGTCCGCTTGCTGCGCGGCAGGGCATTCTCGCGACGAGGCATCGCCGCTATTCCATTCCAAAAAACACAAGGTTGCCCTTATTGAGAACGCCACACACGTTGGAGCAGTATACCTTCTTTATTGCAGGTTGTCAGATAAAGCGTGCTCGCCTCACGGTAAGTCGCCAAACATGTTTCGGGCTGCTTCGCCCTTGCTCACTGGCTCAGTCCCAAATGTCCCAGCAGCCACTTGAGGAACCGTTAAAATATTATAAGGACCCGCCCCAATAGGCACATGATAGGCGCATTGCCTTTTGGTCCAAGTAGTCCCTTCATTACCCACAATGGTGCGCTGACAGTTATAAGGTGACTTTAAAGTAAATCCCAGGTGGGTTCACCATTGATGCAAGCTCCACTGCACTGGCACATCTGAACCCTGCAACATCGGAGCTCCAGAGCCCTTGCTGTGCGTTTGTGACGGCACTGAAGGTCCGCTTGCTGCGCGGCAGGGCATTCTCGCGACGAGGCATCGCCGCTATTCCATTCCAAAAAACACAAGGTTGCCCTTATTGAGAACGCCACACACGTTGGAGCAGTATACCTTCTTTATTGCAGGTTGTCAGATAAAGTGTGCTCGCCTCACGGTAAGTCGCCAAACATGTTTCGGGCTGCTTCGCCCGTGCTCACTGGCTCAGTCCGAAATGTCCCAGCAGCCACTTGAGGAACTGTTAAAATATTATAAGGACCCGCCCCAATAGGCACATGATAGGCGCATTGCCTTTTGGTCCAAGTAGTCCCTTCATTACCCACAATGGTGCGCTGACAGTTATAAGGTGACTTTGAAGTAAATCCCAGGTGGGTTCACCATTGATGCAAGCTCCACTCCACTGGCACATCTGAACCCTGCAACATTGGAGCTCCAGAGCCTTTGCTGTGCCTTTGTGACGGCACTGAAGGTCCGCTTGCTGCGCGGCAGGGCATTCTCGCGACGAGGCATCGCCGCTATTCCATTCCAAAAAACACAAGGTTGCCCTTATTGAGAATGCCACACACGTTGGAGCAGTATACCTTCTTTATTGCAGGTTGTCAGATAAAGCGTGCTCGCCTCAAGGTAAGTCGCCAAACATGTTTCGAGCTGCTTCGCCCTTGCTCACTGGCTCAGTCCCAAATGTCCTAGCAGCCACTTGAGGAACCGTTAAAATATTATAAGGACCCGCCCCAATAGGCACATGATAGGCGCATTGCCTTTTGGTCCAAGTAGTCCATTCATTACCCACAATGGTGCGCTGACAGTTATAAGGTGACTTTGAAGTAAATCCTAGGTGGGTTCACCATTGATGCAATCTCCACTCCACTGGCACATCTGAACCCTGCAACATCGGAGCTCCAGAGCCCTTGCTGTGCCTTTGTGACGGCACTGAAGGTCCGCTTGCTGCGCGGCAGGGCATTCTCGCGACGAGGCATCGCCGCTATTCCATTCCAAAAAACACAAGGTTGCCCTTATTGAGAACGCCACACACGTTGGAGCAGTATACCTTCTTTATTGCAGGTTGTCAGATAAAGCGTGCTCGCCTCACGGTAAGTCGCCAAACATGTTTCGGGCTGCTTCGCCCTTGCTCACTGGCTCAGTCCCAAATGTCCCAGCAGCCACTTGAGGAACCGTTAAAATATTATAAGGACCCGCCCCAATAGGCACATGATAGGCGCATTGCCTTTTGGTCCAAGTAGTCCCTTCATTACCCACAATGGTGCGCTGACAGTTATAAGGTGACTTTGAAGTAAATCCCAGGTGGGTTCACCATTGATGCAAGCTCCACTCCACTGGCACATCTGAACCCTGCAAGATCGGAGCTCCAGAGCCCTTGCTGTGCCTTTATGACGGCACTGAAGGTCCGCTTGCTGCGCGGCAGGGCATTCTCGCGACGAGGCATCGCCGCTATTCCATTCCAAAAAACACAAGATTGCCCTTATTGAGAACGCCACACACGTTGGAGCAGTATACCTTCTTTATTGCAGGTTGTCAGATATAGCGTGCTCGCCTCACGGTAAGTCGCCAAACATGTTTTGGGCTGCTTCGCCCTTGCTCACTGGCTCAGTCCCAAATGTCCCAGAAGCCACTTGAGGAACCGTTAAAATATTATAAGGACCCGCCCCAATAGGCACATGATAGGCGCATTGCCTTTTGGTCCAAGTAGTCCCTTCATTACCCACAATGGTGCGCTGACAGTTATAAGGTGACTTTGAAGTAAATCCTAGGTGGGTTCACCATTGATGCAATCTCCACTCCACTGGCACATCTGAACCCTGCAACATCGGAGCTCCAGAGCCCTTGCTGTGCCTTTGTGACGGCACTGAAGGTCCGCTTGCTGCGCGGCAGGGCATTCTCGCGATGAGGCATCGCCGCTATTCCATTAAAAAAAACACAAGGTTGCCCTTATTGAGAACGCCACACACGTTGGAGCAGTATACCTTCTTTATTGCAGGTTGTCAGATAAAGCGTGCTCGCCTCACGGTAAGTCGCCAAACATGTTTCGGGATGCTTCGCCCTTGCTCACTGGCTCAGTCCCAAATGTCCCAGCAGCCACTTGAGGAACCGTTAAAATATTATAAGGACCCGCCCCAATAGGCACATAATAGGCGCATTGCCTTTTGGTCCAAGTAGTCCCTTCATTACCCACAATGGTGCGCTGACAGTTATAAGGTGACTTTGAAGTAAATCCCAGGTGGGTTCACCATTGATGCAAGCTCCACTCCACTGGCACATCTGAACCCTGCAACATCGGAGCTCCAGAGCCCTTGCTGTGCCTTTGTGACGGCACTGAAGGTCCGCTTGCTGCGCGGCAGGTCATTCTCGCGATGAGGCATCGCCGCTATTCCATTCCAAAAAACACAAGGTTGCCCTTATTGAGAACGCCACACACGTTGGAGCAGTATACCTTCTTTATTGCAGGTTGTCAGATAAAGCGTGCTCGCCTCACGGTAAGTCGCCAAACATGTTTCGGGCTGCTTCGCCCTTGCTCACTGGCTCAGTCCCAAATGTCCCAGCAGCCACTTGAGGAACCGTTAAAATATTATAAGGACCCGCCCCAATAGGAACATGATAGGCGCATTGCCTTTTGGTCCAAGTAGTCCCTTCATTACCCACAATGGTGCGCTGACAGTTATAAGGTGACTTTAAAGTAAATCCCAGGTGGGTTCACCATTGATGCAAGCTCCACTTCACTGGCACATCTGAACCCTGCAACATCGGAGCTCCAGAGCCCTTGCTGTGCCTTTGTGACGGCACTGAAGGTCCGCTTGCTGCGTGGCAGGGCATTCTCGCGACGAGGCATCGCCGCTATTCCATTCCAAAAAACACAAGGTTGCCCTTATTGAGAACGCCACACACGTTGGAGCAGTATACCTTCTTTATTGCAGGTTGTCAGATAAAGCGTGCTCGCCTCACGGTAAGTCGCCAAACATGTTTCGGGCTGCTTCGCCCTTGCTCACTGGCTCAGTCCCAAATGTCCTAGCAGCCACTTGAGGAACCGTTAAAATATTATAAGGATCCGCCCCAATAGGCACATGATAGGCGCATTGCCTTTTGGTCCAAGTAGTCCCTTTATTACCCACAATGGTGCGCTGACAGTTATAAGGGGACTTTGAAGTAAATCCCAGGTGGGTTCACCATTGATGCAAGCTCCACTCCACTGGCACATCTGAACCCTGCAACATCGGAGCTCCAGAGCCCTTGCTGTGCCTTTGTGACGGCACTGAAGGTCCGCTTGCTGCGCGGCAGGGCATTCTCTCGACTAGGCATCGCCGCTATTCCATTCCAAAAAACACAAGGTTGCCCTTATTGAGAACGCCACACACGTTGGAGAAGTATACCTTCTTTATTGCAGGTTGTCAGATAAAGCGTGCTCGCCTCACGGTAAGTCGCCGAACATGTTTCGGGCTGCTTCGCCCTTGCTCACTGGCTCAGTCCCAAATGTCCCAGCAGCCACTTGAGGAACCGTTAAAATATTATAAGGACCCGCCCCAATAGGCACATGATAGGCGCATTGCCTTTTGGTCCAAGTAGTCCCTTCATTACCCACAATGGTGCGCTGACAGTTATAAGGTGACTGTGAAGTAAATCCCAGGTGGGTTCACCATTGATGCAAGCTCCACTCCACTGGCACATCTGAACCCTGCAACATCGGAGCTCCAGAGCCCTTGCTGTGCCTTTGTGTCGGCACTGAAGGTCCGGTTTTGGCTACTGGGCCTGATTTGTGGTCAGATATCAAACATGTTTCTAGTTCTTTTCCTAGTCCTTTTTTTAAACATATTCAGCCCAAAATGCAACCATAAAAGCAACTACAAGAGAGACGTGGATCTTTTTATACAGCTTCAGACAACATAAAATGCAGCCATACGGTAAGTTCTCCTAGGGTCATGAATTTAATGACCCAGGAAACTTACTGTTTTTTTCTAATGTTGTTGGGGTTGCAGAACTCCCTGCAGCCCCCACAACATGAAAAATTGGTGGTAACCCTGACCCTTTCAGAGAAAATTATGTAAATAACCTGAATTTGGTAATGTTCCTTGAAGGACCAGTGAATAATAGATGGCAGATCTTTTTATCACAGCTAACTAACCTAGCTATATATATTAATATATATATATATATATATATATATATATATATATATATATATATATATATATATATATATATATATATATATATATATACATATATATATATATATATATATATATATATATATACACAAATCCAATTACAAATGTTGTAATTCATCTTACAGATGAAATTACATATCACATTACCCTTAAAAGGTAACTATGGATATAGTATCACTAATTAAATGGATTGAATGTGTGCTGTTGTTTAATTACATTTCACTTTCAGACATTGTTTATTGGTACAGATATTGCAAAGTCATAATCATTGCATTTGGGGTATGAGTTACAGTTTATATGGCTGTTGTGCGAGTAACGGATTGTGCTCCTAATAAGATCTTGTTCATTTCAGTGGTTTTTTTTTAGTTTGTAACTAGAACTATAGTTTAACTGTGAGGTTTTATTTGAATATCTGAGGCTTTTTAAAGATACGTTGAGGTGTTAAAACCTAACACTATTCATTTCTTCACGTTAACATTTTAGACTGCCTCTTTTCTTTTAACATGTACCACATTCACGAGTTCCCTTCAATGAAACCTTCATGGGAGGCCGTGCACAGCAGGTTTGGGCACAAGGTCTGGTCTATGGCCAGCCCCAGTGGTTAGGCCCTCAGTGCAACCCTTTATGGATAGTCATTCTCAGATTTACACAGCCTTCGGCATGAACAGCAGGGGTTGTCTACACGGCTCAGATAGCAGCCAGGCCCTCTCCCACTTTCCCACATGTGGCCAACCCCTATGTATGGCATTGGATAAATGCAGCAGCAGTGTACTGAATACTTTTTAAAATCCTTTTTCCACATGATTTGTAAACTTGGTGCTGCACTTGATTAAAAAATCCTGAGGCCCTGGATGGTCTTCCATTCAGGAACCCATCATAGGGTTTGTTAATATCATGATAATAATATTTTTTTCATAATTATTTAAGTGCCTGGCAGTGCCTCTTTGGGCCCCTTAAACATGGACCTCGGATTAGGGAAACTTCGAAGTGCAGCCTTGTGCACTTTTTCTTTTTGGTATTCCAACACAGTGCTGAGGGCTTCAAGTTGGGTAATGGTGACTGCAACAGAAATGTGTCTGTGATGACAAGCCAATCAGAATGCAACAGAATAATGATTCCACAGCTGGATTCATGAACTCCCAATGAATGTTGGGAGTAAATGCTCCATAGTACAATGGGTTGCCTTTTTTCTAATTGGATTCATGATTCCTCCATTGATTCACCAATCTGTGGAGGATTCTTAAACTAATGGTCTAGATATCTGTAAAATGGAATATGTGATGTTACAACGCGATCACAATAATTCCGGTATGAACATGGCAGTTTTTACAACGCAAGTCGTTACAATGACTTGCACTGGAGGGACCTGGACTTAGGAATAGTAAGATTCACTATTCCAACACCAGCCTACTTACAGTAAGGAAGGTGTTGGAATAGTAAATCTTACTATTCCTTAGGTTATAGCGCCATCCAGCACAAGTCGATGTAACGACTTGCGTGTAACGGCTGCGTTCTAAATGCATCGCAGTGTAATCACCGCGATGTAAAGGATGTTTCCCTCTAAAATGTAGCCTCTTCATATCAAACCTGAGCACTTTTTTAAACAACAATTTCTCGAAAACTACTGAATGGAATTACACCAAACCCAGCAAAGCTACTTTCTTGAGTAAATTTCTATCCTATTGTCAAATTTGGTGTAATTCCCTTCAGCCGTTTTGTTCTGTATCAAGGAGCAAATAATCCTATGGGAATTAAAATGTGAAATTGAAATTTTGCCCCCCTCCCTTTTCTTGGAACGCTACTAGATGGTTCTGCACAAAACCACCCAAGAAGAGCCCAAAGTGAATTTACTTTTTTAGGTTTCGGCTACCGTCCCACTGCGTGAGCAGTGGGTGGGCGGAGCCGAAATCTTATGTCTCTACATATGGGCTTTGGTCCCGCCTTGTCTTCCATTGGCTAGCTCCATAAATGGAGGCTAGCCATTGGAAGAGATTGGCTGTCACTCATGCTTTCCCCAGAAAACGCGATTCGGGGGCGTTTCTGTGTGTTTTTTTAAGTTCCGCCCTCTCCTCTTCCCATTGGCTGGAATGTTACCTTCCAGCCAATGGGAAAGGGAGAGCGCGAAAAACACGCCCCCGAATCTGCCGGCCCGGACACCCCCGTGCCGTCATTCCCCGGGCCGCGCTGTGATTGGCTGCCGGCCCGGGACTGACTTGTTAAAAGTTTTCTCCTCGTGGCTCTCGGAAGCCGGGCGCCAGTCAGGGGGGTAGAGGTGCGGCCCCTCCCTGGGGGTATAAGGGGCGGGGGTGACGGAGGGCGCTTTAAATCGAAAGGCAGGGGGGTGTATATGTATTGCCGTACGGATCATGGGGAGTGAAGCACATCATTTCTTCCTGCTTCCTTCTCCCTCTGCCAAAGGTAAATAGAGGGGCAACTTGGCAAGTGTGATGCTCCACATTTGATTTTGGCGTGGTAGTCGGAGGTAGACTCCCCTCCCGATACGTATCCAGCGCAAGGACTCCACCCACGGCTGCGGGCCACTATGCCCGTGATCCGCCTGTTGTTGGCCGCCGCCCTGCTCTGCTGCCCGCCTCCTGGTGGTGAGAACCGCTCCAGATATTTCTTTTTATCAAGTTACTGTACTGTTAATGTAACCTGTCGCTCTGAAGCCGTGGCCGGTGTGGCGCTGCTAGAAGATCCCAGCTCCACGGCGAGCTCGCTGGCTGCTCTGGGGCATGCCCGGAGGCACCGTGGACCCCGCAGGCTGGCAGAACTCTGGCATAGGCACGCTCTAGGTACAGGCGAGCTAGGCAGGGTGTGTTCACCCTACCGCCCGGTCTGGTCTCTTGACACTGTTCAGCCTGTCCTTGGTGCCCGTTACACACCCACACACATGAAACACACTCACACACTCTGCTTTCCTTGCATTGCCCCACTTTAACGATCCTCTACCCCTCCTCACACCCCCGCACTCTATCAACGCTCTACACGTGACACTGGTCCCTATTCCATACCATACCCTGTCCCTACAGACTACCACGGATAAAGAGATGTACAACTGTTCGCATACCTACCACTGTCCCTACACTCGACCACGGTCCCTGCCTACACTCTGTTACTATCCATAAACCTGATCACTACCCGCGCACTTTACCCCCGTTCTCTCACTCTCACTCCAGTTTCTCATCCGCAGCCCCCTGTCCTGTCCTGCCTGAGCGCTCCATGCCAGGGCACATCTCCGGGACCGCTGCCTCAAACTCCCCCTCCCCCATATGTATATCTGCCTGACGAGAGTGAAGGGTATCTCTGCCCGACGAGAGTGAAGGGTTTTTCTGCCTGCCTGTATGGAATGTGTCCATATGATGGCGGCATAAAACACAACACGCCTGCTTGAAATGTGACTGCTGTGCATGTGTAACAGGGGCACCTGCCCCACTAGGGACACGTCTGTGCACTTGTCGTCAGGGTAAAATGCATTTATAACCTACCCATGTGAATTACACACCTGTTCGGCTTGTTTGGCACGCACACACCGGCCATGCTTGTGTGAACTGAACATCTGCCCTGTCTGTGAAGTGCGCCTCTGTGAAGTGCGCCTCTGTCCTGTCTGTGAAGTGCACCTCTGTCCTGTCTGTGAAGTGCGCCTCTGTCCTGTCTGTGAAGTGCACCTCTGCCCTGTTTGTGAAGTGCATCTCATCGCTGCATGTGTGAAGTGCACCCCTGCCCTGTCTATATGAAATGTATCTGTGTGAAATGCACCTCTGCCCTACCTGTGTCAAGTGCACACCTGGTCTGTCTGTATGAAGTGCACCTCTGCCCTGCCTCTGTGAAGTGCACCTCTGCCCTGTCTGTTAAGTGTGCCTCATCTCTGAATGTGTGAAGTGCACCTCTGCCCTGTGTGACGTGCACCTCTCCCCTGTCTGTGAAGTCCCGCTCTTGCCCGATGAGCCATGTTCCACATAGCGCAGCATGTGCAGCCCTGTGTCTTATCTTGGCACAGGATAGGAGCAGTGTTCCACATAGCTCTGTCTTTGCAGCCTCTGTACCCTATCCTGCTCGCAGCCCTCCTCCGTCCAGCTCTCGCCCCCCCTACCCTCCGCCCGCAGCTCTCCTTCATCTCGCACCCCCCTTCTCTCCGCCCGCAGCTCTCCTTCCCAGCGTTTCACAATTAAAATAGATTGTCAGCTTCGCCAGTGGTCACGGTGAGATATTAAAGTACAGATTTTCAGAGTTTTAATGCGTCAATGGCAGCTTTATCGGGTGTTTGGTGTCCGATGTAAAACAAGGGATACTTTACTTGTTCAAATTGAGGTGTTAAGAGTCAGACCCTGCTAAGAGTCAGGTTTTCCAGTGTGTTAGTGTGAGAGATAAAACAATAGGTTCACGCGGTTCCGGGTAAGGCGTTATAATTCGGATTTTCCAGTCCTTCAGAGTGATATATTAAATGTAATTTTTTTGGGAACTCAGTCAGATATGAAAAGACATGGACGCTTTTCCAAAGGATCGGAAAAATAGCTTGGCCCTGCCGATCAACTCACTCTGGTTGGAGCTGCCCCTGCACAAAGGGTCAGCCTGACGACTCAACCAGAAGCGCGACGCCCACCCCGCTGCGACCCACCATGCTCTCGTCCCAGCTGAACCCACCTCCTCCCCTCCTCTTGTTGTCCCGTCTCTCCCCTCAATTGCCTCCAGCCCCTCCGCCCACTCTCGTTTGTTCTCGTGGCTAAACCTGCCCCTCCCTCGCAAAATGGTATCGTATTGTCTTTGTGTTTGCCCCCCCCCCCGGCCCTCCTGCCCACACTCCGTTGTCTGTGTGCTTTGCCCATGCCAAAAAATTGAATTTGTCCATGTGCTTGGCCGTAGCCCCACCAGCTCACCCTCCGTTGTCCATGTGCTTGCCCCAGCCCTTCTTGCCCACCATACGTTGTCCGTGTGCTCACCCATCCCCTCTCACCTATTCTCCTTGCTCTCTGCATCCTTCTCTGACGTCCTCCGTCCCCCATGTTGCTTCAGGAGCACACACCTAAAAATAAAAAGTGCTATGGCATGGCCAGTGCTAAAGCACTTTTGGGGGAAAAAGCATTGGTATTGGCTGCATCATAGCGCTTTTATTTGTATTACTTTTAGACATGCTGCATTGTAGCTTCGCTGCTATACAGCATGGTTAACAAACATTTCCAAAGCCAGTAGCTCTCTTAAGCCAGACCTTAGTGGCTTTGACAATGCTTGTTTTTTCTTATGTCAGTCAGTCAGTCCAGGTGCATTGCTTGAATTATACTCCTGCCCAAGTCTACCACTTTACTGGTAGTACTGCTTCTTGACGTGGCATTACTTTAATGTCTGCCCAATGTGTGACTACTCCTGTAGTCCCTGTGTATGGTTTTATTTGTTGCATCCCTTGCATGGCTTTACTTGTAGCCCTGCCACAGTGCATAACTGAGCTTGTTGTTCTGTGCGCAGGACATGATTGTATGTGTAGTCCTACGCCATTGTTTGGCTTTACTAGTCATTCTGGCTTGGGTACATTGCTTTCATTGCTGTCTTGCCCAACCCTATTGTTTTATTCAGAAATCGAAAGCCCTTTTATCTGTCACTGAATTCCCCATTTTTTCATAATACAGGAAACGGGAATTTCTGTTTGATTTGAATCTTATGTTCGGAGCATGTGCCGCTGTTTATCACATTCTGTGCACACTCAGCATTGGGATTGGATGCTGGAAGTTGTTTTTCTTCGAAGAAAGAATTTTTGTTTCATGTTGGGATGTGCATCTTCAGCTGTGTGACCGCTGCGCTACGGAAAAAAGCTCTTGCCACCGACAGATACAAAATATCAAACTTGTGAAATGAGATCCCTATAATATCATACTTTCACAGCCTAACTCCCTGATGATCCTGTGGCCAGGATATATACATGAATGACTCGTATGTGGTGGAGGGTATGGTGAAAACACCAATTAAACTTTGCCTTCATGCAGCTGTGTATTTATATGTTTGGAACAGAATTGTGTCTGTAACCACTGTCTGCTTAGGGACCACAATGAGAGCTTCTGTTCATTGTCCAAAGTTTCAGGTCGAAAAAGATGATTCATTACTGAAAGGATAGAGGGGGGCACATTACTACATGCAGCAACAGCACCTTGTCAAGTCTCTATCTGTTGCAGTCACCAAGAAAGTCAAAGTGCTTGAGTCTGACAGTGGAGTGGGTCCATCTGTCCGCTTGGTAGCCTTAATCATAGAAAGAGGACATCAATGTGTCCGCCACTCTGACGCCCATTGCAGTTGTGCTGCTGCATATTAGAGGGCTCCTAATCAGGGGCTCCCTCCGCACTCCCCTCCTCCCTGTTCAAAGGCAATTGATGGGGCACTATGCTTTTCCTTTCCGACCCTCAGAGGAGGTCAGAGAGTATTAGTGTTCAGGTCTTTGAAGAAACTTCTGGGTAATAGGATGGGTAGTGCTGAGAAGTGATTAAGCAATCTAGGCAATACTAACATTTTAGCTATAGTCACTCTGCCCATAGGTGATAGCGCAAAAGGTTCTCGAAACTGCTATATTTAGCAGGCTCGGCACTGGTGCTCATTTTCAGGTTGTGCAGCGTATGCTGAACGCGTTAGCAGGCCTGTGTTTGGCGGCGCTCTATCTCTGTAAGAGCGAGTCTGTGCAGGTAGCTCTTTTACAATGACTGTGTAAATAACTTTGTGTGACTAACTTTGTGTGGGTGGCTCTGTGTAGGTGTAAATGCAATAGGTCCTGCATTTGCAAACTAAAATTCTATTAACATTGTAAATGACAATGCCATTGATTTAAGAATTAAGCTATTGCCTATGTAAATAACAAGGCCATTTCTTAATGAAAACAAAAAAAATAAAAAGCTATGCCAATAGCTCTACCTTTGCTATTGCCGAGACCATTGCATTGTAAATGCTTGTTTACGAAGTTTTCCAAATTCTATAAACAGCACCAAAGTGTTGCAAAGTCATCCTGTGCCCTGGGCACCCCCCAATTTTTTGCTGACTGGAACTGGTGGTAACTGACTCTGACTGACCCTGGGCTCTGTTTAACCAGGCCCAGGGCCAGTGCAAAGCCAAAAGGAACACATTAGAATACAGTTAAGACACCCAACATACATTAGGGTACACTATGGTATGGTGGGGTACCCCTGTAATTGGCATGACCTACCCCAAAAGCCCCTAGCATGTAATAGGGCAGGGGATTGAAACTACATAGAAGTCAGAGAAAAACCAAAGGTGATGATTTTGTACAACTACCTAGAAGTCTCCAGTATCCTGGGGCATGGCAGTTTAGAGGCCAGCAGATTTTCTGCACTTGCATGTGTGCACTACTGAAGCCTGAGGTCAGTTTAAAAGCAGAACTGGTGTCCAGGACAGCTTTTAAACCTTAAATTGTGCCCAAACTCGACTTTGGGGGTAGGGGCACTTAAAAATGAAACACCTACCATGTTATTGCATATTAGGGACCCCCAGGGTCACCCCTAGGTATCCCAGGCATGGGGGGTCAGTTATCTATAAGGAGCGCCCTTATAAAATGAAGTTTTATATGCTTGGGTAAAGTGAAATTTTACATTTCACTCCCCACATTGTATTAAAGAGCTGCTCAAATTCGACTTTGATGCTAGAAGAATTGGGTATGGATGATCTGCAATATTTCTGCAGATTCAGAACCCCTGAAGTCTCCCCTAGTTGCACAGGGGGTGGGGGTCCTGTAGAAATTAGGGAAATACTTATAAAATATGGTTTTTATAAGCCCTGGTGCTGGAAAAGTGTCCCCAGTCATTTTCCCCTTTGCAAACCCCATGGCCCATAGGTTAACATGGTAGGAAGTGATTGATTAATAAATATTAATAGTAGAGGACTAGCCGCACCATTCAAAGACTTCCCAGAATGGTAGTAGTAAATCAAACAATATTATATTGTTGAATTTCTCCTAAAGTGTACATACAATAAGTTATAAGACTTTCTTATTTGTAAGTCCAAATTCAGCCTTTCAGTGGTCTGTCCTGATTGGTCAGAGTTAAGTGGATTAGCCAGGCTGCTGGGAGGGTAGTGGGCTGTTCTTTAGGAATGCCAGGCCAGGCCAGGAGGTGGCGTCGTAAACTATGCTCTTCAAAGGCTGAGGGGAGGCCTGTGTTTCAGTCCACTCCGACAGTCTTGACCCAGAGTCAGGGTTAGGCTTAAGGAAGGTATGTGCAGATGGTAGGAGGTGTGTTTAGCCAGCTCTTACCTCCTGGCTGGAAAATCAGCCATTATGGATTTGGAAGAATGATGCACTCTGGGACAAACTAATGCCACACTCTACAGGATGTGGTCATAACTATGAGGAGTTGCCCTGCTCTCATTGGTCAGCAGTGACCTGGTGCTTGACCCAGAGAATTTTGAATTAGTATCTGAGAGGGGCAGAGCCCTCCAGATCTGCTGCTTGAAACTGAATGAAGCAAGAAGTGCCCTGCTGAAGATTTTGCTCTGTGCAAGGAACTCTAAGGCCTGACCTATGAAGACTGCACCATCTGAAACTACAGCCCTGTGGATTACCTTGCTGCCAAAAGACTCAAGAGTGGAAACTCCCTGCAAGCTACAGTTTAACAGAGCTCACCTAGACAGCCCCACAAAGAATTCAAAGCCTGGAGTACCAGTGGATTTGTAAGGGTTTTGTTCAAGTGGATTGCGGAATTGAAGTTTCACACTTTCAAGGACCCTCTTGGAGATTCCAGAACCTTGGATTGCGTGTTGGATACTTTGGGACCCGGAAACAGAACGCCAGAAAGGTGTTCTAACTGGACCCCGCTTGCTGAAGAAGGTGGCCCTCTACAGTGGTGAGAATTCTTCAGAACAATTTATAAAGGTGTGTCCCTGACAGAGAAAACAAAATGACTTTTGGTGTCATTTACAAAATAAAAATATTACCTCTTTTTATAAATTGGTGTTGGATTTTTATTTTGTGTTCTGTCTTAATTATTTACTGAAATGGTGTTTTTGAATGCTTTACATACCTGAATTGGAAGTTAAGCCTGTCTGCTCGCAGCCACGTTACCAAGGGTTGAGCAAAGGAAGAATTTTCTAAGACCTATGCTTAGTCCTATCGTGTTAGTGGCCTTATTGCAAGTGGCAGACCTACATTTGCCCCTATCAATAACCCACTTTCCAACACAAAGTAATTATCAAAACAAAAACTGCCTTTCCTATGGACACTCTAACCTAGCCATAAATACTCTGGTGGCGATATAGACATAAATATACAGACACTGGCTTCTCGATTGAACACTTTACATTTTTTATCAACTATGTGTTCTCTCTCATTCTTCTTCCCACCACTACACTCTTAAGTTCTGCATCCCAAGATAAAGAAGAGCACCACTCTACTCACTCAGACACAACACTAAAACACTAACCAGATAAACCTCATTGCAAATATAACAGCCACACAACTAAATACCCACAGAATGCACTTTGGCACGTCGTCAGTGTCATGCAAATACAATTATAATTAAACTCTAGGGGAACGGGTAGGATAAAGTGCACATACCTGGTTTTCTTTCAGAGTTATTTGTCCCTGCTCCTTGCATCCTATATATGTTCTCGTGCACTTGAAAATTCTCTCTTCTGGCTGCACTCTCTGAACAAAGTTGGCAGGGAAAAATCCAATTTTTTCTTCAATCTTTCCCTATAAAAAATAACGAAACTGAAGTAATTTCAGGTACCATCTTAATCAGTTTGCTTTAAGTGTCGGGTACGTTTTCAGAAAAATGGTGTATCAGTTTTCCTACCTTCCACCAGTCTTCATTACTGTCATCAAGAATAGTGAGCCTGTCTCCTGGCCTGCAATTAACAATGACATATACTGGTTTAAAATGCACAGTTTTGCTTCTAACAGAGCAGCACCTGCTAACAAATGAACCATTACTAAAAGGCATTGCGTATTGTGAATGTCCTCCTTTGCATTACTTTTCTATATTGCTTGTGATTGTATGATTAGAATGCACATCACAGCCAAACATATATTTCTGTGTAGATTGTACTGGTATTCCTGAAACTGTTATTCTAAATTCTACTTCTGGTGGCTACTCTTTACAGCATCTGGGCTTTAAAACTACAAAACATACAATGGTGGCTGTTGAAGAAGAGATGGACAGGGGTATCACCGAGGACCAATTTTGTGTATTTTCAGTCTGTGGCTGTGAAAACAGAGAAAGCAAATTCTTTTTCACAAAAACACATTGATGGCTATCAGTATAAACGAAGACCTACAGAATTAATTAAAGGTATGTCCTTTTTTTAATCTTACGACTTAATAGGGTTAATATATAACGTTTCTGTATTAAATCCTCATTCCCAGCAGTTCATACTTCTAATGTGAAGCTTATCGCATAGTAGCCAACCCATTGCCAAATTTCTATTCATCCAAACTGCTCCTTTTAGCCTCTTCCTTGTCTTGACAGATAAAAAAGATACAGCTCTGAATCCCTCCTGTTTTGGTCTCCCATATAGACAGCTTGGCAAGAGACTTAGGATCATATGTAAAAAAGCATTTATTTTTGTGGTCTGTAATGATCCGAATTACAGAATTAAGCTGTTTTTGACAGCAAACATGCTTTTACATATGTTTAAAGCACATATCACAATTTGCGTTTAGCAATTCAGTATTCAGAAGGGCGTGTTTAGGGTGTCCCTTCCAAATACTGAATTGCAGAGCTATGTATGAATGTTTTGCGACCGAATTACGGTCGCAAAACATCCACTTTTTATCGACACCTCAAGTGTGGTAATAACCATTCACAAATGGGAGAGGGTCCCATTGTGAATGTTGAAACAAATATTTTTTAAGAGAAGGTCCAAGTGACCACTGCCTGCTCTTAAAGAATGAATCTTAAAGTTTTTTTTAAATGCATCCTGTTTCCTTTTGAGGAAAACAAGCTGCATTTAAACAAAAATAGTCTGCTTTATTAAAAAGCAATCACAAACATGATTGTCTGCTGAACCTAGCAGGTAACCATCCCTGTGATGGCACAAATTGCCACTTAATTCAGTAATATTCATGAGAAAGGTCTATTGCAATCCCATTAGGAATCACTATTACTCACGTGTACATTGTTGTACATTAAGAATTGCAATTCACAATAAACCACAATTGGGAACTCACATGTGGTGGGTAACACCCCAATTCTACAAATTGGGCCATTTCAACCTGCCAACATGCTTTTTACGTATGTACAGAGCACAAATTGTGATTCGGTAACATGTTACAGATCACAATTTGTGTTTAACGATTCGGTATTTGAAAGGGGCATGTTTAGGGTGTCCCTTCCTAATACCAAATCACAATGGTATGTATGAATGTTTTGTGACCCGGGGACCACTACCTGCTCTTAAAAAATAAAACTTCAAAGTTTCATATTTTCTTTTTAAATGCCTCAGATAGTTTGGCACAAAGCATTCAGGGGTAACTTAGAGGCAATGTGTAAGGTATTAGAAAAATAAAATAGAGTAAATTGTAATACATGTTTTGACAGCAAAACAACAGATATTTAATCAGTAGAACCAGAGTAATGCAATTTTAAAGATTTAGGAAACCCAGCTCATCCTCTCCATCACCCAGGAACCCAACGTCACCAGGCACACCTTCCAAGAAGGGATGGCAGCTGTCGCAACCTGGATGAAGAACAGCTGCCTGAAATGAAACTTAACTCAGAAAACACATTCCAATATGGCTGGTACACAAGCATTGAGATTTGTGGTGCCAATGTATGTATATATGTGGCATTTTACAGTGTGAATCTAGCACAAAGGCAGTGGAGAGCTATAGGGGATCACAAATAAGCATTAAATAGACAGGTGATAGAAGAGGTAGCTGATAAGTGAGAGGTTAATGCATTGTGATGTTGTGTTCTTTAAAAAGGTATGTATTCAATTCTTTCTAAACTGGAACAGTGTTAGGGCAGTCCTATTGGGTTCAGAAACGTTGTCCCAGGTCCTGGGGGCATAGGTGAAACAGTCCTGCTGCCTTGTCTTTTTCTTTTCAAGACTTCTTAATCTGCAGTCTGATGCTGTTCTTGCTGCAAGTGTTACAGTTGAACAGCAGACTCCTGAAAGAAATTGACATTCTCTGCATTTGCTCTCAAAATCTCCCTCCCCAACTATAAATTACTAAAACCTGATGAAACTTCAGAACAAAAATGTGGTTGTGCTTTCACAGAAAGACTAAATATTGGATTGTGAGGTACTCCTAAATCTACAATGGAGCTTCTTTTTAGAACTGTTGTTTGGGAAAGGGTTTAGCTTTTTGGGTATGCGACCTAGTGTTGATCCTGCAGCTCCTTTGGGTTTGTTTGGGGCTTGTCTCCTCCGCATTAAAGGGTCTGTGGACAGTCATCAGGACCTTTAGAGAGTCATGGATGGTTCATATCCTATTCCTAAAATTGCTACCTTTGACTTTTTGAATAAGGTTTCTCTTAACTTTTCAGCTTTTTAAAGATTTGTTCTAACGGCTGTCACCTCGCCCATAAGATTAGGGGATTTGCATTCATCATTTTTTCAGGCTCCCTAACTTTGTGTCTTTATTGACAGAATGATTCATTCTCTGGGCTAGGTTTCGTTCCCAAGATTTTATCCAAATTTAACATACAGGCTGAAATATTTCTCCTAATGTTCTATTCAAATCCATTCGGAAAGAATAACCTTTACATTCTCTAAACGTGTATAGTACAGTGCCAATTGTTTGATATTGTTGCCTCATTTACTCAGTGCTATAACCTGTTTGTGAACTTTAGTGCTCTAGGTGAGGGGCTGGCCTATTATTCCTCCACTCCGAGTCGCTGGGTGAAATCAACTATTGTTTACAAGCTCTTAGGAAAGCAGTTACCTAGACACATTCAATGAAGTTTTGCTGCAAGGCATGTACTTGTGGGTTAAGGGAAAGGGGTCTCATTCACAGACATTTGTATCGCAGTTGCTTGGGCTGTACCGTCTAAATGTGTGTCTCAGTATAGACTTGATGTCCAGGTTCAGTATCATTCAGTGTTTGGCATTTGGGTCCGTCTGTTGTTTCTGGTTAAGGAGAGTTTAGTGTTTTCATTGAAGATCTCACATTGTTATTTTATTGTGATTGATCCACTTCTGTGTTAATCTTTGCCAAAGCTGGAGTGTTTGCTTGGTTAAGTCCTTTAATGTAAGGACACAGACTAGGATATGAAATCAGACAGAAATGTCCAGATTACTTACAGGTAATCCCATTATTCTGATTTTCTCTTCATCGCCCCATACTTTACTCCCTCTCACCAATCTGTTTGCAGCCTTATTTTCTGAGCCTGTGCAGTTGTACGAGGAGGGAGTGTTGGGGACACCTTTTCAGAATATCATGGAAGGGAAGGCATGGATCATGTTTTTCAAACAATTAGAACGGGTAGTGATGGTACTTTAATCGCACTTTTCTTGTAATGTGTCACTGTGTCAGTAATCACAATTGTACAGAAAATGTCTTTCAATGTGGTGCTATATGGTACGAATGCATTATACTACCATGAATGCATAATACACTTCAATCTAAACACCTCCGTGTTAACATGAAAGACAAGTACCCCAACACTCACTACAGCAATCAATCAACATGAAGTGCTTCCACTTCTCTTAGTAATTTGCAGATCCAACAATTCAACGAATAGAGCCAAGATTTTTTCTCATTGAAGTTTGTATTTTCAGTCAGGAAAAACAGCCTGTGTTTCCTCACACAAGTGACTTTTTCAAGGGTATAAGAGACGGTTCAGTAAAACTGGTCCTGTATTTGAAGGCCAATAGAGCGGCCACAATGTATCATAGGATAAAGTCATATACTCCAACAACACCCTTACGGTACATGTAGTTTGTCCAGCTGTTCCAAAATAATATTCTGAGTATGGGGGATCAGTGTTAAATTGGTGTCATATATAACACGTGGGTAGTCCTTGTATAAGGGGGATGCGATTATGTCTCATTGTTGTAAATCTTATCACTGAAGGGGAGAGAAGAGAAGAGCCATGATAAGCCCCCTGTATTAGGTGCATCGACTCTGCTACAAATCTGAAGCCAGGGCTGAAAATACAAGCTTCAAGGGAGAAAAAAGTACTTGGCTCTTGTCGTTAAATTGTTGGATCTGTAAATTACTAAGAGAAGTGGAAGCACTTCATGTTGATTGATTGTTGTAGCGAGTGCTCTAGTACTCCTTTTTCATGGATCATGTTTTTGTTGTGACTTAAAGGTGTGTACAGGTATTAGGTGTATAAATTAAGGCCTTGGATGAAGAATGGGATTACCTATAAGTAATATGGACAATAACCATCCTCCCTTGCAACTGATATAAACCGACAGCCTGTTCTGTTTCAGTCGTAGCATCTTTACTTCTCCCCAAACTCCTCTAAATGAGGTTTACGTGGTCACGATGCAGCACTCTTAACAGGAATTCTTTACTTTAAACAATTACAATAATACACAATGCTTCTGGGAGTCAGATAAATGTTGCAAAAATCAAACTGCTTTTATTGTGCAGTACTGTAACACTTTGCTTTCTAAACAAATACATTTACCTCATCTCCAGATCTTCAGTCTCTTGTGGGACGAACTTATATAAGGCAACATAGTTATCCTGGAGACCCTGACAAAGGAAAATAAAAAGTACAACGTTTTATAGTGTTCAGCTGTATCTGGGAGCAACCATTGCAATTGTCATAAATCTCTTTCATAGATCCACGGTGCTGATCACTCCCACATTCTCTTGATTTCCTTTAATTTTAGGTTCTGTCATGGAGCATATTCTTGCAAATGTTTTAGTAAAATAACTATTTAATGGAATTATTAGGTTACTTGTTATCAGTGTGCATTCTCATAGGTATAACATGCAAACGTGCAAACAACCCACTAGGTGGGTACTCCTCTGGACATCAAATGGATCCCTTTATGTCATGTGAAATAAATACCCACTTTTGTGTAGGGGACAAATTCAAACGAGTATTATCTTAATTACATGGCCCTGTGAGCTTGAAAATGAGGTAAAACATTTACTGGCTCCGTGAAAGTCACACATATTTAGCACACACCCCTATGGTGCCCTTTGGAAGAATTAAGTAAAGTCCTGGTGTCTCACTTTGGCAAACAATGCAGGAACAAACTACACCACGCTCCAAACTCATGGTGAACTGCCTGATTTTTTTCTTTAAAATACAGGACTTGGTATCCATGTGCAGACAATTTGTTCGACTGTGTTTGTTTGTTGTGGGTTTACCTGGCATTAAAACATCGGTTTCTAGTGAGTGAGGCAGCTAAGGATATTGTGGGTATGTTAACCCGGCCCCTTTCTCCACTGCTGGATGCCCATCTGCATCTCTCCTTTTGCAGTTCTGTGCTTTTCACAGCCAGTATTTTCCCAGCACACTAGACACGGTTTTATGGCATATTCGCTGTTATAATGTATTACTAAATAACCTGTGGTAACCTTCAATCTCCTTTATGAATGCAGATATAACTGTGATCTGATGTAATCTTCTCATCCAGCCCACCTGCACCAGTGGCAGCCGGCATTGCTCACGGAGGGTGGGCGGGCACAGGCTGTCACTGGGTGAGGGTGGGGGGCATATCGGTAGAGGGTCGCGCGGGGAGTTAAAAAAAAAAAAAAAAAAAAGACTTTGCCTCCTGCTCTCCTGCCTCCTACTCCCGGAACAAGAAGCACGGAACCAGGCTCCCTCCCCCAAGCCAGCAGCATTGTGATTGGTCTGAATGCTGTGACACAGCGCTCAGCCAAGGGGTGGGCATGTTCTCCATGCAGGCAGTAATGCAGCCTTCATGGAGAATGGGGAAAGTGCGCATAACGGCAGACCAAACAGTCATTGCGCATTTTGGAGAGGGCAAACCCCTCCTAACCTGTTGCGAGAGCAGAGCACCACCACCCACCCTCCCACAAAGCAGCAGGGCACGAAGCATATAATGATAATAAGTCTAAGTTATCATTTTATGTTTTTACTTGGCACTGCTTAAAAGCAGTGGAGCGCCGCTGCGCCGCAATCCATAGCGGAAGAGCCGCCACTGGCCGGCACGTAAAAGTGTAATAAATATTCACACCTAGATTTATTAAGGTTTTGCAGCTGTCTTGCGCGCCATGCAAGGGGATGCAGGATGACCCAAAACCTAGAAGGAGCTTTACCAAGCCACGCAAGGCCACCTTTCGTGACCCTGTGTTGCATGGTAAATCTGGAGTAATGCAAGGCAGGGTAAGTCGCTGTCTTACCATACGGTGTATTCCTACCCTCTTCCTTTTATGCAGCGCCTATGTTAATGCTAGGTTGGAGTTGTGCAGTAGCACAGGACAGGCATGCACCATACCTTGATCGATGTGTTGCATTCCAGCCTCTCCCTTTCACACAGTGCTGTGCAGTAAGTTGTCTTGCTGCCTTGCATAAAAAAAGGTTAAATGTGTCCCTTAAAGTATAGAAACAGAAAACACCTATGTTGATGCTCCCACTTTTGATGAAAATGTAGAACATTTAAGTTGAAATGACTTGTCTAGTCTTGTAAAAAACGTAAAGTAATGTTAGTAATAGTCACGCTCACATATAAATACTAGCGTCTGGATATAGAGTTTGGGGGACGGGTACTCGTTCCAGTCTTGTGGAAAATTCAATACACCTGTATTTTTGGTTTCAATTTAAATTGCTTCTGTAACTCACGTTCACTTTTAAATGTAATGTCCTATTAGTAAATCATAATGGAGATTTCCCTGGCTGCCAGGGACATCAGTATCGGCACTGTCCATGAAAAAGCATTGTACATTAGTTATACTGCTGCAAGGTAACTTTCAGGACACGTTGCTTTAGTTTTACACAAATTGCACACTTCCTAGGTCAAATTAGAGTCTCATCTAGGCCAAGATGTCACTGGATGTCAAGAGATCTTCAATTTTAATCTGTGTGGATTGAATGAACATGCCTTAACCAGGTGCATGTACTAACTCACTGTAAAAGGGTAGCACTGGAGTGTTTTTCCACAATACTATCTCGAAAGAATAACTTCCTGTGATTGTCTTCCGATTTAGCACCTTAGAAGATACAAATTCATCCAGGAAATGTATACTTTTCCATTACTAAACATTTCTAAAACACTGCAACCCAGTGGTAAAGTGCATGTGCTTACTCCTCAAAACATGGAAATATTGGCGTATTCCCAATTGGCATATTTAAGGTACTTATAAGCCCTCAGTAAAGTGGTACTACATGTTCACAGGGTCTGTAAATTAAATGCTACTAGTGGGTCTGCAGAACTGGTTGTGCCACACTCTTAAGTAGCCCTTTAAACATGTCTCAGACTTGCCGTTGCAGCCTCTATGTGTGCAGTTTTAAAGAGCGATTACGACCTGGCAAAATAAACCCTTTGCCAGGTTCAAACATTCCTTCTTAATACATATAAGTCACCAATAGGGTACGACCTGGTCAGCCCAGAGCGCAGGGTGCAATATATTTAAAAAGTAGTACATATACTTTTAAGTTTTACTTGTCCTTGTACTGAAAAACTCTTAAATTTGCTTTACTACTGCAAGACATATCTCACCCATAGTATAACATTGGAGTTTCTCTTTTGCATTTTAGAAGTGTAATTTCCAAATGGAGTAAATAATTGGCTCATGTTTGGCTTCTCTGGCATCACAATTTAAAATCCTAACTTATGGTGAAGTTGGATTTTAAATTGTATTTCTGAAATTACCACCTTTAGAAAGTTGACATTGTCTTGCGGTAGCCATTTAGTGCCTATAACCTGTCTCCGGTCACATGACTGGGTGCAATTGGCCGTTGGGCTCTGTGTATTCCTCCTAGAAAGCCAAACACAATAGGGAGCTTGGTCTGTCTGGGTGAGTCTTCACTGGCAGGAAGAGAGAGAGGAGCTGGCCACAGCTCCACTCACACCAGAAAAGGCTGCATCCTGCTCCACACAAAGGCCTGCATACCCTCTATAGTTAGTCTGGAGCCAGGCAGTGAAGGCAGAATGACTGGGTACCTCAAATGGAAATCTCTAGAAATTTCTTCCCCACTTCAAAAGCACAATTGAGTATAAATATGGAACCTTGGAAAACAAAAAAGACTGCCTCGCTGCTGGACTGCTGTTCTAAAGGAACTTCTGCCCTGTTGAACTGACCTGCTGCTGGCTGCCCTCTGGCCTGAGGAAGAAGAACTGGACCTGCAACTTATTTATTTATTTATTTATTTTGTGTACTTATATAGCGCGGTCCTGTCACCCCAAGGGCATCCTGGCGCTTGAATCAATATAACCACCATATATGCTACTCAGACAGCCCTGGGGAAAAGATGAGTTTTCAGGGCCTTCCTAAACGGAAGAAGGTCCCTCTGGCTTCTTAAGGCCAGTGGTAGGGAGTTCCAGAGCTTGGCCGCTGCCACACTAAACGACCGGCCACCCATCCTCACTCTCTGGAATCTCGGTACCACGAGCAATTGAGCCGAAGAAGAGCGTAAGGACCGCGAAGGAGAGTACCAAACAAACATATTCCGCAATGGAACCGGGCCTTGTCCATGAACCGCCCTGAACACTAGGCATGCAGCCTTGTAACAGACACGAAGGTGCACCGGCAGCCAGTGTACATCTCGCAAGGCTGCTGTTGAAGAACTGTGCGTAGGGCGGGAAAGTGCCAGCTTGGCGGCCAAGTTCTGCACCCTCTGCAGCTTCCCCAGCAGTGTTTTTGGGGCCTCCAGAAGTAGCGCATTACAATAGTCAAGACGACTCAAGATGGTACCACGCACTACTTCGGGCCTGGCCTGCTCGGGGAGGAGGGGCAGGACTTTACGCAGCATGCGAAGCAGCATCATGCACGTGGATGTAGTCTTGTTCACGTACAGATCCAGCTGCAAGTTGGGGCCGAAAGTCACCCCCAAGTTGCGTGCCGATTCAGCAGCTGACACAGTCTCGGGGAAGGTCGGGGGCCAGAAATTCTCTGGGAGTTCACGAGGGATCCGGTCCATGGAACAGTATAGCACCTCGGTCTTTGTGCTATTGAACTGCAAGGAGTTGGCCCGAAGCCAATCCGCTGTGGCTGACATACAGCGATGAAAAACTTCCAGCGGGATCGCATCCTTCCCCTCCAGTGAAAAGACCAACTGGGTGTCATCCACGTAGTTAAATACGGAGATACCAAATGATTTAATTAATTGGACCAGAGGGCGGAGGTAGAGATTGAAAAGTATAGGGCTGATGGCTGAGCCCTGAGGAACCCCCTGCCCTACTCTCTGCACCTCCGAGCTAAAAGGAGGCAATGCCACCACCTGCTGCCGGTTGTTCAAATAGGAGACCAGCCAGTCCCTTGCACCTGCAGTGACCCCGCACTCCTCCAGTCTCCTGATGAGGATGCGATGGCAGACCGTGTCGAACGTGGCCGACATGTCGAGCAAAACCAAGAAGGCTGCCTGCCCACTGTCGACCCGCAAACGTAAGTTGTCAAGTACGGTCACCAGCGCCGATTCCGTCCCATGTGCTGGGCGGAAGCCAAACTGTACCTCATCGAACCAGGTGTTTTCTTCCAGGAAGCCAGACAAAGAGCGAGTCACTAACTTCTCCATGATCTTAATGGGGAAGGGGAGCAAGGAGATCGGTCTGTAATTAGACAGACAGGCGGGGTCCAAGGTGGATTTCTTGAGGAGAGGAGACACAATTGCCAGTTTCCAGCACTCCGGAACTGTTGCGGTGTCAAACGACTGGAGGCAGATGGAGTACAAAGGCTGGAAGAGTTCATCCTGAAATACCTTCCAAAACTTAGGTGGAAGTGGATCAAGAGGAGAACCCGATGATACCATTTGTGCCACACTACAGAACTCCTCAAAAGAGGGAGTAGGAAAACAGCTCAGCTGGGGTCGACTGGGCACGACATCCGGAGCTCCCAAACTGAGGGCAAAGCCACTCAGCTGGGGTCGACTGGGCAAAGTGTCCGGAGCTCCCAAACCGAGGGCAAAGCCACTCAGCTGGGGTCGACTGGGCGAAGTGTCCGGAGCACCCAAGTCAGAGACAAGCCTACTCCGCCGGGGTCGACTGGCTGAAACATCCGGAGCTCCCAGACTGAGAACATGACGACACAGCTGGGGTCGACTGGGTGAGACCGCCGGGGCTCCCAAGCTAAGAGCACGGCCATTCAACTGGGGTCGACTAGTCTAGGTGGCTCGTCCGGAGCTCCCAAACCGAGAGCAATACTACTCGGCTGGGGGTCGACTGGGCGAGCCATCCGGAGCTCCCAGATGGAAGGGGGTGGGTAAAGAGCTCTTTAGGCCTTCCAAGATTTTAACAATCTTCTCTTCAAAGGCACTCGCCAGGGAGTCGCACAGAGCCTGCGTCGCGGGAACCTTATTGGCCGTGCATAACGGATGGGTAAGGTCCCTGACTATTTTAAAAAGTGCTTGCGATTTCATCTTCATCTTGAACACAGGACCCCAGAGTAACTCCAAGGGCTAGACTACTGGCCTCCTGCTCTGAGCCTCAATGACATAAAAGGATCCCCAACCCACTCCTGGACCTAGCTGTAGCAAATTCCTGACCCCAAGTGGTGCCCCTCAGGTCCTGCACCCTTGGTGTGGCTCAGCATGCTCAAATTAAGCTTTTGGGCTCTTCAAGACCACAAATAGATCTGTTCGAACAAAGACCACGCCGCTCGCACTGGAAATCAGAGCAAGCTGCCGCAAGCCTGTATCTACTTTGCAGTATCGCCCGCTCACAGGGGACCACCAACGTTAAGTATCAACCAGTCCATCCACCGACTCCCAGTCTGCTGCTTGTACCACGCCAACAACTGCCTGCACCACTCTCCTTGTGATCCTCTACAAGATGAATAGGACTCTTGGCATAACAAACTTGGGAAGTTAACCATTCAGCAAGACTAATCTTGGACTGTATACGACCCACGCTCCATCGCAGTCAGCCTGAACTTTTGACTTTGACTTTGACCCGGTCCCATGTGGCCATTCTTCTAACATGGTGTGAGATCCTTTTTCGATGGTGTTTTCTCTATTTTACTGTTAGAAGTGTTTCACAAACACTTTACACATTGTCTCTAAGTTACACCTGGCTGCTCTGTGCCAAGCTACCAGGAGGTTGAGCACAGGTTAATTTGGGGTTTGCTTGTGCCTTACGCTGACAAGGATTAAGGTTGTTGCTTGAACAGGGCTCGCATCTCAGTCAACTAGTAACCCAATTTCTTACACACTGCCAAATATTAAACTATTGAAATGGGCAAAGGGAAGGTGTGGTGACCCCAGATTCCAGCTCTTTAGTTGAATTCCCTAGAAGTCTGGAATATCTCATGGTGCTGAAATATGCAGAATTAACAATGTCTAAAAACCACTTAACAACTACATATGCAAATGATGGCAGTGGTTTTCTAAATGTAGCCAGCACCTCTATTGAGTTGTGCACATGAGTTAAACAGTTCCCATTCTATTTCAAGGCGTGCTCAATGCCTTTGTACCATGCCATCCACAGTACTGATATACATATACAGAATTCTCATATACATAAGCGAATGCAAAATAGTGACAGAGCACAGCACAAACAAATATATAACTGACTATCCCCAGTCAGAAAGAGTTATTTAATACAAAGAACATGAAGGAAAAAATCACACTCTGTCCAGCATATTAGTCTTCACCACTGTAGTCAATTTTTTTACAGCAATGGCACAGCGACTAAATTGTTAGAGGTAATGCAAAATATATTAGGCATGCATATAAGGATAGACGTATAGAGTCTGGTGAATTACTCCAACCCTAAGATGAGGAGCAAGTGATAGATTTTAATTTTATTACTGCTTTGTGTTGGATGACCTATTGGGATAAGTTGGTACATCTTGTATTGATGAATATATAGAGAGTTTTGGCTGAAGTGAACTTATATATACCACGCCAGTTAAGCACTGGAACAAACAAACATGAATTAGGAGATCTCGTAGTAATAGAACTTCAAGGTGTTTCAGTCAATGCCCCTTTTTTACTTATAAAATTCTAGGGCTATTTATAAAATGAAAAATTAATACACATAGGGATGTGTTTTTTACAGTGTTGAACTATATTCGGTCGTTGAAAAACAAGGATTTGAACAATTTATATCCATATCCTATGGTTTTTCAGAAACAGGACAATACCATTTGTTAAAAAAGTTACTTGATAAATGTTGAGGTTTTTTAAAAGTGAATTGCACGGGTCTGAGGCGCTTTTCTGTTTCGTCTTCACTTCATAACAATTTTTCCATCACAATAAGGGTGAATGCACACTATAGAGCATGGATTTAAAATGACTATAGCTTTTAACACAGAGGTTTTTTGAGAGCACCTGTACTCTCTTCACTATGCTCTATTTATATTGCACATCTTCTATCATGATTTCGATGAATTGATAAAGGAAACTAAATTGAGCACACTATATAAAATATAATATGTTGTCGCCAGTCTTTTGTAAAGAGTGTAAATACTAAAACTTTACTGTATCATCTTGTTGAACAGCCTTGAAAAAGTTGTGAATGGCGACGAAACGTGTCGGCTGTGCCATTGCTGTAAAAAATTGACTACAGTGGTGAAGACTAATATGCTGGACAGAGTGTGATTTTTTTCCTTCATGTTCTTTGTATTAAATAACTCTTTCTGACTGAGGATAGTCAGTTATATATTTGTCTGTCCTGTGCTCTGTCACTATTTTGTAACAACTACATATGTTCCTTGAATCAGACGGAGGATAACTTTTCATGCTGTTTGTTTTCTAAAAAATGTCTTTAACAGTTTTTGTGGACTAAAGTGCTTTGCCTTGTATCTCAGTTAAAGTGTAGATAGGCACAATGTATGTCCGTAGCCTCAGCAAAGGAGGTGAGAAAATGTCAAGCCTCATGTGGAGACTGAGTCCTCAAAAATCAGCAGTTAGTTCTAAATGTAATCTCTTTCTTACTTTAAAATCTGAAAAAGCCCAGACTAGGCTGGGAACTGAAACAGTAGAAACGGTTGCACACTTATGTAAATACACTGGAAACTTACTTGTTCACTGTAGAATCTTTAACAATAGTAATAGGCTGAAACTCAATGTTAGATTAGGTATAGTTAAAAGGAAGGCCACAATGAAAAAGGGAATCCTTGTTCAACTCTGTTCGTCACTCACTTCTGCCAATTACAAGAGGGACACTCCATGGCAATGGACAATGAAATCCACATGAATTTCCATCTCAGCACTGAACTTCCCCCGCTCCGCCAATTGCTCAAGCTTGGATCTCCTTGGAAACAGAACACTCCCAAACTCATTCTTAAGGCACACAGCATGGATACAGAAACTGGTCACAACATTCACACTGCCTGAAACAGGTTACACCTTACTACACTTTCCCTTTCTTCACATACACACCAACAACACACATAGATAAGCATGTGGTTACTGCCACAAGTCCTTTCATAAACATGAACCACACCATGAACATTATTCAAAGGCATGTTGGTGGGGTAGGAACCCCCCTTATCAAGACATATCTCAAAGCACAAACCTTAGTCAATGAACTTCTTTGCTCTATATTTGGTCATTGGTTGACTCACCAATGCAGAGAACATGTGCATTCTCTAGTGTCCTGATTCACAAAGGTAAACTTAGATGTTTGGTCTAAACTTAGACCAAACGTCTACGTTTACGACTTTGGGAATTCACAAAGGGCATTTACGTCTACTATCTTCATGTCCGCACTAGGGGTTGACTCCTTAGTAGAAACCGAGTTGTATGCCAACAGTGGGCCCGTTTCACAAAGGGACTTACATGTAGTAAAGTTAAGAGTGCAGAGTCTCAGCACTCACAGCATGGTCTCTGCACTCGTGGTGTACTCTGCGAACTCAGGGCGGAATATCTGCATGGCGAACTGCAGAGAGTGTGTCGTACAGAGATTCCACCCCGAGCACGGAGACGCCTCCACAAGTGCATATGCTCCGAATTCGTAACTTTTCCCTCTCATAAGTCCCTTTGTGATTGGGCCCTATATGTTTAGGAGATTGACTTTAGAGAGGAAAACTTGTGTATGCTACATATTTGTTCATGGGTTTTATTCCATGGTTGAAAGTAATTCTCGAGCCACTCAAAGCATTTTCCATCAGTATAGTGTAGACTCTTGATCATCGGGTAACCCACATAAGATATTCATTCTAATCTGAAAGAACTATACACACTCTTATAGCACACATTGCTCACCCTGTGCAGCCATAAGCAGGCCAAGAATTCTAAACTAGTAAGTTACTCCCCATTATAAAACAAGCTACCCTAAAACAGCATCTAAACTGTGATACCCAAATACTAGAAATGATCTAACATTAAGTGAACAAACAAGCAACTAAAAGAAACATTATCAAAAAAGCAGACAACACCACAGTGTAGGGAAAATGAACCCAGAACAACCTCCTCTTCCAAGCCATTACGATCATAGCAACAATCTCCCATTATATTTTCCTTTTGCTGTGTCCTCCACACATTGCCGAAAGCAAAGGCTACTGAAGAAGAAAAATAAGCATCGGTATGATACTTCAATGATGGACTCACAGCCAAAAAACAGTAATAGTCCCCCCCCCACCCCCAGCGCTTGAGACCCTTATGGGTGAATAGTCGCACTTTACAAGACACCTGATCCATTGATTGATGATGGAAAAAAACGGATTCTAGCATTTCCCTGACCTAAAGATAATGTCAACAACATTTGATGTAGCAGTCATGGTTAACACATGCTCAAGTTATACTGCTCTCAGAAAATTAGACATCTCCATCTCGCTACAGGGAAGAAAATCAGGCAGACATGTAGTCATATGCTCAGCACTTGTACAGCTCGCTTGGGCAATGAAAAAGGGAACCTTTACCTATTAATGCAGGAAAATTCTATATATGCTGCAATTCCGGCATTTTTTACCCTTTTTCTCAGCTTCATGTAGTAGCTAAAACGTCGTAAAAGGTTGTGATCTTCTGTATCCTTGCACAGTGGATCACCGACGACCTCGCACCACTGAAGAACCCCCCAGGCATGAGCGGCAACAGGAAAACCTCATGGTTCAGAGACGCCCTCAAAGAATCAAAGAAGCACTGCCGAACCCTTGAAAAAACCTGGCGCCACGAACGAACTACAGACAACATGACAGCCCTCAAGATCGCCACCCGCGAACACCACCAGCTTATCCGCACCACCAAAAGGACATCATTCAAAGAGAGACTAGACAACAACACCCACAACAGCAAGGAACTCTTCAACATCGTCAAAGAGCTCTCTAACCCCAGCGCGAGCAACAACAACATCACACCGTCACAAGAACTCTGCAACTCCCTCGCCACGTTCTTCCACCGAAAGATCGCAGAAATACACAACAGCTTTGGACCCCAGACTCCACCTCCAGTCACCAAACCAGCAACCCCCACCACCACCCTCAGCGCCTGGACCCCCATCACCACTGAAGACACCACCAACGTCATGAACACCATCCACTCCGGCTCTCCCTCCGACCCATGCCCTCATCACATCTTCAACAAAGCTGACACCATCATCACACCCCATCTCCGGAACGTCATAAACATCTCGCTCACGTCTGCCACCTTCCCCGAGAGCTGGAATCACGTGGAAATCAACGCCCTCCTGAAGAAACCCACAGCGGACCCTAAGGACCTCAAGAACTTCCACCCCATCTCTCTTCTTCCCTTCCCGGCCAAAGTAATCAAGAAGACCGTCAATAAACAGCTGACTGCTTTCCTCGAGGCAAACAACTCACTCGACCCATCCCAGTTCGGATTTCGAGCCAACCACAGCACCGAGACGGCCCTCATCGCAGCCACCGACGATATCTGGACCCTGATGGACAAGGGAGAAACAACCGCCCTCATCCTCCTAGACCTTTCGGCAGCCTTCGACACAGTCTGCCATCGCACCCTAATAACCCGCCTCTGGGATCCAAGGAAAGGCCCTGGACTGGATCACCTCGTTCCTTGCCGACAGAACCCAGAGAGTCCGCCTCCCTCCCTTCCGCTCAGAAACCACCAAAATCATCTGCGGCGTACCCCAAGGCTCCTCGCTCAGCCCAACCCTCTTCAATATCTACATGACCCCCCTCGCAGCCATCGCACGCAAACACAACATCAATATCATCTCTTACGCCGATGACACCCAGCTGATACTCTCCCTCACCAAAGACCCAGCCACCGCCAAAACCAACCTACAGGAAGGGATGAAGGACGTGGCAGAATGGATGAAGCTCAGCCGCCTGAAGCTGAACTCAGACAAGACGGAGGTTCTCATCCTCGGACAATCCCCATCTGCCTGGGACGACTCCTGGTGGCCCTCAGCACTGGGTTCCACGCCGACACCCGCGGACCACGCACGCAACCTGGGATTCATCCTGGACCCCTCCCTCACGATGACCAAAAAATCAACGCCGTCTCATCATCTTGTTTCAACACCCTGCGCATGCTCCGAAAGATCTTCAGGTGGATCCCCACCGAAACCAGGAAAACAGTCACCCAGGCCCTCGTGACCAGCCGACTGGACTACGGAAACGCCCTATACGCAGGAACCACCGCCAAACTTCAGAAATGACTACAACGCATACAGAACGCCTCCGCATGACTCATCCTCGACATCCCTCGCCACAGCCACATATCCGGACACCTGAGAAACCTGCACTGGCTCCCCGTCAACAAGAGGATCACATACACATTCAGGCTCCTCACCCACGCACACAAAGCGCTCCACGACATGGGCCCAGAATACCTTAACAGCCGCCTCTCGTTCTACTCTCCCATCCGCCAGCTCCGCTCAGCCGGCCTGGCCCTCGCCATCGTCCCACGGATCCGCAGAACCACAACGGGGAGAAGATCGTTCTCCTTCCTGGCCGCCAAGACATGGAACTCCCTCCCCACACACCTCCGACTGACCCAGGACCATCTCACATTTAGGAGGCACCTCCAGACCTGGCTATTCAAGCAGTGACAGCACCCCCACCCCCTCCCTCCAGCGCCGTGAGACCCTCACGGGTGAGTAGTGTGCTCTATAAATGTTATTGATTGATTGATTGATTGGTTGATTGAATTCCACCTCAAATTGTGTTTATTGCCAATCCATACATTAAAAAACTACAAAAACATTCATTATTGCAGACAGGGATACCATATGGGATTGAACAGTTTAATCATCAGCTCTAAAAGTATATGTTAATACTTTCCCAATTTCTATGAGTGCTTTCAATGTAGCACACATGCAGAGTTTGAAAATGACAAATTAAAACATGTATCCTCTGTTACGCCTGCCTTGAGGAGGGATAAGGCTTTGGCACAAACCCCTGTCTACAATTGTTAATAGATAGGGATTTGCATCAAATGCCATGGATGGTTGCATGGGAACATCCCCTTTATGCATAAGTATCACATGGTACTACTTTTAGTTTTATTGGCCAACTTTTCAATGCAAATCCCGATTTGCATGGAAAAGAACTTTGTGCAGGATTTTGTTACAAAAGTAAAGAAAACCCACTGCAAAGTGTTAGTAAATCTGGGCTCTATTGTTCAGAACAGAGAGAAATTCTTCTATAAATTCCTGGGTCAGTTCTGTGGTCCCAAAAAGTTTTCGTCTACTCAGTACACTAAATTAAATGTCACCATTTATTTTCTTTAACCCTTGCATCACACTTGTTAATGCTATTATTTCAGCATATCTTGACTATGGCAGTACCTATCCTAGGGCTGGATGTACTAGGCCTTTTTGACAATATAGGGCCAGATGTAGGTAATTCTATTTTACCGACTCATAAATACCGAATTTTACCGATTCGGTATTTATGAATCGGTAAAATAGAAGGTGGGAGATGTAAGTAAAATCGGTATTTGAAATATCAATTCTGTAAAAATCGGTATTTACCGATTCTGTAATTACAGAATCGGTATTTCTCATTAATTCCTATGGGCTTTGAAGCCCATAGGAATCAATGGGAAATACCGATTCTGTAATTACAGAATCGGTAAATACCGAATCCTGCAAGGGTGCAGGGGGAGTCACTTTGACACCCTCTAGCACCCCAAATACAGGCATGTGTGCCATGTGGCACACAGACATGCCCTAAGGGCATGTCTGTCTGTCACATGGCATAGGTGTGCATGCACACATGTGCATGCACACCTGGATTCGGTATTTTACCACCCAATTGGATTGGGTGGTAAAATACCGAATCTGTAAGGCCTTTGAGACTCAGAAGAGTCCCACCTACATCTGGCAGTTTCAGAATCGGTAAAAATACTGATTCTGTATTTTACCGATTCGGTAAATTTACCGATTCGGTAAAATTGGCCCCCTACATCACAAATACCCATTTACCGGTCGGTAACGGCCGAAATCGGCCGTTACCGGTCGGTAAATGGCCTCCTACATCTGGCCCATAGTCTGAATCGCAGAATCAGACTGTTTGAGAATGCAAAAAGGCATTTCCAAATGTACTTAGCCCAAATTGCAATTTGGTAACCTGTTACGAATCACAATTTGGGTTTCCGAATCGGTATTTGGAAGGGGCATGTTTGGGGTGTCCCTTCCAAATACCGATTCTCATTGATAAGTATGAATGTTTTGCAACCAACATGCAGTCACAAGACATTCGCACTTTGCCACCAACTCAAAATTGGTGGTAACCACTTTTGCAAGCGGGAAGGAGCCCCAATATACCCTTTCTCCCTTGAGAATGTTGGAAAAATATTTTTTTAACAGCAGGCAGTGCTCTTAAAAAATTAAACTTAAACCTTTATTTTGTTTTCTTTTTTAAACGCAATCTGTTTTCCACAATGAAAACGGGCAACGTTTAAATACAAGATTGCTTTATTTATAAGCAATCACAGACATGATGGTCTGCTGACGCCAACAGGCCAACATCCCTGTGATGCCAATGAATCAAAGTGCATCACAAATTGCGACCTACGTCGTTAATACTCATGAGGTAGGTCCATTTGCATCAGACTGTGAATCGCTATTTAGGGAGTAGGGGGGGTTATATAATCCTTTTGTACATTAGTAATAAGGATAACCAAATAGCGATTCTCAAAATAATCCCCAATTGGTAATCGCTATTACTGTTGTTCGAATATCTAGCCCTTAGTATTTAATTTACTACCTAAATAAGAAGGGTACAGTTGAATCAGTCCGTAGAAGTTTGTTTGGCAATTGGTTTGAAAGAGATTTGACTATGTGTCACAGGCCTATTGGGAGCTAACTGTCAGTCTGACAGCATATTCACTTGCAGGCCTTCTCTGCCTTCGTGTTGATGTTGCTGTGCTGTCGGTCATGCTTATGCACTTGTTTCCTGCAGTTGCACAAGTAGAAGTAGAATATCCAGTTGGCAGACTCTGCCACTGCTTTGTCCATGCTGAGTGTATGAGTGAATGTGAGGCCCACATTTATATGTTGCTTTAAGTGAGTACAAGGTTCACCTGAACTGATTATGAATTGCTTATTTTCCTTCATGTCAACTCCCTCAAACATTATATGGCACATTTTGTGGATAAATATGTACTTAAGGCATTTATATATTATTATGTCTATTTTTTTACTTTCTGTGTACTGCATAAGTGCATTTGGATAGGTTTGTGATGATTTTTGCAAAGTCAAATTTCATGTGTATTGGTTTGTGTAATTTAGCGACTGATCTGAGCTGGAGGGGATTTTGGGCAGTATTTCTACACCCTAGGCAGTCTCAGCTGATACTTATAATTTCATCTACTTTTTACACAGTTGGAAGTGCCACATCTCATAACGCCAGGGACAGAAGGAAATGCTGATCGATTTTCAGCACCCGATATTTCCGGGTGTGGCTTCACACATGAAGAACTTGTAATTATGTGGAGTAGAATTATCACACAAAATCAAGTGGCTACTCCGCTCCGCTAACCAAATGAGCATGAAGGGATGATACCAGAACTTATAAACTTATAATATTATTGTAAAATCTAGTGTGACAGAAATTGAGGTGTGCTTAGCCACTGAGTAAATTGAGTAAATTTTATTATGCTTGATTAATTAAAACCGTGCATAAAGTACATGAATCATAAAATCAAAATGACGATAAATGAAGAGTTTACATGGCTAAAATAACTGCGTTGTGTTATCCTTACATATTTTTTTTAAAATTACATTCCTAATTGAATCATACGTGCTAAAATCACTGATGCAATTAATGCTCAGTCTATAAAAAAGTCAGTTTGATAAGGGTTATCACTTTGAACTGATGGGATGCTCCTGCACAGCGTGAGACGACTGCCTGGTGTCCCTGCTTGTAGTTTCACAATGCCAATTTGGGAAGCCATAAGGTAGCATTACTGGGCAAGGTCTTGAGGAGCCAGGGCCGTTAAGCGGATCTAGTCCATGACAACTGAAGATAGATTTTTCAGCCTTTTTCCAGTTAATTCGAAGAATTTTGCAAGACGGCAATTTAGCTGTACTAAAGTTGGATTAAAGCACAGCATCACTGCCTGTCTACAAAACCTAACGCCATGCAGATTAAAGAATGGATTCAACAAGGAGATCCGTATGTCCTTTAAGTTCTTGCAGATACATATTATGTGAATAAGACTCTCCGTGCCACTGGTGCACAAACGGCAAAGCTGGTCACCTCCTTTTCTTTCCCAAGGCGGTAGGAATGGATTAATCAGGCCGACTCCCAACCGAAGTCTTAAGAACTTTTCCTTGGTGGCAATCTTTGTATATGACGTAAGGTAGGGTTGGGGTTAAAGGACATCGTAATTATTGAGCACAGCCCAGCCATGAGCACGTTTGGACAATGCATTCTTGTCCTCTTTTGACGATATTAATCTTGTTGTCTTTGTTACTAGTTTTTTAAACTCCAAGTGACCAATTGAGATGTTCCAGGCGTCTGTCAAGCCTAGGGTTTTCATGGATTCTTGGAGGTACATGTAGGCTGGCAATTTTACGGTGCGGTGCAGCTCTACCCATAGATGGTTATTTAAGAACCCTATTTCAGCAGCTCTAACTTTATGCCAGCTTTTTATGAAGGTTCCCTTTCTTTCTACTGCCTGTTTTTGAAGGCCAAATTCCAGCCTAATTTGAGCTGGTGAAGCGTAATTTGGAAGGTGGAAAATCGCTCTGTAGGAGGATACCATTATGTTATCAAGAGTTGCAGCGTCTCTACCGGTCAAAGATTCACTTCCGTAGGTGATTGTAGGTTTCAGTTTGGCTCAGTGGACTTTTAAGAAAGGGTCGAGAGTTAGATCCGGGAGCATCTCAGCGCTAGATAGATTGTGACTCCCTTCCTTTACAAGGATTCCATTTGCAGCTTAAATGAGTTGTTGTGATCTAACACCACGCCCAGATACTTGTAGCTTGTTACTTGGTCTAGACGTTTGCCGGCCAGATACCAACTAGGATTTGCCTTCTTATGATGGTTTACTGCCATTGTTTTGGTTTTTTGGAAATGTATTTTTAGGCCATTTTGTTGCAAGAATTTTTGAGTCGCATCTAGGAGGCGCTGAAGTCCGATGGGAGTCCGGCTGATCAAGACTAGATCATCGGCATATAAAAAAATTTGTCAATGTTATACCGCCTAATTTTGGAGCATGTGAAGCGCAACTGTTGAGCTTGCCTGGTAGATCCGCCAGGAAAAGACTGAATAACAGGGGGGCCAAAACGCATCCTTGCTTTAGGCCCTTTGTTGTAGTTATTCTGGTTGAAAAGTGGGTCCCAGCACCTAACTTAATTCTTATCCACGTATTAGTGTGCAATTTAATGAGCTGGTCTAAAAGGGGTGCTGGTATACTCCATCTGTCCAGCTTGTGCCAGAGCTTCTTACGGTCAACTTGGTCATAGGCTGCTGAGTAGTCTATGAAGCAGAGGTATAGAGGATATTTGCCCTGCTTCGCAGCATCCATAAGCATGGTTAAGGCCATAATGTTAGTGATGGTGCCGTGCCCTTGGCGGAAACCTGTTTGAGTTATGGGTATGATGTTGTTCACAGAGGAACAGACAGCCAGATCGTTTAAGATGATGCCCACATAGTATTTGGCCTCAGTGTCTATGATAATTGTTTGGAGCAGTCCTTGTCCCCTGCTTATGTATTGGGCTAATGATTGAGCCTCTCCATGACTCTGGAAATGCAGATGTTTTTAAAGCATGTCCTATCACTGGAGCTAGTGCTTTGCTCCAAAATTCAGGGTCCTGTTTGTGCAGCATTGGAGGTATGTCGTTTGGGCCAGGTGCACCCGCCCTTCTACCTCTGGCTATTTGTTTTCTTATTGCCAAAGCCAGGGGGCCATTTTGCTAGTCTACTGCGCTAGATTGGTTGTGTTTATCTGGTAGCAGTGCTACCTCCTGCTGCGTGAGCTCTAATTGTATGCTATCGCCATTACTTAAGTGCTGATGGGTTGCTACTGCCCCCGTTGAATTATCGGCGCTGACGTTTCCAGAATTAACCAGAGGGGTAACGAGGACTGGTTCCAAGTCCTTAAAGTGTTTGGAGAGATTATCAGCCCAGGCTGCCTCTGTAATATTGGAGTCTAGGCCAAGGTGGTTAGGCTGCTGCAGTTTGTTTACTGATTGCCAAAATTTGGCACTGTTTCGCTGTTTTGCGTCATGAAGAAGTTGTGCCCATAGTACGCTTTCCTTTGCTCTTTTGTTCACCCATCTCCGCCGTTTAAGCGATGCCCTCAGTTCTCGGAGGGTACCTTGCAGGCCCCGGTTATTTGGAAATTTGCGCTGTTGATTTAACGTTCGATTTATAGATTGCTTTAATTTTTTTAGAAACAGGGCTCTTTACTGCTTTAATAGTGGTTGCTGCGGCTTTGCTATGATTCGGGCCTTGCCTCGATGTAAATTTACCTCTTAAAGATGTGACAAATTCTACCCAACTTCCCATGGGCTGTTCCAAATTTGCTCCTACCTGGTTATATAGGGCTTTAGCTGTTGTTGTTATTTCGTCTATGTTACTGGAGTTACACCTTATTTTTTTAAGATTACTGCTCTCGTCCTGCACAATTGATCAACTAATTTCTGGTGGATTGCATGATTTTGTTTGAAGACACAGTTCTTGAGGGAGATGGTCACTGAATTCATTGTTGCCGATCTTGAAAGTTGCAATTTTGTTGAACAGAGTCAGAGTCGTGAAGGTATAATCTAGATGAGATGATGCTATGGTCGAATGATACGTTGCAGCTGCGGGGATATCCTCCTTAAATCGGCCGTTTAAAGCTCTCATATTTAAGAGCTCCAATTCCTGGAGGAAGTTCTTCGCTGTTCTTGAGGCCTTGCTGGTCTCTAATTGACCTTGTGTTGGAATTTCCCAAGCATCCGAAAGGGCCTGTGTTATGTCATCAGCCTGGGTGGACCATAGAAGGTGCATGTTGAAATCTCGGGCCAGGATAAAGAGGTCTGTTGTCTCCTCATCCAATATTCTCTTCAGCTCTATTATCAACTCCTTCGCTGCATTTGATTTTTGTTTTGGGTGCACATAAACGTTCATTATTATTATGTCCTTGTTGAGCTGGTTAAACTTGAGTGTGACTTTTACGGCTTGAATACAGCTTGGAGGTGTTAAGTGAATTGTGATAGGAAGAAGGACCCCTATTTCTGTTATTGATGCTAGGAACAGTAACCCCCCCGAGCGACGGCCATAGTCAGATCCCTTGATTGCAGGTAGTGAGTAGGAGGTATAGCCTTGCAGATCGTAAGGCTTATCTTCCCAGGTTTCCTGAAGCAAAATCATATCAAATGATTTCAGGTAGTCAAGAATCTCTTGGTCACTCGTTTTAGAAGCCAAGCCATTAATGTTCCAGATGCAAATTTAGGTGCCATGTTGTGCTTTATGAATTGGCTGCGCTACAGCCTTCCGTTGTCAATTTAGTCGTGCAGAGGTTATTAGTCGTTGGGTGCCTGTCCAGTTATCAGTTGTTAAAGGATGAATTGGAGCAGGTCGACCTTGAGTTGGAAGTACTGCAATTGTCAAATTCGCCGCAGTAGTTCTGCCTGGTGTTCTGCTCCTTGCTCCTTTCAGAACTGAAAAGGTAGTCTGTTGTAGGTTGCTGGCATCTATCTTAAGAAAAGGAGTTGGATCTAGTGGCTTTGGAATTGGTTTCAAAATGATTCCCCAATTTTGAAATCTATTTCTTTCCCGCAAGATTCTGCCTGCTACCTCCGGGGTTTACCATCTTGTTTTGGTCGCTTCAGAGCTCTGGCTGTTGTTGGATGGCATAAATTCAACTGACAGTTGAATATTGGCTAAAGATGTGTTGGAATGTAAGAGCCGTAGAACGTTCCCTCTGTTTAACGTGTCCTCGAGTCCCCGTGTTTCATATTGAGGGATGAATATTATTGTAGCAATCTCTTCTTCTATTGAGTCCTTATCTTGAAGCATTGTGCCTTTACTGTTAATTGCTGTACATGCAGATATTTCATGATGGTGGCGGTGTGAGCCGCTGCTGTTGTATAATGTGTGTGCGAGGGCACCTTGATGTAGAGGATTAACTTTATCTCTTCCTTGGTTATAACTGTTGTGGGAAGATATGGGTTGACTAGAAGAGGACCGAGCTTTGTCTTGCGTGCTGACGGCTTGCTCACGATTTTGACTTAACAATAAGGGAGGCTCAACACAACTGTCCTGCAAGACTAGGCCATTCAAATCTGTTACTTGTGAATCCGCAGCAAGAGTCTTTCTGTCTGAGTAGTTGTGAATGACTCTTGACTTGGATTGGTGCTTGCCTGGTTGGTGCCTTGAGTACAAGGGCTAGGAAGGGAGATGCTGCCAGGTAGTTTCCTGGTTGAATCATAGTCAACTTCAAGATAGGTACTGGCACTATCTGGGAGGCAGGAAGACCTATACTGTGATTTTGTGAGGTTGGGTCTTTTATTCACTGGGTCCTTTGTCTCAGTGGCCGGCACTGCAGCTGCTGAATCTGGAATTTCCTCTCTTGTTCGGTCCGTTAAGGCTAGAGCCGGCTGGAGATGGATAGCCGGATACCAAACCTGTGTAGTTTATGTCTTTTTCCTGCCTTTCCTTTTTTGCTTGCGGCCTGTTTTTAATGAGAAATCATTTCCATTTTGTGATCTGGTTTTAGAGACTTGCAAGACAGCACTTCCTCCTGTTAGGTAATTGCTGCTTAACGGTGGTGGCCCTGTCAATTGTGGGCCCAGTGTTGTATTGTCTACCATCATTTTGTCCTTGCTATCAGTATTTAAGGTTATAGCTGTTGGTTTCAAGGCAGTTAGTAGGTCACCCAAAATTGTTGGGAGCATTAGTAGTTTGTCAACAATTGGGGCGAAAGAACATTCTTGTTGCACTGGCAGTGTGTTAAAGGCCGCTTCTTGCCCTCTCCTTATTAGGCCGTTCAAATGGGCTAATTTCCTGTCAATCCCAGAGGTGAAGTCAGCTAGTGTTTAGAGAACTGTGAGCTGAAGATCCAGTTTGTGAGACTGGTATTGTAAGGCCGCGGTTGAATATTGCATAGTACTTAATAATGATTCCCATATTAGTTTTTTTTTACTATGGTTAATGTTAGTTCTATCTGTCTGAACTGTTTTTGGAAGGGTATTGGAGTCCTGACTATAAGAGGCAACTAAGTCCTCCCATTCTTGGGACGCTAAAAAGGAAATGTCTCAGTTGGAAGGGGACGGGTCTTCATTGGTGAGCAGTTGTCAATTCCCGATTTGCGATTTTCCATAGAATTTGTCCATTGGCGTCAGGCCTGCCTGAGTCCCTACTGCTGCTGCGTCTGGGCTAATAGTTGCTAAAAGTTGAAGGGGGGAGGTTTTCAAGTGTGGTCCATGCTCCTTTGGTCTTTGTTCAGGGTCTATTTGTTGTGGGGGAGTTTGAACTTCCTCGATTGGAGTTGTCGCAGCTGCAGAAGGAGTCTCATGAGGATTCCGAGGATCTGGCAGATCTGAACCCGATATTAAGCCCTTCTGCCGCTGGGGTATTAAGGTTGCTAGAACTGATGAATCCATTGAGTTCTCAGGTGCAGGTCTGCACAAATGAGGATGCGGAGTCGAGTTTGAAGCATTACTTAAGCTGTCCAGTGATGTGTATTGTAAGGAGGTGACTTGCTCTATATTGTTGTCCGTCTGGTGGGCGGATTGATGTTTCATTTGTTCACAGCTATGTTCCTTGTTTGTGCAAAGCGCTGATGTGTCGTCGGCTGCTTCCATTGCGTCGACTGTTACGCCATGTGTTTGTTCGTGATTAACTTGGAAAAATGATTTGTCACCCCTGGAAGACCCCTTGGCATTATTTTCAGTAGTTGCTTCATCCCTGCCATTAGAGTGAATCATTGCTGCAATGTCCTTCGTTGTTGTTGGATGTAGTTTTTGATCAAGGCTGTGTGTTGCTAAAGGTAGAAGAGGTGATTGCAGCCCCTCTATGGTACCACTTTTGGAGAATATTGCTGAGCCTGGATCTTTCAGAAAGGAGAATTCTGAGTATATCTTAGGCTGAAAGGAGTACTGATTTAATAGAGACACATCTGGTTGAATTATATCCTGATCTTCTGGGTCCAACCTTATATTAACTGTTTTATCCTTTGGTCCGGCCGCAACATCTGAAGAGAAGTTACCTTCCTGGAGTGAAAAAGCGTGGTTGATTGCGGCGTTGGGGTGCGGACTACCGCAGGGACTGAAGGTTGCTTTTACTATCATTGTTTCTTGGGTTTCTTCCACCTTTCCACGTTTTATTTTGTGGCAAACTGGACCAAGATCCTGTGGGGTAGTGTCTCCGGGCCCTCTCATTCCCTAATTCTTCCGTTTGGTGGCTTTGGTTTGTAATTGTTGCTTTATTTTTGTAGGTGCTTTTCTTACTCGACCCGATCTCATGATTTCCTGGTCTCATGTGTCAGTTGAATGTTTGTAGGAACGGCCTAAACTGTGGCACTCGGTTATGCCTTGCGGCCCCGCACGGTTTGCCAGTAATCACACCACCCTGCTCGCCCAGCGCACTTTGAGCGAAGTGGTGCCAGAAAGCTGGCGGGTCAGTTGGTCAGTCAGGCTGATCACACAGGAGATGGATGGAATGGAAGGGGGTAGGGCAAGCAAGACTTCCAAAACAGGATTGCGAAATTACAAACTACCTTTGTGGTACACCTCCAGGAGCCAAACACCACTCAGCTAAAGGTGGCCACACTGCCGGAGTTCTTTGCACTCGGGTGCTGCAGCAGCTCAGGTGCGCAGTTAATAAAAGTCACTAAAAGTACAGGAACCCCCCCCCCACCAGGTGGGGTAAGGTTGAGAGATCGAGAGGAGCGAGGATTCACAACTGGGAGGCTGGCAGCAGGGCAGGAGAGTCGCCGCTACTCCTCTGCCTTCTCTGCGCAGGCTACCCGCTCACCTCGGCTGGGGTTTGAGTCCAAGCAGCTGTCCAAGCAGGCGGGCAGGCAGCCCCTCCCCTGGCCGGCACAAAGTCCTTCGGAACGGTGCGAGATCCTTCAATCAAGCGAATATATGACGTTACAACGAATTCCGTTGCAACGCATGCCTTTACCACGCATGCGTTACAACGGAATTCGTTTTCTACGCATAACCTTTACCACTAATATACCTTTACCACGCATAGATTAACAACGTTTTTCGTTGTTAATTTATGCATGGTAAGGGCATATTCTTGTTAAAGGTTACACCTGTCCTCTTTTACGTCCCCAGCCTCTACTCCTTTTCATTACCCCTGCCATTAACCCTTAATTAAAAAAAAAAATCATTTTCCCTTACCTTTTCAACTCGTCTCCTGTCCATCTTCTTTGTTACGTCTTTCTTCTTGGTTACGTCGGCCGTACGTCCTAAAGAGGAAGCGGAAGTTTAATTCCGTTTCCTCTTTTACAACGCTGATCGCTTGATGTTCGTCACTTCAGGTATTTTTTTTTTTTTTTGGGGGGGAAGCCCCCCCAACCCCCCTTTTTTAATCCCTCTGTTTTTTCGTTTTTGGGGGGATACCCCCCAAACCCCGCCTTTTTTTTCATTTACCACACATACCTTTACTACGTATTTCGTAGTAAAGATATGCGTGGTAAATCCTCTCGTTGTTACCAGGCATGCGTTGTAATGCATGCGTGGTAAAGGTTTTTGTGGAAACGGCTTCATTGTAGAGGCCGTTTCCCCAATCAAGCCAGGTCAATTCAGTTGCTAGAGGGGCCTGGCGTGGTCCTTGCGTGGTTCGTGCCTCCTGCTTGTCTCCCACTTGAAGCTCTTCCGCTTATCGGCACCTCGCACCTCACTGCACACTGCTCTCTGCCAGTTGCCAGGTGAAGGATGGGTGAAGAATCCTTGCCTCCTGCCTCCCGTCTCCTTGTAAGCACCTCCGCCGCTCGATGCACTCTCCTCTTCTCTCCTGTCCGGGCGTGCCTGGAAATCTGGAAAACACGACCTGGATTCCTGCAGCCTGCTAAATGTTCAACTTCGTAACCGCTTGCTTAGCTGCTTAGTGTTCACCTTCCCTGGAGTCCTGTCTGTAACCAGTAATCACGTAGCACCTGAACTTTAACATTCTGTGAAAAGGTAGCATTTACTCCCACTTTCACTGATTCGATACATATGTCCTCATTACAATAGGCAAGCAGTCCAAGTTGTGCACTTGGTAAGTACTGGGTTCGCACTTGGTAATTTTTGATACCTCTAGGAACAATATTTGGCAGATGGGTAATTACTGTACTATTCTGATTAATGCACGGGGTATAGGGAATAACAAGCTAATAGCATGAGGTTTTCCCAAACCCAGAACACTACAATGGGACACTATTGGAATTCATTTCACATTGGTGGCTGGCACAAGCGAGAGCAGTGGGGCGGGGCAAAGACGGGGCAGGGCAGGGTAGGAGGGAGTCGACAGATGATGGGATAGGTACAATTAATTAATTAAATAAATAAAATCGCTTAATTTGCACTCGCTGCATCGCCGAGTTGGCAATGCGGAGAGCGAAAGGTAAGTGGCTTTACTTTTTCTTTTATTTCATTTTACCTATCCCGTCATCTGTTGACTTTGCCCTCTGACCCCGCCCCACCTGTGCCCCACCCCACTGCTCTTACCAGTGCTGGCTGCCACTGACAGTTGATGATCCTTATATTTCAGAATTATATGTGCATCACACGCCTGGCATTGTTAGGGAGAAACACAATTTTGTGGATGGAACAATGATACAACCATCATGAAGATGATCAGCACAGACAATCCTGACACATAGACTAATTTAGGAACAAACTAAAGGGTTATTGGTGCAGATAAGTAGATGTCTGGGGTGGACCATGACTTATTCTCCCCACAAGCATTTTGTACAGTGATGAATGATGAACTGGGATCAATGAATTAAAGCAGGACTCATATAGCCATGCCAAAAGCTTTCAAGATGAGTCTTTGCTTCTTTCCAAATGCTGCAATCTTCATAGCAGCGCAATAAAAATGGTAATTGAGAGGAAAATAGTGATTTAAAAACCCAAAAATGACCAGGAAATGTCATCTTATTGGGTATGGTGTGTGTCTGACCCTGTTTCCTGATGCCACAGGGCAGGCAGTGGCCACTTGACCCCATGCACGCTGGTTGAGATCGTTTGCCACTTGGGTCCTGGGTCCAATCTACAATGACTGTGCAAACTAGGCCAAGTACAACCCTTGCACACTTGACTCTCAGGATAGCAAGCGCAAGCAGTCAGAGGATTCTCAGGAAGAGAGTATTAGGAAAAAGACCTCAGAATTCAACAGTCAACTAACAAACACAATAACATATTGTCAAGGCCAGTGAAAGTCTTTTAGTTAAAAGAAAGTACTTTGATGTCACAGCAAAACTAAATGCTGCACAGTTAATTAGCATTTGGAGTTAAAGGGTGGTAATCTCAGTTATGAACGTCACTAAGGCACCATAACCCATTCTGGTACTATCCCCTGTCCCTAGAAGATTTAGCTACAATGGCTAATGGTGGTCAGGTACAGCTGTTGAGGCTTATGGGCTGATTCGTCTGTGATGCAGCCTCCATGCCTCAAGGCATCGACTTCAGCAGTGATGTGGCTCCTTTTTCCAACATTGCCAATGGCAGCATCAGTCACTGGCTCATGGAAGATTGCCAAAGGACCCAGTGATGCTTGTTCTTTCATAGTCGTGGCACAATTTACACAGGAGCCACTCACAGCATGGGTTAATTCTGGCCTCACTCTCTGTGTTAATCAGCTTTCTCTGGGCACTTCTCATGCCAGGAAGACACAGAGCTTATCCTCTTGGACAGTCTCTCATCCTGCAGGGCTAGGCACACTCCTTCCCTTACGCAGCTTGCAAGGAGGCTTCTAAGCACTAGGCATACTCTCAGCTCTTCCAGCAGAAAGTGCTGACTTCATCTGAGGTCCCCTCACCACTAGTAGACTAACTGTCAATCAGGCAACAACCCTGACTACACAGGAGCACTCTTTTCCTTGGTCAAGGAGAAAGTAACAAAGGAGGTGTTTGGATCCAACTTTAATACCCCGTGGGTTTGGATCTACCCTTCAAAGCTTCAGAACCCGTGGGTTTGGATCTACCCTTCAAAGCTTCAGAACCTGTTTGGGTTGATTCGGTTTCAATTGTCAAATTCTAACTGCTGGTTACACAAAGCCTTTGTGCACAGTGATGGCTCTTGTAACCGGTAGAAATGGGGCTGGCTTTAAGCAGGAGTATACAAAATAAGGGCACAATGAAATATTACCTCAGTGCACATGGCTGTCATCAGCTGTCCTTAAGCAACGATCAGGGCAAGACCTATTTTCTAACAGACACAACAGTGTAACTAACATCGCACCATATATTCTTGCACAACAGCAAGTGCCAACCTCCACTACACAAATAACAGTGCACCAGCTATTTACACCACATACTCCCAGATGTCAGCAAATTCAGTGCACCAGAGCACATACAACAGTTCAGTTGAAATTGCACCACATAGTCTCGCACAATAAAGAGCTCCAATCTCCAATCTAAAACCATAAGAGTGATTGTACCACATACTCTTACACACTATGAGTTCCGTGCACCAATGCATACCTAACAGCTTAGTAGCCATTGCCCTCCATCTTTGTTACCAGAGTTATAAATCATGTACCTTTGTAGTAACAAAGAAGTACTCACCAGTTCCTGAAGTATACTATGCCAATATGACAAGTTACACACATGCTCCATGGGAAATGAGCATGCATGATGTAGGTAGGCCAGTAAGAACACTCCACCAGGAGCAAGTGAATATCTGCTGAAACTCTAATCCCACTGACTCTCACAGAGTACATTCTACAATCACCACTCAAAATATTCCACTCACACATCATTACTCAAAAAGGCTCAGCAATAACATATGGCGTAATGCATAGAAGTAATAAGGAATATGAGAAAAACTTAACTTTAACTTGGAAACTATCACTTCCTTTTCAAAGGTATAATAAAAGATTATCTTAATCTCATTGATGAGATAACTGGTATGCACATCATCTTCAGGGTATACGTTACCTGGACCATTTGAATGTATTACTTTTTATGGCCCTAGGCTATGTGCTAGAAATAATGCATCATGACCAATGAATTGGACCCTATTTTATGTTCCACTATGAAGAAACTAAAGTAAGGAGAGGGTTGTTCTTGAGACAATACAAAGAGAGGAATAGATATACATTAAATGGCAGTACAGGGGAAGATTTTCAAATAGCTCTCAAGCAGCATCTGGAAAACCATCATGCATGTCCTGGTTACAAGCAAGCTGGACCATGGGAACACCCTCTATGCCGGGATCAACAAAAAACTAACCAGAATGCTGCAAACCATTCAGAACTCTGTGGCCAGAATCACTCTCAACATCCCATGCTGCACTCACATCACACTACACCTGAAGGAACTCCACCAGCTCCACATTCACAAATGAGCACAAACTTTCAAGGCACTACACAACAGCATACCTCAACAATCACATCTGCTTTCACAAACCTTCCAGGCACCTCTGCACATCCCGACTCGCCTTGAAAGTCCCATGCATACATAAAACCAGTTCTGACGGTCTAGCCTTCTCCTACATCACCTGTAAAGTATGGAACGAACTGCTGCTACACATAAGAGCCTTCTCACTTCTTGAATTGTGCAAGAAGCTGAAGACCTGGCTTTTTGAATAGTCCCACTGTGCCTAAAAAACATAACATTACATAACATGTAGGGACATGAATCCTTGATATGTAAATAAACAAACTTTAAAAACAACAGAAAAAAGTGGTTGGACCTGGGCCCTCCCACAGCCAACAGGATAGTTTCACAAAGATATAAGAAATGAAGGAGAACATGGGTGATTTGTATATGTATGTGATCATGAGCATGCAGTATTGGAGCTTATGGTGTCACCATATTCTTGCAGACAACACAATATTCAACCCTTGGAATATAACTAGGCCATTAACTAAAAAGGGCTCTTGTTGATAGATTGATAAACCTCCATATATCTTAAAGGCATAACCCGTCATTTTAGTTTTAAAAATATAGTAGAGTACCTCAACCAATTACAATTATAATCGGACATATTTTTAAACCTTCCTGCATGGTCTTTCATTCCCCTTTTCTCTGTATGCAGTTGTTGTATGTGATTGTGAGCCTTAGACTAGATAGAAAGGTTGATGTACATAAGCAAATCCCCACCATTGAGCACTAGTATAAAATAAGATTCATCAGTTATAGAACTTTAAGTTTAGAACCTTCTTTGACCATAGGATCGCCTCCAACTCTTGTTCAATATATTCACCTCATTGTGGTTGTATGTGGTATTTCTATAGCACAAACCTAGCCAGAAAGCAGCAGAGTGCTGTACATGTTCACAAACGAGCATGAATTCAATGTGTAAGAAGAAAGGAAGGTGGGTTGTGTGCGGTCAATCCATTGTGATGTATTGTTCTTGAAAGAGGTTAATCTTCAACTCTTTCCTGATCCTGGGTGCATAGATGGAAAAGGCCTGCTTTCTTGTTTTTTTCTCACTTCTTAGTCTACCGTCTGATGGTGTCCTGGCTGCGGCTACATTGAGATCTACCAGAGAAGGTGAACTTTTCTGCTAGATAAGAGGAGATGCTGGTAGTATAAATAATGATGGGGTCTGGCAAGAGGAGTCAATAGAGTGCAAGCAGGATTGGGGTGATGTGATCATATGGCTTGAAGCCCTGGGTGAGCTGCAGTGTGTAGGATGTCCCTAAGGGGTAACAGTGTGAAGACTGGGAGGCCATGGAGTAGGGCATTATCACCATCCACATACAAGAGTATGAGGGCTTGAACAACAGTTCTGAAATTACATCCTGGAAGAAACAGTTTCACTTTATTTAGAGGAGAGAACTGGTACTAGGCTGTCTTTGTTTTTGGCAATGTATTTCTTGAGGGTGAAATTGGCATCCAGATGACATCAAGCAACTTAGCATTCAGTGAAGTTGGGGATAAAAGCTGTCACAGTTCTTGTCAATGAGCCAGGTTTATACTTTATGTTGTTTATTGTTCTTGTTGTTCTCCACAAATAACAGGAATTGTGTCTTGGTTGGATTGAGCTTCATTAAGGTCTGGATAGCCAGGTCTGAGTTATGTGCAAGAAGTGTGTGAGGGGTTGGACATCCGAAGCAGAGTTGTGTATTGTATCCGCCCTCCCGGCCCCTGCCCATACTCTCCTGAACGACTCTTTGACCTCCGGCCTAGTTCCCATGGCCTTTAAGGAAGTGACAGTCATACCGCTCCTAAATAAATCTGGGGCTGACCCATCTTGCAAGGCAAACTACCGGCCCATTTCCTTACTTCCCTACCTGGCAAAGGTTCTGGAGGCCCACGTAGCTAAATGCCTTTCTAACTTCTTAGAGGAATCCGGTTGCTTTGAACCCCATCAAGCTGGGTTCCGGCCTGCCCACTCAACGGAGGCAGTGGTAACCACAGTCCTGGATACTCTTCGGGACTGTGCAGATAGGCGCTCTCCCCAGGCACTGGTGCTCCTGGATTTGTCGGCCGCATTTGACACGGTCGATCATACCATCTTGATCGACCGTGTCAGACAGGTCGGCATCCGGGGCACGGCGGCACGCTGGCTGATGTCTTTCTTGGAGAACCGCTCTCAGGCAGTACGGCTTGGAGATCTAGTTGGCACCAAACAGTCTGTCACATGCGGAGTTCCACAGGGTTCCTCCCTGTCACCTCACCTGTTCAACCTCTATATCCTCCCACTGATTCAGGCCCTCAGAGATCAACAGGTGATGGTATTTAACTACGCAGACGATTTACAGCTGCTGTTCACGATTGATAATTCTGAAACTTCCATCTTGAATTTTCAATCGACCATGAGGAACATCAAAGCCTGGATGGACCAAAACCAGTTGAAATTAAACCCGGGCAAAACTGAGTTAGTCATTACCGGAGACAGCGTCAAACACTGGGGTCCCCACAATTGGCCATCAGACTTGGGTCAAGCCCTGACCCCTTCACCGTCCGCAAAGATGCTTGGGGTCACCGTGGACTGCGATCTTTCGCTAAAAGCCCAAGTGGGCCAGGTGGTCTTTAAGTGTTTTTTTCAATTAAGAAAAATCCGGAAGGTTCGGCGTCTTCTCACCTTGGAGGCAATCACCCAGGTAGTGATCGCCACTGTTTTGTCCCATCTGGATTATGCGAATTCCATTTATCTAGGTCTCCCCCTCTATCTGTCGAAACGCCTCCAGATGGTGCAGGACTACGCCATAAGATTGATTTTGAATCAACCCAGATGGCACTCAGCTACTTCTTTACTTATGAAACTCCATTGGCTTCCGGTGATCCAACGTTGCACCTTTAAAATAGGATGCATGATCATCAAATCATTACATTGCAAAAGCCCCAAATTCATTGACCAACTTATCACAAAGTACGTACCGTCCCGCAACCTCCGCTCATCCCATCGTGGCCTCCTTCAGATACCCTCCTTTAAACGCAAGCGCTCTGGCGGCCGCAGGTTTGCCACTTTGGCTCCCTGTCTGTGGAACACCTTCCCTCTTGAGATTCGGACCTGTCAGGGCCTCCTCTCATTTCGGAAAGCTTTAAAGACCTGGCTTTACAGACAAGCATATCAATAACTCTCCATCTCACGTCCCTGATTATGTTACTGTCGATTTCAGCGCCAAGAAACCAACCGGTGATAGTGCGCTCAATAAATTTTTTATTAACATAACATAACATAACATTGTTGACATATTGGTGAATCTTGTTGCTGTTATCTGGGAGAAGAGTACCAAGCAGCTCCAGCTGAAGATGACAAGAGAATGTATGGAGCCCACGGGGACTCAGCTGGTGATAGGGATATTTGGTGACCTGGAGGTGCCATGTGAACACATTGGTGCTGGTTGGAAAGGTAAGAGAAGTAGTGAAAGACACTGCTGATCAGTTTCCTTAGAAATTCCATTCGAGGCTACAGGGTGCTTATAATGGTGGGATGGCTGATTGTGTCAGAGGCAGCTCAGAGGTCCAGCAATATCAGGAGGTGAGGATCATCCTCATATGTGGTCAAGAGCGCATTGTTGATGGTACGTAAAGTTGGGGTCTCCATGCTGCAGCATAATCTGAATGCAGACTGGTAGTAGTGCAGGAGATGTTTAGCGATTATGTGATCTTGAAGTTGAACATTGAAAGCTTTTCAATGATCTTGCTGATAAATGCTAAGTGAGTGATGGGCCGGTAGTTGGCAAGGTCATCAGGATCTACAGTAGGTTTCTTCAGGAGTGAGAGGATCTGAATTATCTTGAGAGCTGCTGGGAATGTGCCTTGAATGAAAGAGGCATTAACAATGTTAAGAAGTGGTAAGAGAACATCCCCAGAGAGAGTTTAAGGTTTATGCTTTTATGCTTTATGGTGGTCTGTGCGACTCCATGCCCTGGGGGAGCTATTTGTTGCTACAAGCTTTATTTTTGTGAATAACTTATTTTTGATGATATAGTGACATATGTATGGTAGATTTGTGCTGTTTTTGTCTTGTTTGGTTTAGAGAAAGAGTCCCTATTTTTCTAAACTGGTCTGGTGTCCATTTGTAGGGTTTTCACTGCGTTACTGTATGTGTGCACAAATGCTTTACACACTGCCTCTGAGATAAGCCTGCCTTCTCATGCCAAGCCACCAGGGGGGTGAGCAGGGGTTTTCTAAGGGTGTAACTCCCTTACGCTGACTAGAAGCCAGGGTCCCTACTTGGACAAAAGTGCAAATCATTGTCAACTAGAGACCCCCATTTCTAAAATGGAGTGCAATATATTATGGGGCATTAGAATGTACAAGATGCTGCCTCATTCAACCATGTTTAAATGGGGAGCACAGGCACTCTACTCCTGGTTAACAATGCAGATAGGACCAGCGTCTGTGAGGTCGGGGCTGTGGAGTGAGTTGGGGTGGTGTGTCATGAGCATCATGAGTGGTGCCCTCAGCTCCGGTGCAGGCCGCTGACTGGGTGACGGCATCAGATTCCATACGGTGTGGTGTCGGCAGCCATTAGGGCTGCAGTGCAAGTTTGGGCAGTGCATTGTGCACTTTAAGAGTGGTTCCCACAGCGTTGTTGTAGGTCACGGTGTCGCTCGCCGATGTCGGTGTTGCTTTTTCCCTCTGTGGCAGCTGAAACAACAGTTCCAGGTGCAGGAGTACAGATGAAGTGGATCTCAGATTTATAAATAGAATCCAGTCCTAGCCCTGAAGAGAATCCCTTCAAATAAAACGCGTTGGCACGCATCACCATCAGGGGAAGAGTTCTTATAAAAACATGTATAGCGACTGAAAGAAATAATGGGCTCAAAATGTACATCCTCTGTTGCGTGAAATGTTTTATCCCCGTTGGTTGGTAACCCTAGCCTTTTTCACTAAAATTTGTATTGACTGAAATATGGCTTACCTTATTGTTGTTCTCTCCTGACTGGTGATAGTTTATATTGATTGACATTTGCCATTTGTTCTGATTTTCTTTTTTTTTTTTAGTTTTGTCTTGATGTTATGTAATTGTGAAGTATAGTCCATATCTGTCTTGTGAACTCACAAAAAGAATAATAATGGAAAGCAACGAATAATTAAAGGATGTAGACCATCTTATTCCTTATTTTGGTCTGAGCCTGCTTAAATAGTTGGCAGCCCAATAAATGGTCAGCTAAATATTTAGTTTATTTTCATTTACTTTCTAAAAGTGGCATTTTCAGACCCACAATTTAAGAACAATCTTTACTGAAATATGTGTTACTAAATTCTGAGTTCAGAGAACCTAAACTCCATCTTCCTATCTTGTCTCCATGGGAAGTTATACTTGTAAAATGTTACAACTTAACTCCCATCCTATCATATGGAACAGATAGCCTTTCAATAGTGAAAAACAAATGCTCAGTATTTCACTATCAGGACATGTCACAAACACCAGTACATGTCCTAACTTTCACATATACTGCACCCTGCCCATGGGGTATCTTGGGCTTACCTGTGGGGTGTCTTACATTCAAGAAAAGGGAAGGTTAGGGTCTGGCAAGTGGGGGCACTTGCCAGGTCGACATGGAAGTAAGAACTTCATGCAGACACTGCAGTGACGGGTCTGGGAACCTTTGACAGGCTGCTGGTGTGGGTGGCACAATCAGTGCTGTAGGCCTACTAGTAGCATTTGATTTACAGACCCAGGGCACACATGTGCACAGTACTAGGGACTTAATAGTAAACCAAATAAGTCAATCATGGAAACACCAATCCGTACAAACAATTTAAAAGGAGAGCATATGCACTTTAGCACTGAAGAGCAGCGGTAAAGTGCCCAGTGTCCTAAAACCAACCAAAACAAGATCAAAAACAGGAGGCCAAAAAGCAAAGATCCTAGGGGTGAACCCTCTGAAAAAGCCAAGTCTAACAGTCCGATATAAAGTAATATGTTTCGCCGCAACTTATTATTAAGCCTAACACAAATTCATGACTGGTTGGAAGAAGCCTGTTTTTTTCACACAGGTTAGTGAACACACTGGCGTTTTGCATACTGAAAAAACTGCACTATGTCTTTGCCTTCCAAGGCAAAATAATGAAGATGAAAAGATAGCATTGCAGAAAATCTACAGGACACACGCTCATCTGTTTCCTTATTCCTGCAGACAAAAACCTTTTGTGTGCTTCAAACTTAAATCTACCTCTTGAGTTAGTAGTAGACAAAAGGACCTCCTGCAAGATCCAATCCAGCACCCCTTTGTTGGAAGTAATGCATTCCAGAGCGACGGAAATAGAACTGACAGATGAATTATTGAAAAATGTCTTTAAATATGAAAATGTGAATAATAACATTTATTCTAACTCAACACAATGATTTAAAGGCTAAGCCTGCGTGTCGTGGAGCTGAAAAGAATTCTGAGAGCCAACAAAGCCAAACTTTGCAGCCGTGGTTTACTCTCCGACATTGACCTGGGGTAGAAAAGCCCGTTCTTGAGATGTTCCATTCATACACGGTTTATGAAACATCCTTGACAATTACTTTCGAAGGCCAATGTTGAAATGAAATGATATGACGACCTTCAAGGTATGATAACAAGACAGAAGCTATTAAGAAGTAAAATCAACTTGATGGAGGTGTCATCAGTCTTGGGGGAGGGAGCACTAGGCCAACAAAACACGTCCAGGCAGATATAGGTTTTTTGTGCAATGTATTCGAATTTGCATTTAAGAACTGGCTTGAGGTGATAAATGTCCAATGACTGCGGGCTGGACAAAAGAGCCGAAAACATATCTATAAAGACTTGTATGGAATGGAATATATCCTGTGGCATGAAGGGCGGCAACCTGTCCATGTGGGTTGAACACTTTATTCACTTGATTATTGTTCCACTGTGGAAGATAACCCTGCACACATCTTGTGGGGCAAAGATTATAACTAAGTTTGCAAGGGCGGTCGAAAGAATAGCCATAACCAGAATTTGGAATGTGATATTTTTTCCATGTTTCTTCAACTACGAAAACCGATTTACATACGAGATTAACACAATCGTAGTCACTTTTATATCTTCAATATGTTGTTGTCCTTGTATTGTGCACAGGAGCATTGTGGCGGTGTGAGGTTTTGGGTAGATACAAATCGCAGTGTGGGGGCAGATTTACAAGCCCCTTGCACCACTTTTTTGTCACTTTTAACATGGGAAAGGGGACGCAAAAGTGGCGTAAGGGGCTTGTAAATCTGCTCCGTGATGCTTAGTTCCAGGTTACACCACATATGTTCACAGACACAGCAACAACCGTGTTGCGCTACTTTCCTAACCTGATTCTTGCATTTTCTGATGTTTTACATGAAGCGATCCTCATCGCTGCATCTGTTGCCTCCGCACAAGCTCATGTGATTAGGGTGTGTGTGATTATGTTTGTGGTGTGTGCGTGTGTATGTTTGTCTGTATCTATGTCTAAAGTTCATTCTATGACATTCGAAGGCATTGCGCCATAAGTTGCTCCTACACCTTTTTTCCCTGTGATGGTGAATGTGAAAAAACAGTAGAGGAGTAACCCCTCGTAGGTAGAGAGAAATAACTCTCTAACAATGAGCACAAATGCTCTGGTCAGCACATTTTGCCCCAACCTGTTGTCGGATAATACATATCCTTATAGAAGACCCCTCACTCACCAACCTGGTTGGTGACATGCTTCATCATCGGGGTCCCACCCCATAGGCCGAGTGCCTACAGGGTGTGCTGCGACACCTGATTACAGTGGAGCTGGTTTTGTTTTTTATGTGTTCAAAACTATCAAAATTGTGTTTAAAAAGGGCCAACACTACTCACTTCAAGTATTTTATTCTTGAGTGCTTGAACCCTTGGTAATATTAAAGTGTGGCACCTTTGCCTAATTAGGAAGGCTTTGGTGTCAAAAGTAGTATTTAAAATATATAAAAATAGCAAAAGTGTGCTATGTGAATGTGAATATACAAAACTATTGTTTAAAAAAGGTCTACATGTTTCAACCCATACATGGATTCAAGGGTTTTCATCAGGACCGTGGTGATTTGAACTGGGTGGTCCGCCCACGCTAAGGAGCGTCCTGCCCTAGTTCAAGATAGAGACCATAAATAGTGGTCTCGTGAAAAAGAGTGCGTTTTTCTTTTTTGAAAAAACGCTTAGAAGCGGAACTATCGCTTCATGGGCACCAGCGTTACCAAGTTGACAGGATTCCGTCTCTTGTCGCTTCTGTTCATCAGACCGAAAAACCTACTTGGTTCTTGCTCGGCGTGCCCCGTAGAGTGGTGAATGTGACCCTTACTCCAAGGAGGTGTGAGAACCTCGGGCCATATTATCAAGAAATGGTGATACATTATCGCCGCTTTTATCGGCAGGAAACTGCCGCTAAAGCGGCGATAATGGGCTTGATATTATGCCCTTGTGAATTCCTATAGAAGCCCAGGTTCTGGTGTTAACCTGGGCTTCTATGGGAATTCACAAGGGCATATTATCAAGCCCATTATTGCTGCTTTAGCGGCAGTTTCCTGCCCTTTCTTGATAATATGGCCCCTCATGCCTTAATTGCACTTTGCTGAGGACTGGCAGCCTCAGGGTAAAGGAGTCTAAAATACATATCTACTTTACGCTAAATTTTTAACAACAAGGGCATCAGAGTGATTCTTACAAAGGCACACCAAAACCCCTTGTCTCAGTATTTAGTAGTGTAGCACAAGCTCTACGCTTAATTTGAGGGAAGTGCGATGCTGGAATCGACTACACAAATAAGCAATACAGGTAAGGTAAAGAAAGAATGCACGACCCACAACAATTCAAAGAAAAACTGTAAGAAAATACTTATAGGAGATATGGTAATCTTTTAACCCCGCTGGATTACACTTCACACAGACAGATGAGGATGCATGTATTTTTGTGTACATGTATGCACTGGAGCTTGAGAGGATGTAACCGTACGGCTAGAGCGGTCGACATCGAAGCTGGGTAGCGGGGTTCGAGTCACGGCACGGACGCTCAACATCCTGTGATTCTGGGCAAATCACTTAATCTCCCCGTGCCTAAAAAATGCATGTGTCCATCTGTAACTAAACTGATGCTCATGTAAAGCGTTCTGATCGCGCAATATAAATAAAAAATAATGCAAACCTAGTTGAGGCATAAAGGGCTCAGGGTAAGGCAAGTTACAAATAAACTGAAATAAAAAACATATATGTCCTAAAAGTGTTCCATATTTGATGCTGAAAATGACGTACAATTATTGCATCAGATTAATGTTTATTTTAAAATGTGAAATTCATTTGACATTTTGAGCAATAATTAAATAATTAATCCCCAGCTACCCCACTCATATTAGACAAAAGTGAATCTCTTCCTCAAGAATGATAGCAACTCCAGTTCAATGTCATTGCATTTTCAATTTGAGATGCTTGCACCTATTCTTTCAAATAGGAAACCACATAGGGGCATGACAGGTGTTGTTTAATGTTTTCTCACTACAATGTTTGAATGGTCGTACTAACACTGCTACTTCAACACAGGAACTTTAGAGTAAAGTATGTATTTATAATATTGATTATGTCCTTTGTCCAACATATAAGGGAATATTTGAAACTGATGATTGATCATGTCCCTTTCATCAACACCCCTGCTGTGACAGTAGGCCTCATAACGAGATTGGCAGAACTTGGTGCAGGGATACAGGACGCCATAAAATTAGTCTGTCTGAGAAACCTGATACATCCTGGGCTTCAATATAGGCAAAATAGAGGAAGTTATGGGAATAGATCAGAACCTCTGATATGCCTTAACTATTAAACAATAATGTATCATTGGCGGTTTGAATGCATTAGGAATTGTCACTAGGCTAAATATATATATTATTTTCACAAATAAATTCGAACATATATACACTATACATAGAAAAAATTATTACATTGACAAATTACTACACAAATATATTCTGTCCTTAGTATGTTGTGAAGGGTACGGGTGCGGGTGCGGGTGTTTGTTAATTTATTTAGCAGATAATCGACCCACAGTTAGTCCAACGCAGCAGGGAAAAAGACGAAGAACACTGTTCATTTGCTTGCTCCTTGCATTTAAGAGTTAATCAATCCATAATCCATGTTGACCCCATAGATTCCTCCAAATTACAAAGGTCGATGTGTTTCAGACATATTTAATTTAGACCGCCTCAGGACCAATGAAAGACAAAGTTGTGTTTCCCTACAGTACAAATGTATAATAACTTTTATATTGGTGCATCGCATTTACACATCAATTGCACATAAAGGCTTCTAAAATCATACACGATAGTTAGACATATGTATATCTTGTGCCAAAGAACACCCAAAGGCACAGTGGTTAAAATCAACACATTTCAGATGTATGAAATGAACCACTGCATGCCCTATACGGTGTGAACCAGCTGAAAGGACTTACCCGTTGTGACTATCATGAAGCAAGACAATAGCATGACCCTTATGTGAACACATGTGTCAATTGACATGTGATTCTTAATATTGCATGTTATCACACCTGCAATACACAACAACTAGTGTTCATGTCATGCTTAAATGTCTAACCGGATGCACAAATGTGGAATGGACGCTGTACAACGGGCTCAAAAACAGACAGGCACCCATAGTGCACAAACCAAGACACGGTGGCTGTATGTTACTCTGCTACCTGTGTAGTTTTAAACATGCCCTTCGAATTACAATTGGATGGGTCTCAAACTTAATTTTCAGTTTACAGTGATGGCCATTGTGTTAAAAAATGCCCCAGCCACATTCCAGAGGTTGGTCAACAGAGTCCTGGCTGCGATGGAGGCTTTCAGTGCTGCCTATCTGGATGGCATTACAGTCTTCAGCTTTTGCTGGGAGAACCATCTTTTCCACCTCCTGGAGGCCCTACAATGGGCAGGTCGGAATATCAAGGCCAGCAAGTGTCAGATAAGCTGGGTCACCAAGCTGGTGTGGGAAAGTGCAACCCCTCCAGGCAAAAAGTCAGACCATGTTGGCAGCCACCACCAAAATCTATACTGAGGTGATAGACTTCTTAGGACTCATCAGATACTACAGGAGATTTGCTAAGGGATATGACACCTCTGTTGCCACCGTGACAAAGAGAACATCTAAAAAGCAGCCCAAAACAATGATCTGGACATAGGCCTGCCAGAAACCTGTTGACACCTTGAAGGAGGTGTGTACAGCACCTGTACTCAAGATTCCTGACTTCCCTAAAAAGTTAATTGTCCAGATGGGTGCCTCACAGCATGGCTTAGAGGCTGGGCTCTCACAGCTAAATGAAGAGGGCCAACACCAACCAGTAGCCTTCATTAGCAGGAGGCTATGTCCCAGGGATCCGAGGTCAGCGACAATTGCTAGGGAAGCCTTTGCAGTGGTCTGGGCACTGATGAAGTTGAGACCATATTTGTTTAGGATGCACTTCAATGTTCAGAAAAAAATCTGATCCCTCAGATGGCTAATGCAGAAGAGAGGTGAGAATCCCAATCTGAGGAGGTGGTCCATCTTCCTACAGAGAATGGACTTTTCAGTGAAATATTGTCCGGTAATTGATAATGCCAATTCATGATGATCTTTCCAGGTTCTTCCACTTAAGGGATACGAAATACCCCAAGGGTGTTGGTTAGTTCTCCCTGCTTTCAGTTGTGAGGGACACGTTAGACCTGACAACCTAGGTGTGGTCTTCCCCCAAAGGTTTTAGCTTCACTTCTCCTGTTTTGCTGGTTTTGTTTTTGTTAGCTTTAGTTTTTTGTCTATTAAAGTGTGTGTGCTCTCTCTCTAAAACATGGTAAAATTGGAGTACACCTAATTGGCACATTTAAATTGCTAATGAGTCCCTAGTAAATGGTAATACCTGCACCCAGGGCCTGTAAATTAAATACTACTAGTGGGTCTGCAACACTCATTGTGCCACCCACTGAAGTAGCTCTTTTAAAGTATGTCTTATTTCTGCCACTGCAGCCTGTGGTGCAGTTTTAAACTGCCATTTCGACCTGGTAAAATAAACCTTTTGCCAGGTCTAGACCTACAGTTGTAATACCTATCCCAAGGGTAGGTCCCTAAGGCTCATAGGGCACGGTGCACTGTATTGAAAAAGTAGGACATGTGGATTTAAGTTTTACATGTCCCAACAGGGAAAAACTCTTCAAGTTGTTCTACACTGTTGTAAGGCCTATCTTTCTTATTGACTTACACTGGATTACGTTATTATATTTAATATGTGCTAACTTGGAACAGGTAGAGACCTGTTGGTTCAACTCAAATTAATTGTAATTTAAAATCCTCTTTAAAGGTAAAGTCTGAATGTAAGTCACAATTCTGAAAATGCCACTCTAAAAAAGTTGCCATTTTCTTGTCCTTACTATTTGTGCCTTCTGCCAGTATCCATGACTGTAAATGTTTCTGCTGGTGGGGATGTGTTTTTTCATTCCAGACAGTCACACAAAGGTGTCGGCAAGATGGACCATCCTGCCAGGATGGGTGGGGGCAGGATTGTACCTTGCCCCACTTATATTTCAATGGGCTTGCCTCCAGTACACACAAAGGAATCCGACACTTATCTTTTGTCACCCCAGACTTCTTGGAACCTTGACAGGGGAAGGGAAGAACCTTCCCGCACCAGATAGGGAGGTATTCTAGGAACTCACCTAACCTCAGAGACTGATATCAGGTATAAATATTGGAGCTCCACAGTCACTCTTCAGTATACCTTAGGACCTGTGGACATTATAGAAGAGGGACTGTCTTGCCCACCACCCCCAGAGGACTGCCCTGCTGCTATCACAGAATTGCCCTGCTGCTTGAGGACTGTCTTGCTCTCTGTGAAGGAAGACTGGACCTGCTCCCTTCATCCCAGGGTAATCTGAGTGACTCTAAGGGCCAGTTGACCGACCTCCTGTATGAGCTACAGGGACACAACAAGCTCTGCAGGTTTCTCTGCAAGTGCCAAGCTAAGCTGTTGAATTTGATCTGCCTGGACTTGCAATTGGACCTGCCTGAGCTCTGTTGGCCTCTACTGGAGTGAAGTCCTGATCACTAAGAGATGCCTCCTGTGGTCCTGAACCTTTAGCTGGCATCAGTAGAGCTCCTCCTGTGAAGAAAAGTGAAATCCTCAAGTTTTGGGTTCTTCATGACAGTGAACTGACCTGTTGGTGCCAAGAATCTGCCGCCTTTGACAAACTCCAAATTGAAGCTCCATTGAACCCGACTCTTCACGCTACAGTGACCAACAGTGACAACCGGTAACGTGAGATCTTCACTTTGCAGTACAGCAATGACAGCCCGCGGTGAACGCCAGTGCAAAGCTCCATCAATGACCATCTGCGAGACCGACTGGATCTTTGCGCCACAGCTACAACCTTCCGCAATGCCAGACCTGCTCCTTGTGGCCTCCTCCACTCCAAACGGAACTCTTTGCGCCAGACTTTGAGAAGGTATCTTTTTCAGTGAGACTAACCTGGTTAGTGTATCCTGCCTACGGGGAATGGAGAATAACCACTCAGGCCTGGAGATGCATGGCCCTTTTCTGTGAGCTTTTCCCTATGTTAGAAGTGGGAAAGAGGGAATAAGATAAAATAAGAAACAGAGACACAGGACTCCACCGCTTTGCCTCATTAACTCAGCTGCTCAATGAGATCTGTAGTGAATCTATACTAGACATAGATAATCTAAGTATTTGCAGTTGTGACTGAATATACCTGAGTACTCTCTCTGTGTAACCACGTCACTATACTTGGATATCAGAAAAGTAATTCCTGAAAACTAAACATGCAAAAAAAAAAATCTCAAATATACAAGTGCACTATTATTTCTCCCTATGTTTGGACCAGTTAAGACTTTGTGACTACACACTCTCTTGTGGAAGATGTGGTATAGTTTTGACTTCTGTATAGAATATACATGACATTCATTTATGCACATGGACCAAACAAGAGTTCATGGCCAACTAGAAATCATAGTTCATTGCTAGCATGCTGCCAAGCAGTATATCTTCAATGCATGAGCAGCCTAAGTCCAACCAGCACCGGTACTTTATGATCATCTCAAGAATGGGAATGGATCGCAAAAACAATTAACTTCAGACAGTGCAGCCAATGACAATCTGCAGAGCGATTCGGTACCCCCTCAAATATAAATCGGTCGCTTAAATTGTGTTCTTGGAACATAAACGGTCTAAGAGCAAAAATAACCAACAAGGATCTATTGCTATATTTTCAGCAGTATGACTTAATACTGTTACAAGAAACCTGGTCAGCAGAACCGCTCCATCTTCAGGGCTTTAAAACATTCCACCTCCCAGCAAGGAAAACCTCAAAATTCGGTCATGAGAAAGGTGGTTTAACGATATACACCTCGATACAAACAATAAACCATGTAAAAGAACTGTTAAATAAAAACATTTCGGGAACTGAAAACGGGATCACTGCAGTCCAGCTGGAAATATCAACACCGGGTTCCAATAGGCAAGCACCTATCCTGGTTAATACCTATCTGCACACAAAGGGGAAAAAAAATGGCGCCACTGCCCTGGTGACAGAACTGAACAAACTAATAACGGAAGTAGACAATCCGAACCTTATTGTGACAGGAGATTTTAATATGTTCCTTTCGAAATCATCAGGGAAGAACTATCCAATGGAAGATTATCTGTATGTCAGGGGGATCCCACCTCTGGAAGTGTGCCCTTGGGGCAAACAAACAAACTTATCAAAAAGCCTAACAGAAGACCTAACTAATTTGGGTCTGATTTCGGTAAATGGGCGATCGCCGGGGAATCGTCCCCAAGCAGCAACCTTCCACAACTCGATCACATCATCGGCGATCGACTACACCTTCTTGTCTTTTTCTCTGTTCGCATTAGTACAAGATTTTAAAATCGGAATATTTGACTGCAGCGACCACCTCCCGCAAAAACTGACACTGAGGGCACAAGGGACTGCGCTAACTTTTCCAGCAAATGCTCCAAAGCTAACGACCTCAGCAAAATGCAATAGAATTAAGTGCAACACTAGCGACCCAGTTCGATTAATGCAAGAAGCAAAGTCGTGCTGGGAAAGTGCTGCTGAGTTGAACGATAACAAAATACTCGCCTGGGAGTCCTTCTTGAAATCCTTTGGCCTAAAGAACACTAAGCTTAACGTCGCCAAAGAAACCGACGTACGGATATGCCAAAATAAAACATCGCCTAGCCCGACAAGCAACCCACAAAATTACCCTCAATCCTCTCTAACGCCTAATTTAAGGGCAGTAAAAACAGCCATCAACAGAACACTTCGCGAGCTGCGGAAAGACGGGAGTGACAATGACTCAGTGTCTAAATTGAGGTCACTAAAGTGCAAAAAGAATAAAATCCTGTGGCGAATCAAACAAGAAGCTGCGGAAAAAACTTGGTCAAAACTTCTCTATGTTTCAAAAAATAATAACAGTGCAAGATTTTGGAAAACCGTTAATAAACTAGATAATCCGAATGCCCCTGGAGTAAACTCCCACATCACAGAGGTATCCTGGGTAAACTATCAGCTCAAACACTTTAATTATGAAATACCAAGCATGGGCCATCGAAATCCGGAACTCAGTATGCCGATTGCGACGGCCCTAACGCCCCTAGCTGTGGACACCAACTTCCCAAGTTCGATTAAACAACTGAAGGGACGAATTGCGAAAGGACGGAAGGAGGGAAGGAGGGAGCCCCAGGCCCAAATGGAATTCCTCCCATTGTCTATAAACAAGATCCAACCTATTGGGCTGAACAACTCCTCCCGCTCTTTGTAGAAACCTGGATGACAGAACAATTTCCGTCCTCCAGGAGGGGTTCAATAATAGCTCCTATCTATAAAAAAGGCAACAAGAATGAGGCCAAGAACTACAGACTTATAGCTCTTATAGATATTGATGCAAAATATTTTTCAGGGCTACTCTTGGAAGAACTAACCTCCTGGGCATCAAATAAAAATTTAATCTCTATCAGCCAGACTGGATTCCCAAAAAATCTAGGAACCTCGACAATATTCTAGCCCTCTCCCTGCTGATAGATGCTGCCATTAAACATAAAAAAACATTATATGCGTGCTACATCGACTTCTCAGCCGCTTTTGATAGCATTGACAGAGGGAAACTGTGGTCAAAACTTTCAAAGTGGGAGGTGGACTCAAAATTGCTCAATTTATTGATCTTATTACATTCAGACCCCTGGATCCGAATAAAACTGGGGGCCGGCAACTGTTTATCAAAAGAAATCCCAACCAGAAAAGGACTGAACCAGGGGTGCGTCCTCGCACCGACCCAGTTCAACCTTTTTATGTCTGACCTTTCTAAAGATCTGGACAACTGCAACCATCACGCCCCAAAGCTAGGGGGTCTTACACTGTCAAACTTATTATATGCAGACGATCTGATACTAATCAGCCACACCCCAGTAGGCCTGCAACATCTAATCAACTCAACAAGTACATTCTCCGATAAAAACGGCCTGACCATAAACATGGAAAAATCGATGGTGATGGTTTTTAATCAAAAATCAAAAAAGCAAACATTTCAATGGTCTCTGCATGACCTCAAAATGGAAACAGTTAAAGAATATAAATATCTGGGGATAATTTTTGATTCCAACGGCTCATTCCAGCGACATGCAACAACAATAAAAAACAGAGGGATTTCACTGGCCATCACTTTAAAAAACATCAAGAACAAAATAGGGGGCCCAAACTTAATCCCCTTGCTGGACATATTTCGCGCAAAACTGTTACCATCAATAACATATGGCAGTGAATGTATGAGAGGGAGAGACAAGGTCACTCTAGACAATGTGGTCAGTAAAACACTCCGAATACTCTTCTCACTCCCCCCCCCCACACCTCCCCAGCACAGCTAAGGCTGGAGTTTGGGTTACAGAAGCAGCAAATTGCACGTAAAGGCGCATATGCAAAATGCTGGCACAAAATAAAGAACGCTGAACCAGACTCCTTGACCGTCCACCTTTGGAAAGAGCAGGAGACAAACAAGGGATCCCCCGCCACGGCCTACCTTCAAGCAGCTATAAAATCCCTTGCATTAAAAGACCTCTGGCACTCGAGCTGCTCACACAAGTGCTTCAAGCGCCTTGTAAACAAGACAGTGAAAACTCTTTCCATGGAAGAAGACAAAGCAGCACTAACCAGGAGATCACATGGGTGGTTCGTGATTCAATGCTACACTAGCGCCCTACCTCAGCCATACCTCAGTACCAGCTTCTCAAGGAAGGTGAAGGAAGATTTCCTGCGGCTGAGGATGGGGGTAATTCCGTCAAAAGTACATCTCCCCCCATGGAAATGCCTGGAATAGAATTCCAATTGCAGGCTTTGCGACAACCCAATGGAGGACGTTCTGCACTTGTTATGTAGCTGCAAAGCTCTAGACAGAGCCCGAAGGGGCCAACTAACACAGCTCTGGAATCAAAATGGTGTGCGAACTCGCAGACTAACCCTGTTGATCAGCTTCAAGGGAGAAGATATCCAATTAGCCTGCAGTTTAGTGCGCTTCATGAAAACCGTTAACACAATCCAAAATCCAGAAGCCAGCGATTGAACTTGACTCAAAAAGACCTGCTTTTGCATCTTAAGAAAACTCTTTTTTGACTAACAAAGACTTAGTAAATCTTGAACTGCTCTTTTTTTACAAACATAATGTATTGCAACAGTTTGCACGGATCTTTTGTCCACATTTTTAACTCTCTTTTATTGTTTTTAACAGTTTTTGTAAAACTCTTCATCATGTATCTACTCAAATGTTTTTTTTAAAGAGTCATTGCAAAGATTTTTATTAATCACGCAATAAAGTTTATTATTATTACTATGATCATCTCTAACATTTCATTCACTGAAAGGAACCTAGCACCAGCAGAATTGGAGTACCATTGCCATAAGCATGAGCACCACTAACTGGTTAGCAGTATTTTCAGTTCAGTTCAGTTCAGAAAAACGTTATTTCGGTCGATGTGACCATAAAAGTATATACACAATACAATAGATTTTTTCAGGCCTACTTCCAGACAGTCCCTGCCAAATGCTGCTGTCTCAGTAGTGGGGATCCTGGTTTGTTAGGGTGTCTTTCATAGAAGTCTTGGAACAAACATGGAGACTGAAGATTGTAAGCAGGTTCCCATGATCATTGATCAGGACTAAGTTCCTTTTGATCTTTAACATTTTGCAAACCTTTTACAATTCTTGCATCCACAATCTTTTGTATCTCATATTATTTTTTTCAATTCAACTAAACTTGTATAGAATGTGAACCAAGACATGTCTTTGCAGATCATGGTTTTAACAAAGACACATGAAAAATCGCCTGGATTTCATGAACTGGGGAAATTTCAATAAGCCCACAAACTCAGATTGTAATTTAGAAATTTTTTTCAAATGCCTTTTTTTGCCTAAGTAACCACATCTTGGGCCAGATGTACGACCATTTTTATTGCCCATTCCCAATGGGTCACAAATTGCATCGTGCCTCATGAATATTGATGGGGCAAGTAGTTTGCGAACCCATTGGGAATCACAAAATGTGTCTGCGACCTATTCCAAGTTGTGACCCGCAAAACGGAATGGTCATTCATCTGGCCCCTTCTCACTTGTGACATATTGAGTTGCAGGACTTCTTTTGCAATCAGTACAGCAATTATAAGCAGTTTTTGCTTTTTCCCAAGATGTCTTGTGCAGACTTCTGAATATCAATTAACTTAGTTATGTGTTCTAGTACAGAAGGACCATATATAGACGAAAATTCTTACATTATATAACAAGCCAATGTTTCATGTTTATTTCTTTAATCAATTCTATTTGCATGTAGATTGATTTTCTCTGTAGAACTAGTCAAAATGAATCTACAAAAATCAATGCGATGCAATGATCACACAAAACCTTTGGAGATAAGATTAAAGGTGGATCTTCAGTCACTTGATTTGAATTGTCTAACTGACTTTGTCATGATAGGATACCAACAGGGGAATATTATCAAAAACAGTGTTAAAATTATCACAGCTTTAACAGCAGGAAACTGTCTCTAAAGCGGCGATAAAGGGCTTGATAATATGCCTTTGTGAATTCCTATAGAAGCCAAGGTTCTGGTGTGAACCTGGGCTTCTATGGGAATTCACAAGGGCATATTATCAAGCCCATTATCGCCGCTTTAGCTGCAGTTTCCTGCCCCTAAAGCGGCGATAATTTTAACCCCGTTCTTGATAATATGGCCCAAAGTTATTATTCAAAGAACTTTATTTCGCTTAATTTCCATAGCATAAAAACTACATGAATAAAAATCAAACCGGCATAATTAAAAGCGAAAAAATCCTAAAAACCATGCTAAGACCAGCTGTAAATAGACAAAATCATAAATTATCATCTTCTCATAAAAGACTACATACCTATACAGACATTTACTTAGCATCAATACAAGAATGTAGTTTAACATTCAAGCGGCCCATCTATTTAGTTCATTATAATGTTCACGAAATAAAGTATTTATGTACTAGACGGAACACATACACAAGACAAAAATAATCATAGGTTTTACAATTTACCATCAGGGATAGTTGTCGAAAATCAATCTGTCGACTCAGACTCTTGTATCACAATCCCGGTAACATTGCCTACTCTTCAGAGAAGCCAAAGAAACTATGCTAATGCATGTCACACCGGTGGGACATCAAGTTGTTGGATAAAAAATAATGCTGGGTGAAATTGTATCGGCTCAGGAGAGGAGCAATAAATATTTTCCTCTGGGAGGTGTAAAATGAGCAGAAGAATAATATGCACATCACAAGGGCATAAGGTCAGCTCACTTGATGAATAAGCGTTAGCCACAAGCAACAGTGGGGTGTAATTTAAGTGAAACCTTATCAAGGTAAAGCGATGCTGTAAATTCTGAACAGAAGCTAAGTAGGACTGCACGCTATATTTAATGGGAGGGGACATTTGATATATCCCAACTGTGCTTTTATTTTTGTTTAACTCCCATCTATTTGCGGCGGCCTTGGTCAGAAAAATCTCCTTGAGCCTCGCCTTGGAATAAGCGCGCAGGGAGAGGGGGACTCAAATAAATCTCGTAGTCCCAAATCAGCCAGAGAGTCCTTGACATACTGCAACCATGGGATCTTATGTGCAAAAACCAATTTTAAACAATCCCTCACTACAGATTGGTTTAGGGTTAAATTCTCCCTTCTCCAGATCAAATTCCAAAGTAATATTGGCGCAAGCAAGATAGTGTCTGAAATATATGGTAACCCCAATTCACTGTGGCATATACAGTTTGAAAGCTGCGGGGCAGATAACAGTCTTTTAACAAAAGCATCCTCGATTCGCTGAAGGGGATCAATGTCCGCCATCCCCCATATCGCTGTCCCATACGAAGCAATAGCAGTAGCTTTGGCTGCATATTTGCCTTAAATATCAGGAATGGGTTTAGGCCCCATTTTCTTTGGAAAGCTAAAAATGGCTGTTCCACTTTTTTCTACTGGGAGGGCTCTGTTTAGGACTATATTTTTCGATGTCATCTTCCCGTCAAATAGGATCTCCAAATATGAGCATGTTTCCGCCACCTCCACCCTACTATGATCTAAGTGGAAAGCTGGAAGTTTCATTGAGTGTGCACCAGCAATAAGTACGTAAGACTTAGATTCATTCATGTGGAGGTCCAAACTTTCAAAGAAAGTAGGTTACTCCTCTATGAGTCTCTACAATGCTCGACCAGTTCTGGCTATAAGCACTGCATCATCTGCATAGAGCAGTATCGGGAGAGGGGCTGAATCAATACATGGTACAAGTCTGACACTCCCAGCCAAAATTGCTTCCACCCTGTTTGCATGGAGAGAAAACAGGAATGGTGCGAGGACGGAGCCCTGTCTGACACCCTCCTTAATATCAAAAGGTTTGGCACACTCCCCCTCCATAATGATGCAAGCAGTTGCCCGTGGGTACATCTGCCTTATAAAATCAATATTAGGTACATTAACACCCATGGTCTCCATAATAGCCCACAAGTTGGAATGGGAGAAGCAATCAATGCGGCCGAGAGATCCAAAAGGCCATAAAAATATGGCTTATCTTGGCCATCGTAAATTTGGCAATCACCATGCACAGATTGAGGCACTGGTTGATGGTCCCTTTGCCCTTTCTAAAACCATACTGCGATGCTGTTAGAATATTCCTTTCTGCCACCCATTCCTCCAGCCTATTGAGTAGCAAACTCCTCATAGCTTGGCTGTACTATCAATAAAGGAACGATTATCGATTGCTTCCAGGTGGGCCCATCTTAGCTATAAAATTGAAGGTGTTTGTCAGTATTGGGGCTCAGAGGCCCTGATGCTCCAGAAAAACATCTACATGTACCCTATTGGGACATGGGGCCGTCTGGGTACTACACTGGGCCAATACTCGTATTACCTCAGCAACGTCAAACACTAGATGTCCCCTTCTATAATCCAGGGGATGACTCTTTGTGTGGGCAGGTGTCCCAGAAGTGATTCAAAATAATTTCTCAGAGCGGGTCACCAATCCCGTTTCCTCAATATGTACCTCTAAGGTAGGATCACTTGGCTCTTTTAGAAATAGGGCATTCACCACTTTTCAGAACTTGCAACTGTCCTTGTTCATAGATGCTAATTGCAGATTCACCCAGGCTTCCTCCTTTAAACTCTTTAACCTGGCATATCTCACCTCCTTATACTTGGCATTTAGACTATATACCAGGGAGTTATCTCTTGGGACCATGTGTATGGCTGTATGCAGATTTGTCAATGATTTGGTACATACTGTGTAAAACTAATGCACTGATGGATGCTTTTTAGAGAAGAGTGTCCGTGTCAGGTGTATTTTAATTTCTGCCAATACCTCAGGAAGTGATACGGTCACCTGTTATGGAGTAGAGTCGGAATCTAAACAAACCATTACCTTAGACTGCTTGCGGGTTAGGGCCACTGGCAGAAAACTCTCTTTGTCTACTTTGTTTCACTTCAATATGTAACCATTCTTCCTAGCTAGGACTGGCTTTGGGGCTTTCTACAGATGTATTTTATTTTTTGCCCTTCCACTTCATTACAGAAGAGAGGGAAGCGTGGTCACTAAAACTTGAAAAGTTCACCTCAATTTTATTCAACCAGCAGCTAAGAGGTTCTGAGGTAATGATATAATAGATTCTGGACTCTTTCTCTGCACTTCCAAAAGTCCTGGCCAAGGTTCCTGTAAGGGGGTGTTCCTTGTTGATTACTTATTGATTCATGGTGATCAACATTCTATTTAACAAATTCCCATAACTGCTATTTTCAAAATGGATAATATTGTCACCCTCACTATCCATTATTCACACACAGAATTCTGCAACTTTTGACAACAATAGGTGCTAAAATCGCCCATCCAAATTAAGTTCAGAGGCTTGGGAAGGATGAAGCTGATGTCATCCGTAGCCTTCTCCAGTGACCCTGTCACCTGTGCCATATTACAGTCAAAGCAGTTGTTACTATAGTTAATAATAATCAAATCCAAGTCTCTTTGCCCTTCACAAATTAAGAAGTGGAAGTAGGGGGATTCATTGTGGAACTTAAGAATCTTGACCTTGTTGGTGTTTGCTGTCAAAGTGCGAATGCCGCCTTTGACTCTACTGGCCATGGAAGGGATAGGGGGGGATTGATAAGAATGGGTCCCACTTCCCAGGTATCCTATAGGCATTCAATATCATATTGGGCCCTTTATTTTACCCAATCTGGGATACCCAACTTCCGTCTAATACCTGCTATGTTCCAAGTACTATCTTAATTATCCCAGTCTCCTCCTCCACTTTATGAGCGCATGAGAGTCAGTGCAGGGGGAGATGATGTATTTAGTCCTCCCAGCAGTGCGTCCCATCTCCAGACATGACTTCTCCCCTCCCCTCCCCACATGCAGGAACAGCCGCTACACACGCTGCAGGACAGCATCGTGCTTTGAGCACGTGAGAGTCAGTGCAGGGGGAGATGGGGTTTGTAGTCCCCTCCAGTGTGCTTTCCGTCTCCATGCATGGCTTATTCCCTCCTCCATAGGCTTGTAGTCCTTCAGCAGTGCTTACTGTCTCCAGGCATGACTTCTTCCCTCCTGCGCAAGCAGGAACAGCGGCTACACGCCGTGGGACAGGGTCACGCTTTTGAGCACGTGAGAGTCAGTGCAGTGGGAGATGGGGTTTGTAGCCCCCCCCCCAGCAGTGCTTCCCGTCTTCAGGCATGGCTTCTCCCCTCCTCCACAGGCAGGAACAGTGTCTACACAAGCCGTGGGACAGCATTGACCTTTTGAGTGCACGAGAATCAGTGCAAGGGCAATAGGGTTTGCAGTCCCCCCAAGGGTGCTTCCCGTCTCCAAGCACAGCCTTTTCCCTACTCCACAGGCAGGAACAGTGGCTATACAAGCCGTGGGACAGCGTTGACCTTTGGAGCACATAATAGTCACTGCAGGGTAGATGGGGTTTGGGGTCCCCCCAGCGGTGCTTTCCATCTCCAGGCACAGCTTCTCCCCTTCTCCACAGGCAGGAACAGCGGCCACACACACCACAGGACAGTGCTGTGCTTTTGAGCATGTGGGAGTCCATGCAGAGGGATATGGGGTTTATAGTCCCCCTAGAGTGCTTCTCATCGCCAGGCATGGCTTCTCCCCTCCTCCACAGGCAGGAACAGTGGTTTCAGACGCCGTGGGACAGAGTTGCGCTTTTGAGAGCATAAAAGTTAGTGCAGAGGGGGATGAGGTTTGAAGTCCCCCAGCTGTGCTTCCCATCTCCAGGCATGGCTTCTCCCCTCCTCCACAGGGAGGAACAGTGGCTACCTGTCTCTGGTCCCATGACTGAGTGCAGTTGTTGGCAGTTGGGCTTTGTGTATACCTCCCAGACAGGCACACACAATGGGAGCTTAGTCATTACCAAGTGAGCCATCACTGAAAGGATGGGGGGAGGAGCGGAGACGAGCCTTATTTACACCTGAATAGGCTACATACACCTTGTAGTTAGTCTGGAGGCAGGGTAGGGAATGCAGTGATTCTGTGCACTTCAAAGGCATACCTCAAGAAGCTCCTACTGACTTTAAATACACAACTGTGTATAAAAGAAGGACCTCAGACACCAACACTTCAGTGCACTTCTGAACCTGTGCATACTCTGCCACAAAGAAGGACTGCTGTGCTGCGGAAAGACTGCCACTCTGCTGGACTGCACTCTGTTGGACTCCTGCTTTGCTGGTCTGACCTTCTGCCTGCTGCCCTCTTGCCTGGGTGAGAGGGACTGGACCTTATTCTATTAAACCCAGAACCCTAAGTGACCCCAAGAGCTAGTTGGCTTGCCTCCTGATCTGAAGCCTCAGGGACATACCAGGCTCCAAACAACCTTGCACCTGAGCTTGGTCTCTGCTATCTGTGGGTCTAACTTGCAAAGTGGTGCCACCCCAGTCCTAGACCCCCTTGGAAGTGGACCTAACGTGCTTTCCAGTGGAACTAATGCATCTACTCTGCTGAGCGATGCATCCCTGAGCCGAACCGATGTATCTCCTTGACTGAGTGGCACACCCTGGAGCAGAATTGAAGCATCTCTGCTGCATGGGTTGGACCTGTTGCAAAGACCTTATCGCCCACCGCAGGCCTCAGAACTAACGCATTGCCCCGGCTGTGCGTCACATTCACAGGCTAGGTCCTTGCATCACTTGTTGACAGCAGCCTCAACAATGACGCCGGACTTCACGTTCAGGGGCATCTTAAGGATTTTGGGGGCCCTTGGCCAAACTTATGTTGGGTGCCCCTTTTCGAACAGATTTGAACTCAGGCCCGGTGACAGAAATTTTCATCTGGATGGGCCAAGGGTATGTTTGGGTGGGCGAATGTGGGACCAAAGTTGTTCATTCTGGAGGTAGCCTACAACCCTACGTTACATCATATCTTCTTCCAAACAGTCCTACAGTACATCTAAAGAGGTATTTGAGAGTAAGAGCTGATGTCTATACTCACCAGCCCAAACCCTTAAAATTTCCAGCAGGTCAGGCTTCAACATAAGCACCTGGATTCCAAGCAGATTCTTGTAGTAGTTCAATGTTAAGGAGGTCCCTGTTACCACACCTAAGCCTTGAAATTTCGCACTAGGAAGACTGGCTACTTCCTCCTTGCAATTTTCCAAGCACCTACTTCTTTGCATATTGTGAATTTAGTAACTGTTTATTTTCATTTCATTCTTTTGTGATGAACTTTCATTGATGACGATTAAAAAACAGGAACACCTTTGGAAAATAAAGCAGTATTGTTGACAACTAAGAGCCTTTTTGCAGCCATTAATTGCAGTCAAACAGGTAACCTTCTGGGACCGTATTACACAAAGTGCCCCGGTTAGAGAGATGGTCACAGATGCTTGTGCAGCCCCTTCTGTACACTGAATGCTTTAGGACTGGCACACATATATAGCCAGTGCTATACTCAGAGGATGTTTGCAGAGGCAGGACCGCAACAAATGAGGGAATCACTTTGCCACTTAGCCCATCCATATTATGGAGGTGGGTGCAGAGCTAAACAGACACACAACATGGGAAAGAAAAGCAATGATCCAGACTAACAATACTCCAGCCAAAGCTCAGTTTTGTACCAGTTTGAACTGAATGCTCCATAAAGTGCATTTTCTTCTCTCTGGTCAGGTCAGGTCAGGTCATGTCATGTTGGTTTGTAAAGCACTCTCTCACCCAGGAGGGTATCCTGGTGCTGAGCAGGTGTGGGATTAGACCAAACCTAGGGCCTCAATGTGGTTACTTGAAAAAGCCAGATCTCTAGCTTCTTGTGGAATTCAAGAAATGAAGAGGAGGCTTGGATGTGTAACTACCTGTCAATAGATCAATAATCTTTTTATTCAGATACAAATATCCATACAAGCACAGTTCAGCAACGAAACAGTTTCTTATTTAAAAGCGCCATATAAAGCAATAGTTAAAAAGAGCTTTCAGGATCAAAAGACTACAATTGTGTACAAATGATAAAAAGGGGCATGATGTACAAACAGCAGTATCATGATTACAATTTTCAGTCGAACGGGCAAATAGCAGCATTAAAATATTAGCACATTAGAAGGTTGGACAAGCATATGGCAGCATATTGTGGTAAAGTGCAATCAGTTGTATACAATGTTAGCAGCATAATGTAAGTTGAATAGGTTATAAACTTATAAGATGTTCCAAACCGCAAGTAGCACTTTTAATTAGTATTCCAACTATGAGGTGAAGATGAGGGCATACAGTAGAGCAGTATTATGTGTGCAAATGCATTTAACACATAAAAGATTGCTCATGGAAATACATGAGCGGACTGCCACTCTCAGAAAAGAGCTGACATGAAAAATCAGGTCATCGCTCTCAAGTCTGAGTATCTCCCGGTATGCTGCTCTATAATCGATGTTGGCAAATGCCTTAAAATTCGGGATCAAGTGTTATTTTGTGTATTTTTCATAACATTTGCAAAAAAAAAATAATGTACCAGAGTTTGATTGCTGCCAGTACCACATGGGCAGGGCATTTGGTCAAGTTTGATATTAAATCCCAAGGGGAACCAGAGTGAGTATTTTTTGGTGCCATCCCTAAGACAAAAAAGCAGGCTTCTCCCCAACGTTCAGTAATATTCAGGAGATATTTGGATGGCATATGCGTTTGGAGGCTATTTGAGTTCAATAGAGACATGTACCTAACGACTGATGATTTGGAGTGCTCTGTAACGTGTCTTGCGTTGTTATAAGACTCGTACAATGTAGCCATGAGGACTCTTTTGTTCATGCCCTCTAGGTCCGGTGGATTTGAGAAGATGTGCTCAAGGTTCACACTGGTTAAACTTTTTTTGACAGCCGAAAGCCAGGGTATGCACCCTCCCTTGTCGCAGTTAAGGCAGTCTACGATAATCTCCCTTGTCAGGGTCGCTGAGGGGTTTTGCCAGATTTTTAACCAAAATATAGCTGGACGTGACCTAATAAAATCTTCTATATGGTGCAAGTTTAGCTCCTTATGACACAAAATTTGGGGAAGAGATTTGAGCCCCTAAAAGTTTCCTACAGAATCGGTTTTCCTCTCTCTTTGGATCCCACCACAATTTATTAAGCCCCAGACTTTGATATGTGGCGGTGGGAATGCACTGCGATTTATTGATCTTAATTATGGGTAAGACTACCTCTGCTTGTTTTGGTTGAGGAAGACTCAGGATTGAGTTAGTCCCTTTGTGGAACTAACTTCTACTATGGGCAGCATGAGCTGCCCAGGATCCAGTATCAGAGAAGACTAAACCCAAATATGGGAAAGTGCGAGCGCGTAATAGGTGTTCAGAATCTGAGGTAATTGAATTGATACAGCGTTTTTTTGGGCCACAGGTCATTATAAAAGATTTTTTAAAGTTATTGCAGAGGTCTAGGTCTGCCATGAAGGCTTCAAAACCCCCAACTAAAGTGCGTAGTGCATTCGGAGTGTGGCCCATTAGGACCGCATCATCCGCATGTAAAAGGGTGGAGAGTACATTAAAATTGATTCTTGGTACATCATTAGTGAGTTCTGGCAAACATTATGCAATTCGTTTATATAAATAATAAATAGGGGAGGGGCCAGTACACATCCCTGTCTGACCCCTCTACCAATAATGGTGTCCCCTGAGACCTCCCCGTCATTACTGATCCTTACCCGTGCCTTCAAGTCCCTGTGCAAGTATGCCAAAAAATAAACTAAAGCCTCGTCCAACCCATAGTTTAAAAGGATCGACCACAAGCGTGACCTGTTGACAAAATCAAAAGCTGAGGTAAGGTCCATAAAAGCCAAATAAATAGGTGACTTCCACGCTGTCGTATACTTGCCAACAATCAGATTTAAATTAAGGCACTGTTCTATTGTTCCCAATTTACTTCTAAAACCCAGCTGGCACCGATTTAAAATGTATTCTCTTTCGGTCCAAGACCTTGTTTTGTTAAACACGACCCTCCTGAGGATCTTTAGAGTGTTATCGATCAGGGAGATCGGTCTATAGCAGCTAGGGTTGGATCGGTCTCCCTTTTTAAAAATGGGCACAATAATGCTACTAGACCATGTACTTGGGATAAAAGTGCTAGTTAGATTGTTAAAAACATTAAGTAGGAGGGGTGCCCAGAAATCCGGTTCATGTTTAATAAGATCTATAGAAAGTCCATCTGGCCCTGGGGCTTTGTTGCCTGCGCTTTGCTGTATGGCATCCTCAACTTCTGGCACCGATATGCAAACCCTAGTGGCTGGAGGACTGTTTGACGTGTCCTCAGTCTGAGGCAGGGCTGTTTAGATCCTAGAAAATGTGCTTCCCATGATTCACTGGTTATATTACAACTTAAGGGAGTAAGGGTAAGGCCCATAGATCTCATGGCTTTGACTGCAGACCAGAAGCCATTTCCATCGCTGAGTGTAGCAGCACAGGCAAGGTTATCCCAACGTTCTTCAGAAGCTCGTCTTTTCGTTGCCTGGCTGCTTTTTTTGTAACGGGAGCGTAATAACTTAGCAAGAGTTGCGTCCCTGGTGGAGCCGCCAATGCTACACAGTTCTCTGTTTGCTCGCGAGCAGGTGCCATTGAACCATCTAGGTTTCTCGCTAGTGTCTAAAGCTGGTCTGGAGATCATGTGTTTACTGCCAGCGCATAGGCTACTAAATCCCTCAATAATCTTTGGGTTGGAATCGCTAAATGACAAACAAGTTTCAATGAGCTGTGGGTGTGGTTTTATCATATTAGCAAATAATACTTTGTTATCAATGCCTTTCCATATTACTCTTAGTTTGTCAGTCGAGGCCACTAAATTCCTTGCCCCGGGCTCTTTAGCAAGGCTAGGTCTAGGTTAAAATGTGATTGTTGCTAAAATTGGGTTATGGTCGCCCTGCGTCGTGCACAGGACCTCTGCCTTAACTAAAAAATCCTCCAATGTGGCAGATATGAAAACATAGTCAATGGTGGAGGCACTGCCACGGCCCCTATAAGTGGGTATTAAACAATTTTTGTTTTGATGTACATCCGCTATTTCCATCACATTAAGTAAATTACAGGTGGACAGGTGATCTGATAGTTCTAACCCTCTTTTACATAAAGGTTCAAAAGCCAAAGAAATAGTGGTTGGGCCATTTTCCTTAAGGAGTATAGCATTGAAATCACAGCCCAGACAGATTCCGATCAGTTTATCATACACATTCTGGTTTTGTAAATTAACAATAAACTCAAACAAATTAATAAAATTCATGTTAGGTAATGTTATAAAATCATTATTATAAAAGTTAATAAAACAAATTGATGCCCCTCATGTATAAATCATAGCTTGGAAGTTAACGTTATTTCTCACAAGAGACTTTATGCTCCCACCTGCTGAGATATTAATCCATTATTTTAAACGGGGTGACCCAGCGGAAGTGAAAGGACCTGGGTATCAAGTGTTACAGACAAAACGGTCCTAGACGTTGATTCTAAATACAGGTTGTTTATATTCAATGAAAAATAGAGTATTTTTACTTTTATTCCTCATGCGATTCAATCCTGCAATGGAAACTTTTGAAAATAAACAGAGAAAACAATAGCCCAAAACATTTGTTGATCCAACAGACCACACATGGACCTTAGGTATGTCTCAAAAAAGAGACTCTGGTATTTAATATTAACTTAAAAAATGAATCATGAATAAAGTATTTGCTTTAGTAGGTCTAAGGTTGATGAATCCTTAGCAAAAACAATGAGCCTGCCCTAACAATATCATTCGCAAACATTTTTATTCTTTCTTGCTGTACCACGGTGGGAAGTTCATCCTTGTTCTCGTTTTTAGGGAAGAGGGGAGGGGGCAGACAAAAAGGTGCAGGCTCGGGGGGGATAAAGTTGTCGACGTTTCGACCCAGATATCCTGGCTGATGACGGCTGATAGCCAGAAACTGGTCGAGAACACGGATGAACTTCCCACCGTGGTACAGCAAGAAAGAATAACATTTTTTGCGAATGATATTGTTAGGGCAGGCTCATTGTTTTTGCTAAGAATTCATCAACCTTAGTCCTACTAAAGCAAAGACTTTATTGTGTTCCTATTTCACCTTTTCAGACCTTCTTGGTCTTTTTACTCACAACAGCACTTACCTTCACTCTATCCTTTGCACGCTACTTGATAGTAACCCCCTGTTTCAGATGTAAAAATTGTACTTTGAAGAACCATGATGATCATTTTTTAAGTGAATAATAAATAACAGAGTCTCTTTTTTGAGACATACCTAAGGTTCATGTGTGGTCTGTTGGATCAACAAATGTTTTGGGCTATTGTTTTCAAAATTTTCCATTGCAGGATTCAATCGCATGAGGAATAAAAGGAAAAATAATCTATTTTTCATTGAATATAAAAAACCTGTATTTAGAATCAACGTCTAGGACCATTTGAGATATTAATCCAGGTTGAGAGTCTACCTAATGGGTGGCCTGCTTTAGGGCTCGGTACAATACCGTTAAGACATTCGAACCCTTCTAAGAATAGTTCCTTTGTGCACCATGTTTCCTGGAACATTAGGATGTCATATTTTTGGACTGTGTTAACCCAGTCTGTGGAGCATAGTTTAGAGGCTAGGCCTGCAACCATCCAGCTAAGCACCTGCAAATTTGAATTGTCTAGTTCAGGGGTAGTAACGAAAGGAGGGTCTAACAATGTTCCAGTGATAGTAGGTGTAGCTGGTGTTGGGGAGGGAGACAGTCAATCCAGGCTGTCTAGACCAGACAAAGCAGAGAACCTGTTATGCATGGTGTGTGAGGGGATAGCAAAGGTATTTAGGCCCAGGGTTGGTTTATAGAAAAAACCTAGGGGCAGCGAACAAATGAGGGTTGGGGGGTTATTATTATGTTCCTGTGCTGACAGTTACAATTTTACCAGTAACGGTCGCCTAAAATTGATAACAACGCAGTCTCCTTTGATGTTCTTTTGTGAGGGTCCTACCCAGCCCACCCTGCCCACCATTAGTATCTCTCTAACATTTGCCAACCTAAGGCCCTTGTGTTTAACTAGCCAATCGGCGCCTTTATTCCGCAGTTGTTCCCAGGTCTCAGTTTGTTTTTTTCTTAAAGGGGGTTAGCCTGCTAAGACTACAACATAGGGACATGCTGCAGGCGGTAGGTTAAGAACATTACCCACAAGCTCTAGGAGCAGCCCTATATCATAGTTATCTGCAATGGAAATGGTGCTCAAGGTGTTGGGCCGCCAGGGGGGCAAAATTGTGGAGTTATTGGTGACAGGAGGATTGGCTTGAAGAGTATTACAATGCAGGCTGTTGCTATTGTTAGTGTGCACTGTGCAAAGTGAGATGTTCTGACTGGAGATAGATTTAGGGGGTAGACTTTCTTTTGCTTTACCGCACATTGCACTAGCATTTTTAAGAGGGGAGGATATAGAATTTACCATTTGCTGTTGCGTGTTTAAGTTTGCTACGCCAGAAGGTTTTGGATTCTGAACCCCCCTGATTTGGTTGTGACTTTAGATGTACTTTTATGTGTGTTTGATTTATTTATCAAAGCCTCCAAACGATCTAGACGTTTCAAAAGAGCGTTAAAGTTTTTATCCACCAAGTTTTTCATACGTTCGTATACCATGTCCACTATAGTGTCAGTTAAAATGTCACCAGACCTGATGCGAGTTGGTGGGGCAATTGTATGCTCAGTTTGCGTGTAAATAGAGTGAGTTAGATCTTCTGGTGGGGTCAGATCAACAATGGTGTCAGTTGAGGCAACAGTAGGCTCCATATTTGCTGTGGTCGCCGGAGAAACCGTGCCTTGTTTCCATGAACTCAGGGCTGTGCATTGTGGTTTGGAGTGTGATGGTTGTTTCCTCTTCGAACTGGTTGGTTTGGCCAAAGTTCTTTTTCTTTTAGCCCCGGTTGTTGGATCTGGGGAGACATCTTTATTTGGAACAATGTCCTTTGTGGGGGTCATGGTTTGATTTTTCGTGAAGGCTTCGTTGTCCTTATCTCCCTCATTATTTACCAACTCACAGCCACCTCTCTGGATTGATGAATGTCTGTTGGTGTTAATTATATTAGACGTTAGAGGAGGGCCAATACAGTCCTCCTGCTCTTCCCCTTCCATCATAGTGGGTCAAGGTGCTAACAGTCCCAGGGATAGTCGCCTTTCTGTTAACTCAATTACTTCATTATTATATTATTTTTATATACTTGTTAACACTCTCTGGGCCAAGGTTGTACCTCATTAATACAAGTTTAATAAAGAATTATAGCAATAAGCCCACTGAAAGGTGAACAGGCAACCTTTTCAAAGGGTCTTCAACTGCACTACATCTATTGCAGTAACTTTTGAACCCTTTGAGCTAGGACTGTTTTTTTAAATCTGCAGATTATGCAGCAGATGATTGATTATGTGCTAAATGTGGCAAATACCCCTGCCATAACATTGCATACTTGCATAATTCCAGTGGCGTTGACTATCACCACAGAATGTGCAATGTAATGTAATAAGATATCAGAATATGAAATCCTCAAATTTGTAACTCTGCCACACTGGTGATTCAGCCCAACTTAATATCTTACGTGAGATAAGTTATTTACTTCACTTCGGCATTTGGCAGAAAACAGACAGACACGCTTAGCACCCGATTCAAAAGGTAAACATGTTTGTATACGTTTGCTATTTTTTGGTATTCATAAATTACAAGTTTAATTTTACGAATTGTAATATTACGACTGTTGAAACTCCGCATTCATGGCTGATGCTCTGCACATAAAAAGTTAGGCACGTCTTACATTTTTATATGCAGAGCTCTCCACCCCAATTGAGGCATCCTCAGAGTCAGGAAAATACTGTTATAAATAAGCTCATAGTTTGTGAATACAACATTTTTTAAATTTACACACAAGTGTGCATTCGGCTTTCTGATTCTTGGACAAAGAAGGGATAGTCGGCAGTATTCAACCCAGTATTTTTTGCACCCTAAATTCAAGCCAGAAAGGACATACCCGGAAGGACATAATTAAAGAACACGCGCTTCCTTCCTCATTTTTCGGTGACTTGAACTCAAGCTCGATTTTACAACGAACATGTATTTTGGAAATCCCTAGCCGTATCAGGTATTACCAAGACTTTTGTTATCATACCCAAGGCTGCATACCTCTACGCGTACCAGCACTGACCAGAACATTTTTCCTCCCAAGTCATCTGCTGCATTCAGCTGACGCTGCTTATCACTTTGAAGCGTCAACTTATCAACTCCAAAGAATTCCTGTGGCTTTTCCTGAAGAAGGCGTCCAGTACGCCGAAACGCCCGTAGAAAATTAACATCTGTCTACCAATAACAACTGTTTAGAGCCATCTTCTGTGTTGTTTTATATAATGTGATTTAGTTTTTAGTTTATCGATTTCGTGTACATTGGTTGATTTATTGTCTAACTATCAATGTACTTGTGATAATTTTTCATGTGGTGTTATTTATGTATAAGTATGGATTTTTATTTTCAAAAACATTTTAAGCAATATAAATAAAATGATTAATAATTTTAATTTGTTGTTTAGTACACTGAGTCTATTCTGATTAATCATGCGCTATGTATAGGACTTGATATTCACTAAGTCCATTGTTGCCTAGGAATGTTATTTTCTTTTGCACACAAGTGTGCATATACATTTGTGAATCAGGCCCTTACTCTATTGGGCATTGTATTTCCACATTAATTGCTGGGGGAAATGTATGATTCCTTCACCCAGGGGGTTGCTCATCCAACGAGGCATGCACTGCTACTATCTGAATAGTATAACCCATGCCCCATCTTACAGTATATTACTGCGTGCATCGTACACAAGCTAAAATACATAAACACTGTCAGAACCCCCACACAGATCATAATTAAGGTGCCAAAGCCCTTCGGAAGGCCTTAGTGGCACTGTACCTGGTGCATCCTTGGCAGGTAAACCTCTGTCCCCCACTCTCCCAACTAGAGATGGGGGACTCACTGAAAGCTTGATCTGTGTTTGTGCTGAAGCCTGGCTCGGCTTGAGGTGCTCCTGGAACTTCTAGCCCAGAACAATCTGAACTTTCATGTACCTTCTATCTGCCACTCTCAATCGACCCAGGATGTGGCATTACGGCGAGAGCTTCCAACTTTGGAACTGACAAGCTGCGTTTAAGTCTTGGCTCAACATCCTGTGATTCTGGGTAAATCTCCAGTGCCTAAATGAAGTGAATGTGACCTTGTGTAATGTAGCTGGTGTTCATGTAAAGTGCTTTAATACCTTTAGGTCGAGTTCGCACTAAATATGACTGCAGAAAACTTCACAAAGAAGCAAAAACAAAGCATTAACATAAGGAGAGACAAATGGATAGCCATGTAGTGGCTGATTTGTATAAAGTGAGAACATAAAACAAGGAAAAATTGCAACTTCCTCACATAATTTGTGTGATTTTGGGCAAATATTTTATTTCACCAAAACTTGTTTTTCTTCATATTTTATATATTCATTTTTAAATACATGAATCAGAAACCAACTATAAAATAAACTATTGTGTTTGATTTAATAGACTAATGTTCCTTTACAATAATCTCAGACACATACAGGGTCCACAAGACAACTATCTTACCTGTTGGTTCACTAATGGCACTGTCACCACTGTGAGGTCGAGGGGCAGGAATGACTAAGCTCATGTTTAAAAATTGTTACTTTTAATAAGTACTTCTCAGTGCAGCGCTAAATTGAAACTTATTAATGTCAAAGCTACCATATGTTAAAAAGAATACCCTTCTTTGAATTTTGAAAAAAGATTGTGTCACATTTTACATGATGTTTGTTGCATCCTTTACATAGCAAACATTTTCAGGGTTCGGTTCTGGGGATCACCCTGTTAATTTGTTGCCTCGCCAACCTCTACTGCAAAACACACTGCCCAATTTTAATATCAAAGACAGTGAAAAAGCATTACAACATTCAAAAGTTGAGATGGAGGAAGCACTTAACAGGTGCCTTCTCGATTGCCTCTTCTGCCGGAACTGGATGGGTAATAGGTCATGATTAGGTGGGCCTGGCCTACCCGGCCCCCCTGCTAGAACCGGGCCTGTATGAATTTATGATCCAATCTGGGCCCTTTCATGCCCTCTTTGGGCAGGTCACTGTTAGTGCACAGACACACTCCTCCAAATTATGAATGTGTACATTTCATCTTAATATTGTTACACAGCAGCAGCTCACTAATATTACTGCATATCTCTGCGACACCCTCCCATTTCTCTTATGTGAGGTCCTGTTTTTTATCTAAAGAAACTTTTTTATGGCTGTTGCATGAAACATGAACACAATATTCCTCTGCAAAATGTAAATAATTGAGTCTCACACAACACCCACATAAAACAATAAATTAGAAGAGAACAGTATTTAAATCAATCTGATTAAGAATTATTCATGGTCATCAGGGCAAGCCTCTCTGCAGAATAGAGCTGGCTGTATCAGGGGCCCCCTGAAAGGCTGGGGACCTGGGCCAAAGCCCACTTTGCCCATGCCTTAAATCGTCTCCATTCGCATTGCAGCCTGGCAACTCCTTGGAACCAACGCATCACCAGCTGCGTGCTGCATCCGGACCGAACTTCACATCGCAGGCCCTATTGATGGAATGCCAGATGACAATGCAACAGAACCTTGCACTGCAGCCTAACCACATTTCAGAACCGATGCATCTCTTCGGCTGCGTGGTAAATCTTAGACCCAAATCCATGCAACGCTTCGCAACCAGGATTTAAGATACTCTGTTCAGTGGACCTAACTGGGTCCCTGTGGCTGGCCTGTGCTCCATTGCTGTCAGCCTAAACTTGTGAATTTGTCCAAGTCTAGCGTGACCAGATATCCCCAATTAGCGCTTTGTACTTTTTGGTGCTATTTTGACTACAAACTTTAACATTCAATATCTCCAGTTCTATTCATTTAATTTTCGTTATTGTGGTGTGTTTCCATTGATTTACTGTTTGAAGTATTGCACAAATACTTTCACATTGCCTCTAATTTAAGCCTGACTGTTCTGCGTACACCAAGGGGATGAGCACATGTTCATTTGGGGTATGCTTGTGCCTTAACCTGACAAGGATTGTGGTTGCTCCTTTACCAGGGCTAACACCCATGTCTCGCAAAAACCCAATTCCTTAAAGGATCCACTGAGAGCTATACTCTGTTCCGTCTCGCACCTCCCCCACCAGCGTCAACATACACAGGGATTTGATGAATAGTGGTTCATGTGGATTAAGAGAATGGATAAGAAAGAAAACAGACATGTGATCCACCACTCTGCCTTGTCACTTTGGCTGGTCAATCAGATTTGTCTGATGTAGTGAACTTCAAAAATATCTTGAATAGGGGGCGTGGCTAGCAGCCGTCCGAAATGGCCACTGCCTAACGTAGCTCCCACCTGCCTTACGAAAATCCTTCATTATCCGGTGCCATCCATGCATAAATTAAGTCTGATACAATAGCGACCCGTCTACGGACCCCCCTGGGAGATTTTCAGAGGAAGCGGCGTTGCGATAACAAAGATATCGCCATTTCTGACCCGCCCCGAGTAGATCGGTGATGGCGGCTCCCCGGTGAAGACAGAATCGCACACGGGTCCTGCGAGGCAGCGACGGCTGAGGCTGCCAAGCGGCGGTGCCGCGGTATAAATAGTCTGCGTATTTACTGCGGCTACGGGGCAAAAGGCATAAAGGTATCGACCGAGGGCACGCTCTGCTTGAGGCCCAGGCACACGTAAGACTACGCAGGGCCCCGGCTTCTGGGCCTGGACGGAGGGGAGCGCGGCCGCGACTTTGGCGGCCTGATGAGCAGTACAAAGTACCGCACCGGCACTGGGGCGGTGAAAGGACGCGGTGGGGGAGGATTGCCTCTGCCTGTTTTCTGCGGCTGGGTCGGGCGCACCCGGGAACACCAGTCATAGACTCCTCCTGAAACAGGACGAATTTTGGATTAAAACTAGGGAACAAATGGTAGCCAAGCAACCTGCAACCCAACACAGACTCTACGAGCTCTGGGACAGGGCGGGCAGGACATTGGCATGGCTGGAGAGGCGGGAGCAAGGCTCCAGATGGGTCCATAAACTGACGACGCCGGATGGAGACACAGTAGTACACGCAAAGGCAATAGCGGAACAATTAGCCGATTACTTTGAGAGGGTATACTCCCCATCTACATGCTATACAGTGGAAGACTCCCACCAGCTCCTTAAAGTCAACAATGTTCCAAGCCTCTTAGAGACAGATAGGGAAACTATGGAGGCAGACATCTCGACAGAAGAAATAAGCAAGCCCCTGGGACAACTTAAATCCGGAAAAGCAATGTGGCCTAACGGCATCCCGGTAGAGTTTCTGAAGGCCACAGCCTCTCTGACTGTGCCACATCTGAAAGCCATGTATGAGGAGAGCTTAGAAGAGGGTCAGCTACCACTGGATCAGCGACTAGCCACTATTGTAGTTATTTATAAACAAGGTAAACCAAAGGACAAATGTGGCTCCTATAGGCCGATCTCGCTGATTAATGTGGAGATGAAGATACTAGCAAAAGTTCTGGCAAATAGATTGGCGACAGTTATTACTTAATTGGTCCACTCAGACCAATCGGGCTTTATGCAAGGGCGAAATACGGCCCTCACCCTACATCGTGTACACAGCGCAATGGCCCGTAGACAATACATTGAAGAAGACGCGGCTATACTGTACCTCGACGCCTCAATGGTGTTCGACTCCACAGAATGGCCATACCTATTCGAGGTGCTACAGAGTGCGGGGCTGGGCCCCAAATATGTGGCCTGGGAGAGATTCCTCTATACTGGGGTATTGGGAAGGGTGAGAGTTAACGGCTTTACATCTCGAATGTTTGAACTCCGTAGGGGCACAAGACAGGGGTGCCCACTGTCTCCGCTGATCTTCGCCCTTGTACTTGTGCCACTAGCGGCCTTGATACGCGGGGACCTGATGTTTCGTGGCATGCGCTGGGCAGCTGACGTAGAAGACCGCATATTGCTCTATGCGGACGACATCCTACTTTACTTGGCATCCCCATATAAATCGATTAGTGTGGTATTGGACATATTCACAAATTTTGGTGAATATTCGGGATACGCGATTAATTGGTGCAAATCAGTCTTGTTTACGTTGAAAGGAGACGTGCCGCGTCTCCCGCCACGATGTGCGATAACGGTTGTAACTGAAGGATTTCGCTACTTGGGGATTTTTGTTACCTCGGACCCAGTCTGTTTTTAGGACTCGAATTTGGCCCCGCCTCTGGCCAGGCTGTGAGCAGATGTGAAGCATTGGAGGACCCTGCCCTTGAAACTCTCGGGCAGGGCGGCACTTTTCAAGATGCTGGCCCTTCCTCGCTTTCTCTATGTTTTGCATAACTGTCCCCACAAAGTCCCAGATTCGTACTTTAGAGTTGTTGAGGGTGAGATTACCACGCTGCTATGGGACGGTAAGGCCCCCAGAATTGCGTGGCAGAAACTGACAAAAAATTGGTACGATGGGGGCATTGCCCTCCCGGACCTAAAACGATACTACTGGGCGGCGCAACTGGTTACTGTTAACCACTGAATATATCACCCCCCGGACGACCCAACATACGCCCTCAACAGATACCAAACTGACCGCTCTGGATATCTAGGGGCTCTATACACCACTGACAGGAAAAGGGGAAGTTCTTCGGACCGACCAAACATACACTAGAAATTTGGCATATAGTCACCTCTCGGCTGGGATGGGCAGGCACTCTCTCGTTGGCCACGCCACTGTGGTTTGCTCAAAAGCTGGGAAGGCTAGGCTATCAGCCCGGATTTGATAAATGGGACCTCATCGGGTTATCAACAGTGGGGGATCAGGTCAAAAAGGGGGCAATACTAACTTTTAGTGATCTCTAGACACGATATCAGTTGGCACAGGGAGAAATGTGCAGATACCTACAGATCAGACATGCGCTTCAGGGAGCTTTTCCGTCTTTTAAAGACATACTGGAGTCATCACCCCTGGAAGATCGCCTGCTTGATGGGCCGCTCAAGTCGAAAGCAATATCCTTAACTTACAAGAAGCTGAGTAACAACCTCCCAGACACCTTCCCGAAGCTCAGGGAGCGGTGGCAAGAAGACATAGGCACTAAAGAGGATGAAGACGGGCGGTCAGCACTGATGTCCCCACGTGACGCAGCTATCACTCAGAGATTTCGCCTGATTCAGCTTAGAATACTCCATCGATAATATATTACAGGGACAGTTTTGTCCAAGATATGGTCCAAACCTGATGACAGATATGTAAGGGGATGTGGTCAGAAGGCCACATTTTACCATACATTGTGGTCCTGCGCCAGGGGACACCCCCTTTGGGAGGGAGCCATGACTCTGTGTCCACAGCCCTGGGAAAAGATATAACACTAACCCCACAACTCTGATTATTAAACATCTGGGAGGCTAACGGAAGTTGAGCAGCAATTCACAACGCTGGGTTACACACTGGTAAAGAGAGAATTGGCTAAGGGCTGGGGGGGGGGATAAACCCACCTTGTGTCACCCTATGGGTCAAAGAAATGGATAGATATATGCTGGCAAAGACTGAGGTCTATAAGGCTTGTGGATGCCCCAAGAAATGGGATAACAACTGGTCACAGTGGAACAAACACAGGGGAGATCTATATGTGTCACCCACGATTGAAATGGAAATGCGCAGGTAAGAGAGACTGGCAGGAGAGGTGTAATGAGTAATTCTTGATTAATGTTTTTACTGGAATATTTCGATGAAAGTATGCAATGTGTCGTTCAATCATGTAATGTACTACTGTGATTTCAATCAATTAACACAGTTATAAAAAAATATATATATATCTTGAATAACGTTTACGCTACCATGCGTAGTTGTAATTGTAAATAGATAAACCTATTTCTTCGTAACCAACTCTCTGTTTTTTTATACGAGACTGGTAATTCCTGAAAACTAAACATACACAAAATAGGTATCTCAAATATAAATATCACTAGTATTTTTCTCTATTGCTTGGATAGCTACCTAAACTTCACTACACATTCTCTTGAGAAAGAGGAGATATAGTTGCTAATTGAATTCCATAGAAGGAGTACATGACATTCATAAAAATATATGCAATAATCCATTCTATTTCGTCTCATGGTTACCTTAGTAGAATATAACCCCGGTCCTAACAGTTCAGATAATTAATTTGTTTTCATGAGCAACACAACTATAAAAATACTTCTGTGTAATCCACTGTCCAACAATTATTTAGTAAGCAATGGATCATGGCAAGGAAATCTAGAATCACATCTAGAATCCTTGTAGTGGGGACCTGACTGCAGTAACATTGTAGCACGATTGCCCAGCAAAGAATGCTGTGTACTACAAGGAGAGATATACGAAATCATCTGAAAGGCTGCTGTCTCACTAGAACCCACAAGAGTTTGTGGCCTAATGAGAATTGCAATTCATTGCTATCACACAGCAGTACAAAGTTCCTTCTGTGCACGTGCAGCCTAAGTCCAGACAGTGCAGACACTCTGTGATGACTGCCCTCCAGTAGCACCCGGTATTTGTGACAAGTTGCGGGTCGGCCGGGCGGGCATGAGGGGGCATTTAGAGGGGGCATTTGGACCATGAAAGGAGGGGGGCAAAATAAAAAATAATAAACAAAAACTTACCTTCAAGGCGCAGGCTCCCAGCCTGCACTGCGGCCAATCCTGAAGCTGCTCTCACGTGAGAGCCGCTTCAGGATTGACCTGAGAGCCCCTTGATTAGTGCTCCAGGACAGATAAGGAGTCTGTGCCTGCTCTCTCCAACCCCAGCAATGCAGCTGGGGTTGTAGAGAGAGATTCACAGTGCATGAACGTTTGGCCAAACTGAGACGGTCGGCCAAACCGTCATGCATAGTGAAGGGTCCCCTCAGTGCTGTCACCCCCCAAGCTCCACCCTCAAGACTAGGCAGGGAAGGAATAATAAAACGAGTGTTGTTTTATTTATTTTTTTCCTGACACTTTTGGGGGAGTGATGCTCCTCTTGCATAGCGGAGGATCAGCTGTTGCTGCCATCCCTTCCTTCACCTAAGGGAGCCTGACGTAAGTAGAATCAGAGTACTGCCTCTATGTGCCTCAGCCACACTAAGGGATCACAATACCCCCTGCACCGCACCCAGTCACTCAGCTATGAAAAATGCTAACCATGCTTGAAATGTAAGCATTGCAAATAATTTGAAATGGAAAAGGTGGGTCAGCTTCTTGCCTGTGTTGGAATCCTATTGGATCCACATATGAACCTCTGAATCCTGTGTCCATTAATTAGTTTATATTGGTTAAGTAACTATCCGACAGATCACTTGAATATACTTCCTGACACTCGTGGTTAGCACCAACAATAACATAACTGATGTAAGAATTGCAAATGGCCGGAAAAGCATGTAATCAAGCTTGATCATGAAAGGAAAGATCGTAAAGCATTCCTCAAAGAAAATGTAAGTCTCGTAAGGAAATGACACAAGGAACAGATTATGATAAAAAATATCAACACTAAAAAAAACGGTGAAATAGTAGATCATTTTGTGCACTTCAAATATGAGAAATAAAGCACCACACTCCCCGAACTGAATGTAATTTTATGTAGGGATTATCAACAGAGGAACATTCAAATGCCAGTGCAATGACCAGAAGAGATGGCAACAGTTTTCCAAGAACTAATATTTTCTTAAACTGAGAAGCATTGCAATGTTTCAGTGCGAAAAACAAATTCCAATTGTCTCTCTCACACAGCCTGAACATCTTTCACTTTATATAATACTTTCAATGCAACAAGCACCACACTATTCATTTTCAATATCTCTGGTTTCCTACATCAGATTGACATAACTGTTCTTTTCTTTTCATCATTACATTGCTTTCTTATCACCTAATTTGCTTTAGTTTTCTTAATTATAATGCTGATATTGGTGTTGCTGTTCATTTTTCGGAGGGAGGCCCTAATACTTTCCGAGCTGACAAAGGTAAACATTCCTCAGCGAAACCAGGCGAGAAAGCAATGTCTACCTCAAGGTGATAGGTTGCTGAACGAGAAGGGTGCTTACCCACATCTTATATAAAGAATGATTCCTCCCTTCTCCATAGTTTCACAATCCGGTTACCAAAATGTTCATTTCACTCTCAAGTGAAAACTGATAGAAATATATATATATATATATATATATATATATATATATTTTTTTATTATCAAAAGATGATTCATAGAAGTATCGTTTAGTGTTTCTATGTTATTGCTGACTTAAGATATTTGGTATACTGCTTTTAATTTGTGCATAGGGCTACATTTCTGAATATATGTGGACCGCGTTTAATGCTCTAAAAGCTAGTTCTAAATTATGTTAATCTTAACAAAAAATAAACTATTGTTCATATTTGAAGACCTAAAGAAAGCTTTTTATCATGTCATGAGAACATTGCTCGGGGGACATTTGAAAAGAAGAGGAGCATTTTGCCCGACATTGACATACTGAAGATTTGGAATATAGATAAAAAGGCCTGTTTATAAAAAGGGAACAAGGGTGAAATAAAAAATTATTTTCTTGTTAAAAAAATAAATTAATAAATATATATTTTCTTGTTATAAAATACATTAAATTGGGTGTGTGCTTGCCGTAACCCACTTTAATTTGTATATAATGGGAGGGATGTAAATAAACTGGAAAATTAAGCAACGTTATTTGTTTCAACCTACACGAATATTGTAATGAGAAGCAGACCATTATAAAGAAAGACATGTCAAAAGAAATCGAAACAAAGGTTTCCCAAGACTAATTTTTTGTTTTATGACATATTGACGATTGACGATCACGTGGTTTGTCTTCTACTGTATTGCCCTTGTGCCATCCCCTAAAAGGAATAGCTAATCCCAATCTTCAAGGATACAAAAATGACAATGTGTGCACGTGTGACATTGACTGATTCAAAGCCACATATGACCAGAGCTGCCCCGATTCTAGTGAACACAAAACCTTTGATAGCAGATTAAGAGTAATGGGTCGTCCTGGCAGGACCAAGGTGACAAATTCCGATAGGGCCTGCTTCCCAAAGATAATTTAGACACAATGGGCCAACAGATTTAAAGAAGTGCTTGCAAACGGCACATCGATTTTTGCGACTTCTCTCTGATTTTGTGATGTGGCCTATGGCCCACATGCATCAAGCATTTTTGTAGTCGCAAACGGTGCGATTCCTTAAAATCGGCCGTTTGCGAATGCAAAAGTGCTTTTTGGGATGCATGAAGCAATTTTAGAATTCGTAATATTTTTGCGAGTTCTAAAATTGCGGGTGCTTTTAAGAAGTCGCAGATGTGCGACTTCTTAAAAGCAATGCATCATTACTTTGACAAGTGGAAATTCGCAATTAGGGTGCCAAATTTACCGAGTGGTTGAACCACTCGGTAAATTTGGAAAAAGTGTTTAAAATGGTGAAAAAGTATTTTTTTCAACATTCATGTTTAACACACACATGTCTTTAGGACATGTGTGTGTGAAACATGATGCGAAAAATACATTTCAGGGGTGCATGGGGGGGTCCTTTGGACCCCCCCCTGCACCCATGAAATTTTCTAAGTGCCACTCGCAATTTGCATTGACTCCTATGGGCCTTTTGGCCCATAGGAATCAATGGGAATTGCGAAAATTTACTTAAGAAATCGGTATTCATTTGGGATTCGGTAAAAATTGCGATTTTTACCGAATCCCAAATGAATACCGAAAATAATGATGCATAGCATTTTGCACTTCTTAATTTGCGATTCCTTATTTTTCGCAAATTAGGAAGTGCAAAATGTAACAATGATGCATGTGGGCCCTATGTACTTAAGGATTGTATCACAAAAACTCAGCAGGTCGCAGAATGACCTGCCTACCGACTATTAAAAAGAAAGGCTGCTATCTGCAACTCCCTATTCTTGGCTCCAGACATAGGGATGGTGTTCAGCAAGAAACAGCCGACCAATGTCCCCGTGTGTTCATTCCCGAATGGGAAGTTTTTGGCCTGATTCACAGAACTAACTTAAGACAAAATCCTAAACTTACTACTTTTGGTATTCACAGAAGTTAGGATTTTGTCTTAAGTTTGTCTTAAAACAGACTTAAGACAGACTTAAGTTAGGATTTTGTCTTAAGTCTGTCTTAAGACAAACTTAAGACAAAATCCTAACTTCTGTGAATACCAAAAGTAGTAAGTTTAGGATTTTGTCTTAAGTTAGTTCTGTGAATCGGGCCCAGAATTTCTTAATCACAACACGTATTCCTTGAAGGTACTGGATCTACAATAAAGGTTTCCATTTGGGAAAACCTGAGGAGGAGCAAGCACTGCTCCCTGCTTTTCACCCCCTAGGCCTAAGGTCACCTGACAGAATTCACAAAGGCGAAGGAGCCACAATGAGAAACCTTTCCCTTTGTGAATCAGTGTTGGTAACTTGTCTACGAATGTCCACAATTCTGGTTGCAACCAATTACTACATTCCATTGCAACTTATAATAAGGAGGGGTCCCCTTTTACACCCATTCGTAATTACGATTCGGAATGGATTACATAAACACATTATGTGAGTCGGGAAGGCTTTTCTTAGTTGAAAAATGTGTTTAGTAAGCAGAAGAAAGCCATTTTACAGTCATAAACCCTTTGATTTTGGCTGTTGCAGGGTTAGCAATCGCAAAATGGGTTTGTTCATCTGGCCCATAGTCCCCAAAATAAAATAACATTTTTGTTAGTTGCACTGAAAGTTACTTAAGCCATTTATGTTTCTGTATGTACTTAAGCAGGTACACAGAGGGTCTGAAAAACACTGAAAGGCTGTGGTAACTGCTGACAAGGGTGTACGTATAGCATCTCCCATCCGCATTCTTTTAGAAGTAGCAGACAGTTACCAGAGGTTTTGCACCCACTTACAAGTGAGATAAGCAAAAACACACATTTAATTAATGCTAAATTCCCAAGTACAGGGGACTAGGACTTACATTTTATTTTCCCTTTCACCACCTAAATTTATCCCTGACCACTCATGCCTGCCATCTGCATGAATTCACATTTAATAGATACAATTCCTCTGTATGAGGGTGTACATTGCTTTGAGAGAATAACACTCCCTTAACCTCTGTTGCATTCCATATTTCCAGTGCTGACGTGAATATCATCTTGACTTCTCTAGGGGTATAAGATGCATAGAGGCAACACGTGTAAAGGTAATATCTAAACAACCATTATGAGTGCAAAAGAAACTTAGGAATCGCATCCATTTATTGTGAACTAAATGTGGGAGTACCATATTAAATATTGTTTTATATTACTTTATATGCACCTTCATCATTTTAACACATTCCCTCTCAAAATACCCCACTGATTTCTCTCTCTGACATCATTCATGTGTTATGAGTCGAGTCATCTAATATTTACCAAAGCAAAGTTGAAAAAAAGTAATTCATATGATCTCAATTTAAAAAAGCACTGGCTACTGCAGACGCCAAGGCTAAGCTGTCAGTTAAGATCATTGACTTCTTAGAGAACTTCCCAGACTTAGCTGAGTGTTGCGGATCAGTATACTATCAAAAGAATCTGCCATCTTTGTAGCAGAGGTGGAGATGAAGCAGGGGCTGCCTCGGTGGCCCTTTAGTAAGTGTAAGACCATCATTGAGATCAAGCTGGAGTCATTCCTACAGGGAGCGAAGGTTCCAGATCTTGACATAGATCTCACTTAGCAATAACTAGAAATGAGATGGGAATTGATACACTGAGGACCTCGGTTCAGCATTCCTTCTTGCAGCTTAACAATACTTTTACAGCAGAGGATCAGACAGAGGAGGAGCAGTCCTACATTGTTGTCTTAAGGTGTTTTAGTGTGGAAGGCGAGGTGCATCATGTGAGCCCTCTTCTTTTTCACTACTCACAGCGTGCGGTGTCGCATCTTCAGACCCCCTCCCCGGAGGCTTGACGTGCATAAAGTCAGCTAGTCTGCCTCTATGAAACGTTGTGTTGAGACATTTGCAGACTTTACATGATGCAGTTCTAGTTAGCACAGTAAAAAGCATAGAAATTCTAGTATAGAGTTATTTAATGAGCATAACCTCCACACTGCACTGATGTTCCAATTCGGAAAGCATAAGGTGGCGGCAACAGCACAGTGTGGTGGACACTTGTAGTGGAGAAGTGCACAAGGAGGAAGCTACAGGTTTAATTTGTATAAATTAGCTCAGGGGTTTGGGCGTCTGACTGAGAGATCGGTTGAATAACCTGCAGCTCGCATACTCCAATAGGACTATGGCTATTTAGATAGGCAATGTACCTGCCGCAGAGATGACTATGCAACCAGCAGGTTGTGGGTTCCAATCACCACAGGAAATTTGGGGAGGCTTCTGCATAGATCTGCCTGTTAACTGCATGTTTAAAAGCAACTACAGTAATTAAATTAAAATCTTCCGGCCTCGTAAATTAGGTGTGTGGCAAAATTTTTATTTTTGCGCTTTTTTGCCCTCACCAAATAACATACGCAGAGTATTAAGCCTGTCTCACCTTCCCGAGTAAAGCTATGCCCTCACATAAATAAATCCTCTGCTCAGGGTTGAAGTCGAGAGAGCTCTGCTTTACAAATGTTTAAATTATTCCGTAGAGGACCTCATTACTTTGAGATGGCCCTACAAACTAGCATGGCTGTTGACATCAGCACTGTCTGATGTCCTCCAGCAGCTGGTACCATAGCCTCCGGCTAAGCCAGCTTTGTATTGAGTAGGCCCTACAGTTTTACACTGATAGACAAGTATAGGCCCAATGCCTGCTTCATGCGATTGTTTGCCCTATCTGATAAGCCATTTAATGAGGGTGATTAGCATGAATTTCTGCACCTCGAAACTTCCAGAATGAGGAACCTGGAGTTAAAGGTTGCTGCATTGCCTCAGTAAGATCCATCAGCCTGCATAAAGGGAGACTTTCTGCGCACTTGCAGAATATAAGGAACCCAACATTACCGAAGATTATTTGACATCCAGCTAAAAAATAAGCAACGGGAAAATGGAAACACAGGTTTTTGTATGCCTAGGTTTCCTGAAACAGCGGTTGATTTCAGAGTAAACTTTTTCAAATTTTCACCTAGAAATTGTATTTCTTCCTTTCCTACCTGTGTTGGGGAATGCATTCTTTTAATTTCTTCCTCTTTGGAGCTTTCTGTTCCATTTTCCATGTAGCTGAACACTTGAAAGGAATTTAAATAAATGGTATTAGAAATACTTGCTGATTATAAATTGAACGTAAAAACATGCATTCATTTCCATTTAGACCAAGTCTAATCGTGTCTTTCTTTTATCTCTAAATAGGCAACTAAACAAAGTATTGGTGTATTAAAAGACACAAGTTTAATTTTCTGACGTGAAGTGTTCGAACTCATTTGGTAATGCATGTAAATATCTTCAGAACCAGGGAAAACAAGTATTCAAGTGATACATATGGTGATGAATGTTTCGTTACTTACCAGTAATCTTCGTCCTCCCCGTCCCAGTCCTGTTCCCTCCCTACAGCTGTGGTTGCGTCTGCCCTTGTTGATTGTTGATAACAAGCATGCCGGGAGGGATTATATAATAAACATAAAATAAATGATCTCAATTTTAAAAAAAGCAATGGCTACTGCAGACGCCATGGCTAAGCTGTCAGTTAAGACCATTGACTTCTTGGAGAACTTCCCAGCCTTACTGAGTGTTGTGGATCAGAGTATACTATCAAAAGAATCTGCCATCTTTGTGGCAGAGGTGGAGTTTTCTTGGAACACAGTGTCCTCATCCCAATGGACTCCAAGACACTTGACAGGCTGCGTCGCCCAGGTAATTGGGAAGTCTAGCGCACGGGATGTGGTAGATTGTGTGAGTGGGAATATCATGGATTTGTTCTGTTTTATAGATAACCCTGAAACAGTTTGAAACAAGGTAAATTCTTGAAACCCCACGCTGAGGTTTTGGGCTGGGACATCAAATATAACGTTATATCATCTGCATAAAGGACATTATTAGGTTCAGAGGGGAGAACACAAGCCCCTTCTACCTATGGAGCTGTTGTATTGCACAGGCTAATGGTTCCAAAGCAAAGGCATAGAGGAGGGGGGACAATGGGCAGCCCTGTCTAGTGCCCTTTCCTACGGAGAAGAGCTTCTGAGGGAGCCCCCATGTGTATCCGGGTTGTTGGCGAGGTATGTAGCAACCTCAACCTGTTTATAAACTGTTGTGGAATACCCAGTCAGGATACCACAGCGAAGAGGTAAGGTAACTCTAGTGAATCAAAGGCTTTGGTGGTGTCAAAAAAGACTGTCACAGGCTCCTATGTGGGTTAAGCTAGTGCAACAGTGAAAATAGAATTTGCAGATTGAGTGCTGTGTATCTGCCTGGTACAGACCCACCTGGTCTGGAAGGACCAGCATCGGCATCAGAAGAATCACCCTACTAGCCAGTATCTTGGCCAAGATTTTGGTGTCTAGGATGATTAGTGATAATGGTCGGTACGAGCAAGGGTTATCAGGCAGTTTGCCCAGTTTCAGTAGCTTAAGCAGGATGAGAGGAGTCCCCTAACTGGAGGGCCCTGTTGAATACCTGCAAGAACCGTGGGGCTAGCTGGGGTGCATATCATTTATAAAACTCAGCCTGGAACCAGTCTCTCCTCAGCGCCTTACACCTGGGGAGACCGGCTTTAGTTGACAAACTTCCTCCAGAGCAATCGGCTCCTCCAGAAATCGTATTTGCCGACCTTCCATCCAGGCCAAAGTCACCCAGTCAAAGTACTGTGCATACCCCTTGTACTGTGGCATGATCTGAGAGGTGTACAGAGAGGTTTACTAGTCAACTAATTCCAGCAATATATCAGTTGCCTCATATATTGTAGAGCCATCCCCTTTTTGTAAGGTGTGTGATGGCCTTCATATGTCTGTCTGGTCTCGAAAGTATAACCAGTGTTCTGCTTGGCCTTTCTGCCTCACCGTAGGGCCAAGCCCATGTATACTTGTATGAGTGGTTAGCTTCCAGTGCCGCTGTATCAGAAAATTCAGTCTGTTTATGTCTAATTTCTTCTAGTATTACTTCAGATTGCGTGACCAAATAGTAAGCCTCTAAGGGCCATATGTATCAAAGCAAAATTGCATTCGCTAACGCCGAAATTTGCAGAATTTCAGCCTTTGCGAATGCAATTTTGCCAAATGGTATGTATTAAGGCAAAATAAGGAATCGCAAAATTAGCGATTCCTTATTTTGCGATTGCATTGAAGGAATCGCAAATTTTGCGATTCCTTAAATGCAATGTAAGAAGCACCAAAAAATTGCAATTTGGCCTTAAGGAATCGCAAATTAACAGCAACTTCAAGTTGGTGGTAATTTGCGATTTCTTTCACAAATGCACTTTTTGGCATTTGTAAAGGTGCCATGTGGTGCACATACATGCCCTTAGGGCATGTATGTGTGCCATATGCATACACATGTAAATATCAGGGGTGCATCAGGGTGTCCTTATGACACCCTTGCACCCTTGAAATTATTCTCAATTTGCGATTCTCAAACTGCGGATCGCAAATTGAGAATAACTTCCCATTCATTCCTATAGACCTCCTGGCCCATAGAAATGAATGGGAAAGTATTCCTTAATTGCGATTCGCAATTTGCTAGTCACAATTAAGGAATATTAAGAACTCACAAAAAAATTGCGATTTTTTTACATACATCCCTATTTGCAATTCTCAAATAGCGATTTCTAAAAATTCGCTATTTGAGAATCGCAAATCAGTCTTTTAGTGCTCTTTCAATCCACTCAAGACTGGTTCGAAGAGCTTTCCATTCCCCATATTGTTTCATTATACAGCTACACCTAATATACGCCTCATATGCCTCCCAAATCACTCCAGGCGACTGTACTGATCCCTCATTGCTTCGAAAATATGCAATATTTTTGGTTCCCGCCTTGTATGCGAACGCTGTGTCACCCAAAGCTTGTAGAGATAGGTACCATGTGAAGGCACGATGCATGGGAGCAGGTGTATGTATAGCCAATTTAACTGGTGAGTGCTCAGACAGGGTGCTCGATTGGTGGTCTACATTTGTTTCCCTTTCACTTATGTCATGCATACCCAGCCAATAATCTAGGTATGCCCAAAACCCATGGGCTGTAGAAACATTCATGCTCTCTGTGCGGGCAAGGAAGTGGATCCTCGAAAGGTCTCTCAAGTCGTGTAGAGTGATAATACTGGAAGGGCAGTTGCAACTGAATGGTGAGCTTGGGTCACAGCCTTAGAGCAATCAAGATGCCTTTCAAGAGCTAGATTAAAGTCTCCTCCCCAGAGTATAGTGCAGGATGCCAGAACTTGGCATTTTGTCCATAGACTTCTGACAAAGTCGAGAATGTTAGTGTTAGTGGCATAGGATTCGATCAATGTTTACCCCCATATATCACCTGCACTATGTTGTATCTGTCCTGCAGGTCATTGTCTTCATGCAGCAAGTGATAAGGGACACATCACTTGATAAAAATAGCTGTCCCCTGGGCATAGGAGAAGTAATTAAAGGAGAAGCAGTTGTCAGTGTCGGTCCACCAGGAGGAAAAATTGCCTGGTAGTGTGGCGCAAGGTGTGTTTGCTGCAGAAGAGTGATGTCTATTTTGTGGCAGTTGAGGTATGCTAGCACCTGCCCTGCTTTACGGGGGTTATTTAGTCCTCTCCCATTCCAGGTTAGCGGTAAGAGAGGAAGGGAGTCATTCTACCTGTACATCTATGTAGGAGAATGTAAAGCGCCATAAAATCGCAGTGGAAACCCTCTCTCTTGTATGTGCTCAGCTTGCCGAGTTGCACGCTGCAGTTGTGTGTTCCATATACCCTGCAGGCAGGTTTGTGCCAGCTGTATGGTACCCCATCCCTTCTCACACCAGCTTCCCAATCTGCAAGTGAAAGAACCCAGAACAGAACAAAGAACTTTCTACAACAACAACCAAAAGGTAAAAGTAACACACTGATAGCTTATACAATCAATTTCATGTTTACCCCTAGTGGAGTCCAGAGTGCTGGCCTATCAACCCCACCACAGTGGGAGTGCCTCCCGGGCAATATATGGGACTTGATTGGTAGGGACAGTTATCTAAAGTGCTTGAGGTTACCTTTGACTGACAGAATGGCCTTATTCAGTCCGATGCTGCGTCGTATTCTCTGAAGCATGGATAGCGAACTCTGTTTCTGTCCTCACCCTCCGATGTCCGCACTCCCTTATGCGACTTCCCACTCTGAACCTTTAAGGGCTTCTTGACGAATGACTCAGCTTTCTGAGTCAATGCAAAAAGGTGTGATTACCCACTGTGCATGATTTTCACGTGCACAGTGTGAAGCATGGCGTATTGTATTCCAGCCAGAGGTAGTTTAACTTCTATGGGTATATGTTCAAGGGGTGCCTCTTGCACCATGAGGGTAAAGTCTGGGAAGATCATGATCTTCAAGAACCCATATGTAAGGTCCTGCTTTTCTTGGGCCAGTCGCAGGTCAATGTCCTGGTCTCGATAATTGACCGGTGTGCCCTTTCAACCACAGAGAAAGGAGAAAGTGGTCAGATTCTTGGAGTGTTTTGAGTGGAGACTCAATATAATCCGCCACTTTTGCTATGGCAGTTGACCCAGGGAGACTCACTATGTGGAGATTTTTTGCAGTGCAACCTGGCCACTATGTCTTCATTCTTCACTTTTATGACACTGAGCACCCTCTCCATGTCTAGGAATTTCTCATTATGTCCAGTAGTATCATCACCCAGCAGTGAAATGTGGTTCCCCACCATGACAATGTGTTTTTCTTGCTTTTCTAGTGCATTAGCTTATCAATCCTGGTTGTGAGGGTATCTATTTTGGTGCCTCTGAACCAAGGCTTTGCTGGATAAATAGCATCAGGGTATGCACATTCATGTTGGCTTTGCTGAGGGGTCACGAGATGTGGATGCCTCAGAGGTATGCTGTGATCTGGCTACTCTCTTGGTCTCAAATTGCAGATAGGCCTGTAAACCTTCAGACTTCCCCCATCGTGGGCATCAAGTCTCCAAGGGACTGTCAGGATAAAATGTCTCACTTCAACCTGCAGCGAACCTCGAAGTATCTTGCAGTCAGTTTTCTCTCTAAGAGCCTGCTCACCACTGCATTACCCAAATCCGTAACAGCGGAGTCTCGTGCCTCAAGGGTCCTGCAGGAGCACTGGAGAATGATCACTGCCCCACAGTCACCGCTAGGAGGGCCCAGCAGGGTCCCAGCAAGTATTAGGGCCAGGCTTTATATCCACATCTGTAGTCAGCATTGCAGAGAGCGCAAAGGGGCCAGGGCACAGCTCCCATGGAGGCCCACAGGTCTAGGCCCCTTTCTGCTCTGGCCACCGCCTCCAGCACTGCCACAGCACCTCGTGGTTCGGAGGTCACTCGCAAACCGGCCCCAGCAACAGCAAATAGTACGGATATGGTGGTCGGGCCCGCTGCTGGGCCAATCCACGGCACCAAGGGAGCCAGGTGCCATTGCCCCACTTAGGTGGCAAACATGTGTTCCTATGAGGCTCTGTGGGGGGGCCCATACCTGTGCATACCATTCGGCTCCACTCCCATCAGGCCAACTGTCAAGTACCGCCAGAGGAGCCAGCTACTCTTTATCTCCCACCTCTCTTGACCTGCATATGTGAGGGAAGCAGCTGCTTCTGCTCTCCCACTTCCGTGTGGGAGAGCGAAATTGTGTGGGCACTGAATGAGGGAGCCCCAAAGCCCAGGCCACCAGGGTCAATATCAATATGCTCAGTATACCCTGATTCCCCAGGGACGCTGTTCCTCTCTGGGGTTATATTGAAAGCTGAGCGTCATACGCTGCTGACAATTTGATCCTCCAGGGCACTGGGTCTCCTCGAATGCTAATTGATAAATTGAGCAATGTTACACCAATCACCAGGAGTGTTTGTTTACAGCTTCCTGGGCTCTAAATTTTCCTGAGATTTTAGGAGTTCTATTTTTAGCTTACTAGGTCTTCATTGAGGGAGAATCTTAGGGACCGTCCTTCTTGTGCCTTCTGCTCCATGTAGTCTCCTGGCCTGGTGTCTTCTAGCAGCAGCACCCAGAGAACCTAAAGGCAGACAATACCCCCTGGCAACACTGCCCAGGTCCCATATCCTCCAACAAACTTGCTGGGCTCCTAGGTGTCTTGCAGCTGCCTGGGATACCTCGTTCCAGTGCATTTCCAGACAGATCGGGTCCACAGAATTTCATAGGGATCCCTCTCCTCCTGGCCACTTACAAGTTCACACACTAAAAGCTCCTATAGCAGTAGCAAGGCCAGACCCTGGAGCCAGGGTCCAACTAATTCCCAGAATGTAGAAGCATGGAAACCTCTCAAGGCAGGAGTTCACTGACTCAAGTCCATCCATTCTTATCTGCAGTTTCGTCTTCTTTCTAGCGTTCTCACTTGTGCATGGGCTTAAACATGGACAATTCTACAAGATAAGCATCTCTGCCTAGTCCGGAGATGCCAAACCACCCTCCATTCCTTAACATTGCATGTTGAATAACTTTAAAGATGACAAAATCGAGTATTTGCAAGCAGGAGCTCTATCTGGGGCTTTGCTGTGCCCTTAACTGACACTGCAAAACTGATACCTTCCAGTCAAGACTTTGAAGGGAGTCCATGTTGTGACTCCTGCCAGAGTCTGTTTCCCCTTCGCCCTTATGGGAATGGGGTGGAGTGTCAGTTAACCAAGCTTAATTCCTTTAACATGGAGCTATTATTTAGAAACTTTGATCTACCTGCTGGCTAGAAGAGTAATGAACTTGGCCCCGCAGGGTAGGTCAAAACCTTAATCTCATTAAGGGCTGATTCAGAAAAATATTGCAAAAACTAAAGCATGTGAAGGCGCACAAATATAACCAAATGAATAGTTTTTATATTTTCAGGACCTTTTTTAAGGAGTGAAAACTACATCAAGCATCTCTCTATGTTGATCCAATCCAAAATGAATATTTCTGTCAGGTTTCATCTACCAACTAGATACAGTAAAGCACCACAGGCATATAGCAAAGCACTACAGACTAACACTCTAGTCATAAAGACATTTGCATATTTCTTTTAGGATGCCCCATTGAAATAAAAAAGCCTGCCCAGTCCATGATCAATTGATTGTAGTACCCATCTGCGACATGCGAGCTGTGCGTAGATATCGGGTTCACTTTGACAGTAAGATTAGTCTCTCAACCTGCACACCTGGGAGCACGCATCACGTGTAACTAGTGCAGTGCTGCTTACCCAGCTGCTCAGCGGCAGGCTTTATTTTAAAAGACAAGAATAGCGAATATCTCTCAATACTATTTCATTAGAAGCTTACAATGAGTGACACTAAATGAGTGAGACTCACCACGACAGAGATAGAAAAAAAAACAGGTGGTCTAAAATCAAAAACATCTAGGAGGGGTTTTTAAATAGGCCAGAACCCACTTGTTCACACTCAGATACTCAGGTAAATGCTTTAATTACAGTAACCTTTTGTTTTGTACACGTTATCTTTTTTTGATGCAAAGAAGGTGCCATTCCTAAGAGTAGCCCTAGAGAGGCAAAGTGTGCGGTATATATAGTGGGGACACTAACCATAGAACCCATAACACCGCATAAGCCACCCTTTGCCCTGTCAAATTTTTACCGCAGCGTTTAAGAACACATTCTGGTTCTTACATCATTTGTAATATACTCCGATGCAGACATCCTTTTCATCCTGAAACCATCCACTCTTTCATCTCTTTCTGATACCTGCCTCTCAGTATGAGGTTTGTCCCGTTTTCCGTGCAAGGCATTTAAATTAGTGGAACTCCTCCTATAAGCCCTTATTGGTTTTTTTTCTAAATGTTATTCAAGCAGGGTTTTGGGTACAGAGAGTACAGAGATGTCCTATTCATGTACAGTGAAACTTCAAGCAGAATTTCAGTTTGCGTTTATCCCCTGTTAGTTTGCAGTTATTTACAATGCTGAATAAATGTATTTTCAAAATCTTCCCTTGCATCCCATGAGTTACAAGTCATGTCACAAAAAGGATACATTTTGAAAAAGAGTGCATATACTCCTCATTTTTAGGTCTCGCCTGTCGATGCGCATGCGCATCGAGACTGCGAGCCTATTGCGGCTTAAACAACTTTTAACTATGAAGCAAGGAATCGTGGCGATTCCTTGCAGTGCCCGTGACTTTTAAGCTCAATGCGCATGTGCATTGAGCTTAAAAGCGCGTGCACAGCCGCAATCGCCATCTGTTCCTCTCTCCCGCATTCCTCCGACACCTTTTAAAGTGAAGCTTAGCTTCACTTCAAAGGCCCGGCTTCTTAACACCCACATGCCGCTCTCCCCGCTCCGCCCCCTCCCCTGCCCGCCTTGTTTTTCTGGCACTCGTCCTCTACTCGTCTTAAGCTTCGTGCCCTTTTTCCGACAGCTGACCCCCCCTCCCCCCCGCACCGCCAGCTCTGCGGCACAGAACCAGTAACATCCAGCGAAACCTTAATCTTGTGAAAATGAAAGGGTTATTAAGAAAGAGCAGATAATTACTGTGGCTTCTTAAACACATGGTTTCGTGTCCCACAACGTATTTGCTGAGATTACTTGGAATAAAAGAAGGCGTTCAATTAGGATTGAGAATGATGCGTGTCAATTTGCCAACACCCTTCGAATTGTTTTTACTTTTTTTCCAAATTTATCTTTGTTCGGTGAGACATCGTAAACCGCGCCTCCTTTGTAGCCGATGCCGCAGCGCTATCGTCCGATCAACTATTGCAACGTTTCATTTGGAGCTTTACAATGCTTTCCTGAGCTTCCTAGTTGGCATCATGTTCTTGTGCTGTAACAAAGTCCCTTTTCATTAAATAATCTTCCTCAGTTGGAGCACGTGACCAGTCGTCACAGATGGTTTAAATTACTTGTTTTCTCACGGCCGAGGCCGTGAGCTACATCAAAGGGTTCGGCTCCCCGACCCCTGCTTCACGGACGCTTCTCAGGCCACCAGCCTGCCCAATATATTTATTTTGCATAGCTCTGTCTTGTTCACTACGTTTCCTTGGAATAAAAGAAGGCGTTCAATTAGGATTGAGAATGATGCGTGTCAATTTGCCAACACCCTTCGAATTGTTTTTACTTTTTTTCCAAATTTATCTTTGTTCGGTGAGACATCGTAAACCGCGCCTCCTTTGTAGCCGATGCCGCAGCGCTATCGTCCGATGAACTATTGCAACGTTTCATTTGGAGCTTTACAATGCTTTCCTGAGCTTCCTAGTTGGCATCATGTTCTTGTGCTGTAACAAAGTCCCTTTTCATTAAATAATCTTCCTCAGTTGGAGCACGTGACCAGTCGTCACAGATGGTTTAAATTACTTGTTTTCTCACGGCCGAGGCCGTGAGCTACATCAAAGTGTTCGGCTCCCCGACCCCTGCTTCACGGGCGCTTCTCAGGCCACCAGCCTGCCCAATATATTTATTTTGCATAGCTCTGTCTTGTTCACTACGTTTCCTTGGGTGCATGGACGGTCCAGCAGAACACGACTTTCTCACCCTCACTCACCCTCAACACTTCACCCTCAACCCCTCACTCACCCTCACTCTCACTCACCCTCTCACCCTCAACCACTCAGCCTCATCCTCACTCACCCTCACCCTCACTTACCCTCAACCCCTCACCCTCACTCACCCTCACCCTCACTCACCCTCAACCCCTCACACTCACTCACCCTCACCCTCACTCACCCTCAACACCTCACCCTCAATCACCCTCACCCTCACCCTCACTCACCCTCAACCCCTCACCCTCACTCACCCTCACCTTCACCCTTTCACCCTCAACCCCTCACCCTCACTCACCCTCAACCCCTCACCCACTCTCAATCCCTCACCCTCACTCACCCTCAACCCCTCACCCTCACTCACCCTCACTCACCCTCACTCACCCTCACTCACACTCACTCACCCTCACTCACCCTCACCCTCACTCACCCTCACTCACCCTCACTCACCCTCACTCACCCTCACTCACCCTCACCCTCACTCACCCTCAATGCCTCACCCTCACTCACTCTCAACCCCTCACCCTCACTCACCCTCAACCCCTCACCCTCACCCTCACTCACCCTCAACACTTCACCCTCAACCCCTCACTCACCCTCACTCTCACTCACCCTCACTCACCCTCAACCCCTCAGCCTCATCCTCACTCACCCTCACCCTCACTTACCCTCAACCCCTCACCCTCACTCACCCTCACCCACCCTCAACCCCTCACACTCACTCACCCTCACCCTCCCTCACCCTCACTCACCCTCACAACACATATTGTGTTACAATAGGTGTCACATTTGCGAAAGATAAAACTATCTAGGGATGTAGCATAACGACCAGAGCTGCCATATAAGTAACGTAAATACAAAACATGTTGCATTCCAAATGCTATAGGTGTCACATTTGCAAAAGTTATAACTATTGGCATTGTAAATGACAAAGCCATCAATTTAGCAATTTTAACAACGAAAAAAGAAATAAATTATGTCATTTACAAGACCAATAACTACAACTTTTCTAATGCGAGGCCTATTGCATTCCAACCCCACTCATCCACGCAACGCCACTCACACACGCAACGCCACTCACACACGCAACGCCACTCACACACGCAACGCCACTCACACACGCAACGCCACTCACACACACAACGCCACTCACACACGCAACGCCACTCACACACGCAACGCCACTCACACACGCAACGCCACTCACACACGCCACTCATCCACGCAACGCCACTCATCCACGCAACACCACTCATCCATTTGCAAAACGAAAAATGTCAAACTCTTCTATTGCGAGACCTATTGCATTTTCAATTCTTGTTAATCATGCATTTCTCATCTAGAGAAGGCTTCTCCAGCGAGTAGCTCCTGAGCTTCCAGTAGCAAGTGGCAGATGCCTTGTGCTGGGAGTGGTGGGGCGGGGGAGGAGGAAGGAAGGGGGTCAGGTGCACGCAAAAAAAAGAAATAATAAAAATAAAACACTTACCTTGAGGTGCGACGCAAAGTCCTCCACTCTTTTCCGCCGGGACCAGGCTAACTCCCCTAACCAATCCTGGTGCTGCTCTCACCAGAGTGAGAGCAGCGCCAGGGTTGGTTGGAGCAGCCTCACTCAGTGCTCTCAAGAACACCTGATGGTTGCACTTTCTCTATCTGAGCTGTCTCAGACAGCTGAGTTAGAGAAGTTTAAAATGCGCATCTCTGGATGGCTGTCGCAAGACAGCCGTCCAAGAGATATGCGTATTTTAAAGCGCACAGTTGCTTGCTGCCACTCGGCAGCACTGGCCATGCCCCATCCTGTCACTCAGTTCAGGACGGGTCAGTTGCTGAAAAATAAAATGGTAATAAATAAACGTTATTACCATTTTATTTTTCAGCTCTGGCTTGTGAGGTGACGCTCCTCCGCTCAAACGGAGGAGCCGCCTCTGCCAGTAACTCTTCAGCTACCGATAAGTAGCTCTCCTCTATTCAGCCCAATCTGCTCATTTAGAAACCTCTGATTGGCTGAATCAATATATGCAGCAACATTGAAAACTTTTTGTTAAAGTCGAAAATTTATGTATTTTCAGAAATCGAAAGTTTATGTTTGGAGAAAAATGACAGAACTTACAAAATATATTTAAAGCTGATTGTTGAGTGCTAAATCATGAAGCATTCAGGACACTTGTCACTACAATGTATATATTGTTTACATTACTGCAGGCAACTGTGCCTGATGTATTAAGGTGATCACTGCTGGTAATCTTGCGTGAGGTGCCACTATTTTAATACTATCTAATGTGGTCACTATTACAACGTCTATATTATTAGTAGCTCGGGTTGATTTTAATTGAACATAAGTAGCTCTCATTACAGAAAAGGTTGGAGAGCCCTGATCTCGAGAATTCTGACAGAGAGCTGGATCTAGATATTCCAGATATGTGTAGTATTTTATAATAATGCCCGGGGCTTGTTCTATGGCTTGTTCTACTGTGCCCCTGGTTTTTCACATATGCGCGAAAGGGTGACCATATTTTCTCAGACTTATCTATTCTGTCATGAGCGATCAATATTAATTTTCCATAGCACTTATCACCCCTTCTTCCTTGCCTGTGACTTATGTCAAGCATTATGGGCCCTGATGAGTAAAGACCTTGTCTCTGTCCCGGAACTGCCACCCGTGGTGAAGCCCATCACAAGCGAGGCTTATGGTGGAGGTTGAAGGTCCCAGAACACCAAGAATACACTGGGTGATTAGCTGCAGTGACATGACCAGTAGCTGTAATGAGATTTGACGTGGTGCGTCCAAGGAGGATGAAATGCATATGCTCTTCTTCTGCCCTGCCTATAGAAAAGCTAGAAAGTACTGGCTTGTACCCCTATGCAAGAACCTGGGTTTTGATAAATGCTCTGTTGCATTGAGAGTTCTCAAGACAGATACATCACCACATATAGTTTTTGCACTTTCAAAATTCCTTTTAGCAATGTGGTCCAAAAGATCCTCTTTTATTACAGTGGCACCCAAGGGTGATTTTATACAGTGACTGTGTACATTTCATGACAATTCATTTTTATCTAATTAATGTTATGCTTTTTATGTATACTGTTTTTACTGTAATCTTTTATGACTGAAAAATGTCGAAATAAAGATTTAATGAATGAATGAATGAATGATTTGACATAGTTACATGAAAGTGAAGGATGTGCCAACTGGCCCAGTGAGCCCCACATGCAGGTAGAAAAACGGTAGAGAGACAAGGCAATTGATATTCTGCTTTTTTTTAAGAAACTCTCACTTTGGGGTATTCTTGAGGCACAAACCACTTTGCTGATTAAGCACATCAAACATGGTGCATGCTTAGCATAACTTCACAGCCTTCAATAGAGCAGCGGTGGACATGGCTTCATTAAAGGCACAGAGATCCCTGCCTGCCTGGCAAGAATATCCAGGTATGCTGGATGGCATTCCACCTGAAGATGTAGGTGGTACCCTCAACAACGTGGTGGCCGGAAGAAATGCCTGCCATTCTTTAGATGATGCCGTTTTTAATAGATTGATTGATATAGTTTTGTTGGGTGGATTGGAGCCTGCCTGATTTGCTTCTTGAAATATCTGGTTTTGATAAGGAAACAGATGTTTGAGGATTTTGATCTAAAAGGAGCGGCTGCTTGCTAAAAGATTTGTTGAGTTTTCTTTAGTTGTGTTGGTTCTTTTTCTTATATTGATATTTTGAGTGCAGCTGGGGGCTGGTCGTTTTTCATTGGTGGATCGAAGCATGGAAGGGGCAGTTTGTCAATATGTTTATGAAATATCATGTTGTAAGAGTTTTAGTATCTTTAGGGGAATGAGGAAAGACTGAGAATGTTTTAGAAGCTTAGATGCTGTAATGAACATTGAAATTATCCTTGGGAGCGTTATTAGAGTAGTGGTACATCTTGGATGTATTGAGTTCATGTGGGTGTTCAGGGAAGGTAGTGTCCTGGGATTGCCAGTAGAAAGTCTGTATTGTTTTCTTAATTGGTTTTGATTGCTACTGAGTGAAGTTCAAAGGAAGAGAATGATAGAGACTTTCTAATAGAGCACAGACACTTATTTCTGCATACAGTGGGTACTCTGCCTCCATTCTGTGGAGTCTATGGTGTGGGATACAGAAGCCATCTGATGTTAGATTGTCAAATGATGTGGTAGAAGAGGGAAAAGGCAATGGTTTCTTTAAAAAAGAACCCACCTAAAGGGTAGATTCCGATGTCGTTCAGAAGGGCTCTGAATCTGATTCGGGTTTGCTGAATCCGATCCGGAGCCCTTGTTTCTGACCGATTCATTCGCAGGTCCGAATGACCAAGTACGATGCCTGGAAACAGTTATGGCTGACCGAACCGGTTCTGAAAGGCATTCACAGAGATCAAGCCTTTCCAGAGCCGATTTGTTCAGTCCTATGGACTCAGTTTCAGAGTGAGCGAGTACGATGACCGATTCGGACAGCCTTTCCGAATCGGTTTGCCCGGAATGAAACAGCTGCCAGAATCGGTCTTTGGGAGCTTGTAGCAGGCCCCCTTCACCTGGGGCCCTCTGGATCGGGCCAGTGGAGGTACCCATGGGTCAACTTCCGAACCATGCACAGTGTGGCAGGCACCAGGGGTTGCCCGCCACAGGGTGCAATGTGAGCCTGTGTTCACATTCTGAACAGAGGCTCAAATTGAAGTCAATGGAAGGTTGACTGAATCGGATCTGGATGCACACGGATGCTTCATACTCGGTTGGTCAGACTCCCCTGATCCGAGTCGCATGGAAAGCATTCCAGAACTAATTTGGTCGGTATGGTTTCCGAATGAGATCGGAATCGGGCCCAAAGAAGTGAGTTGTAGATGAGGTTGACTATTTCTGTTACATGTGCGCGGGCGATCCTGCATTCATAAGCATACATTTTAGTATGAAATAATAGAGACCTACAGAGATTTGATTTTGAACCAAATTAGGTTTCGGGGGTGACAATCATGCCTTGGTTTACCCAGGGATTTTCAAGTCTTTTATGGAATGTAGGATGGACACAGCAGATGGGAGAATGTGAAGAGGGTAAAGATGACTGCGTGGGGGTGGAAAGTGGAGGTCGAGAGGAAAGATGTGAAAAGCATGAATACAGTGGATAGAGACTAGTAAAAGAGATAAGGTGAGAAGGATGGTGAAAAGTGAAATAATGCAGGAGAGTTATTCAAGGTAAGAAGAAAACAGGATTTGAGCGGGAAAGAGGTATGAGGGTTATGTAGAAAAAGGTAAAATGTAAGAAGAAAATGTAAAAAAAAACAACATAAAAAGTCAAAAAAACCTCCAATGGAGGTAAAAAGAACTGCAAGACAACCGAAAGAAAGATCCTGGGTGAAAAGTGAAAAGGAGAAAAAGTAAACTGGACTGAAGGAGGTTGGATAGTTAAAAAAAGAAAATGAAAAACAAAAGGAGGTACTGTTGAAAATGTCTGACAGGAGTATAGTAGTGAAAGCGATGTTGTGAATGCTATGTTATGCCTTAATACTATACTACGAGATATGAAACAGTGCTGTGCTGTGCTATAATGCTAATACTACACTAAATGAAAAAGGAAATGAAGTACTCAGATGTTTGATGGAAATTTCTGACAGGAGTAACGGAGTGAAAGCTATGTTGTGAACGCTATGTTATTCTACAATACTGTGCTACAAGGTATCAAACTGTAGTATGCGATTATGCTAATAATCACTAATGCTATCGATATGCCTTACTTCAGACCAAGCATCAGAAATGCTTTCGATATGTCTGCCAACACATTTTGAAGAAGGAATTAGGGAAGGAGACAGTTGTGCATGCTAATGGTCTGGAGTTCATCCAAGTGAGATTATGAAGTGGGATATGGGAAAATATCTGTTAGGCCCATAGGCAGGCAATTTTTTCACCACTGGTTAGGCTTTCCACCTTGATGGGACCTTTAAGTTTAAGTTTAGGTCGGCTTCTACATTGATTTTTTGGTATCTTTATTTCTATGTGATTATGTGAATAATTAGATTAAAAAAATAGCATTCTGAAACCAACATTGTTTATGTATTGCAGAAATTTATTTTTACTTTTAAATATTTCTTATAGTATACATTTTTAATGAGTTCCACTCCATATACCTCATAGGAAGTGGATGCTTTCAAGTTTGGGTATACTCTTCAATGATAAGTAAAATCCACTAGAGAATTCATATCATTTTGATAGGTTCTACTCAAAAGACATACATGATTTTAGATTTATATTTTGAGTAATAGTTTATACGTCACGCACTATAGATATAAATGATAAAATTTTGGAAAAAGTTGAAATTAGGTGTTCTCAATCATATACGTGTTGGCTGGAGAACAAGATATTGCTAGGTTGCAGGCTGTTGTTCTTCAATCTAAGATGAAGACGATACCTTTACATTTTTGTATGCTGTAAAATTGACGTAATATGGGTCTGAGAAGCAAAACGAAACTTTGTACATTTTACTTTTTGATCCAAATTTGTCAGTCTCATGAATTGATATACGTTGAAAAGTTACTATCAAAGTGATTTCCGCTCTCTGCCACCAGGCACTGTGATATTGTAATTTGTTTATTAGTTAGGGTTACTCCTTTGGTGGGCAGTAGCTATGTAGGGTCATAGAGTACAGCCCTTCAGCAAGTAATGGCGATTTATATAGATAATCATTGAGCCTGTGATTGGCTAATTTAGAGTTTTGTGGTAATCAACAGCATCTGGGATTGGCTGTGCATTCGGGAGTGACATGGAAGATGGGGTGGTCTGCGATGTTTGAATCTTGATATGATAACTTAAATTATATGGCTTGACAGCATTCTGTCAGCTTCTTTGATTTGTTATGCAGTTTGGGCTTGTCAGGGCAAGTGGCAGTGATGCTTTCTGGTGCATTTCATTGGTAAAAAACTGAGAAAACAAGTAGTCAGGAAAATAATTGTCATATCTAGTTCCACTGAGTTTGATTTTCTCCCAATTCAAATACAAACCAAAATGACTAAAAGGGCTTACATCTACACAACTGGATCCGTAGACTTCACTCTACTTCTAATTGAAAAGCATCTCTACATCCAGGCTTCAACATATTACCAGTAGTAAGATGCCAGCTGAAATTCTCCCCCAGTCATCATGCAAACTCCTAATATATAATAGTACTTCTGTTCCTATCCGTATGCCTAGATCTAGCCCAAACCCCGAGTACTGAATCCCTACCTTTTCACTAACCACCGCACTGGCCCTAAACCTAGCCATGAACCCCAATCCTCGTCGAAGCCAGAACAAAAGCCTTAAACCTAAACCTACTTTAAAACCTCACCATAGCCCTGACCCCATCCGTGGTACCTATCCACCACAGGCCTGAACCTACTAATAACCCTATAGCCATGGACCTAATCCTACTCCTGAATGTAACCTAATTTTATCTTAATACTTACCTGGCTCTCTGCCACCAGGAACTGAGATATTGTAATTTGTTTATTAGTTAGGGTTACTCCTTTGGTGGGCAGTAGCTATGTGGGGTCATAGAGTACAGCCCTTCAGCAAGTAATGGCGATTTATATAGATAATCATTGAGCCTGTGATTGGCTAATTTAGAGTTTTGTGGTAATCAACAGCATCTGGGATTGGCTGTGCATTCGGGAGTGACATGGAAGATGGAGGGGTCTGCGATGTTTGAATCTTGATATGATAACTTAAATTATATGGCTTGACAGCATTCTGTCAGCTTCTTTGACTTGTTATGCAGTTTGGGCTTGTCAGGGCAAGTGGCAGTGATGCTTTCTGGTGCATTTCATTGGGAAAAACTGAGAAAACAAGTAGTCAGGAAAATAATTGTCATATCTAGTTCCACTGAGTTTGATTTTCTCCCAATTCAAATACAAACCAAAATGCTACCCTGGGTTTAACTCTTTTGTCAAAAGAAAAAAACTCGGAGTATGAAAAATATTGAAGTTTAATCCACAGAGGTGTGTCATTGTAGGAGAGAGATGGTAGTTTAACCCTGGTACCCCAGTGGGAGCCAATAGTTTTTATGCAAGCTCGGGTTGCACCGCTACCTTTTCAGAACAAGCATTTGCAATGCAATCGGTCTCGCCTTTGGGACCTTATATTTATTTAGCTATGCAGCACATTAGCCTGGGTGCTGAAACATCTACTGTCCTATAACATTGAGGGAAAGTAAGCACCAAACTGCGTGACATGCCAGGTATGGGAACACATGGAAAGAAATATTACCTTTCAGTGGGAAATGGTATAGTCCAAAGCTCTGTTTTTAATATAAAAGCAGGGCCTTCAGTGGTCATATCACTGAAAATACAAGATTTGAAAAAAATATTATTGTCTACGGGTGCTTGTGGAAGACAATTTCTATGGATTGGAATCAATTCTGTTATTTTACTGACCTCTGCTGGTTGTTTTTTATCAAGAAAGTTAAATAAAGACAGTTAAACAGAAAACAAAGTCCCTCATCGGAAGCAGACAAGTCCTGGGGCTGATCTCCAGAGTCCATAAAGTACATACACATATAAGTATATACTGAAGTATATACAAGAGGTCTTGAATGTTCGACCTAAAAAGGGCTTACATCTACACAACTGGATCCCTAGACTTCACTCTACTTCTAATTGAAAAGCATCTCTACATCCAGGATTCAACATATTACCAGTAGTAAGATGCCAGCTGAAATTCTCCCCCAGTCATCATGCAAAGTCCTAATATATAATAGTACTTCTGTTCCTATCCGTATGCCTAGATCTAGCCCAAACCCCGAGTACTGAATCCCAACCCTTTCACTAACCATCGCACTGGCCCTAAACCTAGCCATGAACCCCAATCCTCGTTGAAGCCATAACAAAAGCCTTAAACCTAAACCTACTTTAAAACCTCACCATAGCCCTGACCCCATCCGTGGTACCTATCCACCACAGGCCTGAACCTACTACTAACCCTAAATCTAAAATTAGCCATGGACCTAATCCTACTCCTGAATGTAACCTAATTTTATCTTAATACTTACATGGCGCAATAAATGAAGGGAATCTCCTGATTCCCAATAAATTGTCCTCATGTCATTATGCATAACTATTTTATAGCACAGTATTTTGCAGACGATTTTATAGTACTACAACCTGAGTAGACATTAGGCCCGGAGAGTCAACTTTGCTCCGTCTGCGGAGATCGCAGAGTTTTCTGCACTCAGCGGAGCTCGCAGATTGCAGAAAACTCTGCCTTCGCGATGTGCAGCAGAGAATTTTCCCCGATCGCGATCGCAAACGTTCGCGAACTGCAGCTCGGGTAGAATTTCCACCCAAGCTTCAGGAATACCAGCACAAACTGCAATTCGCACTGACCTCCGCCACTCGCGGAACTTTGCAGAGATGTTTTGTAACTTCGCAAAGTTCCGTGTAGCAAAACTCCGCAAACTACACCCAGGCCTAGCTGGACATAGGAGCATTGTGTGTAGTAGCAATGTAATATGAAGAGTGATAGAGGACAACTAAAAGCCATGTGCAGCACAGTTAGACAAAAAAGTCAGAGTGCACCGCCCATCAAGACATACACATCAGCTAGAGACCTTTGAGGCATTTTGCAATACAAAAGAGTGGAAAGGCAAGGTACTCCATTCCCAAACTCTCAACCATGCACACATCCTTACTGCTCTGGTAAAAAATAGAGCTAAAGCCATACCAAGCCATATGATAATAATAGTAAACACACTCTTCCTATAGCTGTTGTATTTTCTGGTTAACAGATACCACAACCCGACTCTTGGCAGCATTATCCATGCTCACATTCTCACACCAGTCAAAAAACACAAATGAGAACTTCAATTAAAAGTGGCAAAGAGGGGCAGAAATATGAAAACTTGTACATCCAGGAATTATATTTGCCCATAAATCTTAATTTAAATTGTTTACCTCCATGAATAGGAAAATTAAAACAAAACAGAAAATTATCATGCACGAATATTTTTTTATTTTTGTTATTACTAACCTAAAAAATATTAATTGCATCAACACAACAAGTACTCTGCACCAACGTTTCTTAACCTGGGTCTGGTGACCCTTGGGGAGTCTGTGACTCCAGTCAAGGGGTCCACAATTGGTTTGAAAATTAAAAACCATTATCAGAATAATAAAGTGTATGCAAATAAAGGAGAAAAATGTAAAACAGTTTTTTTTAAATGTTCTGCAAATGTGGAGGATTTTGAAGTTGGAAGGTAAAAATTGAGGGCCTCATCTACAAGTAAATGACGCAGCGGGTGGTGCAAGCCATTTGGCTGTGCCATGCAGGGTCATTTTCAAAACACAGGGATGAGTTGTACACCAATATGACCCGTCCCTGTGCTTTCCATTGCACTGGCGTACAATTGGCTGACGTGTGCCAGCGCAGGCACCCTTGCGTCATTTTGCAAGGGGGCCTGTGCTGTGGGGAAGATTGTTTTTTAGCAGGAAGGGATGCCTTCCTGCACAAAAGCAATCATTAATGGCAATTTCCTTTTTCTATTCATGCTGCAGAATGCACCCCGTATAGAAAAAGGAAAAAACGAGGAGAAATAAAAGTATTTCTACTAGTTGTGCCTTTCTGAGCATTCCCAGTTGTACAAAATGTTGTAGATCTGGGAATGTGTCAAGTTCCATGGATGTTGCGCGGGAACACCCACAGCAGCACCCATGGAATGTCCCTTTCACGTAAATTAATACGTAAAAGGAGCCCATATTTTCAAGGACATGAAAAGTCACGCAGGGTGACTTTACGTGGCCTTGTAAATATTGGCAAACCTATTGCGCTTCTAGTGCGTCAAAAAAGTGATGCACCGGCGGTGCAATGGGCTTATAAATCTTCCCTTAAGTTTGTGTCCTCAGATTGATTTATGAGAGCAGTACAAGTGCATCGGATTGAATTTAGTATGGGTGGCCTCAATTGAATAAAGAAAAACTTCAACCTCCCTTTTAAATTAAAATAGTGATGTTTTTTATATTTGTTTTTGAGAATTAAATGAAATTCATCATTAGTTGTGTATTTGTTTGATGAATGTTTCTGTATAGCTCTGTATTGTTTTGTTGCTGAGATCATCAGAATTGCATAGTCCAGGATCCTCAGTTTCCAGTACCGACTCAGTGCAGCTACTCTGATTCAAATAATGAGTGAGTGAAGGCCCCCAGATTCCAGTAATGATTAAGTGGGGCCCAATAGGAGTCAAACTTTTAGGAACCATTGCTCCACACCAATACCCAGTATTCATTTACACAAACTCATTTTTTAAAAGTGGACCTCATTTACAACGAGGCTGTGCTCCAAGAGCGTCACTTTTTGTGATGCTCCGGTGGCGCAGGGGCCTGCTTCATATTTACCAGGCAGCACTGAGTCACTTTTTTGTAACTTAATGTGGCCATGTAAATATCATTCCCTGTAATGCCGTTTTCAGCATTAAAGGGGCGTGCAGTGGGTGTTGCTGGGGGCGCTTTTTGCAACATCAATGGCTTTTTGACAGTGCCCCAGATTTACAAGGAATCCTAACACTGAGGCAGCGTCAAGAACTTGCACCTCCCCAGGGGCGGTGTAAGGGAGATGCAACAAGGAGAAATACCTTTATTTCTCCTCTTTTTACCTTTTTCTATGCATGGTGCAGCACACATAGAAAGACAATCGTCCACGCAACATAGACACCCTTGCACCATGGTGCAAAGATGCTGTGTTGGCGCATGGCAGCCCATTGTGCGTCAGCGCAGGGGAAAAGGACAGGAATGCACCGTATCTGATAGATACAGCGCATTACTGCTCATTTCTTTTGCTGTAAGACAGCGCACCTGGATGGCTTGCGGTGCTGCCCTACAGCAAAATCTTGTAAATAAGACCTAAGGGTTTTAATACACAGCAAATCTTGATCAGTGAATAGTCCTTCACTACAACTCTGAGGTACTGTGTGGTCACCATCTGCAAAACCCATATACAAGTTGACACATGTTTTGGTAGATTCCAAATTATATATATATATATATATATATATATATATATATATATATATACCTTTCTTCAGGACAAACTGCATTAATAAATATTCATGCTAGAGGAAAAAATCCAACCACATTTTTCAGAGGCTTAATAATGTACAGTCTTAGCCCATGAAATAAGAGTTTACGAAATCTAATTTTATGTAGCCTTCCAAGGGGCCATGACGTATGACATTAAAGCCTTTATCTTCGAAAATGGCCACAAAATAAGGAAGGTGTTAATTATGTTTTTGCAAATCGCATTTTCCTTACATTTTATCCAGCGCCATATTCAAAAGGGCATTTGACTATCGCCGGAGATAAAGAGGCAGCTTGTCATGTCAACACGGAGACTTGATATCTTTATAGTCTGAGAAACCCATAGCAAAACAAGGCATCCGTATGACAACACCAAGGTGCATAATGTAGTTTCCTTCACTCAATGCATACCAATAAGCCCCGTGATAAGGGGCTTTCTTTTTATAAGGTCTAAGGCAACATACACCGGGTCTGTCATAATACCATAAAAAATGCACATGTGCCAAAAGCTACAAAAACATTAGCCCTGGATCAAGCACCAGATGCCTATTTTCATTTTACATTGTGGCAGTGATAACATACATTACACCAAGGTGCCTAAGATGTACTGTGGTGAAGTAGATTAATAACTTGGGGGCATATTATCAAGATGGGCGATATGAGATTATCGCCGCTTTAGTGGCTGTTTTCGGCCGCAAAACGGCGATAATGTTATCGCCTTATTAGCAAGGTGTCACTAACAGCAGTTAGCGACAGCTAGTAGGCGATAGCGAGCGGTTTGGGGCCCGCTTTGTATGTTAGCGATATTTATCGCTAATGACATGCAAAGTGGGCGTACCCAACCTGGTAGCGACTGAAAGCAGTTGTTAACATCGCTATCGCCTATTATCAACGCAGGCATAGCGATGAAAAAATGTGCGCTAAGCGCGAATATAGCAAAAACCTAACGCCTGCTCAGACCACTTCTTAGCCTGTATATCCAATGGGAGGTGGATATTCAGTTTAAGACCCTATTAGCGATAATGCCTGAATATCGCTGGTTTTCCAGCGATATTCACGCATTTTGCCGCTATCGCCGGAAATTTTATCGCATTGGAGATAAACGTTGCTAATAGCACGTTATCTCTGCGATAAAATCCGGTGATGCGCAGCGCTAAAATTTTTTCGCTAAGCTTATTTCGCGATAAATATCGCTAGTTGTTGATAATATGCCCCTCAGAGATATGTTAACTATGGAAGTTTAGTGTTCTATTAAGCAATGCAATGAGGTAAGTTAGAGAGCAAGACATTAATTGAATTGCGGCGTGTAAATGTCCTTGATGTGTAGTTTTATAGGCTGCAGCTAACATAGAAAGAGGCAAACGCTTCTATAAATTGTTTTATCTAGGAAGGTTCCCCTTCCTGAACATAAATAATCCTGCCTGGCAGGTAGGCACCCTCGCATGGTGCCAGGGTGCCTGCATTGGGGCTAGGCTCCTGATACGGCACCAGAGCAGGGGGAAAGGACATTGGATAAATATGGTGCATTCCTGCCCTTTCCCTGTCACACAGGGCAGAGTAGCAAGGTAACTTGTTGCGCTGCCCTGCACCACCATTCTGGTAAATATGCCAAATTGTTATGAATGAGTGCCCTCATGATGTAGTGTTTTGTGGTGTAATATTGTACCTGATAATAATTTCAGGATGGTAGGGTAGTTCTCTGGACCTCATTGTAGGGTTTATTGTCTCTAGAATGAAGTGTGTCCATAGGGTGAGCTGACTGGGGCGTGTTAGCATATCTAGAATCGATTCTGGCAAGCAAGCGCTTCTAGGATGCAGTTCAGTGTAGTGAGTTCATGACATTATGTTTCAGTGCAGTGGGGAGGAATAATGTCCCTATTATACAGTGTGGTATAGTGGGTTTGCATCTCTACGGAGCTATGTGGATTTTTTTCTTAGTTTAACTGTTTTATTCATACACTAGCAGCCCGTCCCGATGTTGTCCAGGTATGAAATAGAATGTGTGTAATGTGTGTATTTGGCAAGGGCAATTTATTTTAAAATCTCGCGGTAGACAACATTTTTTGTTTCATTAGAATAGGGACGGAGAAGGGCCAGCTGCAGCCCTGGTTGATGTTAGCAGGCGCATGTAATTGGTGTAGTGATCCGCCGCCTGAGCCCGGCTACAGCCCTGGTTGATGTTAGCAGGCACGTATAATGTCGTTGAATGAGAGAGTTATCAGCCGCGGGTAAATCCGTTTAATGAGAGAGTTCAGTGACAGCGAGTAGGAGAGGCTGCAGTAATTGTCCCCGCAGACACGCTCATTTGCCTGTTCCCCTGCTTGAGGCCCAGATGCAGGCCTGTTTGATGTTAGCAGGCGCATGTTCCCCCGCTTGAGGCCCAGCTGCAGCGCTGGTTGATGTTATCAGGTGCGTGTAATTAGTGTACTGATCCGCCGCCTGAGCCTGGCTAGAGCCCTGATTGATGGTAGCAGGCACGTCTAATTTTGTTGAATGAGAGAGTTCAGTAACAGCGCGCAGGAGAGGCTGCAGTAATGTTACTTACCAGGCCTCCAGCTGAACGCGTTTGTCATGCCCCCAGCACAAGGCCACAGCAGACAATCTTCTGATTAATGTACGACCCCATGGCATGAAGGGCGGAATGTAGCACACACCCCCAGCGTGCCCCTTGAAGCGGCACAATTTCGTTCACATGGCATGAAAGCCGGACACACGCCCCCAGCGTTTCTCACGCCCTCAGCGTGCCCCTTGATGCTGCGCAGCAACGTAATTGGCGCTTGTATGTATCACTCACATGGCATGAAGGGCGGACACATGCCCCCAGCGTTTGTCATGCCCCCAGCGTTTATCACGCCCCCAGCACACGCCCACAACCCACGATGTGATGGCCGTGCCACACGCCCCCAGCGTTAGTCACGCCCCCAGCCCACGCCCACAGCACAACACAGACACGCCCACAAGGGACTACTTTGCTGGCACGGTTCTTTTACCTTTTAAATGTATATGGTGTCCTATGGTACAATTGTATGTCTTGCACTGTATGATTGCGATGAACACCACTGTTTCTTGAAAAGTTATTAAAAACAATAAAAAAAAATAATAATAATAATTTATATGGTGGCCATCTGCATAGCCTATGTCCTTCTGCTGCATCTGCCCTTTCCAACGCTGTATTGGATGTTGTGATTGGTGCTGTGGTTACTGAGATTACCTGCCTCAAAGGTTTGGGCTCTATCGTTATAATATTAGTATGGATAAAAATACCATTTATCGCCTCAAGAAAATACCATATATTAACGTTCGCAGTTTTTTCCTAAGTAATACATTTCCTACGCTTTCATATTATACAACAACTTAATGAATCAATTATAAATGTCTAGAGATTTCTCTCTTGGTCCAATTAGCTTCACTTTGCCTTCTGCCTGAAAACCCTCATGTGGCACTGAAGGGGCCCAGTTGCAAATAGGGAAAGCTGGATACACTACTGAGGGAGCCCTCTGCCTCAGTGTAGCTGACTCTGTCTTTCTCAGAGAGCACGGGCCAGTCCTCAGCTTCGGAGATCAGGAGACACAGGGTGTGCCCATATGCCTTCCTCTTGTTTTCTGGGGGTGGCAGCACGCATGGCAGACATGCATCAAAAGAGTTAGGCAGCAGGGGCTGTGAATGGAGAAATCAAACTGGGAGGAAGGTGCTGCCTGCAACCTCCTTCTCAGAAAGATGAATATGAGGTCAAGAAGCCCTACTCACATATTACAACATGGGGTCACCGTAATAGAAGGGCGGCAAAGCAGAGCCTCTATATAAAGAGGGAGGTGTTAGTTCAGAGGATGGTCTAGGAATCAAAAAGCAGAGAGCTGCTACTAAGTTGTAACACAGCCCCAAAAATAACCTTACTGTTGGATGGAATTAGGTAAATATTGACATTGGACTTGCAAAACATATTAGAACTGCACACTTAGAATCCGTTTAAGGCTGCTGCAGAAAGGCTTTCACTTAGAAATGGCCTACAATGTAATGTAAACGAAATTCATCTAAATGTATAACTAATGCATTCAATAGTTCACTAATAATTAAATAATGTAGACAAAATGTACTTAAGTGTTAAGAATATAAAACATATGTGTACAAATCTTTTGTTTTAGATTATTATTTTTAAACCTTCAGTGTAGGCCTCAAGAGTCTATCTTTTTGATTATTGTTCATAGCTTAATAAACACTTATTTGTCTTCATACTGAAACACAGAGAACATCCTTTAGCTTAGGTAAGAAGGTTCTATTGAGAACTTTCCTCCATGTAAGAGTCTTTGCAACTGTGCTATACTAATGTACCAGCGTGAATGTTAACCGTGTGAATTAAGGGTAGAGACTTCAGAAGCTTGACTACACCAGCGGATGAGTGGATATCATTCGATTAGAAGAGTGACGCCTCATAATGTTCGCTACAATATTGTCCAGTTTACATTAATGAGTGTTCCTAGCTAGGTAGGGCAGATGAAGCTTTGGAGGAGCCCCGAATGTGGTACTGATAAACCTATCATCCTTGCCTTGAGCCTCTTCTCCTAGAGAGATGCACTTGCTCTGTTACCAACAGCTACTGCTTAAGATGACTTATTTTCTTTACTTAAATCTTACTTTTAGATCAATACTACTGCAAAGATCATCTTAATTGATGGTTGCTATTGCAGTTGTGAGCAACTCAGCTGAGTTTCCGGAATAACCTGTCATGGGAAGTTCTGTCTTATTCATACTTTTCTCTTTTCCAAAAAGAACTCTTCATGGGTTCTATTTAGAGTAAGATAGGTCCTTTAGATAGTTTAGTGACGCTTTTCTTTACGGAACACTGTGTATTTATTTATGCTGTAACTAATCAATTTCTGTATTGCAATTTCTGTAAACCGACTAATCTGAATAAAATGACAAAAACAAATACTATTCCTTTAAGTTAAAGGCGCTGAAACCTTTAGAAACTTCACATCTTTGACTGAACGTCTAAAGTTCTATTTGTCAATGATATGCATGACTTTTTTTTTCGTTCTAACTCCATTCACACCTTGCTAGTCCATTGACCTTGTTTAAAGCCAACAGAATTTCCTAAATATGAAGTGTGTAAGTTGGGCTTTGAAATTTTAAACCATACTTGACAAATTATCTGGCTTTCCTGCACTGTTGATTAACCAGGAGGAGGGGACTCGATTAAAGAAGAGTATAAATGGAGGGGAATCTAGTCCTTAATGGAAAACAAAATAGGCGGACCTTAGGGTTTATTTCCTCTCTCTTTTCCCCAGGGCAACGCTCTACCGGAGGGAGTATGGCTCTTTATAATCTCAGGCTTGATGTAGGAAGGGGGAGAAGCAGAGTGGAATGAGAAGAGGGTAACAGTTCCTCTTTCTTTTTCCAGTATGTTCTGGGCTTCTATTAGTCTATAGGTCGGACCAAGTGATCACATTAGTAGACCAGAAATCTGGGAACATTGGCTTGAAAATGGTAAGATGTGTGATGATATGATTCATTTCAACACCATCTTCCAAAAGGATAATACTCTACTGAAAGACAATGACATATATGTATAAACACCCCTTTCCTTTTAACATGTTCAAGTTATCAGGTTCTAGGAGTTTCAGTTTGCAAATTTTTACAGGAGTATGGAGCACTCTCTCCCATATTTTTTATCTGTTAATCTACCTAGCATTTCCATCTGGAAGTTGTGGATTAAACACAAAACTCCCTATACATTTTGTTAAAAAATTACTCCCTCTAACTCGTTTGAACAATCATTCTGACACTTTGAGAACATTTCCATCCAGCTCTGTCCTAACAATTCATATAAAAAATAATAGCCATTTTATAACTGCGCCCTCAAAAAAAATTTAAACTGCAAAAACCTTCCAAAATCACTCAATTTCTAACAAGTCTCTATCTCTGATAATTCCAATCCATTACCTCTAACAGGGAAAGGGGATTACATGTAATCTCTTAGAAATGGGGGATTAATCAATATTATTTAGGCAGAACCCCCCCTGCAATTGACTTTGAATACAGGGAAGGGTTGAGGCAAGGAATAGCCGATGGCCATCCCTGTTTGCATTCCTAAATGGAAACCACTATTTTTTAGATCTTGGCTAGACAGGGTATGCACTGTCTTGAAGAGACATGTTGTATTCAATCTGTGACACCAAGTGGCCCCAATGCACAATTCATCAAGATAAAATAAAACAAAATCAAAAGCAAAATTAAGACAAATATGTATTATGATTGATACTCAGTGTTATTTAATCACACTGATTGTACATATACCATATTAATCCACTTATATCATAAATACAGTGCCCCTGGGAGGGAGCCGGAGAGGGTGTGGATATGTCTGATTGGAGTGAGGATAAAGGGGTAAATAGTGGTTAGAGAGTGCAGATTACATAAATCGACACTTGAACAATATTGGATCAATATGTTTTAGCGACAATTTCCACAGCATAATCAAGATAAACAAATAGCCATGCTCTATGATACAGTCACTGTGATTAATCACAGTTGGTCTCAAACTGGTAAATAGTGTAGATGTCGACGTTTCGACCCCTAAAACATAGTAGGTTATTGCATCCCTTACGGCGGGGTCTTCCTTTAGACAGGGGTAGAAGGAAGGGGTACATGGGAATAGAGTGTAAGATTACCTTAAAATGAGAACATCATGCGAAAATATAAACTGATAATAACGGGCCAAAGCCTCATTGATTACCATGAGGTGCCCTTCACTGGGGGCTGATAGATATGAGTGGGCACGTAGGCTCCAGCATGTAGAAAGCAAGGGCAGTCACCTGCAGGAGTAAGAAGCAGAGTGAGAAAAAAACCTTCCCACAGGCTTGGATGATTGGTTAGGGCAGGGGACAGATTGATCAACTTACTTGTACAGATATAAGTCCATTCAAAAAGGACAAAGCCGGTTTATTCAGCTAGGTCCTACCATAGATTAGGTTCTAAATGTAAAGGAAAACGCTAATGAGGACTGGGAAACTCACAATGAATGGATCAGCTTTCAATACATAATGGGGCTGCAAGTCTATTTAAATCTATAAAGAGGGGAACGACTCCGAGGGTCAGGCAAAAACGCTTCTGAGGCTGTCTCATTCTAAAAGTTAATGGAAAGGATAATATCTGTTTGAGAAAATGAACTAAATCCTCTGGCAATGAGATTTGCGCCTGCTGCAACTATGGAGAATAAACTATATACTACTCTGTATCGCAAGCCGGCTGAGAGGAATTCCCTCTTGAGATATAGTAACTACCACCCAAGAGGATTGAGAGATAATTTACAGTTTTGACAGTTCCTGCGGGTTCGCAGGAACTGTTCCAAGAAGACCGACTACATGGTACAATCAGAGAACCTGAGCAACCGACTCTTGGAGAATGGCTACCCAAAGAGGCCGATTAGAAGAGCACAGAAGAGGGCCTGGTACAGCCCTCGGGAGAGCCTGCTGACACCCAAAGAGAAGGAAGATGGACCAATGCAAAAGTTGATATGCGTGACCACTTTCTCCACACAAAGTAATGCAATTAGGAAAGTGATAAACAGACACTCGGGCATAATTTCTGATGACATAGAGCAAACTGATCCTCCGATGCACTCATACAAGAAAGCTAAAAGTGTTAAGGACCACATAGTACACTCTTTCCTTGAACCCCCTGAGGTACCATCGATTCAATCTCTGTGGAACCTACCTCCGATGCTTGGCCATTTCAAGTGTGGTCAATGCAAGGCCTGCCAAACGACCATTCAAACGAAACAGTTCATTTACAAAAAACATGTGATCAACTTGAAATTATTCACAAACTGCAACACAAACAATGTGATCTACTGTTTTGTGTGTCCCTTTGGCCTCATATATGTAGGGCAAACGCAACAGAAAATAAAGGCTTGTATCATACAACACTGCTGCCGAATTAGATGTGGTGTGCAGGGAGCACCCTTGGTTGACCATTTTAGGACTATGGACCATAACCCTGATGAAGTGCAGTGGGTAGTACTTGAGAAAGCCTCCCTTGGTCCCCAGGGTTGGCAACAATGGAATGATTCTTAACCTCAGGGAATGCAAACGGATGTCTCTTTTAGACTCCATACAAAACTGCCTTAATGAATCTGAAGTCAGTCTTGCGCAACTAGCTTGTCTAACACTAGAATGATTTCTTTATAACAACAGTGGAATGCCACCTTCCTTGTGCTGCTTCATATGATCACGACCGATGGGTTAATATTGCTGTTTGGTTTGTTAAAATATAACACCCAATTTGTATCCGAAGCCTTTTCCGGAATTTACCCAAAACGATGTTATATATAGACATAATCTTACTTAATCACAACTGCTTAGACTATGGATGGTTTTACACAACATTTGTCAGTTTCGGTAATTTCCAGCGTCTGAAATTCAACTCCTTGAGGCTTTAGCATTATAGCTCCTAACGGAGTCTGTCTTCCCTTGCAATTGTGTTCCTGACAGGCCTGACATGCATTGAGCGTCAGCCTTGATGAGGTCACACCTGTGCCTTGTTCTGCCGAGCCGCCTTAATATAAAGAGCAGTGAACAGAGCTCCGGTCCTACTCACACAGACGGAGACGTGTTTGGCGTATAACAGCGAGTTTTCCACACGCATAGATACAGCTGAAGCACCTCTCATTGCCAGAGTATTTAGTTCGTTTTCTCAAACAGATATTCTCCTTTTCATCAGCTTTTAGAATGAGACAGCCTCGGGGCGCTTTTTGCCTGACCCACGGAGTCATTCAGGTAACTCCCCCTCTTTGAATGTAGATTTAAATAGACTTGCAGCCCCATTATGTATTGAATGCTGTTCCATTCATTGTGAGTTTCCCAGTCCTCATTAGCGTTTTCCTTTACATTTAGAACCTAATCTATGGTAGGACCTAGCTGAATAAACCCGCTTTATCCTTTTTGGGTGGACTTACATCTATACAAGTAAGTTGATCAATCTGTCCCCTTCACTATCCAACCATCTAACCCCCTGGGAAGGTTTTTTCTCACTCTGTTTCTTACTCCTGCAGGTGACTGTCCTTTCTTTCTACATGCTGGAGCCTAAGCGCCAACTCATATCTATCAGCCCACAGTGAAGGTCGCCTCATGGTAATTAGTGAGACTTTGCCCATTACTATTAATTTATATTTTCACACGATGTTCTAATTTTAAGGTAATCTTACACTCTATCCCCAGGTACCCCTTCCCTTCTTCCCCTGTCCTAAGGAAGACCCCTCCGTAAGGGATTCAATAACCTACTATGTTTTAGGGGCCGAAAAGTCAACACCTACACTATTTGCCAGTTTGTGACCAACAGCGATTAATCACAGTGACTGTATCATAGAGCATGGCTATTTGTTTTTCTTTATTTTACTGTGGAAAGTGGCTAAAAGACAGTGACCCAATATTGTTTAAGTGCCAACTTATGTGATTTGCATTCTCTAACCACTATTTACCCCTCTATCCTCACTCCAATCACGCATATCCACACCCTCTCCCCCTCCCACCCAGGAGCACAGTATTTATGATATAAATGGAATGATATGGTATATGAACAATCAGTGTGAATAAATAACACTGAGTATCAATCATAATACATGTTTGTCTTAATTTTGTTTTTGATTTTGTTTAATTTTATCTTGATTAATTGTGCATTGGGACCACTTTGTGTACCATACTATTTAATACACAGGTCCCAGTGACGTAATTTGGGTCCAACCCCTTTTTGGTAACCAGTATTCAATCTGTGGGCTCCATCTTGCCCATAAATTTACCATTTGCTCACTCCTCATCGCTCTCACATCTTTTGCCCACATTTGTCCATGGCACACATACTTCATGTTTCTTCTTGAGTTTAACCCTACCCCAGCGCATGGACCATGTAATTGTGTTCAGCCACTGCGCCTGTTTTAGGAGTTACATTTTTCTCTGTCTGGTAGCCCTCCACATAAGTGCTCAGGTTTAATTTAGCTCGCTCATTTGCTAAATCATCCAATCTGTCTTGTTTAATTTTTGTGAAGCGCTCCTCCCTACATTGTGCTGAATCACCATGTGCTTCTCTGCACCCCAGCACGAAATGTAACAGTTTACCGTCTGCTTTCATCCCCCTCCCTCACCCGCTCCACTATTACTCTCTCCACCCTGTGTGGTTCTATGTGCCAAGCTCCCCCTATTTCTGGCTCGTTTCATTCTTGCAATGTTTGCTGCTTACTTTCACCATCTCTTTTCACCCCCTCCCTCACCCGCACTACTTTTGCTCTCACTACCCTGTGTACTTCTCTTCTATGCCCAGCTCCCTCAATTCCTGCCTCGTTTCATTCTTGCAATGTTTGCTGCTTGCCACCACCCGTATTTATTTTCACATGACCATGCCTTTGTCATAAGTGTGTGCAGTGGAAAAGCTGGACTCTGAGGGGTATTTTCACTAGAACATGTGAGAACTACCGCAAGAGTAGCATAACGCAACTTTCAACATCGCAGCCTATCGCGGGAAAACAACTCTGTGACAACATGGAATTCACAACACAGTGGTAGCATGCGATAGTTTGCCGAAACCGCGGCCAATGCCCACAACACAACAACCTCGATGGAGATAATAAGACAAACTCGAACGCGAAAAAACCTGCGATGGGCAAAAGCACGATAAGAAAACAGTGACAACGAGCGAGGGCAGCAATTCTCGCGCACAATGCGGGAAAAAGAACAAGAACTGCATACGGAAAATGTCACAGAACAAATTCATCAACAGCGGAGTACCACGGATGCACCCTGGTCAACTACAGACGACAACATGTACACCACAACATTCAAGCACAGTGGAAGGACAGAACCGCCAGGCACACTGCATGAAAGAGACCAGTGGCTGACAAATCAGAGCCGCAGGAGCAACAGACCCAGCTTGTAGCATACGCACATAAGCAGGAGTGCACCTCGACATTATGCAAGATAAAGGGACCCCCTCTGAGCAAATTATTTTAAGGCCAGGAGAAGAGGGGAAAACAACAATACAATCTGAAGAGACTCCCTCGTGACCTATATTACTTTTATCAAACTGAAGATGAATTCAACATGGGCTGAAATAGAACTAAACAACAACCAAATCCAAAAACATGATCATATTTATGAATATTCACATTATTTATTAATTTTCTTTGTTTTATCAAAAATATTTTTGTACTTTCTTTTACATATTTTTACATGTAAAATAAATATGTTAAACATCTACAAACAGTGTTGCATAGTAATAACGTGACATTTTCATGTGCAAACATCTTTGCATCATTAACCCCCGAGTAAAGAAACAAAAAAAGACATTCATACACACTATCTCACATGCATTCCACCTCAAATACACTCATGTCACATTCATTAATTCATATATCTGGAGAGTGGGAGACAGAAATTGTTTTAATCTCCGCAACCAATTAAAGCAACTGTATATAGCAGGATCTAAACAGCATTGGGTGACGCGAATTTCGGTGGCTTAGAGAATGGATGACACCACTTTCCTCAGGACCTTTGCCAGATATTAGACCAATATTGGTATACCCAGGGGATACCTGAAAAGGTTTAAATACAATAAGTTCACAGTCTATGTGTAAAGCAGGTTATATCGATTGAACCTTCATGCACAAACTTTAATTTACATGTATGTGCAATAGGTTGCGACCAGACAGGATTTATATACCTAAATGTGCAGAACACCGAAAAATGTGCTCCATATGCCCTCAGGGTTAAGCACACAATCCTGCCCCTACTTACTCAGGGAGGATTATTGAATAAAATTTGGAAATATTGTTCCACCACCACAGTGTGCCATAGTAGGCAGTCTGAGAAAAAGGGAGAGAAAAAGAACCACCATTGAATATCAAAAAGAAAAATACGCCAAGTGACTACCCTATATTACAAGGTAAGCATAATTTGGGGAGGGCAAGAGCTCCTTAAAAAGGTACTTACTACTAACGATACTCCGCAAGAGTCTGTTTTTTTGTTTTTGTGACTATTTTTCTAAGTTCTTATGCCACACCCTGTCAGGATAAATAAAACCATAAGTATCATGAGTACTAGTGTCCCAGTTACATGTACTAATATATGATTTATCGAGGGTCAATAGCGTCTTACCTAGGTGTTTCATATGCGATGTGCATTAAATGGGACATATATGCATGTATATTTTCAGCAAAGTAAGAATTCCTGTGTGAGAGGAAAAATTCCAAGAGTTATTGAGCCATAACAGACCGGTATTGACTGCTATTGTACTAGGCTCATAAAGTTCGACATACCTTATGCGATCAGTTCCTTAAAATCTACGAGTCATACTTCGTTACAGTGCCCCATTCCACTTTGGCGACATTTCAATGTTAAATTTGATAGGTTGTATGGTTCTAAGCCCCGCAGTACTAAAAGAAGAGAGACATAGTAAGGTGTATAAATCTTGAGCCTGATGTAAGAAAATGCTATACTCTGGTATGGTCACATTTGTGGCACATTTAGGACATACATGCTTCCCAGGGAGAAGTCACTCTATATCTAATGCTATGTGAGTCCATGGGACAGGTCCTATTGTGTCTACTACAGCATAATGTAATAACCGATCGATTTACAAGCGGGGACCTTGGTGAATGGCTCACATTAGATTCCATCACAGAGCAGTATACTTCCTTTAAATTGCAACAAAAATACTTATCTCATATCACTAGAGCACCATATATAGGCCCCAATGTAAAATTACCCGAAAGCGGACACATGTCAGACCTATTAGCGAGACCAATCCAGACTGAAAAAGCAATTGCTAAGGGTTGTCTTAAACCATTCCACTGTCTGGCTATCAACAATGCAACGGTGGTAACTGAATCAAATTGCCCTCCGCTGAGAATTTTGAAATGATACAGGAAAGCCTAATGCCCTGCGGCATAAGCTACAGATAGCTGCAAAGAGTCTTACCTTAGATTTGCAGCACAGAATCCTAACGGGCTCAACGAAGGGACGGCCGTACGGAAAATACAGCAGAGTTACTGCCGGTCAATATCGTGCCGGTTATATACTATCCGTAGTTAAAAAATGCGCGCAGGCCGGACGCGCTCACGTGGTGTGCAGTCAAAAACTAAGAAAGGGCTAGTGCACATATGTAGGTCACTCCATCTTAGACTGGGTGATGGGCGTAGAGACTCAATGGGGAAGTGCTGTCGATGTTTTTAAGGGACAGTATAACCAACTATTTACTGCCAGAATAGCATGCTACTATATTGGATACACCAGCTCCTTATACCTAATGGGGACAGACTATGCATATTTGTAAAAGAGGCAAGCACAGGACACGCCATCTTGGATAGATTATTATGCGTAGAGGCTCACTGGTAAAGTCCTGTCAGTGTCTACCGGTAATAATGCTATCAACCGTTTACTGACCCAATAGCGTGCTGCTGTGTGAAATCCTTCAGCTCATTATAACTGGTAGTGACTACCTGAGCATGTTTGAGAATAAAACATGTCCAAGTCCTAGATATTACACAATAGATATAGTGTGATAAATTACTACACCAAACCCTTGTATATGTTTACATCTATTTCGAGCACATGGGGACTAGCCACATGTAGCAAATGCTGAACAGTGACTGCAGTAGAGATCTCTCCTAGACGATAAAGGAAAAACAAGAAATAAGTGACTAAAAAACAGAGTATTACAAGGTAACAATCCTGATTACCAGAGAAGGGACTTCCTGTATGCACCTCAGATGGTTACAGTAATAAAGACTACTCACAATAGCTATGCTCAGTAACTTGATATATCTGATGTCATTCGTGTTGCCCCATATAGGGGTCGCAGCGGTGATAATCATAGTCATAAACAGGTCCGAGGATAGTGTATCACAAATTAAAATGACTAAAGTTCAAATCTCTAAGGTGGTCATAGAGGGAATGTAATGAAAATGTCATGTTGTAACTATGCAACACTGTTTGTAGATGTTTAACATATTGATTTTATATGTAAAAATACGTAAAATAAAGTACAAAAATATTTACCCCCTTCCATGCTGGTGACGAACCCCAGCCGTCACGCTCCACGGTGCTCGTGTGCTGATGACGGGTGGGGTTCGTCACGGCCCCGCCCTGTTCGTGCGGCTGCCGCACACGGGGGGAATTGCGGCCGCACGGAAGGGGTTAATGAATAAATAATGTGAATATTTATAAACATGATCATGTTTTTGGATATTGTTGTTGTTTAGTTCTATTTCAGCCCATGTTGAATTCATCTTCAGTTTGATAAAAGTAATATAGGTTACAAGGGAGTCTCTTCAGATTGTATTGTTGTGCACTTCGACATTGACCAAATCCCGGTACAAACAGCACCCCCACCACATTTGAACACAGGACACAACTGGTTCAACAAATGTACGCAACCCGGCAAATCACATCTGAAATCGCAGGGAAATGTAACATGACAATGTACAAGTACAACCTGTAACCTGCAAATATGTTTTAATCACACATGCAGTCCATTTGGACATCTTCTACTGTTGCATGATTGCCATGGATGCTCACAATGTGACATGCTCATGAGAAGTAAGTGTCAATGATGGTATTCCTATGGGCCATTCCTGCCGCTGCTGCGGTGGGATGTGGGCCACCTGCCCCATCACCACCATCATCGGCCGGTACCTCTGGAACTGGGATCCATGGGGCCCTGGTGTGAACACAATTGTTAGATCATGCTGTGGGGAGGCAGGGAGTAACTCTTCCTCTGAGTTTTCGAGGGTGGTATTCAGATTTGGAGAGCCAAGATTAGCTGCCTTGCTGTTGGCCCGGCGCGCTGCTTTTTTCGCTTGAGCTAGGCATGGTTTTGCCTTGAGGCGGGCCACAGAGTCTGCTTTATTGACAGCTTTTACATTTTTCTGGGGTTTTCCCATTTTTTCCCCTTTCTTTTTCTGCTTTTTCAGTCTCTGTGCCACTGTTACTCTATATCCTTATTGTATTGTTGCATCCTTTATCTCTTTTATGCCAGCTTTCTATATTACTATATACTTTTTCTCTTTTTTTTAGCCCCCTCGTGTGGGTGGTATCCGTTAATCTGTCGATCTGTGCCTTCCTGTGCTTTTCTGTATTATTTCTTTTTTTTTTCTTCTCCCCAAAGAGGTTCAGGAAGTATCCCCACTGCTCACTGTCTATTGCCTATTGCCTCTTTTTCACCTCTACACAGCCAAACATCCGGAGGCCGGGACTGCAGGGGGGACTGTCCACATCCACCCCACCTCAGCTCACGTGGGCAGAACGCAGGACAAACCGGGCCGCTTCGCTCTCACTGAGGGTGCCTCACTACTCTCACAAAGCACGCTGAAGCCTATCAGCCACTTTGCGCACCAGGCTGATGCCTCGCGCTCACCTCCAGGTTCCGTTGAGCCGTCAGTCACCTCACGTGTCAGGCCGATGCCTCGCGCTAACCTACAATATTTCGCTGAGCTACAAAAAAGTTGACTCGAAGAAGGAGACCCTCCTGGCCCGTGGGCCCCGTCGCTCACAACTCACAGCCCGGTCTTTCCTTTTTCAAAAGAAGGTAGCCTTCCGACACTTCTCCAGCTGCTGCATCAAACGCTGAGCCAGGTACGTTCCGCCATTACTGAAGGAGGGAGGGGCTGTGGGTCTGCGGGTCACCTGTGGCTACACAGAGGTGTGGTTCTCCGTAGCCATCCCTCCGTCCGTCAATATTCTTGTCAACTATATTGCTGGTGTCGATATTTCTTGCCCTCGATATTTTTGCGGCGATATTTCTGTCCCCCGATATTTTTTCGGCAATATTTCTGCCCCGTTTGCGCTGTATAAAACTGCAAAAAAAAGTTGTGGTTTCTGGCTGAATACTCTGGAATGCATTTTAAAATAGGCATGATCTTTTTACTTGTTGTAACAATTTTGCAATTAAAAAATTATAACGCACCCAGTTAGTTCACACCTAAAGCCATTCTACACGTCTATAAGCTCAGGCTTGATGCTTTTTTACTTCACTTTCCCCCATGCTGAACAGCAGATGTGCTGATATTCAACATGACTAAAATACATTGAGATTGACAACGCCAATAGCTCTTGCTTTGCCAATCCTTGTTTAAAACAGCCTTCATTCCTTAAAAGAACTAGAGCTGCTTTAAAAAAAACATTAGGCAAGCCATTGAGGGGAGTATGCAGTGTTCCACATGAAAATTACCTACTTCCCCTCAGACCTCAGTAACAATTCCCAAAGGGGAAGGAGTCCAAAAGGGACAGTGGCCCTTTGCAAACCAGTTACTACTTCTTTTGAGAAGTCTGTGACTTTTCAATGATTCTAACAGCAATTGCTGTGACTAACCATTGATGCAGTCCATTGAATATCACCTATAGAAGGGTATTCACCTTTTACTGGCTCGTAAGTGCCTTTCAACTTTAATCACATTCATGAAGATCATGAATCACCTCTTCATTCCACCTCCTATGACAATTTCAATGACACACTGAGAACAGCATTTAACGCACCCTAACCTTCTCGTGAAGAGGTGATATTACATTGTGTAACAAAAGGTGAGCTGGAATTTCTTGCACAGAGTATATTTCTAGCTCGTGTCTGGGGGCTCTGTGTAGTTGACGTCCATTAGGGGTTTTGCAAACTCCCCAGGATATCGGTGCAGCCTTAGTAGCTTTTGTTTGTGTTTTGTTTGAAGTTTGGAGGAGATTGCAGTAACTGCTCGGCATAAAGTTTGTTCGCTCTCCGTGGCCCTGCCCCCTCCCTTTCCTGTCTCACACAATGAAAATGTTTTGAAGGTGGTTCCTTTACCCCAGTCACTTCAGCCCTACATTACCAACAATATGCAAACTTTGGAAAAAAATGTTTGTACAAAGAAACGACCACAGAGGATTGGATCACTACAACCATACTCTGAATGACCTGGCAGGACCCCTTCTCTACTTAATTACATCTCTATGAACACAACTTTAACATCTTTGTCATAACCCTTAGGGGCATATTACAAAGGGTGGCGATATTGAATTATCGCCGCTTTAGCGGCCGTTATCGGCTGCTAAGCGACGATAATTCCATCGCCCTATTACCAAGCTGTTGCTAACACCAGTTAGCGACAGCTTGATAGCGAGCGGTTTGGGGCCCGCTTTGCATGTCAGCGATATTTATCGCTAATGACATGCAAAGTGGGCATACCCAACCGGTTAGCGACTGAAAGCAGTCGCTACCCTCGCTATCGCCTATTACCAAGAATGGCGAAGCGATGGAAATATTCGCGCTAAGTGCGAATATCGCCAAACGCTGACGCCTGCAAATACCAGTTCTGAGCCATGTTATCCAATGGGAGGTGGATAACATGGCTAACAGCATTTGCACGCTAATGCGTGAACACTGCTGGTTTTCCAGCGATATTCACGCTAACGCCTGCAATATTATCGCTTTTGAGATAATCGTTGGTAATAGGACGTTATCTCAGAGATAATATTGGGCGAAGCGCGGCGTTAAAAAAACTAACGCTAAGCTCAGTTAGCGATAAATATCGCTAACTGTTGGTAATATGCCCCTGAATTCCCCCTCTTCCAAATCCTCACCTCCTTATAAACTTAGACTCCTCTATCTGCCCAAGCCTTTGCCTCTTATGTTTTCTTTCAAATTGCAGCTATGAAGAATACGCTTAGATCAGTACTATCAAACACATCACACCTCCTACTCCATTCCAGTAATCCAAACAAATGGGAATAAATAATCTGCACTGCATCCGACAAGTGCTGGTGAATTGATCTCCACAGTGAAATGTGCTAATCTCTCTTGTGCATCGTCTGACCCTTTTGCTCCACATATTGTCAAAACCTTGGCTCTTTCAGATTGAGTATTGTCTTGCTTAATCTTTCCCTTCAGCTGCTCTCTCAGATTGACAACTATGAAAACAACGAATCCTGATCTATCACTCCTTCATACTATCACGTTGTCTCTCAACAATCTTTCTTTTCCAAAGTCTTGGTACATCTTGTCTTCTATCATTTGACCTCATTTCTCACCACCCATAGCCCAAAGCCCATTTAAATCCCTACAGTCATATTCTCGAGGCCCACCTTTACTGAAACCTCTCTCTCACATGGTGCCAATTTCATTACCTTAACCCACTGTAACATGCCCTCATGCCCCCATACCTCCCAGCTTTGTTCTATGTCATTGAACAGTCCAACATGAGCCATACCCTAGTCACTATTGTTATTCCTAACAAAACACTCAGTTGGTTCACCTCCCAGTTTTCGATCAAATAGTCTCTGCCTTACAGTAGTCATTGCCCTCAGCACCAACTCCATTACCAGTTGGTGTCTCCCAGGTTATAGCCCTTGGCTTTCTGGTTTTCTCTCGCTGTATTAATATTTTGGTAACATTATTTCCGCTTTTGCTGTTTCGCATCATCTCTACACGATGCCCCAAATATACTAATTTCCAGTTTTTACCCCTGTCATTCAGCACTCTGTCCCAGACTGCCTCACAGCCATAAGGGATTGGATAGAACTCGCTCTCTTATGCTGAATGTGTAAATTATCTATTTCCATGCTAAAACATCTTTTAAATTTCCCCCAAAACCCCCATTCTAACACCATCGGCTAGAAACCTTACCATACTTTCCAATCCTTTTACACACTTGGAGTCCTCCATCACTATTGAGGCTAAAGGCAAACTACTGAAAAATGTGTTGTAGACTCCTTCCACACTGCTAAAACATTGATCTCTGGATTAGTCCTCAACAGGATAAAGTATTGCAACTGTAAAGACCATGCCTCATCAGATTCATGTGCTGTGCCGGACGAGGTAATACATGTCACAACTATTTCTGCTGAGACAAACCCTGTCCTCAAACTAAGATCACTATGTTGAATGGCTGGCTTTCAAAAACAGGGCCCCTTATAAATTCATCATCCTATACTTACAAACGATTAATAATGAATCCTGTAAAAGGCATAGGCACAGATATACCAAGCATTTCATGGGTGAAAATGTGTTTATCCAACATTTCTTTTTGCTACATAGTAGTCTGAACAGGTTCGTTGGTACCTATAATGGGATTTTGAAGGGATACCAATTTGGTTTCTGGAAGGAGCTTGTCATAAGCGTCTCTTCTAAATACCAACCTGGTATCATATGCATCAATGTTTTGCAAGCGAAATTTGGTCGCAAAGCATTGGCCTTTTACTAGCCCCATGTTGGGCCCGGTAATCTAGTTGCAAGAGACAAGTGGCCCTTTAGGGCCATTGCCCCTTTATAAATAAAAAAAAAGTTTCTTGAAAAGTAGAGAGTGGTTCACGAGAACACTGCTAGCTCTCAAAGAACAAAAATACTTTTCGTTTTAAAGACAGCCCCGTTTCCTTTAAGGAAAACATGCAGCTGCTAAGAAAAAAAAAACGTCACTTTTTTTGAAAGGCAATCACATGATGATAGTGTCCTGTCTAAACAAAATGAGTGTAACGTTCAAGAAGTGTTACAGTGTTCCTTCTGAAAACATCAATCATGTATGGGTTTTCAAATAAAAACCAATAAGTTCCTTTACCGTTTATCTTCAGTCGAGTTCTTTATTGTTCATTCATTTATCCTGCTTTTTATTATATTTTTTAACCCAAGTGAAGGTAAGTCTCAAATGTTGCTAGTTTGTCCATCATGCGTTTCACTCTATTACAGTATGCAATCCTAGGGCTTTTTCAAGGCAGTGTGTAACCAGGGACAAAGTATTCCAGATTGGTCAGTTTCTCTTCCATCACTGTGTGAAATAATCCTTAATAAAAGTTTGGAGTAGCGAGTCTTTGTCAGTTAGTCAATGCGGTCTGCCTCACCCTTTGGTAGTCTCCTGTGATGGCTTCCAATTGGAGTGAGTCGCAATTTGCCACCTCCCTCATGAATGTTAATGGAGAAAGACAGATTGCAACCCACGTCAAATCTGAATTTTTCAAACCAACTTATTTGCACATAGATAGGTTCAAAAAACGATTTACCAGTTGCAAAAAAACTGGTCACAAATTACAAACAGTATTTTGTAAGCTGTAAATAGTACGTGTTCCCTATTCAAAATACTTTCAAGCATTAACTCCCTGCAATTCTTGCTCAACATATCAAAATCCTCTGACAACACCCATCCCTGCGAGACCTCACAGCTCCAGTCTTCAAAGTTGCTTAGACCTCATCAATGGAACTAACTCTCCACTGACGTGCACCACCACCCCTCGCTCTTAATTTTAGGTATGCTGTAAAAGCATACCTTTTCAAACCAGGAAGAAAGATTAACTTGTGTTTCACAATTCCATTTTTCATCCCTTGTTTAGCATACGTTTCTCTGCATCATCCAGGTCCTCTTGTAAATATACCCATTGTAAGATACTTTATTTTATGCAATATCTTGGTATATAGCCTACGTCTTGCATCACCACTTACCAACACTTGGTTTTCCTCACTTCCTATTTGCCCCGGAGTGACTTTGAATATCAAAGCACCAAGCACTGTACCTTATTTTGCACTAGCTATACCTCATAGAGGAGGCTGTTTCTTTTGCTCAGTTGTAAAAGCATCCGAAATTAGGTCCCATGAGTTGGATCTCGCTTCTCTACATCACCTGGGAAGCATAGTTGTAATTTATGTTGTGTTAAATTTAATTTTAAGTGAATTACGAAATCACAGTAAATACTGATTCGATTTACTCTGTAACTTGTCATTTTCTGACTTTTAAAAATGGGTTTTTTCTAAAACTCTACTGTATGGTATGTGATGCAAGCTTTTATGACTCAGAGTCCAATAAAGTATTTACTGACTGAATGAGTGATGGTGCATTTCTGAACATAAACTAAGGATTATTGAAAAAGGGGAAAAATTGAACATGCGCTAATGATTACTGAATAATGTGGCAAATCTAAACATGCAGTTAGGAGTAATCAGTGATGGCGCAAGACTGAACTGAACATGCATTGGAGATAACTGAGAGATTGGACAAATCTACATTCAAAATGGTAGTAATTCTTGACATATTGTGGCATTACTTGTACAATGGGGCCACTCGTATGTTATACTTGCGCTAGTATAATGGGCAGAATATTGATTATGATTATTCCTTTCCTGTTTGTTATAGACATTCTTGGCGCAATAGTGCCCAGGCCTGGTGAAATGCTTGCACAAGAATGCTGTTGATAATTCTTATCATTTTATGACTCTATCTCCTGCTGTCTAAAACATGAGGCTGCAATACTGGGACAACGTGTCTGCATCCATCAATGAACTCACTGATTAACCCATTCATGCACTCACCAATTCATCCAACCTCTTATTTATTTATTTATTTATTTAATTTATTTTACCGATTTGTAGAGCGCGTGGCTGCCCGTAAGCGTCCCAGCGCTGAATGACAAGAACCAGATGGAGAAGGAGTTTTACGGGAACAGCCAAGTTTTAAGTGCTCTTCGGAATGAGAGGAGGTTGGGTTGGGCTCTGATGTCTGGGGGTAGTGTGTTCCATAATTTGGAAGCATTATATGCGAACAATCGGCCGCCAGATCGGGCTTTCTTAATTCTAGGAACAGAAGCTAAGTTGCAGTTTGAGGATCTTAGCGTTCTTTTGGTGGTGTACGGTGTGATGAGGATTTTGTAGGTTGTGCAGAGCGCTTTGAATTGTATTCTTTCCTGAACGGGTAGCCAGTGCAAGGTGTTCAAAGCAGGTTTGGCTGAACAGCGGCGATGAGTTCCTGTGAGGAGGCGGGCGGCGGTATTTTGTACTGTCTGGAGCTTTGACAGTACTTTTTTGGGAGCTCCCAGGTAGAGGGCATTGCCGTAGTCCAGGCGTGACAACACGAGACCATGGATAAGGAGTTTTTGGGATTGTGCAGGGAGTAGGGGTAGAATTTTCCTAGCTGACCGTAGGAGGCTGTGACACAACCCAGCCGTTTTCCTTGCTTGGGCGTGAAAATTGAGGCCTTCATCTAGCCATATTCCTAGGCTCTTAATTTCCTGTTTCGGAACGGGTGGAGTACCCATGCAGGATGGCCATAGGGTTTTGGAATGGTAGAGAGATTTATTGCCCAAGATCATTATCTCTGTCTTGTCGTTGTTCAGTTTAAGATGGGAGATGTTCATCCATTTAGTTATTTCACTTAGACAGGTTTGAAGGTTAGGGAGGGAGTGGTCTTGCTGACTTAATGGAGACTACCAGTTGGGTGTCGTCAGCGTAGGTAAGGAGCTTAATCCCAAAAGGGGTGACAATTTTTTCAAGGGGGGACATGTAAACATTAAAAAGGGTCGGGCTCAGGGACGAGCCCTGAGGGACCCCACAACTGATGGCAGTGAGAAAGGATTTAAGCCAGGCCAAGGCAGTTCCTGCGATTCCAAGCTCACTGAGCCTGTGGACCAGTGTCGAGTGGTTGACGGTGTCGAAGGCCGCGCTCAGGTCCAGGAGGATCACTGCCACTGATCCTCCTGAGTCCATGATTTTTCTTGCCTCTTCGACAACCGCCAATATCGCAGTTTCTGTGCTCTGGCCGGGCATAAATCCGGTCTGAGATGGCTCCAGGAGCCCGTTGGTTTCAAGATGGTGGGATAAGCTGTAATTGACGTATTTCTCAACTATTTTACTTATGCCTGGGAGCAGGGAGATCGGTCTGTAATTGCCAAGTTCCATAGGGTCCAGGTGTGATTTTTTAATCAGTGCTTTCACCGTTGCTTTTTTCCAGTTAGGGGGAACGATGCCGTGGGCGAGTGAGATGTTAATCAGTTTTGTCAGGTATGGAAGAATGGTGGGCGCTACTAATTTGAGGATGTTGAGTGGTGCGGGGTCGGTGGGGCAACCACTTTTAATAGAGTTGAGTATAGGAAGGAGGGTGTCCATTGTCAGGGGAGTGAAGTGTGACAATTGACATGCTGAAGCAAGGTGTGTACGACCGGGCTGATCGACAGAGGAGGCGTCCGAAGTGGGCGGTGGAAGGGAGTTGATGATGTTTGTTATTTTCAAATTAAAAAATTCTGCAAGTTCGTTGCAATGGGTAGCTGACGCTTCTACTAAGGGCGGAGGCTCCGGTACTTTGAGAAGTTTCTTAGCTATCTGAAACGTTTCCCGGGATGAGTTGGTGGATGATCTGATTTTCTCCTCAAAGTAATTGACTTGGGCGGCTTTAAGGGCTTTTTTATAGTTAAGAAGGGTTCTTTTATATTCAGTTTTTTTTGTGGGATCGAAATTTTTTCTCCAGTCTCTTTCTGATCTCTTGCATGCTTTCTTTAGAAGCCGCATTTCCTGGGGTGAACCATGGGGAGATGGCTTTACCCCTTGGTTTACCAAAGGGTTTTTTAGGAAGTGTTCTTTCTAGTGTCTCTCCTATCCAAGTTGAAAACTCTGAGTCCGCGTGAATGGGGTTGGTGTCAAGTTTAGGGGGGGATCATTCTAGCTGGAGTTTCCATTTTTCTGGATCTAATTTGGACCAGGAGCGCGTAGGCTTTTTAGGTAGGGTTGTGAAGTGAGGGGTGGGAGTCAGCTGCCAGTTTAATGGGACTAAAAAATGGTCAGTCCAAGGTAGCGGGATTGGGTCCAGGACAGTAAGATCGTTAATGTTGGAGAAGATCGGGTCCAGCAAGTGGCCCAGTGAATGGGTGGGTAGTTGACTTAGTAGCTTTAATTGGAGGATTTCGAGGTCTGCTATTAGGTCAGCGGCTGGTTTGGCTTCCTTTTTATCAAAATGGATGTTTAGATCGCCTAGAATCATACAGGTGGAATGCGTGGCGGCCAGTGTGTAAGTGTGTTCCAAAAGAGATTCACCAAACTGGCCTAGGGATCCTGGAGGGCGGTAGATGAGAAGACCTGATACGGATCTGCATGGGGAAACTTGGATTGAGAACAGGACATTTTCGCAGTCTAGGAGAGGACTGCCTTACAGTCGGCAGGAAAGATGATCTTTGTAAATTATGGCGACACCCCCACCCTTCCCTTTAGAGCGGTCAATGTGGTGGATAAGGAAGCCCGGGGGTAGGGAATTTACAATATCAGGGTCAGAGTCCGGTCCTAGCCAGGTTTCGGTTAGAAGGAGAGCGTCAAGTTCATGGTTTTCCAGCAGTTGGTAGATTTCCAGAGAGTGCTTGGGAAGGGATCTACAGTTGATCAGAGCCATGCGCATTGTGATGGGGGTGGGTTTTCAGGCATGGTGGGTGTGAGTTTATACGGGCAGTGGGAGCAGCGCTTAAGGGGGTGTTCCCTGGGTACGGAGTGTAGACAGGGGCCCTTCAACTCTCTGTTAAGGTGTAGTAGTGCATCCCTTGAGTATCTGCGCGTGGGGTAGATGGTGTTATCTATAGTGGTCGGCTCTGAGCTCTGCCTAGCGCGGACGAGCGCAGACGAGCTTGCCTTAAGCGCGCCTTCGGCGTGCCATCGTCGCGCCCTCTGCGCTCGTCCGCTGCGCTTCCGGCAGAGACACATAATTTATGGTTGATGGTATGGGCGTTGGGGGGGGGGGGCGTGGCCCTTCAACAATTCATTAATGTATTAACTCATTTTACTCTATACTTACACAAACACACATCACTCACTCATTCTCCCTTGCACTCTATCACCCAATCAATCATTGTTTCATTGTCACATTCACCTGCACACCACCCTACATAACCACGTACGTACGTATGCACACATACACACAGATACGCACGCACACATATAAATCACTGATTCATCAACTTCATGTATAAAATACTCTGACCATTGGCTCTACAATTGCGTGTTTAAGAGATGCGATGCCCTTTATTCAGCTATTCTCTAGTAGCAATAGAATGACAGGTTGCTCTCAGCCCAGCTCATTAAATGCCAGAGCTGTAGTCCTGGCATGCACCCCGACTTGCTTTAAGTGAAACTTAAAGTTCTGCCAAGACGAAACACGCCGCCTCTCCTTCTTATAAACAACTCCATGTGTTTTTTTTTATTCTTTCTTAACTACTGTTTGGGTTGTCTGATTCAGGAAGGTTATGTATACACCAAAAAACAAAGGCGCACCGCTGAGTACTTTTAATTTTTCAAACCTAGTTCTGCACCTCACTTAATGAACAGGGCTCTGGCTGTTTGAATGAGCTGTTTGTTAGAGATTATGTCTTTATTTGGGGCCTGGGAACTTTTTCCATGCAGCGGTCATGCCATGCATGTATATCTTGGGAGCAGGGCTCTTTTCTATTTAAGTCATGCTTGGCCATGGAACACTATACTTCTTATGTCCTGACTCGTTCTTTGACAGTTTAATGTTCCCTAATTCTGCCTTTTATGGATCTGTGCTCTCTCGACATGTGCCATCTTGCACCGGCGTGTAAAACAGACACTGCCCACGTGCTTTGGCAATTAACAAATGACTTTGTTTATATTTCACTCTGTCTGCTTAGGGCTGTTTAAATACACTGGTATTAAAGGTAGCTCTTTAAAAATGGATTGGATGCAGTCCTCGGGAGTTGAAAGGAGGCCAGGCGTTCCAAAGTTTCCAATTGCGTATGTCTGGAGGGGCCTCAGCTGTTTCCCAGACGGGTTGTGATTGTGATGTAACTGTGAGCTACTGCACGAGAAAGAATGGAATCTTTATGTGGTTCACTAAATTAATGTGCCTTTATTCGGTAATTATTACAGATGGCCCTTCTACAAAGAAAAGGCTCTGCCTATTATCCCACCAACCTGTTATCACACACTCCTATAGTCCTTGTAATTCGTAGGGTTTTAGAAACCCTTTGGGGTAAAAGCGTCCACAGAACATTTCACAAAGGCGAGGATCACCTCACAGTATTCTATATAGCTTGCATTCAGATATGTTCTTATCCATCACAGATCTTAAATTAATAAAAGTACACGTCATTCATTTTATACTTCGAGAAACAAAACAAACGAATTGAACAACAACATAAACCATATCTATAAATACCTCTGCTAATCTGTGGTCTTTTCCTTATATTGGAAGCTAGTTACTTATCCTGAGGTGCCAACTTCCAATTTTTAGCTGTTGGCCTCTCAGATTGTCCAAGTGACATTAGAGGAAGTGAATTCCACAGGAAGCGGTCATCTGATATGTGGCACAGCAGACAAGACCCGATAGACGTAGGAATGTGGTGAGGGCCTGCGCGCTATACATGGCTTCTCCAGACAGTTAGACTTAGCTATTGAAAGACACACCATGTGAGGAGGAACAGGTGCCCTTTCCCAGCAAATCATGCAAAACAGGTAGGTGGCCTCTGTTTACGATGCTTCCATCACGCACCACAATGCAATTAAGAGAGAGTTGGGGGCAATCTGGGATAAGTTGTCATTTGGCCCACGAGAATTGGCTGTATTTTCCTTTATCCTCAGACACAGATAGGTATGTCAGACAGTCTTAAACTAACCGATGATCACAAAAAGTCCTAGAAGATGAACTGGGCTGAGAAAAGGGGTGTGGAGGGGTGTGTATGTGTGTGTGTGTGTGTGTGGGGGGGGTAGTTAGGTATGGAATCGAGACTTACCTGGAATCAAGCCAGCAGAGTTCCTGACTACAGGACCTCTTCTTTATTGAACAATGACCTAAATTCCTGCGTCTTTCAAGTTTTTGCGGTAGGCAGGCAAAATATCGAGTTTTAAATATCGACATACAATAATGTCGATGTTTAAATATCGAAGGGACATAATATAGAAGGTAAGTTATATCGATATGTTTAATATCGATGATAGAAATATCTATGTTACTAATATCGATGTTAGTAATATCTATGTTACTAATATCGATGTTACTAATATCGATTTTTGTATGATTTTTATGTATATCATTATGTATTTATTATGTAATTAATTTTTATTTATGTAATTTAAATACATTTTGTATTTTAGTACCGTAGCGGGTTCTGGGTTTATAGGGGAATAGGGTGGGAAGTAATTTAATTATAGTAAATTAATTATTAGTTATTAGGAATTATAAATTAATTTTAATTAATTGGTAATTAATTTTTATTAATTGGTAATTCATTTTTATTAATTGATTAATTGATAATTATGTTCTGTAGCTGGTTCTGGGTTTATAGGGGAATAGGGTGGGGAGTAATTTAATTATAATAAATTAATTATTAATTATTAGGAATAATACATTTCTAATTAATTTTTATTAATTGGTAATTAATTTTAATTAATTGATAATTATGTTCTGTAGCGAGTTATGGGTTTATAGGGGAATAGGGTGGGAAGTAATTTATTTATAGTACATTAATTATTAATTATTAGGAATTATAAATTATTTTAAGTAATTGGTAATTATTTTGAATTTTAATTAATTGATTAATTGATAATTATGTTCTGTAGCGGGTTATGGGTTTATAGGGGCATAGGGTGGGAAGTAATTTAATTGTAATTAGGTAATAATTTATTTTAATTAATTGTTTTGTAAATTATATTATTGTTAATTAATGTGTAATTTATTATTATTAATTGGTATTTATTGCTAATTCATTTTTACTTAATTATTTATTGCTAATTATGTATTGGTATTTGTAAATAGTTTATATTTATTTAATAATTAATTTTTGTATTATTTTAAATTATTAATTTCTTTATAAGTATGTTGTTTTTACCTTGTACGCTATTCAATACTTTCCTTACTGTTGCACTCTCTGGAGTTGGAATAGTAATTTTTATTGGGGAAACATGCATGGGGAAACATGCTTTTCCACGGCGGGTTTTCCGCTGTGGAAAAGCATGTGGTCTTTGGCGTTTGGGGGCCCGTTGCGGGCCCCCAGGGTGTCGGGTGGGTACTTATGGTAACCCCCAGCATTTACATGCACAAAGCGGCAGGCACCGCGCGTGCCTGCCGCTTTGTGCATGTAAATGTTAAACATGCATTTTTAACCTTGCAGCGGGTGCTGCTTCAAGCAGCACCCGCCGCAATGTTAAAAATACAGGATGTGACCGCCAGGGTGGCCGTCACATCCTAATTTGCACGGAGGGACCGCCGCTGCCCCTGCAGACGGTCCCTCCACCTCTGGGGTGGCGGACGGACCTGCGTCCGTCCGCCATCCTAATAGGCCCCTAAATTAGGTCAATATCAATCACAAATTTACAAACTCATATATGTTTACTGAATGTACAGTATTCAGACCTGTTGTGATCATGGCAGAAAATTGGAGTCCTGAAAAAATTGGGCCAGTCAGACTGGCGAATATGGAAGACGGTGCGAAGAGTGAGGGGTGAAGTTCAGTCAACACGTTAGTGACCCTCTACCCCAGGATTGTAATGGCTTTATTCTCAATGTGACATTTTCCTCTTTTCATGGCCCATCCTCTTACAATCCTTTTGGTTACGTCCTCTCGCTCAGAACCCCAAGATCATTTCCCTGAAGTGCCTCATAAACTTTTAGTGAAAGACTTGCACCTTGCCTAAGTTTTTGTCTATCATGTTCAATAGAAACCGACTGTATTTCCCCATCTCTGCTGCAATCCGTGTGTGTGCGTGTCTCTCTCTCTCTCACCCTAATTCCCTGAAAATCATTCTAAGCCGGTCAGTAAGCTCCAATGGCAGAAGGTTCTAAAGATCTCTCCATTCACAATTTTGTCAACTTAAGGAACCCCACCCTCTGTGAATAATACAGAAAATTATTGAAAGTAATGTTCAATGCAAACACAATGTTGCTTCTCAAACAGTGTAATGCCATACCCTTAACACCTTTAACATCCACGGGTTAGTGTTCAACAATCTGCTTACAAGTAAGACCACTACCTAGTTGTCAACTACAAACATCACTCCCTGATTAGCCCATTCTGCATCTTCATGTGTACTCGTATTAGTATCTACCAAAAACATTAAAATACTATGGGCCATATGTAGGTAATCTCTATTTACCGATTCTTAAATACCGAATTTTACCGATTCTGTATTTAAGAATCGGTAAATAGTATGTAGGTAAACATTCGGTAAAGTTTACCGATTCGGTAATATTCGGTATTACTGATTCGGTATTTACCGATTCGGTAATTCCATTCATTTCTATGGGCCTGGAGGCCCTTAGGAATGAATGGGAAGCCATTCACTATATCGGTAATAGGGGGAGCATATTCAAGGGTGGCAGGGTGTCACATTGACACCCTGTTGCACCCCTTAATCGTGCATTTGTGCACATGTGGCACACATGCATGCCCTAAGGGCATGTATGTCTGCCACATGGTACCTTTAAAAAAAGCATAAAATTGCTTTTTTAAAGGTATTAGATATTTACCACCAACTTGTAGTTGGTGGTAAATAACGAATCCTTAAATCAAAAAGGCACTCACTTGAGAGCTCCCTACATAGGATTTAAGGATTCGGTAATTTACCAATTCGGTATTTTAAGAATTCGGTAATTTATCAAATTCCTTAAATTACCGAGTCGGTAAATTACCGAATCCTTAAATCCAGTCACCTACATTAGAAAAAGCGAAATACTGGTTGGTAACGGGAAATTTACCGATTTCTGGCCGTTACCGACCGTTATTAAGCTACCTACATATGGCCCTATACCATTTGCACCTCTCACCACCTGAGGGATCCATTACATAACACTACATTGGACATTCTGTGTGTGTCAAGCCTCCAGTGTAGGATTAAAAACACATTTGACATTTTACTAGCTTACTAATGAAATACACCTATGCACCATTGTGTTATTTGAGGAATCCGTTCCACACTTTGTAAATTAGTTCTGATATTCCTTTCACTGCCATTGTTCCGTAAATGGTCCTGCCAGGTAATATAATTTTATATCCAATATTATTGGGCCGCAGTAATTGCAGCAATTTTCTCAATTGATGTTTTTATGGTGGCAACCTCAGACCTATAAGGACTTGAGTTGTTCATGTGTGACTCAGGTCATTGTACAGCAACGCAGGTGCTTAACTAGAATTTACAAAGCCCAGCACAGGGTGTTTTTTGCCAGCTTGTGTGGCTTTGTGAAGAAATTCAATACCTCTTTGGATTGTTTTAGTGCAGGAAGGTACCTCTTTCTTGCACAAAAAAACATCCTGCCCGTAACGCAGGCATCCACTCCTACACTGTAGGTGGTTACTTCCTAGCAACCTAACAGATGTCCTTCTGATCCCCTCCTTCTCATTGGCCTTGGAACTGTATATGGAAATACTCCATTTTAGGAAAACCTCTGTGAGCATGGGAATGTGACACTGCAGCGTTCCAATTTCGGGATCAACTAGGTCTCACTTGCCTACCTTTGGTTAGCGCAGACCTTTACTACCTAGTGAAAAGTGTCCATGCATCTTGGGTGATTTGATTTATTTGTCCCCCAGAACTGTGTATACAACTTCTGTGATTGTCCCTGTTCTAAAGGATTAGGACATACATTTTCTCTGCACTTGGCTAAAAGTAATCTCTTGTAGGACAGATCCTCTTTTGACATGGTTAGCATGCACTTTTTGCTTGATGCCTGATATAAGCCCGAACTGGTAACCAGGTTCCTTGTATTAGATCTCTTTCCCAAAACTGCTAACCAGGTAACCTGCTAACAGGTTCCCAGTGCCAGATCTCTTTCTCAAAACTGTACCACGATTGGCACAACTTCGGCTACCCCTGTAAGTCCCTAGTAAATGGTATCCCTGGTACCTAGGGTATGGTATCTGAAGAGGGTCCACTGGGGCTACAACAAATTGTCCACTGGGGCTGCAACAAATTGTGCTCCCCAAGAACCCCTCACTAAGTCTATGCAAACTGCCATTGTAGGCTGTGTGTCTTGGTGCAGAGAAAATCAGAAGAGTCAACATGGCACATAGCCCTGTGTGCCATGCCCCCATACACTGCATTCGGTGTAGGTAAAGTCACTCTTGCTGCAGGCCTAACAGCTCTAAGGCAGGGTGCACTTTATCCCATGTGTAGACATATATCCATGAGCAGATATGACTCCACAATATCTGCGCCATTCTTGGATATTGTAAGTGCACAAGGAAGCCGTAGAGAATACATGGGCTGGAAACTTGTCATTACGGGTTTCCTAGCTCCATGATGGCTACCCTAAGATGTTTGGTACCAAGCATCTTGTCTTAATAAGACAATGAGAGATGAGTGCTGCTTGGCTGGAATCATAATCTCAATCCTGTTTCTGTTCACTCACTAACACTAAGATGCCTATTTGAGCATGCAAGTGCCCTATAAGAACATTAACATAAATCTTCACTGATGCCAGTGTTTTTTTTTTAAATAATTGCACACAGGAGACCCTTAAGAGGGTCCCCTCAAAAACTACCAAGCACTGGCCTGCCACCACGCAACATGTTTCTGAACTCATGCGGTGACAGCCTGTGCTCTCAGAGGCCCAAAACAAAGCCTGCTCTGGGCAGTGGTGCTTCACACATCCTCCCAGACCTGAATGATCTTCTATAACGGGAAACTTCAAAGGCAGTGCCACATTTGAAGTTCAACTCAGGCTTCCCCAGATATTGGGGGATGCCAAACCCCCGCCCTGCACCACAATTGGCTGGAAGACAGGTGGGATAATTAGTTAGATGAGAAGGAGAGTCCACATTCAGCCAGCACCACCCCTGAGGTGTGGCAGGCGATGTACTACTACTTTTGAATATCCACCATCTTGAAATGGTGGGAAAATAACCTATGAGAGCTAGGGTAGTGCCGCGCCTCACAGGAAGTGATCACTTAGACGGTGTAGATACCCTGAAGGTAGGTAGCCCATTGGCTACTACCTGCATCCCACTGTAACGCCCCTAAAATTTGTATTTAGGTGGCATCCCTGGACCATGATCCTTAAATTCAAAGGACTCAAAGCTGAAACGGACCAAGAAGAGCTGCTACCTGGAAACTAAGGCCCTGCTGCAGAAAAAGTGGCACCAAACTGACTGCTGCCTGAAGGACTCGACAATCTTGGTGTGATGCGTTGTCTTGCCACTGTGAGGACTCCAAGGAAGCCGGAGCACCTTCAATCGTTGACAAATCACCAAAGAGCCTCCCTTGGAGCAGAGGCTTCCCTGCGACAGCAGGCACCAAACGACAGGCTCCGGCTAACAGACTTGCTGCTCCCCAGTGACTCCGATCTAATACCCAGACCAAAAGTGGTAGTTCAGCTCTGAAGGAGCATATCTGTCTCCCCACCAAGTTTGGGGAAACCAGGACCTACTACAGCCATGCTACACCAATACCTGTGGTACTAGACTTCCTGCAACCTGCACCAAGATGAAGAGTCCACCCCAGACTCTGACTGCCCCAGAAGCAAGCACCTGTTGAGGAATGTCAAGACCCCTCAGACCCACGTCCTGAGTGGAACAGCTGTCCTGAATTCACCTCTCCAAGTTGCCTGCTCCTGATCTTGATGCACGCTGCCCGGCAGACCTATCTGCTCTGCACCCAGCCCCACTAACCCTGTTAATGATGATCCAGCTGTGCTTTTGTGGTTCTGAGGCCCTTGTGATCGGCTCTCTCGAGTGGGCCCCCTCTGACCTACCTGTAAGTCCCCTTGTGTAGTGTGTTTTCAAGTGGCACCCTCTCCTGTACCACACCAGCTACCAAATACTTCAGCACCCTGCTCCTGGACGAATCCAGAATGCTCCTGAGAATCTACTGGTGGAACATTGGATCTGGCCTTGCTAACTACCGAAATCCAAGAGGTGATCCTTGAAAATCGACTGTCTTTTTCCCTATTGACTTAAATGGTGTGGATTGCGCATAAATGTGATTGATTTTTCAAACTCACAAAATTCATAACTTTAAAAGTACTTACTTTAGAACCAAGTTCTTGGTCAGAAACATATATAAAAATCGTTATTAATTTTGAAAATTGGTCTTGAGTTTATTCTTGAGTGTTTGCCTCTTTCATTGCCTCTGTGAGTACAACTAATGCCTTGCACTAACCCCTGATAAGCATAACTGCGTGTCCATATTAATCCAAATAGAGTGTTAGTATTATCTACTTTTCCTTTTGTAAACCAATAAGGGACTCACTGGACTATCAGCACAGTGTACTTCGTTTAAGTAGAGAGCCAGCTTCCTGTACTGGTAGATCAGTGGTGGGTCTATGACTTTGCATTTGCTGATAACACTCTGGTATTAACTGACTACAAGAGTGAATTCAAAAACTTTCTTTACACCAGCTGTTTTTTTTCAATTGGTCTGATTTTCCAAATTTCTAAAATTTATTGCTTTAGCCTTTGCTAAGTCCCTGAAAATAAGTGGTTAAAAATGTAATAGTCTTTTTACATTGATCAGGTCAAAGTATTTATGTTTAGGTTTTTTCTGCTCCAAAAAGATCCCAACTTTAATAAAAATATTGAGTGATACTGATAACCAGGTTCAGGAGCTGAACCTGACCCCTTAGATGGACCTGTCCTATGGCAGGTTAAAGGTCTCAGTAAGGGTTATGGTATCAAAACCAGCTCTCATGCTACCATAGATAATCTTAGAAGGTTTTTGCAGCATTTGAGAGAGACAACCCCAGCCTAGTAGCTGAAACCAATGAGGATGAGCCTTCTGAAGAAAATCCTGCAAAAGATGTGATAGAACCCCCTTCAGAAACAGAGGCTGAACCCTCAGAGGAGGAACTCATGCTGGAAAGGTTGGCCAGAAAATTGAACTTAGAAGCTCAATTCCTGGACATAGAAAGACAAACAAAAGAGATAGGCTTAGAGCCAATCTTTGGTGGCAGCAAATATGTAAATAGGCAGCGAGATGATTCCTTTAACTCAAAACTCCTCAAAGGGATTGTTCCTAAAAACTCAGATGGTGATGACATCACCAAATGGGTCACCACTTTTGAAAGAGCGTGCGTAGCTAGGAAAGTAGCCTGAAAACAAGTGGGCTTTCTCTTGTGGGAACTATTCCCAGGAAAATTTAGAGATAGACTCCTGACCTTGAATGAGAAATATGCTGAGTCCTGTGACCTCATTACGGGTACCCTGATTGAGTTTTTCTAGTCGGTGAGTCCAAAACCCTCAGAGTCAGTCCTGGGTCGAATTTGTTGAATTTTCAGTGAAAACACTAGGTTGTTGATTAATTGGTAACAATGTGCTTGACTATGAAGGGCTTTACAATTTTACCATCAAAGAGAATCTACTAAGTAGTTACTACAATGTGAAGTTACATCAGCATCTGGTAGACCTAGGTCCACTTTCTCCTCTAGAGCTGGGAAAGAAGACAGACTACTGTGACGAAATATGGGTAACCAAAACGATCACTGGTGGGGGTGACCAAAATAAAGAGTCATACCAGACCCCACAAAAGGCTTGGTGTCATGATTGTAAGGCCCTTGGACACTAAACAGAGACCCTAGCTGTAAATCCAAAAATCTGATGACTCACTACTGCATTTACTGAAGATATGTGCTCCAGCACATCTCCACTAAATGCAGTAGTGAGTCTCCAGAAGGAATCACAGGTAAGCCCTGCCAATGTCAAGGTGTTCACTGAGGCAACTCTAGTCTCATAGAGAGGGGTGGATATACCTACCCTGGCTGCAACCTGGAGAGATACAGACAAGAGGCACATATCAATGGGGTTAGAGTGGATGTTCTGAGCGACACTGGTACCAGTGTCAACGTGGTGGCTAAGCAACTGGTGTCCCTAAACCAATATTTGCTTGGTGAGACCTATACAGTACTCAACGCTGACAATCAGGCTAAGGTGCATCCACTGGCACTGGTGTCCTTAGCTTGGGGAGTGGTTACCCACCGCAAAAGGATAGTGGTGTCTTCTGTTATCCCTGTGCAGTGTCTACTTGACCACAATTTGGACTATTCAGCGTGGCCTGAGGTAGAAAAAAAAACCACACAGCAATGCCGGGAATACCTGAATGGGTGTGTGGGAAAACCAGAGCACCGTGTAGAAACCATGGTAAAAAAGAGGGGTTGGGTCCTGAAATTATGGACCAGTCCTCCAAGAGAAAGGGCAAGAAGTCTGGGAATTCAGCTTCTATTCAGATACCAGATCAAGTCTCCTCTACTCTGGGAGGAGACTTTTCAGCCCCATGGGGAACTGAGCACCAGAGCCTTTGGGCCCAAGGGGACCAACCTGGGCAGAAGGCATGGAATTTCGAGCCTGTGGCACCTAGGGCCCTCCAAGACAAATAGACTGGGCCCTACCCTATCCTTGAAAAACAGGGAGGTCACCTTTTTGGTTGACCTTGGCACATGTAGGCACCTCAAGAGGGTCACACATGTAAACCGACTGAAACTTTTAATGACAGGGCTGACATGATCATGGTCACAAATGAGGATCAGGAAGCAGAGAGTGGACCTCTCCCAAACCTCCTCTCTCATAATCTTATAACCCTAAGGATGGATCAGTTGAAGGAGTGGACTGATTGCAGGCAAGTCTTAAATCAGTTTGCTGAGCTCTTCTCTCTGTCCCTTGGTTTTACTAACTGGTGTACATATGATGTGGACACTGGTGACAGCCTGCCTATCAAAAATACAATCTACAGACAGTCTGACTATGTCAAGGAGAGCATCAAGGCTTAAGTATGCAAGACGCTAGAAGTAGGTGTCATTGAACCCTCAGAAAGCCCCTACACCATCCCAGTTGGCTTAGTCCCCAAGTCTCATTCCTAGGGTGGAAAAGAAAAAATGTGATTTTATGTGGATATAGGGGCTTTATTGCAGTCACAAAAAGGGATGCACATCCGTGTCGAACAGGCCGGCATCCAGGGCCTGGCGCTGGCCTGGGTGAAATCTTTCCTTATGGGGAGATCCCAGTCCCTCAGCCTAGGTACATTTAGGGCCCCTAGGGAACATCTGCCTTGTGGGGTCCCTCAGGGCTCCTCTCTATCCCCTCTTCTTTTCAATCTCTATCTTCGCCCTCTTCTCTCTTCTCTGAGGCAGTGGGACGTCCGCGTCTTCAATTACGCGGACAACCTACAACTCATTTTCTCTCTAAACTCTCCTTCTTCTATTCCTACTTTTCAGGCAGTCATGTCCCATATCTTCCAGTGGATGTGTCAGAACCAGCTGAAATTGAACCCCGGTAAGACGGAGCTCCTCCTGCCGGGTAAGAGCGCCGTCCACTGGGGTCCATATTTCTGGCCGACAGAGCTTGGCTCTCCTCCCCCCCCGGTAACCTCGGTGAAAAGCCTCGGGGTCATTATTGACGCTGGGCTCTCTCTGGGGCCGCAGGTGGGGACAGTGGTTTCCTCCTGCATGTTCCAACTGCGCAGGATCAGGAAGGTGGCCTACCTTCTTACTCCCGATGCCTTGCTTCAAGTCATCATGGCCCTTGTTCTCTCCCGCCTGGATTTTTCAAATTCCATCTATTACGGCTTGCCCAAATGCTCCATCAATAGGTTGCAAGTCATCCAAAACCAGGCGGCGAGACTGGCCCTCGGGATTCCGAAGTGGCAGTCCGCCAAACCCCTCCTTATCAAGCTACACTGGCTCCCGGTTAGCCTAAGGGCTGCCTTCAAGGTTGGCTGTCTTATTTTCAAATCTCTCTCTGGTTCCTGTCCCGCCTTTCTGAAATCCCTGATCTGCCCCTACTGTCCCTCACGTAACCTTAGATCACTTCACTTACATCTTCTGGTGGTCCCTTCATTCAAACTCTGTAGATCTGGGGGGTCGAAGATTTGCTTTTCTCGGCCCCAAACTTTGGAACTCTCTCCCCCTCTCAGTTAGGACTTCCGGTACTCTGATTCAATTTCGCAAATCATTAAAAACCTGGCTTTTCCCACAATCCCGCTAAAATCCCTCTGTTCCCTCAGCACCCTTTCAGCGCCATGATACCTCCGGTGACAGTGCGCTATACAAAATTCCCTTAACATAACATAACATAACATTTCCTAGGGCTGATGAAATGACAAGTTGGGGGCAGTCTCATATCTGAATACTTTTGATCTCACATAAGGGCACTGGGAGATAGGTCTGACCCATGAAGCAAAGGAGAAATCAGTATTTTCAGCCCCAGATGGACGCTTCCAGTTTACTGTGATGCCCTTTGGACTGTAGAATGTCCCTGTCACACCTTACAGAGGTTAGGAATAAAGTCCTTGTTGGATTGGAATCCTTTAGTGCAGCATATCTGGATGATATTGCTATTTTTGGCTCCACCTGGCAGGATCACCTGATCCACCTTTGGAAGGCCCTGAAGGCTCTGCAGAATGCAGGTCTCACTATCAAGGCAAGTACCAGCTAGGGCATGGCAAGGTTGTATACTTGGGCCACCTTGTTGGTGTTGGCCGAGTTCAGCCCTTACAACCCAAAATCAATACCATTCTGGATTGGAAATCCCCAACCACCCATACTCAAGTCAGGACATTCCTTTGCTTGACTGGGTACTGCCGGATGTTTGTGCAGGGATATAGGTCCATTGTAACCCCCTCACAGAACCGACCTCCAAGAAAATGTCCAAAAAGGTTAACTGGAAATTTGAGCTGTCACCCTGACACCCTGAAGGAAGCAATGTGCTCAGTACCCATTCTAAAAGCTGCAGATTATACCGAGCAGTTCATAGTGCAGACAGATGCCTCTGAAGACGGGATAGGAGCCGTCCTATTCCAGACCAATGATGATGGCAATGATCAAACTGTTGCTTTCATAAGCAGGAAGATTCTCCCCAGAGAGAAGCACTGTAGTGCCATTGAGAGGGAAGCCTTTGTTGTGGTTTGGTCACTGAAGAATCTGAGTTCATACTTGTTTGGTTCTCCCTTCCTTGCCCAAACTGACCACAGACCTATCAGATGGGTCATACAAATGAAAGGTGAAAACACAACTGTTACGGTAGTTCATATCCCCATTGGGAATGGACTTTACAGTGGAACACAGATCTGGGACTGACCATGCCATTGCAGATGTCCTTTCCAGGTTCTTCCACTTAGACGATGAAGACCCCCTAGGGAATGCTTAGTTTTATCTACTTTTGTTTGGGGGTGATGTAGGAAAGAACCTCTTTTGACATTGTTAGCCTCCATGTTTTGCTTGATGCCTGATGTGATTTCGTACTGTAAGTGCGCTGGGTCCCTGCTAAACCGGTTCCCAGTGCCAGATCTCTTTCCCAAAATTGTACAACGATTGGCACAACTTCAGTCACCCCTGTAAGTCCCAATTAAATGGTACTCCTTATACCTAGGGCATGGGTACTGAAGAGGTTCTGCCATGCCTGCAGCACAAATTGTGCCACCCCAAAGACCCATCAGCAAGACTATGCAAACTGCCAATGCAGGCTGCGTGTCTTTGTAGAGAGAAAACCAAAGAGTCAACATGGCCCACAGCCATGTGTGTCATGCCCCTATACACTGCATGAGGTATAGGTAAGTCACCCCTAGACAGGGTGCACTATATCCCATATGTGAACATAGCTGCATGAGCAGATATGACCCTACAATGTCTGAGCCATTCGTGGCTATTTTAAGTGTGCAGGAAAGTCATAAAGAGAACATGGGCTAGATACTTGTCATTACGGGTTTGCTAGCTCCATGACGGCTTCACTGTCCCAAAAGATGTTTGGCACCAAACATCTTTTCCTAATAAATTCTCACTGATGCTAGTTTTTGATTACTGAACTAATACATTGCAGGGGGACCTTAGAGGGTCCTCTGAAAACCTACCCAGCATTGGTGTGGTCTCTGACCAGTCATAGCCAGCCTGCCACCAGCAGACACATTTCTGACCTCATGGGGTGAGAGCCCGCACTCTCAGAGGCCTGAAACTAAGCCTGCTGGGTGGAGGTGCTTCACAGTTCCTCCAACCCAGACTTGCCCAGATAGTGGGGGATGCCCACCTCCCTGTCCTGCTCTACATTTGGTGGGAGGACAGGTGTGAATATTAGTTAGATGAGAGGAGTGTCCACATGCAGCAAGCACCACCCCTAAGGTGTGGCAGGCGATGTAGAAACTATTTTTTTAAATCCACCATCTGGTGGGAAAATAAACTATCAGTCTTGAACACAGCACCCAGGCCAAAAGTGATACTCTAACTCTAAAGGATCAGATATGCCCCCGACCCCCACCACGTTTGGGTACACTAATGCCAGAGGTACTTGGACCTCCTGCAACCTGCACTGAGACAAAGAGCCCACTTCAGACTCCTACTGCCCCGGAAGCAAGCACCTGCCAAGGGACTTCGAGACCCCTGAGAGACATGTCATGAGTGGCCCAGCTATACTAAAATTGCCTCATCAAGTTGCCTGCTCCTGTCCACGAGGACATCTTGATGCATGCTGCCTGGTTGTTCTATCTGCTCTGCACCCAGCTGGACTAGCACTGATAACGTTGATCCAGCTGTACTCCCATGGCCCTGAGGCCCTTGCGACCTGCTCTCTTGAGTGGGCCCCACTCGGACGTACCTGTAAGTCCACCTTAAGCAGTGCGCTTTCAAGTGCCCATCTCCTGTAGCACACCAGCTACCAAAGGCATCAGCACCCTACTCCTAGACTGATCCAAGGAAGCTTCAGAATATCCGCTGGTGGAACATTGGACCTGGCCTTGCTAATTACTGAAATCCAAGAGGTGAACCTTTGAAAGTCAACTTTGAAAGTCAACAGTAAGATTTTAATACACATTTTTGTTTTTTCCCCATTGACTTCTATGATGTGCAATTGCTCACAAATGTGATTGATTTTGCAAATTCTAGTCATAACTTTAAAAGTAATATTTATGTAAATTGGTCTCACATTTTTTCTTGAGTGTGTGTCTCAAATCAAATCAAATCAAAATAAGCTTTATTCGATATACGCAAAGGATATCATGAATATGGGACATGGACTTTTCTTTAATCCCTTGCTACATGCCATGGAAAAAGTTTTGCCAATATTCACTTTCAGACCCCTTTCGTGCATAAAATTAGAGAAAGCGGTGACTGCTCTTTGTAGGCCCAGGCGTGTTTGAGATAAAATAGCTGCATCGTCGGCATACAACAATATTGGTACAGCGTGTCCTCCCACTTTCGGATAATCACATTCGATGTTTTTCAGGTGATCTCCAATAGCATTTATATAGAGAGAGAAAAGCAGGGGGGCTAATATGCACCCCTGCCTCACCCTTCTGGTGATGGTAAACCTTGGAGAGCACTCCCCCCTCAGGCCAAAACGCACCCTGGCCCCCGCTTCTCTGTACAAATTCTTGATAAAGTCAAGGATAGATGGATTTATCCCCAGCTGCTCAAGAATCTTCCATAACTGATCATGTACCACACAGTCAAAAGCGGAGGTTAGATCTATATATGTCACGTAAAGGTTGCCCCAGTGTGTGTCTCATTTATTGCCTTTGTGAGTTCAACAAATGCTTAGCCTTACAATCTGATAAGTCTAACTGCTGGCCCACACTACCCCAACTAGAGCATTAGTATTATCTACTTTTGACTCTGCTACCCAATAATGGAATCGCTGGACTTTCTGCTGAGTGTACTTCATTTTAGTACACTATGTGGAGAGCCAGCTTCCTACATCTCTTATCACCACTTTGAGTTGCAACATGTATATAGGGGCATCGTAAGTATTTACAATGAGACGCATGCCTCTTTTGGCTATTCCATAAAGACATCCTTGGTGAAAATGAGAGTGATAAGCTCTCAAGGTGTGATATTGAGAAATACCAAACTCATTCATTTCTCTGGCTTGTGTATCTTTGTTCTGGGTGTTGAGCAACACGCATCCTACACTCTGCAATTTGCCGACTAAAGTCTGCATTCTTTGTGTGCTCTTAGCTTGAGATGTACATTTGTTGGATTGGCAATGTCCCCTGCATGGTAAACAGTTGTGTTTGCATGCCGAGTTAGTGTATTTAGTATTCTAATTCTTCATTTTGGTACTGGTGTCACCCTAATGTAGTGTGCCTGCAGAGGTCTAGACCTAACCTTTGACATGAGTACGGTCCTACTCTTGTCCCGTGACCAGGATGGTACAACAAGCATGCCCTCATTGACTGACACTGGACTAATGTCCCAGTCACCGATTTAGCACATAGAGCAGTGGTGGCAGCGTACCATGATTTGAGAATCAATCGGGTGACCTGCCATTTTATCTCTGTCACTAGAGTGGAGGCCTACTAGCCCACTCATGTAAAGTTCTACTTCTATGTGTTTACCTAGTTCTTAGCACTAACATCCCAAGAGTATGTTGTGCATTTTAATTAATGCAGCCTGCGTAGTACATGCATGTTGTATTTGAATGAGTAATGGAAGTCTGTGGGATTAATTCTGTATAACCCACGCCTGACCTTTGAACAAGATAGAGATCAGGTTTTTTTGCAGAAAGTGGAAGTGTGTTGCTCACATTCCTGATGTTGCAAGGAGGAGATCTACACAGTAAAGTGATGGGAGGGAAGATAGGGCTCCTTTAGAAATTCAATTAGATATTTTGCTAGCAAGGCACTGCTGAATAGTCTTTCTGAAGACTACCATTTTGTTGAAGTGGGTTGGACTGCAGATTCTGTTGTGGAAAGATGAGGAAACCTTTAGGTGATGTCTGGTCTTTCATCTTTCCTTGAATACTCCTTCAGTTGACTAATGACATCCATGAGCAGAAACCTTCCACTTATTTGTGACTCTGTTATGGGTGATCTAGGTTGGAATCTACCATGCTGTGAGAAGCATAACAAAAAGGCTGTGTCTAGTGCACATCCTGCAAAGAACGCTCAAATGGAGAACCACCTAAAACTGATTATACAGTTGCAAACAATGAGTACACATCTCCTGCTGAATTTTGAGAATAGATGTGGGGCCTCGTTACCCTACTTCTTAATCCAGTTCCAAGTCTTCTATGAAAAGAGTGTCCTGTAGAGTACTCAAAGGACGTCTGTACAGCCAAGGCTGGTGACTGCATGACAGATAGTTGAGCTGAGGGGATATCATCTGAGTTTGGATCTCTTGTTGGAGGAGCTGTTCACATGTTCTGAGGAGCCTTGATGCCTGCATGCCTACTGGGAGAGATGGAATCTGTCAATCCTACAGAGGGAGTGTCTATTCCGGGGGAATGAGGTGTCCTAGGTCTCTGTGGGGCAGTCAGAAGAGAGAGAAGAAGGAGAGCGATCAGAGGTATCTCAGTGTTGGCAGCCCTCTGATCTTTCCACACTGGTTCCTATTGGGGGCCAAGTCTATTATGACCGCAATTGCAGAGGCCCACTGGGGCTGTGATTGTGTGTCAGACCTAGCCTGTGTAGGGCTGCAACTGCCAGTGGAAGAGTTAATCTGCGCACAGCCTTGCCTGCTAAAGTTGACTGGCCACACCTGCTCAGTGTTGTGATTAGGCTCTGTGAGGTTACAATTGGTCTTTGTTGCGATTGGCCTATGCATGGCTGTGACGTCCCAGTGTTGTCATCTGCCTGTGCAAGATGGCGACTGCCCAGACTGGTCAGCCCATGAAGGGGCTGCAGCTGCCAGTCCTACTTGTCCTCTGCAGGGTTACATCTGCCGAGGTTGGGACCAGCCAGAAGAGGATGCACCCGCAAGTACCATCTGGCCCAATTGTGCCCTGGCAAGGACTTCATCTGTGGCATGAGCTCATCGCCAAGACATCTACTGCAGAGATATACCCAGTGTTGGTCCGATATGACTGCATTAATGAAGGACTCCTCATATCAACTTAAAGATGATGAAAAAAGAGTATTATCAAAAGGATTAGGTTTTGTTCCTACCAATCAACATAATGCTTTCAAAATCAAGACGGAACTCTATGCCTTCTTCCGGAAGATCCGCTTGAAATATTTCTTCAGGAACTCCGACATTAACACAAAGAAGTCAGTCCGGGACTTAGGATTCCATCAACATTCTTTCCACCGACCTATGCAATGTCTAATACCGTACTCACATATGCGAACATGGTGGCCAAGGATGTTTTCAAACTATTAGGCACCTACAAACATTGTGCCCAAAATATCAGCAAACCAGAAAGGGCGGCGATTATGAGTCTGAAGAATAACACCGAAATTGTGATAAAGTCGGCAGACAAGGGCGGAGAAATAGTTATTCAGGATACCACAGCCTACAGAACTGAAATCCAAAGACAACTGCAAGATGGGATCAGCTATGCCCGCCTACGAACTGACCCTTCAAAAGATTTGGCCGCAGAAATCTTGATCCTCACAACCGAGGCACTTGAACAGGGCTTCTTGAAGAAACAGGAGTTTGAATTTCTGAATCAACAACACCCACATCTGGCAACGATTAATACACTACCGAAAATCCACAAGGATTTGTCCAACCCACCGTGCAGACCGATAGTATCAGGCTGTGGGTCTCTGATGGAACCCCTCTGCAAATACATTGACTATTTTCAAAACCCCATAGCAGAGAACACCACCGCATACCTTAGGGACACAATGCAGAAAATCAATCTGATCGACCAACACCCTTATAACCCGACACAACAATTGCTAGTAACATGCGATGTGGTTTCCTTGTACACCAGTATTCCGCAAGATCCGGCACAAGAGGCCATGATGCAATACCTTGACAGACAGCAGACACCGATGGAAGTACCAACTAGATTCATCATAGATCTACTAACCATAGCAATGAAGAAGAATTTCTGCATCTTTCAAGGTCATCACTATATCCAGACGAAAGGAGTGGCGATGGGGGCAGCCTTCGCCCCCGATCTGGCGATTATTTACATGGACCATTTTGAACAGTCATTCATTTTCTCAAATAATCCCTACCACCAGAAAATAGACCTATGGATAAGATATATAGACGATGTCTTGATGATATGGACGGGAACTGAAACGGAGCCCTCACTCTTTCACACTTGGATGAACAACTGTGACCCAGATATAAAATTCACCAAGCAGTCACATCCCACAGAAATCGCTTTTCTGGACATCAGGATTTGCCATGACAACAATGAACTGATTACCACCCTTTACCGAAAACCTACGGAAAGGAACTCATTGCCGAGAGCTTTACGAGATAACCTGCCTGTCGGCCAGTTTCTTAGGATCAAACGGAATTGCTCCAAGAAATCTGACTACATGACAGAATCAGACATCCTGGGAGCAAGACTCTTAGCCAGGGGCTATCCAAGAAGGATGATCGGAAGAGCCCAGAAGAGGGCATGGTTCAGCCCGCGTGATGATCTTCTAAAACCAAGAGATCGACAGGATCTGTCAATAAAGAGACTAATCTGTGTCACCACCTTTTCGACAAGGAGCAACGCCATAAAAAAAGTTATCAATAGACACTGGAGTCTGGTGGCTGAGGACATTCAGCAACAAGAACCACCTTTGCATGCCTTCGGAAAAGCCAAGAGCATAAAAGACCATGTGATTAATTATTTTCTTTCCAGTGACAATAACCCTACAATTCAATCAATGTGGAGCTTGCCTCTAATAAAGGGCCATCACAAATGCAGTAAGTGCAAAGCATGTGCAACCACCATACAGACAAAAACATTTGTATACAAACAACAAAAAATTGATTTACAGGCTTTTACAAACTGCAACTCATCAAATGTGATTTACATCATCTTATGTCCATGTGGCCAAATATATGTAGGTCAGACACAACAAAAGATCAAGATGAGAATTCTCCAACATCAAAGTCGGATAAGATGTCAAGTACAAGGAGCACCATTAGTTGAACATTTTATGAAGCAGGGCCATACACCGGAACAAATGCAGTGGCTGGTTCTGGAAAAGGCACAACTGGGCCCAAGGGGAGGCAACATCAGCAGTGTCCTCAATGTAAGAGAATCGAAATGGATGATTAAATTTGATTCAATCACACATGGGAGGAACGTACTCGATACCAGCAATGCACAACTGGCATGCCTGAGCTTTAGGTAATTTTGATTGCACCTTGCACGAACATTATCTCGCATTACTTGTATTTCCACTCCTGTTCTCAGTATTGTACGAAACTTAACAACTTTTAAACTTAACAACTTTTATTATAATTATAATCAATGTCGTTCCAGACCCAGACAAATATACTGTAAAAGCACTCCTGATGTATCTACATCCAGGTTGTGCCAGAGACTATTGAGCTTTTTTAAGTACACAATGTTCATGTGACAATATTTTTACTAATAAGTCTAGGATATCTTTTGTATGTCTACCAATTGAATATATAGTTTTCTATGTGAGTTGTTTACTAACATATATGATTCCTGCCAAATTCAACACACAGAGGTACAAAAAACAACCAGGGATTGCATTTCATGTAAGCTTACACGCATCAAGCTATGTAAATGAATTGTTACTTAGAAATACAATTTTTCGGTTTTATGTATGGTCATAGGCTGGGAACGGCCAATTAATTAGCCATCAACTGCCAAGGTATTTATTTTCCAACAATCCAAAATAATCACAGTATCTCTTTAATGTCTATGACTGCCGTACACGTCACGCCAAACCTCCAAAGTGCACGCTTTTGGCGTTGTATGCGTTATATGCTATTTAACATACAGCGCGCCGAGCGCGGCCTGTTCCTGACAGACGCGACAGAGAGCTCTTGCTGGTAATACGCTCCCTTCAGCTTTTCCGAGGCTTAGATGAGTTTTCGATGAAGGTAACACGCTCCCCTTTTTCCCTATTTAACTACTTTAGAGCCTATCGTTGTCTATGGCCATAGATCAGATCCCGCATACATTGTATTTGCTTTATTCGATAACATGACAGGCGCTGCAGAGTTTGTTTGTTTAAACAAGGGAGCATTCTTGTGAAGATCACGCCGCGGGTCGCACAAGGCCACCTCTTCAACCCTTGGTGGTCATTTTTTAGCTTTAAAAGCGCAATCAATATCATATTGACAGGATTGCAACATATGGACCCGGTTGTTTTTGGTTTAAAAATACACTTTTCCACTTTCATCCAGATTGTCACGGCTCGCTTCCCCATCGGCACTTAGACTGATACCTCTCCCAATCAAATATGTCTTCACGATGTTTTTCCTTTTACCGAGCCACATATTGTAAATCAACTGGCCCCGTCACGATGCGGGTTTCTTGTGCATATTAATGCCAGTGCTTGTGCCCTATGAAATTGATACACATTTCTTTTAAACTGCGACTTCAGCAGTTTTTAATGTTAGCTCCATGCATGCATTGATGTAGACCCACACCTGTAATACAATGTGTCTTTTTAACCACGGAAACGCTTGTCTCAAGCGTGTTTTCATGAACTGATCTTCTTAGTAAATTCTTTTGGAATGGTCGTCCTAGCTGGTTTTTGTTTCCTCTCCTCCCCAGATCCATTCTCGTTTCTTACCCTTGATTGGTTCGGGTGAACCATGTCCGTACACCGAGTGACTTGTCCATTGCCTTAGGCTCCACAGAAATAGGAACCGGGCACACCACGCAATTCAGAGGCAGTAAGTGTGGAGGATCTCCACCTTGGGTAATTCTATTACCAGACCTGTTAAATTTAGGCTAATGATCACCTTTCTTATTTAGGTGATATTCTCACTCCTGCCTCCGTGTGATGCGATTTGGTGAGCTAAGGAGCCCCCTCCCTCGACAACTGATCTGCGAGTGGCATCCCTTCCCACGCTGTTTCAATCCTGGTAATTTCTCTCATTATTAATCCATAACTCCAATTAATCATCATTTTCGGTCAGGGATTAATTCCATTCCCCCTTTTCTTTCCAGGTGTCACCCGTACGTTCTCCCACCTCACACCACGTGTCCTGAAGAAGACCCCAGCAGTAAGGTCCGAAATACCTACAGACATAGGGGTCGAAACATCATAACATTTGCCAATAGAGAATTGACAGTGATTAATTAACTGTGTTCCCAATTGCTATATGGCAGATATATACAATAACTGTGGACTTTGACTTTCTGGTATATGATCTATATGTACCAAAACTGCACGTGATATTTTGTCACCTCCACTGAACTTCCCTTCCATTCACTACCTAACATCCCTTCCTCTCCTCCCCTTGGCACCGCACTCTTTAAAGTGATACTGTGATTAAACAACATTGGTGATACATTGGTTTCCCCCTTTCGTGTGATTCTATGTTTTGTATTATCAAAATTTTAATATTTTTCTCTCCCGTCCACTACTAAGCCAGCAACACACTGGGACCACTTTTATATATATCGTCTTATACCCAGGTCCCAGTGATTCCGGGTTTACCCTTCTTTGTAACTAACAGCAATAGTATTAGGCAAAACCTTATGAAAATATAGTTCCACCAAAGCGAATGTTAAAAATATTTTGGCAGCGGGAAACTGATAGGAAAAGCGGATGAGTAACAAGCATTTGTAAATGCAGAAAAATATGCTACAGCCAATAGAAATGGAGGAAAGGTAAGTGGCACGGACAGGAACCAATGAAAAGCCTGTAAATCAATGCTCTTTTAAGTTTATAGTAAAAACAATAGATTTCTCAAGCACAACGCAAGCGCTGTGCAGACAAAACCTAAAAAGAGGGGACAAGAAAATCACCACCTAACTGTGCACCTAAAGTGCAAGCAAAATAAAAGCTATTTCTAAAGATAACTATTTCAAATTAAATTAAAAAAGCACTCTTTCAAAGATCTTTGTGACTGACCAGAAAGGAACTATTTTTAATAAGATGTGGGCAATTAGCACATGTTTTGTGCCATTATTAAAAGTGGAGGGACCAATAGGTATAGTGGGCTGACCCACTGCCCCATGCTGTACGAGGGTGGGTAGACGCAAAATGTTATGACATTTAAACAGACCAATGGATGGAGCCTGCTGATCTCTATGTATGCATTTTTTCACACTCAATAGTTTGGCAAGACAGCTAATGCTCATGGAAGAGTTTTCCATGCAGCAGTGATATCACTTGTGTATAACAGAAATGCAACTGTAAAGGCTTTACCAAGTCAATGTTGGCCCATCTCTTTGAGCATACTACATACTATGTTTAAACTTGTAGATGTAAGTAATTCCACCTCATAAAACAAATCCTATTCCGATTGCACTGGCTCACCCGAAAGCAAGAACAACTTCTAAGCCATTTTGTATTGCATGTAATGGTGGTGATTTTACAGGCTATAATGATCGAGGTAAGAGTGGTAGTGATAGTGGTGATAATGGAGATAGTAAGGGTGCTGGTGGTAATGGGGGGTGGTGTTCGTAGTGGTGGTGTATTTCAGTGGTGGTTCCTTTTAATGTAACCCACCCACTGTTTTTAAATAATAGTAGCCACCAGTGATGTTTCTGTGAGCAGTGATAATGGTGGTGGTAGTGATATTTACAACTAAGGTGGGGGTGGTAATGGCTCACACTCATGATAGAAATATTTTAAAAATCTACTATCATAAAAGAAAGTAGAACAAAGTATTGTTTTCTGTATCCAGTGCCTGTATGAGATACAGAATGTAATGTGTGTTAATTAAAAGTATTTTTCAGATGTAAATTAGTCCCTAGGGCATGCAATGCAAGATCTCCATAGGAGGGAAAATGTCAATAGCATGACGTGAGAGGGTAATACTCCTCTGAGTAGAGCTATAGCTCACGATATATTTATTTAAGGAATGTTTAATAATACCTCACAAGCATTGTCGGATTCTGGACTGCCTAGTCTTCATTCTACCTCATAGCATTTTCCTACACCACGGTACACTTCCTGTCTCCTTAGCTAACTCTTTCCAACTGTATTCCAACCTTTATCTTCCTTGCTTCTCGCTTTTCTGCCTTTCTCTCTCTTGCTCTGGGACATAGACAGAGATAAAATATAAGCCCCATTCCTCAAAACAGAGTACTCCACCTGCAGTCACCTGCACATATTAAGTACTCTGTTGGCTCAAGATTGTGAAATTCCCTCTCTGGAGAAATTTAGCTTCCCACATTCCTCATGGCTTCCAGGTTTAGACTGCATGCGTTTATGGAGTCCCACTAGTTCCAAACCAAGTCTCATGCCTGATCTTGCATGTTCCTCCCTTCGCCTGAAGACAGTCAGTTTATTTACTACTAATGATTCCTTGTTTATTTGATGTTAGATGTGTTCTTTGTATCACGCTCTCATACCTTGGAGCCAGGCCACAGCTTCATAAATACCTAATTAGTTATATGGTGCCAAGACACCCCGAGCACATCTATGCTGTGTACCTAATTAATTTATTGTCTTCTGCCTTTAAACATAAAGAGAAACACATAATCTTAGAATTGCCAAACATCAAATATATATATATAAAACATTTATTATTTAAAGTTGATGCATATCACGTATGCAGCCGATTCAAGGTGGGATAATATTAAAAACAAGAATAAAACAAAAGTGTGAATTCTATCGCAAGATGGTCCTCATTGTTTTCCTTTAGCAACCACAACTGCTCTACAAACGTTTAGCTCTTGAATTAAATCCAGCAGTATGCATTTGTAATTTGTACTGTTTTCTAAAGAGAGGATAAAACTACGGGGCATATTTGCAACAGACAGCGATAATTATCGCTGACCTTGTATACTGCATTATTTTCTATCGTTGGAATATTTCGCCAGGCTAGCGTTGTATTAACAACGTTTAGCGCCATGGCGATGAATATTCCAGAGATAGCGCCCTTTTCCATGGAACAGCGCTGATTTTTCAGCGATGTTTCATGTAAAATGGCGCTATGCTTGATAATACGACCCTGTGGTCGTATTACATGAATCCACCTCCCATGTTAGGTATGCCTTAGTCAGGAGTTTTACATTCGTTAAATTCCTGCGTTAAGGCATACTTAGCGCGATTAAAATATTCGCTTCCCCGCGTTGTAAATATCGCGAAGCTGCCTTCGCGATATTTACCCATGTTGTTTCCACAGACACGCCTACTTTGCATCTCATTAGCGATGCGAAGCTAGGCGTGATGGAAACGGGAGCAAATTCAGTAAAACACGCGACAGCGTGTCTATGCTGATAATGCGATAAAATTATCAGTTTTTCGACCGAAAACGGCCGCAATAGCGGCAATAATTTTATATCACCGCCTTGTTAATATGCCCCAACATGATTTCTGAATTTTGTTTATGCGTTTTAACCATATATGGGAACATTTCTTTATCACATCATACATCAAACTTATTGTTAATTGTGTTGAACAAATGTGATGTAATTATAAAAATTGTAAACTTTTCACTATATTACTCTCGGACATGTAAATTAAGCAAGTTAACGTAAATAACTCGACCTAAGCACGCTTCTGACCACACAGAACCTGTTCGAAATAGCTTCTCCCCTGATGCAATAACACATCCTCTTCAACGAACCTGAATCATAAGATATTTATATTTGATGCTGTAAGGATATGGCCCCTTATTTATCTTTTGAGACCAACACACTTGTGGCGTCAGGGTGTTTGCACAAGACTTTAGGGATGGCCTGAATACAGCCAGGTCATAATTTATCCAGGTGAGCGACGAATCAAACTTACAACATGATATAGTAACATTAGCTTTTTTTAAAGGAGTTATCGCTTTTTTAATGAGCTTCCCTGTGTTCGTTGGTGTATTTAAGGTAAAATAAACACAAACAGCTTGTCGCAAAAAAGGCTTAAATGACTACAGAAGCAGAGGGGCGAGCGAGTAGCTAAAACACTGGTTGGTGCACGATTGTTGATGCGCTTTTGCATCCTGTCAGACAGATATTATTGGCGTCACTTAACCGTTAAATTCAATCTGGCCCAACCCTTCACAACGTAATGACGTAGGGCCTGAAATACTAAAACCAGGTTGCAAACCAGTCAGTGTTTTTCTGTACACCGACTTGTTCGTGACCTGACTTTTGTTTGGCTCGAATAGATTTACTAATTAGTCGAAGCAGAAATGATAATTTGCAGAAAGATTAAAAAAAAAAATCCTTCACTAATAGGTGTGAGGGAGAAGCCCTCTTGTGGCTTCCCGTGAATGGCTGTGATTGCAGGAATGGGAGCCTACAAGGGACAGGCCATCTCCAAATCTGCATTCTCATTCCTTGAATGCCAATATTTCCTTTTAAAAGTAGCTCCTGTCCTCTGAACTGACAGGGGCTGCTTAGTAAAGAAATGCTGACTTTCAGTTAATGGCATTGGGGTACAACTTTCACTTTTGAGGGGCAGCTTCCACTTTGCAAATCTGTCACCACCCTCTTTTGGGTCTGTGTAACTTTCAATGGTTTATGGGTTCAACTGTGGTTGCAAAGTATTGACACATTGCATACTGACTTGGAAAGGAAATGTAAACTACAGAGGACAGGGTTTCAGATGTGAGGTAAATACTGGGCGCACTGCTCAGGCTGACGCACAGAGAAATGCTGAGAGGCAGAAGGTGCATGCAGACAAGGGGCAAATCCCTGTAACCCCTCAAAATGTGTTTTGAGGACACATCAACCCGGAACAAACACGCGAACTTGAACAAGTCGCTGTTGATCTACCCCCGCACTACGGGGGACTCTCCACCCCGTCCGAGTTTTTGATACGCGAACCAAACGTAGCTCCAGGAATATTATATGCAGCAAGTTGTTTTTAGAAAAAGAATCTCTATATGACCGCCGGAGAAGACCACTCCCCACGTTTGCGAAACCAATCTGGACTTACTGTATCACCCGGTCCCGAGCGGAGCCGGGTCGGAATTATCACCGGCACCGCGACCTGTGGTTACTTACTTTCTACCTACAGCCCTGAGGAGTCGCGGAAACAGTGTGGTTTCTTGCGACGAAATACGTGTCGGCTGGCTTCTTATGAATAATAAAAGAAGAACTGATATATTGGTGGACCACTTCTTTGCCCATGAATTTTGAATTTTATGTCCACTGTGACATCTTTATGACTTTAATTTTCATATAAGTGTGCTGCAGAAATTGTTTTCATTGGAAAGGAAATGTGATGCCCTTTACCTGAACCCTTGCCCTAATAGTCGGTTTGGAACGTTAAAGGCACTTTGTGTGCTGTAAAGACTTTTCCGGCTTACAGTGTGCCTTCAGTACATTCTAGCATACTGTTTTGCATTGTAAAATCTGTGATTTTTTGGATCACAGTCTTTGTGACTGCCAAACAGTTTCATACATCAGGTGCCAAATATCAATGTTCAGAATTTTCACTGTTTCTTTAAGAGGTGCACACTCTGATGCCAGCCATGGGTCTCAGACTTGAGGAGGCACCTCCAGGATATCCAGACTCACTACAGCAGAGGCCAGCAGGGATCTGAAAGGTCCATTTGCAGGCCCAGGCAGGTTCAGTTGAAGCAGGTCAGCTGTGCAGTTGCAGAGAGGCCTCTGAAACTTGTTGTTTCCTTGTAGCTCACATAGGCGGTCCGTCAAACTGACCCCTGCAGTCTCTCTGGTTAGCCTGGGATGAACACAAGTAGGAAAAGTCCTCCTTCTCAGTCAACAAGGCAGTCCTTCAAGCAGCAGGGCAGTGCTGTGGCAGCAGGGCAGTCCTCCTTTAGTAACATCCACAGGTCCAGGAGTTGTTCTACAGAGTGGCTCTTGAGGTCCAATATTTTTACCAAGTGCAGCCCTTTGTGTGGGGGGGGAATCTTTGTCCTACCTCCAATGCTGGTTCTGGGTAAGTTCCTTCTCTTTCCCTGGTCCAGGCTCCAAACTGTCTGGGATGACAAAAAGGCAGGAGAGGCCTGGTGCCAGGTTCCTTTGTATGTGCAGGAGGATAAAACCGTTTGAAGTGTAAGTGGGGCTTGGTACAGCCCTCCCAAGCATTCCTGTGAGAATTGTCCATCCTATCAACACCTTTTTGTCACTGTCTTAAAACAATACACAAAACAACAGCAGAGCAATACACAGGCATGTGACCTAGGACATTGGCAAAACACATAGGTGGGAAAAGAAAAGAACCAACTTTCTAAAAGTGACATTTTCAGATTTGTAACTTTAAATACAACATCGCCATTAAAGAGGATTTAAAATTACAATTAATGTGAGTGTAAACAACATATTTCTATCTGCTCCCAATCAATAGTTATCACCTATAACATATAACAGAATAACCCATTGTTAGTCAATGCGACAGATAGGCCTTGCAACAGTGAAAAATGAATTTAGACATTTTTCACTGCCAGGACATGTATGTCCTACCTTTTAAATATAATTCAGCCTGCCGTATGAGCCTTTTGAGCCTACATTAGAGGTGACATATAAGTATTAAAAAGGATTGTTTAGGCCTTGCAAAAGGCTTAATTTGCCTGATCGAAACAGAAGTTTAAACTTGCCTCACAGGGTGATGTGTCAGGCCTGAGGCATTTTTTGAAACGCTACTTTAATGGGTGGAACAAGTAGTGGTGCAAGCATACAAGTAGCATTTAATTTACAGGCCCGGTTACATGTAGTAGCATAGACTATGGACGTACAAGTAAATAAAAAATAGATGCCAATAATACATGGTTGTAAGGAGTGAGCACAAGCACTTTACCACTAGTTTGCAGAGAAAACGTACACAGACGTCTAATGCCAACATAAATGGGTTCAGTAACAGGCGAAAAGCTGGGGGTGACTATGCAGAAAGGGCCAAGTCTAACGAGCAGCAACAGAAGAATCACATTTCATGTTGCCCTGTGTATGATGCACATAAATGCTTCATAATTCCTTGCCAATTCCAGGGTTCAAGCCATTGTACCTCCGTCTCCTAACTTTCCATCACCACGCAGCAGATTAGGATTGCAGGTATTGCTTTATTGCGTATGAATAAACATTAAGAAGAGCAATGAGGAACGTTGGGCATTACATTCTGAAAGAGCATACAGCTTCTGAGCCCAGCAGTGTCAGAAAATTCAGCACTGAAGGCGTGTAAACATTCAAGACGGTCTGTGTTACATACAAGGCCCTGCACTCAACAACCATTCTGCCCTAGCCTACAAACTGACTTTCTGCTGAGAGGACAGAAATCTGAAAGGCAGAACAATACCAAGCCTCAACATCAGAGGAGTAAAAGATCCTCCGCAATGATGACAGCCTTCTCCAGTAATGCTCCTAAAACCTGGAACACCTTTGTAGTAAACACACTTAAAGCAGGGAAAATGTATACCAATTTAATGAGTACAAAATACATCAGGTGCTCCCAGCTGGGCGGACAGTCTCTCTCACCAACGTTCTAATGCTGCCTCTCAGTTGACAGCTGGGTTGAACCACTGTGTATATAAGGGGAGGGGGGAAAACAGGGGAAGGGAGGAACCAAGGGAAGTTACAACACATCTTCCTCCCTAAAGGAGAGGGGATAGGAACAAGGGGAAACATTGGTCCGAGGAGCGGAAAATAATACCATAATTTGCATATAAAGAAACATGTTGAAATTACTTATGTAAAAAAGAACAGTCACTAGCAATGCTGAAAAACTTTACAGTTAAAACAGAATCATCTCATGCTATACTGTCTATGCCAGGACGGAGCAGATTTCTTCCTGTGACTTTCCCTGCGTTGCCCCTGAATATCAATCCTGTCTGCTGGCTGAGTACCAACCACCCTCGACTGATCACACTTGGAGGTGACAGGAACTACTCTATCTTGACTCCATACTCTACCATCCTGCATAACTACGACATTACTCTTGACTTCCCTTATTCTTCCTGGGGCAAAGAACCTGTCCTCACATTTGCCCTTCCTGTCTGGTCTCCTGATGTACACCAACTGTCCTCTGCTAAGATTATTTTCCTTCACCCCCCACTTCCTGTCGTACCACTCTTTGTACTTGTCCTGCTTGTCTTCAATTCTTCTCTTCATTTCTTCCAAATCCACCTCCATGAGGGTGTCTTTTCCCATCCACTGCGGGGACAACTTGGAACCTGCTTTTCTTCCTCTCATTAGCTCGAAAGGTGATCGTTCTGTGGTGGAATTGGGGGTAGTATGATAAGCCCATAATGTCTCCATTACCGCCACTTCTATATTTTTCCCCGACTTTCCTGCTAATCTGATGCTCTCCTTAAGTAGACGGTTCGCCCTTTCCACCTTGCCATTGGCTTTGGGACAATATAACGGCGTGCGGATATGGGAAATGGAACAGTCTCTCAAGAATTCTTTCATTTCGTCAGATGTCAGCTGGACACCATTGTCCGTTACAAGTGTTGCTGGTATCCCCTCCCTCGAGAACACCTCCTTCAAGAAACCAATAACGGACTTTGTACTAATGCTCACTACAAACTTGTGAGTAATCCAGTTGGAATAATAATCTATGAGTACTAATAGGTACCAGTCTTGTGGGCCTTTTCCATGAATGGGTCCCGTGATATCAAATCCCAGCTTTCTCCAAGGGGCCAGGGGTACTTCCACTGGTATCAAGGGTGAGTGCTTGGTAACTTTGGATTTATCACTGATGTTGCACGCATAACAGTCACGCACCTTCTCTTCCATTTCACGGTCCATCCCAGGGAACCAATAGTCTGCTCTTAATCGAGATTTGCAAAGACTTCTGCCCAGATGTCCCTCATGGGCTAGAGCGATGACATGCTGTCTCATTCCCTCCGGGGGAACTAGTTTTCCAGATTTCAGAATATAGTTCGCCTCCACCGAGAGATCTTCTCTCACATTCCAAAACGGTTGAATCTCCCTTTCCAAATCTTTGCACTTCTTCGGCCAACCCATGGTTATGTGCTTCTTCACTTTCTTCAAAGTCTCATCTTTTTCCATATGATCGTCCCAATCTTCCTTCATTACGGCTGCTACACTTATCTGCAGGATAGTGTCTTCCACTTTTTCCTCTTCTGTCCCGCTACTAACCGGGGCTCTTGAGAGATAATCTGCTGCTCTGTTCTGCTGTCCAGGGATATACACCGCTTGGAAATTATAACCCTGAAGACCCAAAACCCATTTGGCAATGCGCGGGGTCATTTCTTCCATGTTCTTCTTGGAAAACAAAGGGACCAACGGTTTGTGATCCGTGTGCACCTCGAATGGTGCTCCCCACACATAAAATTTGAAATGTTTGATTGCCCAGTATACGGCAAGAGCTTCCTTTTCCACTGTCGAGTAGTTAGTTTCAGGAGATGTGAGTGTTCTTGATGCAAAGGCAATTACCCTAAGTTGCTTATCACCTCTTTGTGATAGGGTCGCTCCAATTCCCTTGTTACTCGCATCCGTGGTTATTACTATTTCTTTCTCCTGATCAAATTTGCCTATGAAAGGTGCCTGAATTATGGCATTCTTTATATCTCTGAAAGACACTTCTTGTTTCTCACCCCACTCAAAGTTGTTGTCCTTCTTGACCAATTCTCTCATGGCATGTGTTCTGCCAGCAAAGTCTTTTATGAACTTGGCCATGTATTCTGCTAGTCCCAAAAATGATAACACTTCCTCTTTGTTTGTGGGTGTAGGGGCATCTCTAACAGCATTGACCAAATCACATTTCGGTTTGATTCCTTCTTCAGAGATAGTATGGCCCAGATAATCTACTGAACTCACTCCCAATTTGCATTTACTCAATCTGGTAGTGAATCCAACCTCCTTAAGTTTTTTTAGCACCTCTCGTAAGTTCTCATTATGTTCTTCCACGTCAGAACCATAGATCAGAATATCATCCTGGAAACACATAGTCTTACAGCAATTCTTAAGGACGTGTTGCATCACCCGTTGAAATGCTGCTGCCGCCGAGGCCAAACCAAATGGCATCCGTAGAAACTTATAGTTACCAAAAGGGGTGGTGAACGCCGTCAGGTTCTGTGAGTCCGGATGTAGCACAACCTGATAGTATGCCGAAGACAAATCCAACACACTAAAGTACCTGGCACCCTGTATGGTTGTCAACATTTCTCCTATTCTTGGGAGTGGGTACCGGTCAATCAGGATATTCGCATTCAAGTCTCTTAGATCTACACACAACCTAATGTTCTTTCCTCCATCCTTGGTCGTGAGAACAATCGGGGCCAACCATGAAGAGGTTTCTATTTCTTTAATCACTCCTTGTCTGACCAGTTTGTCTATCTCAATTTTCAATGGCTCTCTCATGCGTAGAGGTATGGAGCGTGTTTTGTGTATCACTGGTTTAGAGTCCTCCTTAAGTGTGATCTTATGCACATAATTCTTCAACACCCCTAAATCCTCACTGAACACCTCCTTAAATTCTTGAGTGACATCTTCTGCTACACTGGTTGGTTCAACTAAAAGCACTTGTTCTTTGTTGTTGGGATCTAGCTTGATGCCCAGTTTCTTCTGATCTTTCCATCCCAACAGATTAGAACCTCTCATGGAGACATACACCTTCCCCACCGTGTGCCTGTCCTTAAAGGATATTTTCATTCTAGTCATGCCATCAAGCGGAATGCGCTCCTTGAAGTATCCAACAGGATTTATATCTGCCTTCTCTAACACTACCCCTTGTCCTGCAAACTTTTCATCAAATTCTCTTTTGTCAATAAGAGTATAAGGGGAGCATGAATCTGCATAAGCAACAAACTTCTTACCATCTAAAACAATTTCACATGTAGGATAAACATTATCATCATTTTCTTCCTCATCCCCCACCTGGAATATATACGTTTTTTCCCCCTCATCAACAATCTCAACATTTTCCACCATATGTACTTTCTGGTTGAAGTTTTTACACACCTTGGAGAAATGCCCTCGTTTATTACACTTCCTGCACAGAGTGTTCCTGGCAGGACACTTCCAGTTATTCGCCAAATGACTAGGGCTACCACATTTGTAACAAAGTAATCCTGGTGGGTTGCTGCGCTGATCACCCTTTGCCTTCTCTCCCACCTTACAAATAGTTTCCCCTTCATTAGATACTTTGCTTTCCCCTTTTTCTCTAATAGCCCCCTCATGTATTTTCATCTCCTTCATACACATGGCTGTATGCTCCAACCCTTTAGCTATGCTCAAAGTTTCCTCCAGATCAGGGTTCCTAGTAAGGAGTTCCTCCTGTATTCTAGGATCATTAGTGCATCTCACAATCTGATCCCTTATCATGGAATCAGTAAGCACCCCAAAATCACACGTAGCTGCTAAGCCCCTAAGAACAGCTACATAATTAATCACTTTTTCATCTCTCTTCTGTGCTCTTTTGTAAAATTTGTGTCTCTCCAGAACAATATTTATTTTAATTTTAAAGTGTTCCTCTAATTTCATCAAGGTATAATCATACACATTTACCCCTTCAACTTCTTCCTGTTCATCATCAACTAATCTGCCAGTTATATCCTCAAACACTTTTCTTCCATGTATGCCTAGATTGTGTAACAAAATGTGCTGTTTTCTCACATTGTTATAATTTCCCCCTCCTATTGCTATGAGATAGGACTTGAAAATCCCTTCCCATCTCTTCCATGGTATTTCGGGCTCCCCTAAGTCATTTAGAAATGGTGGTGGTTGGCTCATTCCTGCCCCTGCCATGGCCATGCACAAAATGACACTGAAGAATTAAGTAAAGGAGATACAGAAAACCACCAGAAAAATGAATGAGGGGGGGGGGGGGAAAGAAAAAATTAGATTTGACCAGTATGAATTCTTTTCTCAAGTAAAAGGTCATAAATATAAGCATAGGAGATTAATACCCTACATTGAGATCACAAAGGATATGAGTGCTGACTGTCCCTTCACAATAGCAATCGAGTCCTCTATCTGTTTCTCCAATACCCATAAGGCTTGAAGGTAGGCGGGAACTTCCTGGGAGGATCTTCGTTTCCTCAGAAAAGATCGAAACACAACCCCACGATGGAAGAAAAGTCTCTCAACACGTTAATTCACCCTCCACAGCGCCATAGGATCTTTCGCTGGAAACTAATAGCGAACAGCAGAAGAGCGACGCGACAGGACTGCACCGCTCACCCAGGGCGCTCCGTCGAGCCGCGGTGGGGCTGCGCTGCAAACACGGTGTGCTCCTCTCACTTCCCAGCGCCACAGAAAGCCGCGGTGAGACTGCGCTGCAAACGCGGTGCGCTCCTCTCACCTTCCAGCGCCACAGAAAGCCGCGGTGAGACTGCGCTGCAAACGCGGTGCGCTCCTCTCACTTTCCAGCACCAACCGACACAGCCACCAGGCAAGCTGGACACACGAAGACCTTCTCCTCACAAGCAAACGCTGGGCAGCATACACCAACAGGAGCCAGAAATGTACCAGACGGGCAACAGCCTGATAAAGCTCCGTGGACACTGAGTGAAACGTCGAGGGACGCCTCCGTTTCAATTCAGCACACTCAGCCCACCTCCGAGCGCCAGGAGAAAGCCGCAGCACCGCATCCACCAACAATAAGCTTCTCTCCTGTCAAGTTCTTCAAAATATCGAAGCAGTTGCGCCAAGAAGACAGCACAGAGACCAGGAGTACAAAGCGACGTCCCTTCACCAGGTAAGATGAGCGTCCGATCTGTCCCAGCAGAATCTCATCCAGGGGAGAGCACCACGCTGACCCTGGCTCAGCTCCTTGACCCTCGTCGCCAGAAAAGGTGTAGTAAACACACTTAAAGCAGGGAAAATGTATACCAATTTAATGAGTACAAAATACATCAGGTGCTCCCAGCTGGGCGGACAGTCTCTCTCACCAACGTTCTAATGCTGCCTCTCAGTTGACAGCTGGGTTGAACCACTGTGTGTATAAGGGGAGGGGGGAAAACAGGGGAAGGGAGGAACCAAGGGAAGTTACAACAACCTTCCTACGCACCAACTACTTTATTGCAACATGCTTGCTGCATTATAACATTAAGTACTAATGTTTTGACTAATGTATGATTTAACCTTATACATAAATTTATATTATTAGACTATGTTAATTTCTAATGCTGATTAAAAGACAAATTCTTATTAAATAAAATGATTAAAATGAAAAGACCTTAAAATAGAACTGTTTTACTCATACAAAAGTATTACTGTACTAAAATTCATTAATGATTTATCATGTCATTGTATTGATGGACATGTTTGCTCCTTGTCACGAACAAAGATCCATATAGCTAGTGGCGGGGTTATTTAATGATTCCATCCAAAGATTAGGCTATGGAAAACGTTGCTCCCTCGATAAACATGTCCTAGAGCTTGTCTTTCCACTATATTCTGAATTTGTAAGTGTAAATTAAGCTGACAGACACCTCATTTCTTCACAACAGAGCCAAGATAATGAAAGTTAGTCAAACCCTTTATGACATCACCCTGGTCTCGATTCGAGTGCCTCAGGCTTCCACGCTCTTACCCACATTACTCAACTTACACATGGAACCTCTGACTAGGATTCTAAAGCAATCTAACATTCTTTACCACATGTACGTGGGTGACACTCAACTGTATGAGAAAATGTCCTTGCCCGAAGATATCAAAGCTCTCAACTGCACTCTACTAAAGACCCAACAATTGTTAACCCACAATAACCTCATGCTCAATACTCTCAGAACCGAATTTCTTTTGATTGCCCCCATAACCAATATTCCCCCATTGGAGAATGGCTCATACCCCTCACAGCTCTGAACTGCACCCCACTTTATTGACTCTATAGATCACCTGGTATCACTTTGGACAAACATTTAAATATGCAAGATCATATCAGTGCAACCACCAAGGGAGTTAACTGTCAATTGAACACATTAAAGACAATTAAGCCATTCTTGCTCCCAGCTGACTTTCAGTGTACAGTCCAACCCTTAGTAATCTGATTAGATTACGGGATTGGTACTGCTGCAGGCTTACCTAAAGCAAGGCTGGAGCCACTAAGGGCTACACTGAATTCAGCTGCTAGACTCATCATAGGATCACATCACACCAGACCTAAAACAGCTAAAATAGCTCCTGTTTGAAGCGAGGATCCAGTTGAAGATAGCATGCATGACTTCTTAAATACCTAATTAGTTATATGGTGCCAAGACGCCCCGAGCACAACATCTATGCTGTGTACCTAATTAATTTATTGTCTTCTGTCTTTAAACATAAAGAGAAACATATAATCTTAGAATTGCCCAACATCAACTATATATATATATATATATAAAAAATGTATTATTTAAAGTTGATGCATATCACGATTGCAGCCGATTCAAGGTGGGATAATATTAAAAACAAGAATAAAACAAAAGTGTGAATTCTATCGCAAGATGGTCCTCATTGTTTTCCTTTAGCACCCACAACTTCTCTACAAACGTTTAGCTCTTGAATTAAATCCAGCAGTATGCATTTGCAATGCATTGTATTTTCTAAAGAGAGGATAAAACTACGGGGCATATTTGCAACAGACAGCGATAATTATCGCTGACCTTGTATACCGCATTATTTTCTATCGTTGGAATATTTCGCCAGGCTAGCGTTGTATTAACAACCTTTAGTGCCATGGCGATGAATATTCCACAGATAGCGCCCTTTTCCATGGAACAGCGCTGATTTTTCAGCGATGTTCCATGTAAAATGGCACTATGCTTCATAATACGACCCTGTTGTTGTATTACAGGAATCCACCTCCCATGTTAGGTATGCCTTAGTCAGGAGTTTTACATTCGTTAAATTCCTGCGTTAAGGCATACTTAGCGCAATTAAAATATTCGCTTCCCCGCGTTGTAAATATCACGAAGCTGCCTTCGCGATATTTACCCTTGTTGTTTCCACAGACACGCCTACTTAGCATCTCATTAGCGATGCGAAGTTAGGCGTGATGGAAACGGGAGCAAATTCAGCAAAACACGCGACAGCGTGTCAATGCTGATAAGGCGATAAAATTATCGCAGTGTTTCGACCGAAAACGCTTGCAAAAGCGGCAATAATTTTATATCACTGCCTTGTTAATATGCCCCTACAAGATTTCTGAATTTTGTTTATGCGTTTTAACCATATATGGGAACATTTCTTTATCACATCATACATCAAACTTATTGTTAATTGTGTTGAACAAATGTGATGTAATTATAAAAATTGTAAACTTTTCACTATATTACTCTCGGACATGTAAATTAAGCAAGTTAACGTAAATAACTCGACTTAAGCACGCTTCTGACCACACAGAACCTGTTCGAAATAGCTTCTCCCCTGATGCAATAACACATCCTCTTCAACGAACCTGAATCATAAGATATTTATATTTGATGCTGTAAGGATTTGGCCCCTTATTTATCTTTTGAGACCAACACACTTGTGACGTCAGTGTGTTTGCACAGGACTTTAGGGAAGGCCTGAATACAGCCAGGTCATAATTTATCCAGGTGAGCGACTAATCAAACTTATAACATGATATAGTAACATTAGCTTTTTTTAAAGGAGTTATCGCTTTTTTAATGAGCTTCCCTGTGTTCGTTGGTGTATTTAACACCTTCAGCGCGGCGCCAATTTTCGCGCTGTGCTGAAGGTTCTAAAAAACGGGCGGGGCCGTGACGGATCGGTTCCATCATAAGCACAGCCCAACCGGCGCTCATGACGGAACCGTTCCGTCATAAGCATCGAAGGGGTTAAGGTAAAATAAACACAAACAGCTTGTCGCAAAAAAGGCTTAAATGACTACAGAAGCAGAGGGGCGAGCGAGTAGCTGAAACACTGGTTGGTGCACGATTGTTGATGCGCTTTTGCATCCTGTCAGACAGATATTATTGGCGTCACTTTAGCGTTAAATTCAATCTGGCCCAACCCTTCACAGCGTAATGACGTAGGGCCTGAAATACTAAAACCATGTTTCCAACCAGTCAGTGTTTTTCTGTACACCTACTTGTTTGTGACCTGACTTTTGTTTGGCTCATATAGATTTACTAATTAGTCGAAGCAGAAATGATAATTTGCAGAAAGATAAAAAAAAAATCCTTCACTAATAGGTGTGAGGGAGAAGCCCTCTTGTGGCTTCCCATGAATGGCTCTGATTGTAGGAATGGGAGCCTACAAGGGACAGGCCATCTCCAAATCTGCATTCTCATTCCTTGAATGCCAATATTTCCTTTTAAAAGTAGCTCCTGTCCTCTGAACTGACAGGGGCTGCTTAGTAAAAAAATGCTGACTTTCAGTTAATGGAATTGGGGTATCATGCCATGACCACTTAAACAGTGCTCACCCCCAGTGCCAGCAAACATCATTCGCAATATGGTTCCCTGGGAACAACTTTCACTTTTGAGGGGCAGCTTCCACTTTGCAAATCTGTCACCACCCTCTTTTGGGTCTGCGTAACTTTCAATGGTTTATGGGTTCAACTGTGGTTGCAAAGTATTGACACATTGCATACTGACTTGGAAAGGAAATGTGATGCCCTTTACCTGAACCCTTGCCCTAATAGTCGGTTTGGAACGTTAAAGGCACTTTGTGTGCTGTAAAGACTTTTCCGGCTTACAGTGTGCCTTCAGTAAATTCTAGCATACTGTTTTGCATTGTAAAATCTGTGATTTTTTGGATCACAGTCTTTGTGACTGCCAAACAGTTTCATACATCAGGTGCCAAATATCAATGTTCAGAAATTTCACTGTTTCTTTAAGAGGTGTACACTCTGATGCCAGCCATGGGTCTCAGACTTGAGGAGGCACGTCCTGGAGATCCAGACTCACTACAGCAGAGGCCAGCAGGGATCTGAAAGGTCCATTTGTAGGCCCAGGCAGGTTCAGTTGAAGCAGGTCAGCTGTGCAGTTGCAGAGAGGCCTCTGAAACTTGTTGTTTCCTTGTAGCTCACTTAGGCGGTCAGTCAAACTGACCCTGCAGGTTCTCTGGTTCGCCTGGGATGAACACAAGGAGGACAAGTCCTCCTTCTCATCCAACAAGGCAGTCCTTCAAGCAGCAGGGCAGTGCTGTGGCAGCAGGGCAGTCCTCCTTTAGTAACATCCACAGGTCCAGGATTTGTTCTACAGAGTGGCTCTTGAGGTCCAATATTTTTACCAAGTGCAGCCCTTTGTGTGTGTGTGTGTGGGGGGGGGGAATCCTTGTCCTACCTCCAATGCTGGTTCTGGGTAAGTTCTTTCTCTTTCCCTGGTCCAGGCTCCAAACTGTCTGGGATAACAAAAAGGCAGGTTCCTTTGTATGTGCAGGAGGCTAAAACCGTTTGAAGTGTAAGTGGGACTTGGTACAGCCCTCCCTAGCCTTCCTGCGAGCATTGTCCATCCTATCAACACCTTTTTGCCACTGTCTCAAAGTAATACACAAGCCAACAGCAGAGCAATACACAGGCATGTGGCCTAGGACACTGGCAAAACACATGGGTGGAAAAAGAAAAGAACCAACTTTCTAAAAGTGACGTTTTCAGATTTGTAACTTTAAATCCAACATCGCCATTAAGGAGGATTTAAAATTACAATTAATTTGAGTGTAAACAACATATTTCTATCTGCTCCCAATCTATAGTTATCACCTATTACATATAATAGAATAACCCATTGTTAGTCAATGAGAGAGATAGGCCTTGCAACAGTGAAAAATGAATTTAGAAATTTTTCACTGCCAGGAAATGTAAAACTTAAGTACGCATGTCCTACCTTTTAAATATAATTCAGCCTGCCGTATGAGCCTTTAGAGCCTACATTATAGGTGACATATTAGTATTAAAAAGGATTGTTTAGGCCTTGCAAAAGGCTTAATTTGCCTGATCGAAACAGAAGTTTAAACTTGCCTCACAGGGTCATGTGTCAGGCCTAAGGCATTTTTTGAAACGCTACTTTAATGGGTGGCACAAGTAGTGGTGCAAGCATACAAGTAGCATTTAATTTACAGGCCCTGGTTACATGTAGTAGCATAGACCTTGAACGTACAAATACATTAAAATAAGATGCCAATAATACAGGGTTATAAGGAGTGAGCACTAGCACTTTACCACTAGAAAGCGTGCACAGAGGTCTAATGCCAACATATATGGGTTCAGTAACAGGTGAAAAGCTGGGGGTGACTATGCAGAAAGGGCCAAGTATAACGAGCAGCAACAGAAGCATCACATTTCATGTTGCCCTGTGTATGATGCACATACATGCTTCATAATTCCTTGCCAATTCCAGAGTTCAAGCATTTTTACCTCCGTCTCCTAACTTTCCATCACCAGGCAGCAGATTAGGATTGCATGTATTGCTTTATTGAGTATGAGTAAACATGAAGAAGAGCAATGAAGAACGTTGGGCATTACATTCTGAAAGAGCATACAGCTTCTGAGCCCAGCAGTGTCAGAAAATTCAGCACTGAAGGCGTGTAAACATTCAAGACGGTCTGTGTTACATACAAGGCCCTGCACTCAACAACCATTCTGCCCTAGCGTACAAACTGACTTTCTGCTGAGAGGACAGAAATCTGAAAGGCAGAACAATACCAAGCCTCAACATCAGAGGAGTAAAAGATCCTCTGCAATGATGACAGCCTTCTCCAGTAATGCTCCTAAAACATGGAACGCCTTCCTACGCACCAACTACTTTATTGCAACATGCTTGCTGCATTATAACATTAAATACTAACGTTTTGACTAATGTATGATTTAACCCTATACATAAATTTACATTATTGGACTATGTAGGTAACAGCTTTCCCTCCTTTTGGGCACAAACTTTGCAGCAACTGGGCCGGGCTGTGCTCCGCTCAAACCAACGGGCCGGGCATTGCTCCGCCTTCCCCCTCGGCCGGGCTTGGCTCCGCCGAGCCCCCTCCTCACCGGACTTCATTTCCCAGCTGCCCTATTAGCGGCAAGGACGCCGCCTCCATCTCAGCGTGGCACCAGGAGGCGCTTAAAGGACGGACCGATCCGAGTACCCGGCGTAACAGCTTTCCCTCCTTTTGGGCACAAACTTTGCAGCGGCCGGGCTGTGCTCCGCTCAAACCAACGGGCCGGGCATTGCTCCGCCTTCCCCCTCGGCCGGGCTTGGCTCCGCCGAGCCCCCTCCTCACCGGACTTCATTTCCCAGCTGCCCTATTAGCGGCAAGAACGCCGCCTCCATCTCAGCGTGGCGCCAGGAGGCGCTTAAAGGACGGACCGGATTCTCGTCCCGCGGGACCCGCGCGGGAGCGCGCCGGGAAAGCCCGGGACAAGGGCGGGCCATCTGTGTCCGTCAGAGGCTGTAGGAGGCTGTAGGAGGCTGGACTGGGCCCTCCCTCTAACGTTTAATCCTTGGTATCCTTCCTCCAGCTGATAGTATTTTGTAGTAAGCCGGGGTGGTGTGTAATTGCATTTATAGTATATATTCGCAACACGGTTGTAGTACCCATTCAGTTTCTGTACAGGCTTCATATATGCTGGCTCTTGTCCCTACGTTGCCATTTATTGCTTACCCTGAGCTATTAGGATGTCTTCAGGCATACTGAATTCCCTACCTTCTACGGTTGGGGTCTCCATTCTCGGCCCTTTAGATAAATATTTTGCAAGGGCAACTAACGAAATTGATAAAGAACTTATGTTAGCGGAGAAACGTGCGGAGCGCGTTTTTCCATTGATCTTTTAAAAAAGAAACCACTAACCTCGCCCCAGAAGGTACCTCTCCCCTCACAACATCATAACACAAGTACGTCGGAAGCAGATGCTGAGTTATTTAGTACTGATAACATTCCACTTATTTTTCAGGATCACATCACATCTCCTATCCCCATTGATATCATTAATGACTGTACTCTAAACGGGCCACCGGTTGTTTCCAACTGTCTTCTAGACTTAAATTCCCCTATTATTTTGGATCTTGTCTCTCAGCATCAGTCAAGTTCTTCTAACCAATCAACTGAGTTTGCCGCCCCTACAGAGACATTTCCACTGATTACATCTAGTGCGAGTAAAGATAAACCCAAGAAACCCCCGAGAGCATATCGCTCTCCACTTAAGAAAAGAAGGAGAAAGGGTGGGGTTAAAAAAGGCGTAAATACTCCACGCATCCCTCGTCCTCTGGCTGACCCGACTGAAATAGAAAATCCATCTGGTCAACTAGAGAAGGACGTATTATCGGGGCCCCCAATAACACCTATTTTAGGGGGAGAAGCATTGTCGAGCAAAGAGACAATGGAGATGATCGAACGACTCTTAAAATGTCTCTTGTTTCCATTAATAGAGAGAGTTAAAAGGCTGGGAGAAAAAATGGATTGTATTTTGGCAGCTTGTGAAAATCCTATTCCTGTTAAACCTAAGGATTCTTCCTTAATGAATAAGCTGCCAACATCTAATACATTGAAAACATAGAGACCACAGAAAGAAAACCCAGTACTTAAAAATAAATCTGCTCCCCAAATTCAACTAAATCGATGGCCGCCCTTGACATACACAAAGAGAAAGTTGCGTCGGCTCCCCAAAAACCTCCCCTTTCTACCAACGCCTTAGCACTGAAGCCGACGACAATAAAAATTAAGAGTGCAAAATCAAACCTTAGGAACATAGCGGAATTACCCCCAGAGTCAGTCAACTATGTGATTATCTTAACTGGAGTTCCTATTGTTCCTACTGGAAATATTGAACATAATGCAAACCTCAAAAATAAAGTCATCTTCTGGCTGCGAAATAATAGACCCCTTCCTTCACATCTAAACGGAGATATAATCTCCGTCAGACGATGTAAATGGGTGGGCCCTAGACCTAAAGACATTGAGGGGGATGTCGTGATAGTGAACTTCAGGGATCATAGAGTGGTTACGCATATTAGCGATTGGTTTCCAGGGAGAAGCGAGGGGGGAGTTTCAACTTGTAATCTGAGTTATTTTTATCCGGAAGCTCTATTAACGCCCCCATACCACCCACCAACCTCTCGCTATTTCAACCTCCCAAACCTTGACTCCCGTACATCACACTCTGCTTTTACTGCTAAATACAGTAAAAATGTTCCACCTTTTTTCCCATGTCAACGTCCCTCTAGATATCTCCCTCCACCTACCAACACTCACTACCCCATAAATCCCAATGAGTATTGGAACATCCCGCTATACAATTTATTTGAACCCCTTTTAGGTTTAGACTCAAATGAATGACTTCACCGGCCATATCCTTACGTGGGGGTTACTAGAGACCGCATGAGTATTCTTTATACATCATATGAATTAAATGAAAAAGAAAATGTTTTCTCTTCTGTAAACCCTGCCTCAAGGAGTAGCTTCATTGAGACAGAAGCTGATAGAGGGGAGGGATGTGGTGTAGCTTTAAGTAATCTGAGTACCACCCATAATGATATTGTCCGTTCACTGAATTTGCATGATATGGAGACTTTTCCTTTGTCATCAGAAGCGAAAGAAGAGTGGTCGGGGGGGGGGGGATTGCTAGATGATGATGCATCTGTCTTGTCTATTTGTACTAACTTAAATATTGGAAATTCTTTAAATTCCCCTATAAAATACCTGGAACCTAATTTAGAGGGAAGAGGCAGGACTATAGAATTTGTTGATATTGTATCCTTGCCTGCTAAATGCGCCCCTATGGGTCAGGAAAAAACAGGGGTGTTGCCCGTTACATCCACACCTGTTTATGCCTTACACCCTATACTCAGCTGGAACGTTGCCGGCCTCGCATCAAAAATTGTTTTACAATCGTGGTTAAACCTGGTGAATAGTTATTCAATCCTGAGTTTCCAAGAAACCTGGGCTTTAAACCCAGTACACCTACTAGGGTACCAGACCTTCCAAGCACCGGCATTGGTGACCAACCAGGGTAGAAATAAGGGTGGTTTAGCCATATACATTAGCATTTCTATTGGACTAACCGTGTTGACACATATACCCAAAGATTTTTACCAGATAGTTGTAATCGGCTGGGGAAATTCCCTTAATTTTATCATTGTAAACTTTTATAATAATCTAGCCCCAGAAGTGTTGAATAGAACATTAAATGATTTAAGTCATACTTTAGTTACACTAAAAGAATCCACTTCTAGGGAGTGTATGTTCGTCTGGTTGGGCGATTTTAATTGCAACATCTGTCAGTATGGGCCAAAAGAATTATGTGGTTTAGACTTCTCAATGGACGATACCACGAACCATTTCATTCACTCAAATATAAGGGATATTTTAAACAGTTTTCTTTTTTCTTTTTATTTGGATTTTGTTAACGATATATGCTCACCGCCCATACCTTTTCACACTACCTTCCATGGAAGAGGCTCAAACACCGTGATTGATCTTACCCTATTTTCTAAATCACATGCCTCTCTGCTTTCCTTATGGAAAACTTTGGATGCTGTTTATGGGGATCACTACGCTTTAACGTTTAATATAAGCAAGCATATAGAGAGGGCACAAATTAGGGAAAAGGTCACGAGCTATCAACCACAAATCTCTATGGGGAGGACCAATGGTTACACCATTAAATGGGATAAAGTGGTCCCTGAAATATTTCTTAAAAATTTATTATCAATAAGAAGATCGGAGATTATCACTTGTCTCTCCCCATTAGAAGATCCATTAAAAATATTAGGTTATTTTAGAAAAATACAGGAGACATTAAAATCATTATTGTCCCGTCAATTCAAAGGCGGACTCAACAAAAATAGAGGCTGGTTTGAATAACACTGTACCTCTGCTTTAAAAACTGTGAAAAAGGCTTTGCACACTATTCCGCGATCCTTAGAGGCTATTAGGCAGGCTAGACGCCTTTATCGCGAGGCCATTAGGAACAGAGAGAAAGCTTTGAAACAAAAGGCCTGGGAGGTATTCATTTCCTCCTCAAAAAATAAAGATGCTACGGCCTTCTGGAAGGCAGTAAACGCCCCCTTTGTACGAGGTAACCAACCAGAAAAGCTAGACATTGCTATAAATGAGGACATCTGGGCTGCCCATTTTAAAAATCTGTATGATTGCCCTGATCCAGAACCTATCCTCTCGGAGGGTAGTACTGTGCCATCCGATAACTTAGGATCTTCCAAGAAAAATCTCCCCCTGGGTATTGTCTTCTCATGTGAGGAGGTGAGTCTGGCCATTAGAGAACGCCCGTCCGCAAGGCACCGGGCCCGGACTTAATACCAATCGAGGTTTTTAAAGCTAAATTGGACCTCTGGGCCCCCCTGCTAACCTTAGTGATGAACTGTGCAAATACCCACGGCTTAATACAAACATGGTCAGAAGCAATAATGGTCCCCATTTTTAAAAAAGGGGACAGGCATGACTCGTCCTGCTACCGTCCAATTTCTCTCATAGACTCCTTAATGAAGGTAGCGGGACGTATCATTTTAAAACGTGTGCAAAACTGGGTCGAGGAAACTAACAACCTCTCGATTTTCCAGTATGGTTTCCGACAAGGCATGGGGACTAATGAGCAGAGTCTTAATTTACATCTTTTAATTTCAAAATATACCCTAGCAAAAAGAGGGAATCTTTTTATTACTTTTATAGATTTAAGTTCAGCTTTCGATTGTGTTGAACATAAACAACTGTGGGCAACTCTAAAAAGTTTTGGTCTGGACCCCCAATCCTCAATTTCATTAGAGAGCTTTATAGGGATGCAGAAGCGAGGGTACGCTTTGGACAAAAGGGAGAGTGCTCGCCAAGATTTTCTATCAGGAGGGGAGTAAGTCAGGGGTGCATTTTGGCACCCCTACTCTTCTCCCTCTATATAAACGACATTGGCGACTATCTGAATAGCTTTTCCTATGACTACCCCGCAGTGCAGGGCCACCCTGTCCACATCCTTTTATATGCGGACGACGCCGCAATTTTATCCCGGACTAGTCTGGGCCTTCAAAGGGCTGTCTCTAAGTTCACATTTTTCATGAGGGAAAAGGGACTGAAGGTCAATATTACAAAAACTTTTCCTATGTCCTGCTGCCAGGGAACGAAGAAAATACCCTGCCCCATTTTTATTCAAAACAGAAAAATAGAGACAACAGACCAATTTCCGTACCTTGGAATTTGTTTTCATAAGAAATCCACTTGGAAAAATGCAATTATAGCTAGAAAATTAGCCTTTTCCAAAGCGATAGGAGCACTGCAGAATTTTGCTATTAAAATTGGGGGCAGACCTGTCAAGGAGTTGTCTGTCATTTATAAGGCTAAATGTGTGACCACGGCCATCTATGGCTCAGGGGTATGGGGGATCGACTCTGCACTTTGTATCCAACAAACGGAGAATCGTTTCCTCCGGTACCTCCTAGGGGTTCCTAAATCAACCCCTACCTTTTTCATTCATATTGAACTCGGTCTACCATATATTTCAGACATTATAACGACAGAACCCATTCTGCTATGGCATAAACTCTGGTCAACCCCTGAGACAACCTTTAATCGCAACACCATAACTGACTGCCTGCAATTAGACCGTGCAAAGCGAATTAAATGGCTGTCTGTGGTAGAAAAAATGATGAATGACATGTGTCACCCGGAGTTTTTTAAAAATCCGCTTAGCATGGAATCAATCTCAAGGAAAGGGTTACGCAAATTGGTCATGGACCATTTAGAGAATAAAAGATGGAACATGGAGAAAATAAAAAAGTCTGTCCTAGCCTATCAAAACATTACTCTTGACCGGGGCCTCCAATTATATCTTATTAGTGATATTAATTGCTATGCTAGAATGCTCCTGACTAGATTTAGAATGGGTTCTTTTTTCCGACTAATCACATTTTCATCTTGTAACGATTGGTCGAGACAAATGCTGCCTTGTCCCTGTGACGATATAGCCCCCCAATCGAATTTGCACTGCACTTTATTCTGTACATTTTATCAAGTTCCCAGAAAAAGTTTGCTTAGACCAATTCTCAAGGAGTGGGGTCTCCGTTCTTGTAGAGATGCTTTTTTTAGACTACAAAGGATGGAGACTCCGGAAGTGATTTATAGCTTAACTAAGTTCTTGAAATTATTGGTAAAATTCAGAGTTTCGATGTAATAAATAAACTGATTGTACATATTTTATAAATTGTTTTAATGCATAGGGTTCTGAGAACCGGAATTTTTTTTAATTATGAATGTGATTGATGTCTCCCCTACTTTTATCTTAATCGAAATGGTACTGGCTCCTTGTGACATACATTTGTATGCGCACTGTGTTTTGTATGTATATGTGTTTTGATAATTGTATGCTTTTATGATATGGAAATTTATATCGAAATAAAGCTTATTTTGACCTTTGACCTTTGGGACTATGTTAATTTCTAATGCTGATGATTAAAAGACAAATTCTTATTGAATAAAATTATTAAAACTAAAAGACCTTAAAATAAAACTGTTTAACTCATACAAAAGTATGACTGTACTAAAAGTCATTAATGATGTATCATATCATTGTATTGATAGACATGTTTGCTCCTTGTCACGAACAAAGATCCATATGACTAGTGGCGGGGTTAATTAATGATTCCATATAAAGATTAGGCTATAGAAAATCTTGCTCCCTCGATAAACGTCCTAGAGCTTGTCTTCCCACTATATTTGTAAGTGTAAATTAAGCTGACAGACACCTCATTTCTTCACAACAGAGCCCATATAATGAAAGTTAGTCAAACCCTTTATGACATCACCCTGGTCTCAATTCAAGTGCCTCAGGCTTCCACACTCTCACCCACATTACTCAACTTATACATGGAACCTCTGACTGAGATTCTAAAGCAATCTAACATTCTTTACCACATATACATGGGTGACCCTCAACTGTATGTGAAAATGTCCTTGCCTGAAGATATCAAAACTCTTAACTGCACTCTACTAAAGACCCAACAATTGTTAACCCACAATAACCTCATGCTCAACACTCTCAAAATCGATTTCCTTCTGATTGCCCCCATAACCAATATTCCCCCATTGGAGAATGGCTCATACCCCTCACAGCTCTGAACTGCACCCCACTTTATTGACTCTATAGATCACCTGGTATCACTTTGGACAAACATTTAAATATGCAAGATCATATCAGTGCAACCACCAAGGGAGTTAACAGTCAATTGAACACATTAAAGACAATTAAGTCATTCTTGCTCCCAGCTGACTTTTGGTGTGCTGTCCAAGCCTTAATAATCTGATTAGATTACGGGATTGCTACTGCTGCAGGCTTACCTAAAGCACGGCTAGAGCCACTAAGGGATAGACTGAATTCAGCTGCTAGACTCATCATAGGATCACATCACACCAGACCTAAAACTGCTAAAATAGCTCCTGTTTGAAGTGAGGATCCAGTTGAAGATAGCATGCATGACTCATAATGCCCTCCACTACAACACTCCTGTCTACGTGGCCACAAAACGAAAACTATCTGTTGGCAGCCACACCACAGAAGCACCAGTTCCCCAGTGCTCAAACCACAGATGTTCAACAAAAAGAGAACTTATAACCATGCTGTTAGACCCGTCTGCTTCTGAGAGTCCCCTCACCACTATGATTTCTTTTGTTCCCCTGTACCTCCCAAAATTTGTGGCTTTTTATTTGTCTACCAGGACTTTTTATATGTTGTCTCATGGGGTTAGATGTTCCTTGATGCCCAGTTGCTCACAAGGTTTGTGGCACCTATTTACAAGGCGCCTGGCCCAAACCTGTGGCATTACAAACTGGGGTTGTCAACCTGTATAAATGAACTTAAAATGGTGGACACCCTTTTTCCTCATGTGAAGTGACTCCCATTGGAGCCTTCATGAACCCTGGCCTTTTGAGGTTTTGGCGCCCTTTGGTTGGCGCGCATTTCTGACAGGAATTCCTTTATTTTCCTCAGGTACACAAAATGGCTGCTCTAGAACCCCAGTACGGTGGCTGTGAGTGTCCTAAATACCCCTCAAGAGTGCCTTGTCATTGTCACAGCCAGAGAAGGTTCTAGAACCTTCTGGCTCGTGCCAGTACCCCAGGGCACTGGATATATAAGGCCCAGTCCCTGGCGGCCATGTGTGAAGATGATGATGAAGTTCAGATTAGAGAAGAGATTCCAGACTTGACACCAGATTGACACCTGCCCTGTTGACCCCTGAGGTGGCTGGTAGCGCAGGCAGTAGAGCAGCAAAGGGTTGCTGGCGTTGTGTCTGACTGGCGTTCCAGTCAGCTACGTGAGAAGTGATCTAGCGCCTACAGCGCCTGCCCAGCGAGTACCTCATTGCCCCCAAAAGACTGTGGCCAGATTTGTGTGCCTCCCCGCCCCCCGGTGGTGAACTGTGATCGATTTATCGAGTCGCGAGGCGAGAGCAAGTTCGCCGCGACCGCGATCGTCAGCTGTGCCCCCTTCGCGACAGGTGCCTCTAGAGGGGAGCTCGGACGTCTCCGAGCCCCACCAGTCTAGAGCGCTTCCTGCGCAGATAGAAGGTGAGGTGGTGCGCCGGGGCGGGGAAAGGCCGGCCTTCGTTGGGCGGGACCAGCGTCTCTGCCACTCCCCAGTGACCCGGGAGCTGTAGCTGTGGGCGGGAACCCCCCTGTATGCGGAAGTCAGAGGGAGGTCCGTGGAGCCCCTGAGAGCCCCGTCGCTAACCAGAGGAGTGCTGTGCCCGACTGAATCGTATCTTGACTGCAGCGGATGTGAGGTGGGACCGTTTCCTCATAGTGAATGCAGCGTTGTGAAGGAACTGTGAACCGGCATTTATTTGACTGTGCGCGAAGGTTGTGTGACCTCTCCGGCAGCCCGTTCGTCGGTCTAATGACTTTGAACTGGTGCCGCCTGTGCTCAAGTGGTGCTAAAGCCCGTAGGCGCGCATAGACTTCACCGGCAAAGCAGAGATCCTATCCCGGTGACCGCCGAGTGCAAATGATGTATTTACTGTGTTTCCTTGCCTTCTAGATATACGCGCATACGCCTTGAGTGATTATTAAAGAGTCCCAAACCTTATTTTGTGCTCAGAGAAGCCGTATACCTGGTCATTGAAAACAGCATAAACTGTAAGAGTTATCTTTCCCATTTGAAGCGTATTGCACATGTAATGATTCTAAAGTATTTATTTGGTGGCAGCGATACCAGAAGAAACATGTGGTTGTTTATTTAAATTAACCAATATTTATTCTGATATTTATTCTGATATTTATCCTGATATTTATTCTGATATTTATTGTGATAATCATCCCTGAAGTTATTCTATTTATTAATACTATTTATTACCAGAACTGTATGACCAAAAGAAATGTATATGTGCTTACCCAGTCAACCCTATTTACAACAAAGAACTTTTGATTAAAGGAATCGTATTTTTCTACAGCAGTGGTGTGGTGTCCTTCTTTTTGGTGTGGATGTACAAGGAGTTATTATTGGGTCAGAGCCGGCTTAACACTACAGCCTTCACTTGCCTTGTCACTTGAGCCAAGCTACCCCCTTTGTGCTGGGCTTGCCCATCGCAGGTCCAACATAAAATTGGTGCTCAGCGGGTGGGATTGCGAGCCGTGCTTGTTTTGAACCCCATAATAATTCAGTGTGCACCACAGGTACACACCCGGAGTTTTCTCCTAGCGGCCCTCCAATTCAATGTTTTGTTTTTTCCAAATTCTTTCCTGGAGGTGGGTGGAAGTGACCCTCAAAGTTCTTATCCTGGTCACCTAATTCGGGGTGGTTGTCCACACTTTTCACTGACAAGATGGAATTCGAAATGTCAGAGCTGGAGACCTATACTGTGGCACAGCTCAAGGATTTCTGTCAGGAGAGGGGAGTGTTTGTCAGGCGAGGGGCCAAAAGAGAGGAGCTCCGTACTAGTCTGCGAGCATGGGTGGAAGCACACACGGAGGGAACGGTGGAGGAGGAGGAATCGGACAGAGGTACTGTCATTGATAGGACTGCGGAATGTCCCCCGGGGGTGGGTGAGCTGTCAATCAGCCCCAAGGCAACCTCACGGGAGGGCAGCAGTGTGTCATCGAGAGGGTTGTCAGAAACGGAGTTAGCTGACAGGAGAGAGGAAAGACTGTTAAGGTGGGAAATAGCAAAAATGGAGTTGGAAGAAAGGAGGGAGGGAAGAAGGTTGGAACACGAGTTCAAGCTACGAGAACTCGAATTCCAGGCCCCTAACATCACTCCGAAGGGTGTCGAGTCAAAGGAATTTGCCAGGGAGCCCAGGCCCCATTTACCCAAAGACGTAGTCGCCAGTTATACCGCTGGAGACGACATAGCCAAGTGGCTGGCAGCCTATGAGGTCTCCTTAAGAGCCCATGGGATCCATGAGAAGCATTGGGGTGGTGGATTATACCGGTACATGCCTCCGACAGGTAGGGATGCCCTATTGGCCCTAGACCGGGAGGAACAGGTTAATTACCCCGCCATGAAGGTGGCGCTCATCAGGAAGTTTGGGTTGACCCCCGAGAAATACCGGCAAAGGTTTAGGGGCAGCCACAAGCTGAGCTCACTTAATTGGGTTGACTTCCTGGATTTTGCTAAGAAAGCCCTGGATGGGTGGGTACAAGGTAATGAGGTGGAGGACTATCGAGGGTTGTACGACCTGATACTCAAGGAACATCTACTCGAGAAATGTCTTCCCGAGCTGAGGCAACACCTGGTAGACAGCAAACTTACTTGCCCCCGTAAGCTTGCTGAGGAGGCGGACATTTGGGCAAGTACCCGAGTGTCCACGAAGGGGACGGGAGGAGATTCTCAGAAGTCCGGACAGGGCGCTCCCCAGAAGAAAGAGGGGGGAGATAACAAGAAGCAGGAGTTCTCCAAAGGCCCCCAAAATACTTTTAAGGGGAAAAGTTTCTTCTCCACTTCTAAGGCTAACCCGCAGAAGAACCCTAATCCTGGCCAGAGTCAGCAGCCAAGGGTTATCCATTGCTATGAGTGCGGTGGTATTGGACATTATAAGGGAGACGTGAAATGCCCAAAGAGACCACCCCCTCCCACTGGAGGAAAGGCCCCGGGAGTCGCTAGTGTAGCGCTCGGGGAGGAGATACCCTTAGTTAAGGGGGGGGGAGTGGGCGGGTGTCACCTTAGTGTCCCTGGGTGATCGGGAGGTGGTTCCAAATATCCAGGTGCCCTCAAATACTACCAAGTATGGGCAATGGGTCACCATCAATGGCCTTAGAGGGGAAGCTCTGAGAGATACAGGAGCCAGTATGACTATGGTAAGGAGTCATCTGGTGTCCTCAGAGCAGGTGATTCCAGGCGTACTTCATCCAGCCGCGATGGCTGACGGCAGAATGGGCCACTATCCTGTGGCCGAGGTTCCCTTTGAGTGGGGAGGGGTTGCAGGTTCACTTCGAGTTGCCGTAAGCCCCGCCGTGCCAGTCGATTGTCTGCTGGGCAATGATATGGATCACAATGCTTGGAAGGAGGTGGAATACCGGACTCATACTGAGATGCTGGGTACACCTGATTGGGCCTGTGTGAGTACCAGGTCTGCGGCTGCTCGGGAGGAGAAGTCGCGTGGGTTGGAGCCTGGAACAATGGCCCACCCAGCTGCTGATGAGGGAACATTTTGAGGACAGGAGGAGCCTGCCTCGATGTCCATGCCCCATGAGACGGATAGGCCACCTGTGGAGGTGGACCCGGAGTCTGCGGAGGAGGACATGGTTCCGTTGGAGGACTTGCCTATCCCCGCTGAGTGGCGAGTGGAAGGAGGACCATCCAGGGAGGAACTGAGCAAGGGACAAAGGGAATGTCCCACCCTCGAGGGTCTGAGGCAACAGGCTGAAGCCCAGGCAGCAGGTAACGAGTCTGGGAACTATCGTGTTTACTGGGAGGATGGTCTCCTCTACAGTGAACCCAGGGCGCCAGTGCACGGATTGTCACGGGCCCTGGTAGTCCCACAGTGTTACCGAGCCTTCCTATTAGAGTTGGCTCATGAGATTCCCTTGGCAGGACACTTGGGTCAGGACAAGACCTTTGCCCGGCTTGTCCCCCACTTTTATTGGCCTCGAATGAGGGTGGCGTCCGACACATACTGTCGGTCATGCGTGTCATGCCAAGCCAGTGGGAAAACAGGGACGAAGCTGAAGGCTCCCCTGGAACCACTTCCCGTCGTTGGCACCCCCTTTGAAAGGGTGGGCATCGACATTGCTGGGTCCCTAGATCCACCTATATCATCCGGTCACAGGTTTATCCTGGTCCTGGTGGATCACGCCACAAGGTATCCAGAGGCAATTCCTCTGAGAACCATTACTGCACCAGTAGTGGCCAAGGCCCTGATGGGGATCTTTACCTGAGTGGGATTCCCCAAGGAAGTTGTGTCTGACAGGGGGACCAACTTCCTGTCAGCATATATGCGGGCCATGTGGAAGGAGTGTGGAGTGACTTACAGGTTCACCACTCCTTATCACCCACAGACCAATGGTCTTGTGGAAAGGTTCAACCAAACCTTGAAGGGTATGATCAGAAGTCTACCCGAAAGCCTGCGGAGGAAATGGGACGTCCTCCTACCCTGTTTGCTCTTTTCCTACAGGGAAGTGCCGCAAAAGGGAGTGGGCTTCAGCCCCTTCGAGCTTTTGTACGGGCACCCTGTACGTGGACCTCTCAGCCTGGTGAGGGACTCCTGGGAAAAATCTCCCCGGAAAGTTCCCCAGGATGTGGTGAGCTACATGCTGGCCTTCCGAAGCCAAATGGCTAAGTTGTGGAAGCAAGCTTCTGACAACTTGGAAGCCAGTCAGGCAGTCATGAAAGCGTGGTATGACCACAACGCTCACCCAGTGGAGTTGGAGCCTGGCCAGAAGGTGTGGGTGATGGAGCCTGGAGAGCTGAGTGCCCTCCAGGACCGTTGGACAGGCCCCTATGAGGTATTGGAGAAGAAGGGCAAGTCTACCTATCTGGTGGACGTAAAGACCCCTCGGCATCCGCATTGGGTGTTACATGCCAATCGCCTCAAGCCCCACTACGAGAGGCCCGAAGTCATGTTGGTTATGGTGACTGACGGATCGGAGGAAGAGGACACGGAGCCTCTCCCCGACCTTTTTGCGTCTCAAGAAAAGGATGGGTCAGTGGAGGGAGTGAAACTCTCGCCAACCCTGACTCCTGAACAGCAGGAGGAATGTCGCCAGGTCTTGGGGTCATTCGCTCCTCTGTTCTCCCTTGTCCCGGGTAAGATCCATCTGTGTACCCATGACGTGGACACAGGGGACAGAACACCTGTAAAGTCAAAGTCTTACCGGCTGTCTGACAAGGTGAAGGCCAGTATCCAAAGCGAAGTAGCTAAGATGCTGGAGCTAGGAGTCATCGAACCTTCAAGTAGCCCTTGGTCTAGCCCGGTGGTGTTAGTTCCTAAAGCTGCCCCACCTGGCACCACACCAGAATTGAGATTCTGTGTGGACTACCGAGGACTTAATTCGGTAAAAAAAACGGATGTTTATCCGATCCCTCGGGCGGATGAATTGATTGACCGGTTGGGAGCTGCCCAATATCTCAGTACCATTGACCTCACTGCAGGGTACTGGCAGATTCCCATGTCTAATGGAGCCAAGGAAAGGTCAGCCTTCTCCACACCTGATGGACACTACCAGTTTTGCGTCATGCCCTTTGGGCTCAAGAACGCTCCTGCCACTTTTCAGCGGCTGGTGAACACGATCCTCACCGGGATGGAGTCATTCTCTGCTGCTTACTTGGATGACATAGCTGTCTTCAGTAGCAGCTGGGAGGATCACTTGCAGCACTTGCAAGCCGTTCTCCAGGCCCTGGAATGGGCTGGCTTGACGATCAAGGCCAGCAAATGTCAGATTGGACAGGGGTCGGTAGTGTACTTAGGACACTTGGTGGGCCGGGGAACGGTGCAGCCCCTTCAGGCGAAGATTGAGGCAATCATGGCCTGGAAACCCCCCAAGACCCAGACTGAGGTCCGAGCCTTCCTGGGCCTCACAGGTTACTACAGACGATTCGTGAAGGGGTATGGCACTATCGTGGCACCCCTTACAGGACTCACGGCCAAAAAGCAACCCAGGAGAGTCATTTGGACGGAGGCTTGCCAGCGAGCCTTCGACACTCTGAAACAAGCATTGTGTAAAGCTCCAGTCCTGAAGGCTCCAGATTTTTCAAAAGAGTTCATTGTCCAGACAGATGCATCCGACATTGGCATTGGGGCGGTGCTATCGCAACTCAATGAAGAGGGTCTGGATCAACCCGTGGTCTTTCTGTCACGGAGACTGCTTCCCCGGGAACAGAGGTGGAGTACCATCGAGCGGGAAGCCTTTGCGGTGGTCTGGGCACTGAAGAAGCTGCGACCATATTTGTTTGGTTCACACTTCCTTGTTCAGACAGACCACCGACCCCTTCATTGGCTCATGCAAATGAAGGGGGAAAATCCCAAACTGTTGAGGTGGTCTATCTCCCTACAGGGATTGGACTTTCGGGTGGAACACCGGCCCGGAGTTGACCACGCCAATGCAGACGGTCTCTCCAGGTATTTCCGCCTTAGTGTTGAGGACTCCCAAGGGGTTGGGTAGCTCTCCGCACTTTCAGCTGGGGGGGACGTGTGTTAGACCCGTCTGCTTCTGAGAGTCCCCTCACCACTATGATTTCTTTTGTTCCCCTGTACCTCCCAAAATTTGTCGCTTTTTATTTGTCTACCAGGACTTTTTATGTGTTGTCTCATGGGGTTTGATGTTCCTTGATGCCCAGTTGCTCACAAGGTTTGTGGCACCTATTTACAAGGCGCCTGGCCCAAACCTGTGGCATTACAAACTGGGGTTGTCAACCTGTATAAATGAACTTAAAATGGTGGACACCCTTTTTCCTCATGTGAAGTGACTCCCATTGGAGCCTTCATGAACCCTGGCCTTTTGAGGTTTTGGCGCCCTTTGGTTGGCGCGCATTTCTGACAGGAATTCCTTTATTTTCCTCAGGTACACAAAATGGCTGCTCTAGAACCCCAGTACGGTGGCTGTGAGTGTCCTAAATACCCCTAAAGAGTGCCTTGTCATTGTCACAGCCAGAGAAGGTTCTAGAACCTTCTGGCTCGTGCCAGTACCCCAGGGCACTGGCTATATAAGGCCCAGTCCCTGGCGGCCATATGTGAAGATGATGATGAAGTTCAGATTAGAGAAGAGATTCCAGACTTGACACCAGATTGACACCTGCCCTGTTGACCCCTGAGGTGGCTGGTAGCGCAGGCAGTAGAGCAGCAAAGGGTTGCTGGCGTTGTGTCTGACTGGCGTTCCAGTCAGCTACGTGAGAAGTGATCTAGCGCCTACAGCGCCTGCCCAGCGAGTACCTCATTGCCCCCAAAAGACTGTGGCCAGATTCGTGTGCCTCCCCGCCCCCCGGTGGTGAACTGTGATCGATTTATCGAGTCGCGAGGCGAGAGCAAGTTCGCCGCGACCGCGATCGTCAGCTGTGCCCCATTCGCGACAGGTGCCTCTAGAGGGGAGCTCGGACGTCTCCGAGCCCCACCAGCGTAGAGCGCTTCCTGCGCAGATAGAAGGTGAGGTGGTGCGCCGGGGCGGGGAAAGGCCGGCCTTCGTTGGGCGGGACCAGCGTCTCTGCCACTCCCCAGTGACCCGGGAGCTGTAGCTGTGGGCGGGAACCCCCCTGTATGCGGAAGTCGGAGGGAGGTCCGTGGAGCCCCTGAGAGCCCCGTCGCTAACGAGAGGAGTGCTGTGCCCGACTGAATCGTATCTTGACTGCAGCCGATGTGAGGTGGGCCCGTTTCCTCATAGTGAATGCAGCGTTGTGAAGGAACTGTGAACCGGCATTTATTTGACTGTGCGCGAAGGTTGTGTGACCTCTCCGGCAGCCCGTTCGTCGGTCTAATGACTTTGAACTGGTGCCGCCTGTGCTCAAGTGGTGCTAAAGCCCGTAGGCGCGCATAGACTTCACCGGCAAAGCAGAGATCCTATCCCGGTGACCGCCGAGTGCAAATGATGTATTTACTGTGTTTCCTTGCCTTCTAGATATACACGCATACGCCTTGAGTGATTATTAAAGAGTCCCAAACCTTATTTTGTGCTCAGAGAAGCCGTATACCTGGTCATTGAAAACAGCATAAACTGTAAGAGTTATCTTTCCCATTTGAAGCGTATTGCACATGTAATGATTCTAAAGTATTTAATTGGTGGCAGCGATACCAGAAGAAACATGTGATTGTTTATTTAAATGAACCAATATTTATTCTGATATTTATCCTGATATTTATCCTGATATTTATTCTGATATTTATTCTGATACTCATCCCTGAAGTTATTCTATTTATTAATACCATTTATTACCAGAACTGTATGACCAAAAGAAATGTATATGTGCTTACCCAGTCAACCCTATTTACAACAAAGAACTTTTATATAAAGGAATCGTATTTTTCTACAGCAGTGGTGTGGTGTCCTTCTTTTTGGTGTGGATGTACAAGGAGTTATTATTGGGTCAGAGCCGGCTTAACACTACAGCCTTCACTTGCCTTGTCACTTGAGCCAAGCTACCCCCTTTGTGCTGGGCTTGCCCATCGCAGGTCCAACACATGCCTTCTCTGGTCTAGCCCCAAGAATATGGAACACTCTGCATCCAAAATCAGTAAAAACCCTTGACTAACTCCTTCAAAAGAGAACTAAAAATGCTCTTTCTTAGTAGAGTCCTCCAATAGCACACCTGAAGTCCACTAGCTTGGCCATCTTCAGGCTGACATACATGGATCTTGATTCTACCGGAATACTTGTTCAAACTTTACCTGTATTGATGATTGTTTATTCCTCTTTTGCATTTTTACCTTCATGTATGACTGGACTGCTATCTGAAAAGCGCTCTCATACCCTGATGGGTCATGTTCACACAATATAAAACTCTTCAAATAAACAACAAAATCAATAAAATAAACATCTATGTGCATCGTTCATATACATATTTTTTTTCATTTCTGGAGTACATAGTTGCAAAGTGAGAAAAATGTCACGTTTTTATGGAATTATTTATTCAGCTGTTTTAAGATAATAGAAGATTATATTTGCAGGCACGTCTGAAGTGCAGCCGTCTGAGAAATATATGCTGCATAATATTTAAAGTGTTCTTCATAAACATTTACAGATATCTCCTGCAGAATAAACTGCATGACAAAAATACAAAATAAATGAAATGTGACGGATGCTGCATATTTCCGAGCCCAGCAAAGCATTAGTATACTGCTGCACGTGTGTACTCCAGCAGAGAAAGTGACTGGAAATCATACCGGATGAAAGTTCCACTCTCATGGTTTTCATAAACAACATTGAGGGTTTATGAACATTTACCAAGGGAAATGTTTGGAGCAAATGTTGCATAATTAATTCCCAAGTCTCTGACGGCCGTGTGTCAAAGAAATCTAATTCTGATCAAACAGTTCATTAATGTGCCTCAAAAGTTACAGTGGGTGTGTTTTGATACACACACACAGACACATTTATTTGCAGGGAAGGGTTCTGTGAAAATAAAATTGGTACCAGTTTTATATTTCGAGTTTTAGAACCCACTTTTCTGGTCTTCTAACAACTGTCAGGAAATGTGTGTGCATTCAGAACGAGTTCAATGTACCACATCTGGGGTGCAATACACGTGTGCTGTACTGCAAGTAATTATGTGTTGTGACATGTCCATTATTTCTATCTTTGGGGATTAAATATTCATACTGCAGAGGGCCTGCTGTAAGCGATGTATGACGTTGCAGGGTACTTGCACCATTGCTCATGGGTGCTATTCTCTCACTCACCTCATGCCTCTAATATTGGTATTCAGAGGGGTGGGTCCTATCAGGGAGCATGCAATCTGTGACTTTGCACCCTCGTGACATCTGTGAAACTCGTTTTTCAAAGTATACGAAAACATAGTATAAATGCCACTTTCTTGATGCCTTCAATCAATAGCCAAATTTGGATTAAGTGATTAGTCAATGCGCCGCTACAAGGAGATAAATGCCTTATTGTTATGTGGCACTGCTGCAGCATAATAGCTTTAACCTTCATAAATGTGCAGTGAGGCAAGAGATATGCTGTGATACCAAGGGGCAGATGTACAAGCCCCTTGCGCCACTTTTACGCCGCCGTTGCGTCACTTTTGAAAAGATGCGCCATGGTGCCGGGTACTTACAATGTGACGCATCTGGGAGATGTGTCACGTTGTAAAGCCCTGCGCCAGAAGGGGGTGTTCCTGCGCAGGGGGGAGCGTTCCAGCGCAGGAACGCCTCCTAAAAGTGGCTGAGTGAAATCTACAAGATTTCACTCAGTCATTTTGGGGCCCATGCTTCGTCAAAACCCTGCCCCTTGAAGCAGGCGTTAGGATTGACGCAGCATCAACAAGATAGGGCCCCCCAGAGCCTTGCTGGAGCTGCGTCGTGCTTGCGACGCAACTCCAGCAATGGCCACCTTTACGTTTTTGCCCATTGGTGCGCCGCATTGTAAATGCGGCGCATCAATGGTGGCGGAGGCTTGGCACACAATAAGTGGCGTATCCCTGCTAATATGCAGGGATGTGCCACTTATTGTAAATCTGCCCCCAATTGTTTGCGAGGAGCTCCCCATCCTTTGCAGTTATAACCCAGAATGTGCAATATTGCATACATTGCATTACAGGGTCCCTAGATTCACAAAATCTCAAATTAAAATACATCAATTTTCAACTTCAAGCGATTCACCAGAGAAACAAGTAAATATTCTATATTCTATTGATCCACAAACAGAGGCCGGGGGACATTCTATTCATGATCCAGGGAAGGAGGAGGAGCGTTCTAATCATTTACGATAGGAGGGTGGGAAACCTATCAATGGGGAGGGGAACCATGACATTGTACTGTCATTAAGAGATAAGAGCTAGTACCATTTTGTAATGATCTATCAAGGCGTGCAATGCGCCCGACTGATCTCCTGGAGGAGAAATGGTCAGCATTGCTTCCATTAAGAGGATTGAGTTTTTGTCTCCTGTACGTCAACACAGGAGAAAGGCTAGCAGTGTTCCTGTGCAAATCAGGGGAGTCGGTACCACCACGAGAGGTAAGGCCACTTTTTCTCTCCCTTTGCGCTCATAGAAGGAGGCATCATCATTTGCTTCCTCTTGCTCTTCAGACAAGATTGGGCTGCTGTAGCTTTCTCTTGTCCCATCAGTGGAAAGGGAGACCGTAATATTTATTTTCTATGGAGCGCCAGTCATGAAAGGGAATTATTGCTTTCCAGTGGTTCAGTAGAAAAGACAGTGCCGCCGTTTCTTTAATTTTTCCAAGTAAGGGAAAAAAGTAAAAGCTGGAGACTAGGAAAATGTGAATCCCAAGAAAATCCCTCACACTTGAGTACTTTCTGTTCAATAAAGGGCTTTCCGTGTTCATGGTGGGGAACAAGGCATATCCTATAGACCTGAATTTGTCAGGAGAAATCAACATATAACTTCATGAAGTTTCTTTATAAGAACGGCTAGATATCACCCTGGTGAACTAATAAAGGTTTCATAATTTAAACCAATGGTACTTGGGCTATGGGAAGCCTACGCTTCTTTAAAGGAATCCTAGATTGGGGTTTAAAATGCACCCAATATTAACATTTCATGGTGGAATTTAAAATTAAATGTGGATTTGGTAGGCACTTTAAAGCCTCATATATGTCCACTTTTTACCTGAAAAATAACATCAACTGTAACGGCAATATCATTGTATGTTTTTTTATATCAGTGGGGCGAAGCAGCAGGATGTAGCTGACTAGGGCTTCAGGAGGCCAGAGGTCCTGCTGAACAGGATTTGCTGCTGCGGAGGTAAGCCGAGACCAGGCCCAATCCATCTCATGTATCAGACCCGCGTGCCATCATGGTTGGTCTTAACTTTTGAATCGCCCCTTTCTCATGCGATCATATATCCGCTGTTGTTGCTTTGATCTTTTAAGGTGCTTTTTTGCACTAGAAACATAAAAGAATCCTAACTCTGGTTTAGTTCTACTGATTCGATGCAATTAATCTTGGTGTCATTTTATGCATTAAAATTTAATCTATTTTTCTAAGTTGGTTTAGGATTTTTATTTTGCTATGTTTTTATGTTATTACTGTTTGTGTGGTGTGTGGTGCAAAAATACTTTACTCAATGCCTTAAGTTAAGCCTCACTGATTTGTGCTAAGCTACCTGAGGGTTAAGCATAGGGCTATTTAGTGACTTTTGTGTGGTTCACCCTGACATGGTTTGTGTTGTTGTTTGAATGGGGCTTCTACCCTGCTTAACCAAGAACCCAATTTCTTACAGGCAATAATTATATAGATGCACATCAACCTCATTAAATATATTCTCCTCATAATAAGATTGCATTTGTTAGAGCTGTATTTGAAAGGTTTGTGCTCATGTACTTGAGAACAGAGGGCCCAATTCACGAAAATGTTGCTCCAGTAGATAAACCTCTTTTTTCATTCCTCGTACAATTTGCAAGTGTTACTTCCTCTTTCCTTCTGCAGGATTTACATTGGTTTTATGGGTAGAAAAACATTATAGAATATTATGAATTCACACCAGTGTTGCTTTGCCTGAATCCATCACAGCCTATTCCCCATCCTTAATCCTAAAGTAAAAAGGCAAATTCATTTATGCAGGTGGATTTTCCACAGGTCCATCTCCAGTGGTAAATCTCTGCAGCTACTGACTGTATGAATCAGGATGTCCAAATCTGAACGCACAGATGATATCTTTCCTCACTTAAACCAAACTGAGATGCACTAAAATGTTTGCGATTGTTGCTCAAATGACCACGCTGCAAGTGCATGCAGGACTTTTGTTGGAATTCCTAACTACTCTGTGCTATAGCAAAAATCGAATTTGTGTGGTCCTAGAAGTCTTCCTTTTTGTAATCGCTGTAGTGAAGAGAACCGATTTCAAGTTAAAGACTGGGCAGCTACATTAAAGTTTTCCATGATATCCACATGCGCATAGTAGGTTGTAAAGTTGTCCATGTGATGAACCATGCAAGCCTACACAATGTGCCTGACTCGATCCCTTTCTGTTCAATATCCTTGTACTAAGGTTTTTCAGTAGTCCATAAATCACATTTGAAGAAACACGTCTTCAGTTTGCTTTACTGAAAGTGTGCAAGATTACTATTAACGTATAACCGGAAACACCATATTAACAACATCTCACCACTGTCGCTGCGTTGCCTGCTCATGTCCAACAAACTTGAGCTATCCCCTTCTTCAGGGACTTCTGCCAGGTCAGATGTCTACAAAGAGAGGGATTAAAGAAAATCAATCAAAAATGTAGGTGGGCGCAGACACAAGGCATTTGGGACCTGACAGAGAATTGCACTTTAAAGAAATAGTCACTAAGAAAGTGTACATGAATATACCCATTTAAAGACAAATACATTTATAACATCTTTATTTCGAACATGGTCACTTTAAGGGTAAGTTGATTCAACTAGCACAATACCAACTCCCACGGTGACAGCAAACAGTTCTTCCCAACAAACTGGATGATGGTGCAAGACTATTTTCCTCGACACCTTCAATGTGCAGTTTAAGAATGGTACTATATAAATTAGGAGCACAGAAATTGGGCACTGAGGGCACTCTTGGAGGATTATGTTTTTCAGTAAGAGGGTCTGCAGATAATTAAGCCCAGAGAGAGAGAATAAGAAATTCTGTAATTTCTGCGTGTAGGATTGGTTTTGAGTAGTTATACATTTAGGGCTAAGGAGAGGAACATGGATGTCTCAAGGTAAGAAGCACAGGTTGCTGGTGACAATGAGTGAACACTCAAAAAGTTGTTTATTCAACTTACTTCGTGCGTTTAAGCCTAGTGCCAGAACATGCTGCTGCATGTTTCAGTCCCAATTTTAGTGGTTGCAAAGTATTTAGTATGCCTAGATTTCGATTTGTACCATATTTGTGAAACACAAAAGGAGCACCTTTAAGACCACTATTTAGACCATCATATAAGACCTGATTCTAAGTCATACATCATAGCCAGTAAAGGCATGAGAGCCATAACACTGGATCAAAGAAAAATCACCCTTTCTGAATTTGCACATTAAGTCCAATTCTATTCCAATGACGTAGGGCACTACCAAATGCTTATATCAGCCTAGTGCAGGAAACACCTTTGCATTCACTGCATACACTAGAGAATTAAAAAAGGATCTTGATACCATATTGACGGATTCAATTCAAAAGACAAACGCCTCAGTTAGGAAATGACAGCTACGGGACATCCTCTGCTGAGCCCAAGGTACACTTCCTCATTTCTGTAGATGGAGAACCAGCTGGCTCTGCCTTCAGAAACCTCTAGACAGTGACCCATTCACCACAAGACCTCCCTACACTGAATTGGGATACCCACCTGCCTTTTTCATGTTCATGACCATTATGTAGACCATGGTGGTTATAGACATGAAAAAATGACCAATATCCCCACAGTACAATTAGCAAGCCATGTGTATAAGAGACATTTTCTTTGATATTCAGAATCAACATCTGCTTTGTTGATTTGTGTCTGAAATTCATAATAAGTGGCAGCTGACCATAATGATAGGGTGAACAGCTAACATTATCAAATGTGCCCAAAGAGCTCCAACCATGCTGGCTGACAAGAAGCCCTGTGACACTGCCTACAAGACTGGTGTAATAAAATGTCAGACTAAAACATTGTAAAATGCCTAGGGCTAAATCAGACATTAAATAATGCAGTTGTAAGGTGTACATTGGAGCCTGGAATGACCAGTTGCATAATAATTGGAAGTGAAACATGGAAGTTATGCTAACTCGAATTTTCAGCAGCAACATATACACCTAAATGTATAGTTATATATGATTACGGCTGTTTTACATTCACAAGGTTTGCTTGTGTTTAAAAAGCCTCCACTTGTACTTTGGGTTATCAATATATTTTATTCAAAAACAATTTACCGATTTGTTGAAAATCCACTTTATCTGTTATTTTACTCCCATGTCAATGGAAAGGAACAGTAAAAAGGGTATTTTGGAACAGATTTTTTTAACACTCTGACACATCACTCCAATTGGGTGCAATGTAAAGATAACCAGTTTGAATCTGACCACCTTCTGTGGGTTTTGCTATGATGGGTACAAGGTGGTACATATTTCAATATCGGCCAAGGTGTTGGCTGCAGGATCTAACAAAGCTGTGCCAGCCTGTGCCTCCTTCTAATATTATGGAAAACATAGGAATAAGGCTTTCTGATCCTTGGATGGCACCAGCTTAAAAATGCAGGAAGTGCTAAAAATAGAGGTGAGGCACTTTGGAAAATTCATGACAATAGCTTTAAGGGTTACCACGAATTACTGCTGAGTTACTATTCTTAAGAAGCCTGCCAATCAGCTGGAAAGCAGAATGATGCTGGATGTCTGAAGGAGACCAGAAGAGAATGAGAAAGACATACTCCTGTTACCCGAGGAAGGCCTGAATAAAAACTGCATCCACTAAATTTTCTGAGTTAAAGTCACTCATGAGGTTCAAGGAATCTGAACTCCTTCCACCCACAGGAAGAAGAGGGTTCCAGAACTTATTCCATAGAGGCCATTAACTGTGGACTGCCTCCCCTTAAAGCTGTGAAAGGGAGGAAGGCCATTGGGCAGAGTAGGATGTTCACCTTGTAGAATAACTGCAGTCCCTGCTTGAATTGGACTTTTGCCTTTAGTCCTTAATAGAGGAGTGATAAGCTTGTCTCCATGTAATCCCTGACAGGGGCCCCCCAAAACAGTTTTTAAATGATTGGGCACAATAAAAGCATTCAGCTACATGATATTATGTTTTATTCAAATTGGGGCATTTTTTATCCTCAGGAGGACCAGCCCAAGGTACTAAACCTACTTAAAAAAGACAAAACATTTGCAACCACTTTTTCCAGGCTTGTCCCGCTCACTAATTTGAGTGCAAAGTTGGAAGCTCCAGAGTGTGTGCAAACCGAAGATATGTACCCTTTTGAAGCCATGTTGGATTACAGAATTCAATGTTGGTCACTGAATTATTTTGAGATCTATACAATATTCGAAGCTCATTGGTAAAACTGTTGACTCAGATGAGTTTCTCACCCTTGATCAACATTTGCTTACTCTGATTTTGACCAGGATGTACCTGCATGCTCTTCCCAACTTCACTCAACTGCTGATCGATTGTGGAGAGTGCCTAGATCCTGGTGCACTGCAGCCCAATGACAAATTAAAACTTGGTCCCCTATGCTTCTTATGGGTATCTTTAGCCTTTTACTTTCCCTACCATTGTTCGATTTGCATTGTTGTACTAAATGTAATCATTACATTTCCCTTTTTTTACTAAATTGGCTTGAAAATCAGGATTCCTCATAGAAACCTAATTTTGTTTAGCTGCTAAAATATTTACCTTTTTGGTAGCTCAGCAGCAGCTCAGAAAAAAACAGAGGACTCTTACCACAGAGTAATCTATCCAGTTCCCTGTATTACTTATGAATTGTAGGAATCAGTGATGGGAAAGGGGTAAATGGGTGTTTAGAAAAGTGGAAATTGTTGGTATGCAATAAAAGGTTTATACTAATAGTTTAGATTCAAGCTAATTTCATTTAGTCCATGGTATCTGTAAAGCATCAAAACTGTCTAAATGCTATAGAGCCACCAAGGACGCCTTCCTAATTTCTGAAGTAAGTTAATTCCAGAGCCTAGCCTCTTCCATCTGTAGCCTTTGTCATTAGAGGTGCTCCTACCGAAACATGGTACCAACAGCAGAACATCTGAAGATGATCTGAGAGTCTGGGCACTCATGCCAGGTGGACTTGTAGAACAAGATCATGGTCTGAAACTTGATGTGTGCACTTCTTTGAACCAATAGGATTTTTCTTATGATTGATGTGCCATAGTACTGCTGCCCTTCACCACCACCACACTGACACACTAATTTTGCATCTTTGTAGGTGACCCAAGGATTTGTTTAGGAGCTGTGGTGAACAAAGCATTACTTTAGTCCAAAATAGATCTTATCTTGGCTTATGATATAGTAACTCCATCTTGCTCATCAAGCAACAGATGTTTGTTGACAGGGTGTAGACATATGGTCTGCAGCGTTTAGTAAGCACATGAACCGACCACTCCATTTAAAATTGCTAGTCAATGAAGACCAACTTCAATGATAGTATCTCAACAGCAGCTTGATGGGAGTCTCCAGTCTCCCTGGCAAACACACACACATCCATATACATTTCACAGCTTCCTCTGACTGGCTATGATTTGAGTAGAGTTAATTTCATCTTACTGGTTTTCAGTGCAGCCAGCTGTTCCTCATCAACAGTCTGACATCCCACATAAGACTGTTAAACATCTGTCTATTATTCTCGGCTTTAACACTGATAGGGAGGAGCTGGGTATCACTGGCATATCTAGGACATTATTGTTAGAAACGGGACCCTGGCCGGCCAAGACTCGCGTCGAGGTCAGTCAGGGATCATCATTTCTAAGGTCAGGGCTAGGGAGTCACGCACCAAGATAACCCCCGCTCACCCTCTAGGTAACGTGGCGCGAGCAGCAAGGCTAATCTCAGAGGCGATGTGTAAAGCGTTTGCGCGCGCACCCCAGCGACAACAACCAAAGGCCCACCACAAAGGAAACTCCACACAAGGTTATATCAAAAATAGCCTTTGTATTATAATAATAAAAACACATTAGATAACACACACACTTTACAATGTGCCAACAGGCACGGGCAAGATTTACAAGGGATTATGTACAGGACAGGGCCACCTGGACCACTGTCAGGGGTATGCACTTGTTAGAAATAATACTTGTAGGTATAACACTTTAGCACATCAACATACAATGACTGTAACACAGAAATAGTAAATGTAGCATACAACCAGTAACTACTGGTAAAGAGAAAATACCTCCTACGCCACCCTAGTCTCTGTAGGGAAATCACGCAGGGAGCTAGGACCTATGGAAGGAAAACCTATCACCTACTACGCCACCCTAGTCTCTGTAGGGAAATCACGCAGGGAGCTAGGACCTTATCATCAGGACCTATGGAAGGAAAACCTATCACCTACTACGCCACCCTAGTCTCTGTAGGGAAATCACGCAGGGGGAAGGAAACCTAAAATAATCACCTAGGCAAGTAACATTTAGCAAAGGCAATCAAACATCAACATTCCTCTAAGCAGGTTACTTTTAGCAAAGGGGAATAAAAGAACAAGGCATTACCTAAGCAGGTCACTTTTAGCAAAGGTAATGACACCAACAATCCTCTAAGCAGGTCACTTTTAGCAAAGGGGATAAACACATAAAGAATTACCTAAGCAGGTCACTTTTAGCAAAGGTAATAATAAACAAGAATTGCACATGTAACATTAAAACACATTCAGAGGTGCAGGTTAGAACTTTTGCGCAAGAATCATATAGCAAAGAAATCACAATGCGCAGGGTGCATGTAGCACAACACTCAAAATGTCCCTCAGGCCAACTGGCCTCGAAAGGGGCGGAATGCCCTGAGTCTCAGTGTCAGGGAGGTCTGCGCAGGCAGCACAGAACACAAAAGCCTAAACGTAGCAACTGTCCACTAAGTGCTGGACAGTTGTGAATAGCGAGTAGGCAACGTTGGAGCCAGGTGGGCTCAAGAACAATGAATGGCACCCAAGAGCCTCTCTGGGGCTCTAGAACAACTGTGGGCGCTGTGAGCCTTTCTGGCTCTAAATAAATCAACTGCCCCCTCGAGCTTCTCTGAGCTCGCAAAACAAAGTAGGCAATGTAGAGCTCCTGCGCTCTAAACCAATGAAATGCCCCCAGAGCCTCCTGTGGGCTCTAACTAAATAGGGGCGAGAGCCTCGTGGGCTCAAAGACAATGTGGCCGGGAGCCTCGCTGGGCTCGAAGAACAGAAAGTGCCCTGAGCCACTCGGGGCTCTCGGGAACCAATGCGGGCGGAGCCTCTAGGGCTCAAGAACAAATGTGCCCCGGATCGTTGGAGTCCCCCACGGGGGACTCAGGAATCAGAAATGCCCCCAGGAGCCTCGGGGCTCCAAACAGTCACAAGCGCTAGGTCGCGCTATGGGGGAGGGGCGGACACCGGCAATGTGTCCCGCGGCCCCTCTCCCTCCTTTCAGGCACTCACCGGGTGTCTTGCTGCTGGAGCAGCGCGGGGCTCCTCACCTCACTCGGGAGCCTCGCAGACACGGGAGCAGACGTCCTCGGTCTCCCGCCTGGCCTCGTCTCCTTTCCCTCCGCCTGACTTCCGCCGGGGCCGCCAATGGCAGCGCGGCCCTGGGGGTCAGGAGGCGGGACTTCCGGGTCGCAACTGGCAGCGGCCCGGCAACGGATTTCAGGGCTCCCGGGCTGCGGCGGTGAACACGGGACAATGCGGCGTGGGCAGCCGCTCTTAAACAAATAAATACCACGGGGCAATGCCGGGTGGCACCGGCCTTCAATTAATAAGATAAAGCGAGGTGGCACTCGCTACGCCGAAAATCGGCGAAATCAGGCGGACAGATGCCGGGTAGGCACCGGCTGCATACAGCGCGCTCCCAAGCGCTTAGGGGCCACAGAAAGCGCGCCTAGCGCTAAAAATAGAAGCAAAGCGCTATTGAGCGCTGGGGCACCAGGAAAGCGCTCCTAGCGCTATAAATCCAATAAAAGCGCTTCCAGGCACAGCACAAGCTCCAGCAAGGTCTGGAGGCAGACAGGGGGGCAGGGCAGGGCCAGAGCCAGCACACTGGGTCTCCAGGCAGGGAGACAAGCCAAGTGGCGGTCCTCCTGGCCCCAGCAGCAGCAGCAGCTCCCTCTGGCAAGGATCCACAAGTAGACAATTTCTGTGGGGACACAGCCCCATATTTATACAGAGAATTCCTTTGTTAGGAGGTGCAGGGTGGGGGGAAACCAGTTGCAGCTGGCTTGGGAGTACCCTTGATGGCCCAACCACCCCTTTCATTCACTGGGGAGGCTAGGGTCATTAGACAAACCACAGGGGGGCGGAGCCAGCATTGTGTGGGGAAAACCCAGCCCATCCAGGACACAGATCTACTCCTCCCACACATCACTCAGGCTGATCTCACACTCACCACCGGGCAGACCCATCCAGACTTCCTGGAGCCTGGCATGCCAGCCAGCTCCAGCCAATCACGCTCCACTATCCTCACTGCACACATACATCAATGTCCAGAAGTAGCACTTCCCTTCTAGACACACACAAGCCGCACATACCATTGCGCAGCATTCGCTCTCACGAGTTCATACATACTAAACTCGAGCCTGCACTCCCCACACATCAGGAACTACCAGGGCACACACATTCCCCATGCATTCCTATGGGAGAGCAGGCCAGCCATACTACACGCACGCACTTTCACTCTGGGACACAGGAAAAAAGTGCGCCAAGACCCAAAAATCACTACACAGGGTCACAAATAAAGGCAAAAAGATTAGGGGTGAACCTGCCCTAAGGCCCAAGTCTAACACGACCCCCTTCCAGCCAAAACGCAGGGCAGACCGATCACCACCGTGATGGGCTTCCCTGCTTGGGGCGATAAAACAAGGACGCGGGCCCACAACTGCAAGGACACCCTCCTGTTTTACGCCACGGTGAACCCCTAGGGTTCCTTCTAAAACTACTGTAGGGACTAACTGGGGTACCCCACTGATACTCTCCAGCTGCCCTCGGCCAGGACCAGGCCCTAGGCCACCCAGGTACCACTGGATCCTGTATACTCACAAAGTGGGGGGTAGTAACCCCTGGCACATAATAGCCATGCTCCACTCTTCCTGTCTGTAAGACAGGGCTAGACTTCCACTGGTTCTCCAGCCTAGGGTCTACAACCTTAGGTGGACCAGGAGTCTCAGGGAAGGCTCTCCTCCCCTTACCTCTTCTCCTAGGGTTCCTCCTCCTCCTGCGAGGGGTCCCCTCTAAACAACATTCTCCCAACCTAGGGTTTAACCCCTCAGGTGGTAACGGGGTCAGAGGTGGGCTTTCCCACCCTCTGCACCCCCTTCCAGAGTCCTGCTCCCTCCCAACCGGGGCGGTACCTCTGGAGAAAGAACTGGTTAGGACACTGATTACAGTAGTCCCACCCTTCAGGTCAGGCTGATCCTGAACCTGGCCATCCAACTTCTGGTCTAAAACCTTCGGTGGAACCAATGCCTGGCACTCCAGGACTTCTGGGGACTCACACACCATCCCCCTGAGGCTAGCAAATGACACATATGTTGGGTGACTGTCTGCCTGGCGCAGATCTCCCGCCTCCTGTCCACCTGACAGTGCGCAAAGATCCCCCAGCACAGAAGTGGTGTCACCATGGTCACTACACGGGATCCTAGCCCCACTGGGTAGTCCCTGACCCACTGGTTCTTCCACTGGGGAACTCCCCCAATCACTCCTCACGCTGGACTCCGGTACTCTCCCTACTGGAGCAGTACTGCCAGACTCTATAACCATGGAAGCTCCGCTTACAGATGCTCCAGGTTCTCTACCCACGAGGAGATCTCCCTCAAGTGAACTAACAGGCAAGTCTAGGTTCCCTTCCTGGTGTTCCCTAAAGGAACCATCCAGACTCTGTGACAAGGCTTCGGGCGTTTGGGGACTCTCGGTCACACACTCACTCCCGCTCCACTGAGACAGGCAGTCAGCCCCTACACCCTCCTCACTAACCAAGGACCTAGCTGGGCTACTCTCACCCTCCTCCACCACACTGGGCTGGAAGACACCTGACCCACTATTGTTGGAATCACTCACTAGTGACTCAGAAGAACCTCTCGCACTGTCCCATCGCTCTGCTTCCGCTGCCAGCTCACATGCGCCAGACAATCCACACCCCAACAGGTGTGTGCGCAACCCTGGGGAACAACAACTGAGCAGGTGCTCTTTGACAATCAAATCAAAAAAGATGTCAAAATCATCTTCCGTGTGAACCTTTACCCAATCAAACAGTGTCCCACAACATTCGTCCTCAAAATCTTCCCAAGACTGGTGAGGCAGTTTTCTAAGATTCCTGAATCTCAACCTTAACTCCTCTTCTGGGAAAACAGGCACCATACTCGGGGAACTGAGAGTGGGACTGTCTACACTTATATTTAAAAAGCTGCCACCACTGGACTCCACCCTCTCTGGGGAATCCAGACAATTACAACTGTGCGCAGGGGAGAGTCTATCCTCTAGGGCTGCTCTCTCACGGATGATGGCCCTTCTCTCCACCTCTATCCTCTCCTGCGCTAAGAGTCTTTCGACCTCTAGCTGCGCCATAGCCTGGGCATGCTCTAACATGAGCTGTTCCATCGCTAACTGGTGCTCCCTTTCTTTCTCCCTATCTTCCCACTCTTCTGGGGACAGGACAAGGGATGGGGCGCTGGTACTGACACTGGGCCTAGCAAGGGACTCCCTATCTATGGGGTCCTCACTATCTGCTGGGGCCCAACCACTGTCATCATCCAACTCACATTCTTCATCAGAATCTTCAGGGCTCCCCACAGACTCACCACCCTCATGGCATGTGGCCTGGTCCCTTTCCTCGCTGCGCTCAAGATCCCTTTGATCCTTATACCATTGGATCAGGTGGTTCCTAAGTTGGTTCTCAGTATCTGACTCATCCACCCCTATGTCTCTCTCTCTACAGAACCTTTCCAACTCCTGCATACTGTACCAAACTAGATCACTGAGATCAAAAACAGGCTCCATTTTGGCAGACGTTCTAGAGACGAGATCACACAGGGAACCTGGGGGTCTGAGCTAAACAGGAGTACACAATTAACACAATTCAGCAAGATTCCTATCTCAGAACTTGCACTCCACTGTCCAGCGTAACACACACTTATTCACACACAACCCTCCCCTCGGACTGGTAAGGCAGTTTCTACCACCCCTGATTATCTCAACCTGACCACTAGCGACACAGGTACCAAACTCTGGGAGCAGGGCGGGGAACAAGGTACTGGACAAAATACAAATGACACCTTTCAGGAGAAGCAAAACTGAACTTCCCTAAAAAACAATAATCCCAAAAATGTGGTTATCTAAAATTGCAGAGTTTTGAAGTGTGGCCCGTCGCCACTGTGGTACAACGCAAACGCAAGTCCAATCCGCACCGCTAGCCACCAATGTTAGAAACGGGACCCTGGCCGGCCAAGACTCGCGTCGAGGTCAGTCAGGGATCATCATTTCTAAGGTCAGGGCTAGGGAGTCACGCACCAAGATAACCCCCGCTCACCCTCTAGGTAACGTGGCGCGAGCAGCAAGGCTAATCTCAGAGGCGATGTGTAAAGCGTTTGCGCGCGCACCCCAGCGACAACAACCAAAGGCCCACCACAAAGGAAACTCCACACAAGGTTATATCAAAAATAGCCTTTGTATTATAATAATAAAAACACATTAGATAACACACACACTTTACAATGTGCCAACAGGCACGGGCAAGATTTACAAGGGATTATGTACAGGACAGGGCCACCTGGACCACTGTCAGGGGTATGCACTTGTTAGAAATAATACTTGTAGGTATAACACTTTAGCACATCAACATACAATGACTGTAACACAGAAATAGTAAATGTAGCATACAACCAGTAACTACTGGTAAAGAGAAAATACCTCCTACGCCACCCTAGTCTCTGTAGGGAAATCACGCAGGGAGCTAGGACCTATGGAAGGAAAACCTATCACCTACTACGCCACCCTAGTCTCTGTAGGGAAATCACGCAGGGAGCTAGGACCTTATCATCAGGACCTATGGAAGGAAAACCTATCACCTACTACGCCACCCTAGTCTCTGTAGGGAAATCACGCAGGGGGAAGGAAACCTAAAATAATCACCTAGGCAAGTAACATTTAGCAAAGGCAATCAAACATCAACATTCCTCTAAGCAGGTTACTTTTAGCAAAGGGGAATAAAAGAACAAGGCATTACCTAAGCAGGTCACTTTTAGCAAAGGTAATGACACCAACAATCCTCTAAGCAGGTCACTTTTAGCAAAGGGGATAAACACATAAAGAATTACCTAAGCAGGTCACTTTTAGCAAAGGTAATAATAAACAAGAATTGCACATGTAACATTAAAACACATTCAGAGGTGCAGGTTAGAACTTTTGCGCAAGAATCATATAGCAAAGAAATCACAATGCGCAGGGTGCATGTAGCACAACACTCAAAATGTCCCTCAGGCCAACTGGCCTCGAAAGGGGCGGAATGCCCTGAGTCTCAGTGTCAGGGAGGTCTGCGCAGGCAGCACAGAACACAAAAGCCTAAACGTAGCAACTGTCCACTAAGTGCTGGACAGTTGTGAATAGCGAGTAGGCAACGTTGGAGCCAGGTGGGCTCAAGAACAATGAATGGCACCCAAGAGCCTCTCTGGGGCTCTAGAACAACTGTGGGCGCTGTGAGCCTTTCTGGCTCTAAATAAATCAACTGCCCCCTCGAGCTTCTCTGAGCTCGCAAAACAAAGTAGGCAATGTAGAGCTCCTGCGCTCTAAACCAATGAAATGCCCCCAGAGCCTCCTGTGGGCTCTAACTAAATAGGGGCGAGAGCCTCGTGGGCTCAAAGACAATGTGGCCGGGAGCCTCGCTGGGCTCGAAGAACAGAAAGTGCCCTGAGCCACTCGGGGCTCTCGGGAACCAATGCGGGCGGAGCCTCTAGGGCTCAAGAACAAATGTGCCCCGGATCGTTGGAGTCCCCCACGGGGGACTCAGGAATCAGAAATGCCCCCAGGAGCCTCGGGGCTCCAAACAGTCACAAGCGCTAGGTCGCGCTATGGGGGAGGGGCGGACACCGGCAATGTGTCCCGCGGCCCCTCTCCCTCCTTTCAGGCACTCACCGGGTGTCTTGCTGCTGGAGCAGCGCGGGGCTCCTCACCTCACTCGGGAGCCTCGCAGACACGGGAGCAGACGTCCTCGGTCTCCCGCCTGGCCTCGTCTCCTTTCCCTCCGCCTGACTTCCGCCGGGGCCGCCAATGGCAGCGCGGCCCTGGGGGTCAGGAGGCGGGACTTCCGGGTCGCAACTGGCAGCGGCCCGGCAACGGATTTCAGGGCTCCCGGGCTGCGGCGGTGAACACGGGACAATGCGGCGTGGGCAGCCGCTCTTAAACAAATAAATACCACGGGGCAATGCCGGGTGGCACCGGCCTTCAATTAATAAGATAAAGCGAGGTGGCACTCGCTACGCCGAAAATCGGCGAAATCAGGCGGACAGATGCCGGGTAGGCACCGGCTGCATACAGCGCGCTCCCAAGCGCTTAGGGGCCACAGAAAGCGCGCCTAGCGCTAAAAATAGAAGCAAAGCGCTATTGAGCGCTGGGGCACCAGGAAAGCGCTCCTAGCGCTATAAATCCAATAAAAGCGCTTCCAGGCACAGCACAAGCTCCAGCAAGGTCTGGAGGCAGACAGGGGGGCAGGGCAGGGCCAGAGCCAGCACACTGGGTCTCCAGGCAGGGAGACAAGCCAAGTGGCGGTCCTCCTGGCCCCAGCAGCAGCAGCAGCTCCCTCTGGCAAGGATCCACAAGTAGACAATTTCTGTGGGGACACAGCCCCATATTTATACAGAGAATTCCTTTGTTAGGAGGTGCAGGGTGGGGGGAAACCAGTTGCAGCTGGCTTGGGAGTACCCTTGATGGCCCAACCACCCCTTTCATTCACTGGGGAGGCTAGGGTCATTAGACAAACCACAGGGGGGCGGAGCCAGCATTGTGTGGGGAAAACCCAGCCCATCCAGGACACAGATCTACTCCTCCCACACATCACTCAGGCTGATCTCACACTCACCACCGGGCAGACCCATCCAGACTTCCTGGAGCCTGGCATGCCAGCCAGCTCCAGCCAATCACGCTCCACTATCCTCACTGCACACATACATCAATGTCCAGAAGTAGCACTTCCCTTCTAGACACACACAAGCCGCACATACCATTGCGCAGCATTCGCTCTCACGAGTTCATACATACTAAACTCGAGCCTGCACTCCCCACACATCAGGAACTACCAGGGCACACACATTCCCCATGCATTCCTATGGGAGAGCAGGCCAGCCATACTACACGCACGCACTTTCACTCTGGGACACAGGAAAAAAGTGCGCCAAGACCCAAAAATCACTACACAGGGTCACAAATAAAGGCAAAAAGATTAGGGGTGAACCTGCCCTAAGGCCCAAGTCTAACAATTATTATACATTATCATTATTGAACTATGTGTACTTGTTCCTCCCACACATTTTGGAATCATTATAATTTCAAACTGGAGGGGCACATTCAGGAGGTCTTCTGACCCATTTGTTAAATCTTTCCCATTCATGCGTCTGCATTATAATCAAGAGAGGAACATTGATTTATTTGTTTTCTTGATCATTTTCAGGCTTGATTAGTTATACAATGTTGGTAGGAAGGCAAGAGAGATTTTTTTATTTAGTTGGAACTCGCAAGCTTTGTGTGTATCTCTTCCAAACGTATGTTGTATATCTTTTTTATATTACTAGAAACTCTTCCGGCGATAGGAATGGTATGGTCAGCACTAAACAAGCTAAAGCACTCAGTCAATCTGCAGCAGCATAAGGACAACAAATCTAGGGCCTCATTTACAAACCCATTTTGCTGCCGGTGTGTCACTTTTTTAGAAGCACCGGCGGCGCAGTGTCCCTGCCCTTATTTACAAGGTCACATAAAGTCACCCTGCGTGACTTTTCAAGGTCTTGTAAATCTAGGCCCCTTTAACGCATTATTCTGTGTGAAAGGGGCATTCCATGTGTGTTGCTGTGGGTGTTCCAACACAACATCAATGGAACCTGACACATTGCCAGATTTACAAAGTGTCGTAAACCTGGGAATGCGACAGATCCTATGCCTCCCCAAAGGAGGCTTAAGAGTGGCACAACAAGGTGATGTACTTTTATTTCTCCTTGTTTTTTGCTCTTTTTATGTGTGCTGCATTGTTCAGCACACATAGACAGAGCAAAACACCATTGATTATTGTTTTTGTGCAGGAAGGTGACCCTTCCTGTACAATAACAATCATTCTTGCAATGCAGGCACCCTTGCACCATGGAGCAAGGGTGTCTGCGTTGATGCACGGCTACTGTTTGTGCACCGGTGCAGGGGAGATGGAAAGGAAGGTGCAGAATTCTGTAGATACAGCACATTCTTACCCTTTTATTCTGAATCACATCAGCGCAGCAGGAAGGCTTGTTGAGCAGCCGTGCGTCAAAATATAGTTAATGAGGCTTCTAGAGTCTACATGATGATCACTTTTTCAGCAACAGAGATGTTGATATCTTAAGTAGTGGTTCAGTATTATGTGGAGCGAGCAGCATCCACAACAACTTGGGCTGATAACTGATTAGGAATTGCTTGTCTCCTGGGGGGTTTTATTGTTTGCCTATCTGAAGGACAGGTGTCTGTGTGTGTGTTGTTGTACAGATTGTTCCAGTGCCATCCAGAACTTAAGGTCCTGTGATGGCATCATTGAACTGTAGGCGTTGGTGCTGAGATGTAGGAGAGTATGAGGAGTTTAGAATAGGAAGGAGAAGAGCTAGAATAGATATCATGTCAGACAGTTACAGATGCTATGGTGGTCAAAGAGTTTATGTCAACCTAGCCTTAGACAAGTGTCTGAGAGAGGGAGATCCCATCTCTTCTGACTTACCCAACTGCACCAGGTCTTCAGGGGAAAACTAGCATCCACAGGGTAAGTCTTAGATATCTATGTATCTAACTGTCTATCTATCTATCTATCTATCTATCTATCTATCTATCTATCTATCTATCTATCTATCTATCTATCTATCTATCTATCTATCTATCTATCTATCTATCTATCTATCTATCTATCTATCTATCTATCTATCTATCTATGATCTACTTATTCTACATAGTATTTAATTAAATCAACATGCCTTGAAAATCATCTACAAGCAACTTAGGAAGGCGCTTCTTTCTCTACCTGGAGCTAGGAGCAGCCAGTGACATAGAGAAGTACAATGCTGCAAGGTAAAGACATTGGGCCTTATTTATGAAGGACTTGCGCCACCGGTGCGTCACTTTTTCCCATGTTAAAAGTGACGCACCGGCAGCGCAAGTCCTTCATAAATAAGGCCCATTCTACCAGTCTGCCATATTCGTGCTTAGGTGAAGGGCATTCCCTTTTGTTTACAACATTCTATTCAAAAAACAGTTTTTAACCTATATAATGAATGGCCCATTTCGCCATGCAGAATTTTAAATATATATGTTTGATTACATTTGTTAATAAGGGTTACCGCATTTTCTGTCAGTGCAGCAACCATTCAATATCCTGCAACTTACGGTACTAGTATATAAAAAAAATTAAATAAAGAAACAAAAGCAATGTTTAGTGCAATGCTAACAGAACAGAATGGGTGTCTTTCTTAAATAAATGAACTGAGTCGTATAAATAAGCCATGTCACAATTAAGGAGAATTTCTAAAAAGGTGTCAGATGAACCGTATTCAATTTTCTGCCTCTAGTTGAAGACAGATGAAGTTATCAGACTAAAACTAAAATAATGAAAAAGAATTACAGAGTTCCGATTTGGCGAATCAGATCCACTTCCAGTGCTTCCTTTCTTGTTTTTTTGAGCCAAGGATGTTCCAAATCGCAGGGTTTCATACACAGGGTCGACCTTATTACCACATGCTGCAACAAGAGAGGAGAAACATGAGTGACGAAAAGGCAACGTTTTTCTACCTTTCTTAATTCTATTTCTCTGTAAAGGTTAAACAAAATAAACACAAACCCATCTAGACACACACCAATTTGCACTTATATCAGATGAAATGCACACACATTTACCAAACAAAGAAAATCACACGTTGACCCATGGGGATACATTTACACCGAATAAAAGATGTTTATAGTTACCCACTCAATGGAATTTATTTTATTGGCCTAGAAAGGTCGAGTGGACCTGCAGGGCTTTGAACCTGTACTTTGAGGTCAGTCGCATATTTCTGGAGTGGATACAATAATCCAATGAGTCGTCAAGCCTAACAAGAAGTCCACATGCAATGATTTTTGCAGACATTTTTGGTGCCTCTATTTCAGAAATTCTACTAAGGCACCTCACTATCAAGGGTTGTACTTGGAATAATCAGGTCCTGGTTCTGTAAATTCAGCTTTACCTCCACTAGCACCAAAAACCTGGAAATTGTGGGGCATATTATCAAGGAACGGCGTTAAAATTATTGCCGCTTTAGCGCCAGGAAACTGCCGCTAAAATGGCGCTAATGGGCTTGATAATATGTCCTTGAGAATTCCAATAGAAGCCCATGTTCTGGTGTTAACATGGGAATTCTCTACGGCATATTATCAAGCCCATTATCGCAGTTTTAGCGGCAGTTTCCTGCGATAATATGCCGTAGAATTCTCTACGGCATATTATCAAGCCCATTATCGCTGCTTTAGCGGCAGTTTCCTGCCGCTAAAGAGGCGATAATTTTAACGCCGTTCCTTGATAATATGCCCCTATATTCCTGCACCAGCTTGTCTGTGGCCTACTGAGCAGAACATACCATGGAAATCACCGGAATCATATGTTATGTTATGTTATGTTATTCGGAATTTGTCAAGCGCACGGTCACCCAGGGGTTTTATGGCGCTAGGATGAGACAGATGGTAAAACAATAACCTAACCGTGCGCTTGCTTGAATAACCAAGTCTTCAAAGCAACCCTGAATTTCGCCAGATTGGTACAGGTCCGGAGAGACAGGGGGAAGGCGTTCCACATCTTAGGGGCAAGGTAAGCGAATCGACATCCGCCCAGTCGTTTTCTTTTGTACAGTGGCAGCTTGAGGAGGGACTGGTGGGCAGAGCGGAGGTTACGAGTCGGTTCGTATTTATTTATTAGATGGTTGATGAACCTTGGGCTTTTGCCATAAAGGGCCTTGTGAACTAAGCATCCTGCTTTGAAGGTGATCCGGTGAGTGATAGGTAGCCAATGAAGAGAGGCTAGCAGAGGTTTTGCCGAATTCCTGCGATTGCTTTTGAATATTAATCTAGCAGCTTGATTTTGAACAATCTGCAGGCGTTTGGATAGAGTAAGGGGGAGGCCCAGATATATAGAGTTGGAAAAATCTAGGCGGGAAAGAACCAAGGCAATTACCACTTGGATAAGGGCAGAGTGTGTCAATAAATGGGCGATTTTCTTGATCTTTCGAAGTTGGAAGAAACTGGAGGAGATCACTGTTCCGACCTGACTTTTCAATGAGAGGTCGGAATTAAGAGTGACTCCAAGGCTCTTCACCGACTGGGAAGGTTTTGGAGGGGACCCCATCGAAGATGGCCAAAAATGAGGGCCCCAGCTTGTTACACTGTTACCAGGGAGTACCAACTCAGTCTTTCCAGGATTGAGCTTCAAATGGTTCTCGTCCATCCAACCCTGGATATGCAGCATAGTGGCCTGAAATTCTTCAGCCGAGTCCGCAGAGTTTAGAGGGAAAACCAGCTGCAAGTCGTCTGCATAATTGTAGATGGTGACTTTCCTATTTTTTAGGGACTGCAGCAATGGTTTAAGGTATAGGTTAAATAGGAGAGGGGACAGTGATGAACCCTGCGGGACCCCGCATGTAGTGGAGAGTTTAGGTGCCATAAAATTCTCCAGCTTCACTGCCTGGGATTGGTCCTTCAAGAAGGACTTGATCCAGGCAAAGGCCGAGCCACAAAGGCCGGCTTTTTCGACACGGTGTAATAAGATGGTATGATCCACCGTGTCGAACGCGGCCGAGAGATCTAAGAGTACAAGGGCCTGATGATTGTCATTGTCGGCGTTGGACCTTAAAGTATCGAGGGCAGCAAGAATAACCGCCTCAGTGGAGTGTGCCTGGCGGAACCCGGCTTGGTTTGGCTCCAGGTAGTTGGATGTCTCGATAAAGTTAGAGATACAGCTAGCCACATGGGCTTCAAGCAGCTTGGCCCCAAACGGGAGGAGAGATATGGGCCGATAATTAGAGAGAATAGATACATCCGCACCCGGTTTTTTTATTAATGGAACCAGAATAGCATTTTTAAATGAGTTGGGAACTATACCATATGATAGAGAGCTATTCAGGAGTGGAAGTATTCCCTGAGGTAGTGTTGAATAGACTTCCTTCAATATATGCGGGGGACAGGGATCATTGGGAGACCCCGACTTTATCCGGTTCATAAGCTCCAACAGTTTGGGAAGATCAATATGGGGGATAGACTGAAGTTTGTGAGGGTTTTCACAAATTTCCTTGCTAGTTGCCCTGGCATGAGTCGCTTGGATACTCGCTTTTATAATATCAATCTTCTCCCTGAAGAAATCGTTAAGCTGATCACACATCAGTTGAGTCGGGGGTTGAGAGGGGGAGGTGCGGGTATCATTGCATAGATCGTTAACTACTTTAAAGATTTCTCTCGATTTGTTATGGGCCATAGAGATTTTATCGGAGAAGAAGGCTGCCTTAGCAGCTAAGATGGAGCTATTATAATTCCTCCGAGCTGTCGTAAATAGGCGTCTGTTTTTATCATGATAACCCTGCCTCCATTTTCTTTCTAATTGGCGGAGTTCTAGTTTTTGAATTTTTAGATCTGTGGAAAACCACCTATGAGCGTCCATTCGGCGGGCGCGGGAAAACTTTGTTAGGGGGACATGTACGTCACAGGCAGATGAAAGCCTATCCACTTAACTGGAGTAACCACTGAACTCTCTTTCACCCCTTCCTATTACACATCATCTGATCCAAGCCCAAAGAAAGATTTATGATTTTATTCATGTGTTTGGGTATGCCTGCATTTATTTTTTTACCTACTTAGGTGTTTCTTTACTAAACATATTTATATAGCACAAACAAGCCATAGGTGCAGTGGAGTACTTTCTGTGCAACAAGGAAACTCATAAAAACTTTTTAAGTCAATTTAGTCAGCATTAGACAGCTAGAATTGGCCTGTTCTTCCTGTATACAACACTTAAAGAAACAATGAACCATTTATAACCAGCTTCCACTGGCATGCCCTGATCTTAAAATGCAACTCAACGCTCTCAACGCATTTGACAGAAGCATAGAACGAACTGTGCTGTAAACTCCATATCAACACTTCCAAGCTAGAAACTGAAAACTAAAGAAATAATTGTATCCCTTCTAAATATTCTTCATTTTCAGACTCATAATTCAGAAACCTGATCAAACAACCAAGGTCCTTATACCCAGGCAGCTGGTGCATAATACCCTGGCCATCCACTTCTGAGAAAAAGCACTGGATCTTAACACGCATTGTATCTGTTAGCTTCGTCTAAGAGACCAAGCAAGAACGCATCAGACACTTTGATGAGTAAGATCATCATGAGCTTCTTCCACCACAGTGCAGAAGCTGGCATTTTCCACCCTGATGCCTGCATCAGGAATTATGGATCTGCAGCTGATAAATGACCAGCTGTTTATCAGGAAATTATTCATTTCCTGTAAAACCACCTGTATTTTTGCTCACAGCACGAGAAATCCTCAATGCCTTAATTGAAACAGGCGTAGTACCGAAAGACCTTAAGATTGCTTACATTAAACACATTCTGGAGAAATCAACACAAATCATGACACATTATCAAAAGAGAGCTCATACCCAAACTAATGGCGAGATTACCCTACCTTCTAATATAGATGGGATTTCACTGAAGAAAATGTTCTGTCAGACAGCCCACAGTCAGGCTTCTGCCCCAAAAGGTACAGAATAAGACAGTGTTGCTTCTTGGGAAAAACTGAACTCCCCCAAAGGCCGTAGTCAAGAAGTTGCACGGATTTTGCTCAACCTCTGTTTCACTGTCAATACTACACACCACACTGCCTTCATTCACCTTGTTAAGGAGTTGAGCATATGTGGCAGAACCCCATAATAAATCTCCTTATTCCCTGCAGGGCGAGAGTGTATCATGCTCTTTACTCCCTATTTATTTATTTATTTATTTTTTACACTTATAGAGCGCACTGATACCAGTCGGCGTCCTGGCGCTGAAGTGATAGTTCCAGAGAAGCGAAAGTCTAGGTACTTATTGGGAGAAAAGCCATGTTTTTAGATCCTTCCTGAATGCCAGGAGATTTGTATTGAGTTTGAGGGAGAGAGGGAGGGAGTTCCACTCCCTACGCACTGTACTGCTCCTACAACATTCTGTAATACTATCCTACAGCCTAACCTGCTACAATTCAACTGATCATCTGCAAATAGCTCTAAACCTGAATCAACTCACCCTTTGCAACTCTCACAACATGACAGCTAGCAATAGGTAAAAGCATAACGCAAAGCCAAATGTAACTACCTGGAGGGAAAATAGAAAATTAACTCTGTAATAACTCGTCTCCGTTGCAAGAAACTTTGCCTTGGCCCACTGCATTAGTCACTGCAGCCATTCTTATAGATGCAGTATGGAACTTGAAACTCTCACGAGCACTACATTAACACTGTGGTTAAACTCATTGCTGTAAGGCTCCTCCTTTCATGTGCCTTGCACACCAGGCAACGGCTCTGCTTCTTTTGGGTCTTGATTATACAAACCGACTGTATCTAGATAATGCTTAGCACTACATTTGTACACTTCCGTTGGTCCAGAACACAGCAGCCTACTGCATCGTCATCATTGGACCACATCTCATTTGTCTGTTATATACTTTTATGGATTCCAGTCAAGCAAAGCATATTTTTTAGGCTCTTTGAATCATGCACCAAACACTAAATGTAATTGACCACAATAAATTCAGCTAAAACCCATGCCCATCTCAGTCTAGGTTCTGCTTTAAGAACTTGTTCGTACTGTAGGTCCCTCACTTGGCATTGCTTTAGTCTCCATGCCAGCAAGCAAACTGGAACACATTATAAAATCAGAACAATAACATTCCTTGCATACGCTCTTAAAAATGTGATTCCTATTATACCTTGAGGATCAGTACCATGTCTTGAGCCAGAAATCTATTCCATAGAAATACTCATACTCTGCAGTTGAACATTAATAGTCCTTCCAGCATTTTTTTCCAAACACAGTGTAATCTCACACCTGAGCTATCATGTAGACTAGGGCTGATTAACCTTTGTGCCCCAATGTGCCTAATCCTGGCTGCTCAATGTAAGAGTAGATGAGTAGCCGTTATAGTGCTTTGTCTCATACATGAGTTGCAAGGACGTAAAAGCTAAATGAATGGTACTGCTTCAATTACCGGGGCTCAAATATGTTTTGCTCAGTCTTCCCTATAACTTGCAATGGAATGCAGGAACAATTATGCTCTAAGTGTACACTATTCAATGCCTGGAAAAACAATGCTTCTTAGCCCTTATTGGAGCTGGCACATTCTGGTTGGCTGAGACAAGGCCCTAGCCAGGCCGAACCTAGCACTCCCGTCAGGGGGAGGTGATTACACTCAAGGTATAACCTACGCTCACCGTTGGGTAGCTTGGCACTGAGCAGTCAGGCTTTTCACAGAGGCAATGTGTAAAGCATTGGCACAGCACTCTAACACAATAAATACACGGAGACTCACAAAAGAGACTTCACATGTGGTGTATGCAAATAAAATTTGTTTTCAACACACAAATCAAATAACACAACATGTACTTCATGAATTTCTGGGCATAAAACACATATTGAAACATCACTAGTAGAACTAGTCCCAACCATGTTAAAATTAAATCAGTAATGCGCACACTTGCGAAAGATCCTACTTTACCTGCCGGCATCCTAGAACTAGGCCCACCATGACAACTTTTATAATTCAATACCACACAGTTATAGGGTGCACCTCAGTTCATAGAGATATCAGAAATGTGTACACAAAGATAAATACAATACTTTTAAACAGCACTGTGGGCCAAGCCCGCACGGGTAAAAACCAATGTCAAAAGTTTTATTCTTTTGGCAAGGAATCAACATGCAAATCAACACTGACGTGCAGTCTAATAAATAACAGCTAGTCACCTCCACACACTCACTCAGCACCGATATGCAATGCCATGGATATCAGGCAGGTTGGTATGGAGCATACTCGCATACATACATACACAGCCCTGTAATGTGGTGCAACTGCTATTTGGTAGGTCAGTTGATAATGCACATGCAGACCCCATGGCCCAAGCCCTCCTCCACCATTCAGCTAACCCCAACTACCCTACACCCACGCCTGGAGATAAAGAAAACCTTCCCCCTGATATTGGGCTGATCATGGCCAGAGTCACACATAGTCCGGGTCCCAGGGAAAAAGATGGGGGTATGTAGCGGGGCTAATTGGGCAGCAGTCGACAAATGGGGGTTTGGCCACTACTCTGGAAGCTCACCCATGGTATTTGGAGCAGAAGCAGGATGAGGGTGATAGTCGTTCAATTGAAGAATTCCACACTGTGCCTTCCGGCACTAGTCCAGTTCTGCAAAATATGGGGGAGGGGGTCATGCAGTCTATTGACCTGCTTCTGATTACTCTCAGAAGCATTCCATAGCTCAGTCAATTACTCTAACCACCCAGGCCATATCCGGGCAATACTACCTAGTGACACAAAGTCGTTGTGCTGGGTGAGGAGAGGGCAGTTGGTCTGCCACACTGAGGGAACATAGAAACAATCAATGAATGGGGGATGAAGGCAGGGGAGCCTCTCAGAAGAAGGAGGCACCCCATCAGACACACCTCGATCAAAGTTGCACCCAGGCAATCTGGGCACCACGCAACCAGAATCAGCTCCTCTGCACCTCCCTGGAAATGAAGAGCAACATCTGGTGCTTGTTGATACAGGTTGCACCAGAAAATATCAGTCACACAAACTGAAGAGTTACAAATTCTCTCTGGAAATGAGGCACAATGTCTGGTGCACATTTATATGGGCTGCACCAGACACTTCCGGTCATTCACAACGAAGATTTGCAAATTAAATACCTCTCTGGAAATTAGGCCCATCAGGTGTGCATTGATATGGGTCGCACGAGAAAATTCCGGTCAAAGACAATGAAGAGTTGAAAATTCGGTTCCTCCCTGGGAATGACTAACAACATCTGGTGCATGTTGATATGGGTCGCACCAGACAATTCCGGTCACACACAACAAAAAGTTGCAAATTTGGTCCCTCCCTGGAAATAAAGCACAACATCTGGTGTGCCTAGATCCGGGTCACAGCAGGCAATTCTGGTCACACACACGGGTGCAAGTTCAGCAGTGTTGCACAAGGTAGAATGAGGTACTTTTACAGGTACTCCCTCACCTCGGAGGGAGCACTTTTCAGGATGCCACACAGCAGCAGGTATTCATCCCAGGCCAGCCAATATTCGGGAAGGGTGCACGGTCCTTTCCAGTGGTAATAATTCTCCTTGTGCACAACAGATTTGTCTAACAGTGTGCACAGGGCAGTTCTGGCATCTCCGGTCCCACATCCCCACAATTGTATCTCTGCCTTTCTGAAGTATAACACCAGTAGTTATACTGTAGTGTGCCCTTGAAGTTGGCGGTGGTTCCGAGGGTTTCCCTTTGAACCACAGATGTCTCCCCTAAATGTCAGTTCAGTCTCTGGGAAGTGCACAGATGTATTCTCCCAACATCCAGTTCGGGTTGGAGTCAAACTAAAAGGCACTCAAAGAGTTTTAGAGCAGAGTAATGCCTACTTTCTAGAAGTGGCATTTCTAAGCTATTAATGACAAATCCCTTGTTACCACACAAGAGGGGTATCATTGTGAATCCATTGATAGGAAACATTATGAGTCTGCTCCACTGGAAGCCACTATTACAGCTTTAAGTATTTCAACCATTTGCCCATGTTAACCTATGGGAAGAGTAAACCTCATCGGCAGTGAAAACACACATGGGTATTCTTCACTACCAGGGCAGGGAACCCACCTGGAAAGGCCAACCTGAGCATAAGTGCATTTGCACACACTAGGGGCCAGATTCACAAAGGTTAATTGAGACAAAAGACGAATTTAATGACTTTCCGTATTCACAAAGATCACTTATTATTCGTAAATGCCCTTTGTGAATACTGAAAGTCATAACATTCAACTTTTGGTATTCACAAAGAACTTTTACGAGTAGTAAAGTTAGACTTTTGTCACTCTGCCTAGATGACTCACTTGCACCTAACAGTATCATTAAGGCTTTTATGATTATTAATCACACAGGGGGTGAAGTAGAGCCTTTTTGTTTCAAGCAAAGAAAACAAGACAGGGGAGAAAGAGATGGTTGGTTATGGCATGTACTAGGCACATAAATGACTAAAAGAGGCTCAACATAAATCCCCTAGATGTAACATAGAGGTGCAGACTTGTAGAATGGACTACAAGATGGCAATGAAGTAGAAGAAGGCATACTTAAGGGAGAGGGCTTGAGAATCCTTATGTGAAGCGTGTGCAAATAAAGCCATGACACACCTGAAAAATCTGAGATTGACAGTCGAAACTCCTAAATCCAACGGTTTGAATAATCAAATGATGTTAACCACTTTTGATATGGAACCTTATCTTGAAGCAGTTTTAAATGCAAGACACAGGTTTGTTATTTGTGCATGTGCTTTTATTTATTTAATGTATTAAGAACTTGGGGAAATAATTTATTCAGACATGATCAATGTTTTTATCTGTTTATAATTCTTAATAATTGCATACCGGTATATTGCGGGATCGTTTCTTGATCATGCATTTTGTTTTATCTTTATTTGTACTGTATATTTACGTGAATATTCTGAATTTCTGCTATAAACTGTATTTTAATGTCTTTTTCTTTTCCATTAGTCTGCTTTTATGGATGGCTAACCGCCTTCTAATAAAGTTTATTGAGTTGAGTTGACTTTCGTCACACTTTACCTTTGTCAATTGGGCCCTAGGCCTGCACAGGCAGGCTTGACATGTGTTTAAAACATCATAGATGCAAATGTGCACACAGAGGCCTGCAAGGGCAGGCTTGAGGCATGTTTAAAAACATCATATGTGCAAGTGTGCACATAGACATGCAATGACAGGCTTGAGACATGTTTGAAAACATCAGTAAAGTGCCACTTCCTGACATGTGTAGGAAGGGTGCCCACACTGTCACACTGCTTTTACAGTGGAAAAGTCCCCAGAGCCCTAATGCCACAAGCAGAGAATCAGCAGAACCCGGTGGCGTCCCATGGGAAGAGACCTCCTATGTAGGGAAAATCCACATGGGGGTTCTTCACTACCTGGGCAGAGAACACCCATGTATACCTGCCCTGCCTTTCGCCTACCATGTCAACCTGAGCATATGTGCAACTGTGCACCCACAGGCCTGCAATGCAGGCTTGATACATGTTTGAAAGGCTATTCTGGTGGGTGGCACAATCAGTGATTCGTACCTACATTAGCCAGTGCAGTAACTGCCCTGGGCATGTGGTGTACCTTTTACAGGGTACTCACAGGTGCAACACCTAAATCAAACAAGTAAGCACCACTTCCTAGCATAGGTACTAAGGGTGTGCGCGCTTTCACATTGCATTACTGTGGGAAAGTACCCATAGTCCTAAGTCCACGAAAAGAGAATCAGCAAAAACCAAGTGGAAAAAAAGCAAGATGTTTTAAGGAAATCCCCTAAGAAGGACTATGTCCAACATCCCTAGGCTGCCCTTTTCAAGGATGAACTTCCTAAAATATTCAATTCACTTCAGGGCCATTATATTCATGCATCGCTCCCTGAGACTTCCCTCGTGAGCATGGGCAATTCTCAGCAATGTCTTTCCCGCCAAGTTCAAGTTCAAGTTCATGCATTTATAAAGCGCACTACTCACCCAGAGGGTCTCAAGGCGCTGGAGGGAGGGGTTTATTGTTTATCGAATAGCCATGTTTTCAGTTCTTTTCGGAAGGAGATGTGATTCTGAGTAAGGCGGAGGTGGGTGGGGAGTGAGTTCCAGGTCTTGGCAGCCAGGAAGGAGAAGGATCTGCCACCCATGGTGGTTTTTCGGATGCGCGGGACTGCGGCGAGGGCTTGGTTGGATGATCTTAGTTGGCGGGTGGGATAGTAGAAGGACAGTCGGGTGTTGAGGCATTCGGGTCCTAGATTATAGAGGGCCTTGTGTGCGTGGGTAAGAAGGCGGAAAGTAATTCTTTTGTTGACGGGAAGCCAGTGGAGGTTTTTTAAGTGACCGGTGATGTGCTCTTGGCGCGGGATGTCTAAGATGAGTCTCGCTGATGCGTTTTGGATGCGCTGGAGCTTTTTCTGCAATTTTGTTGTAATTCCGGCGTAGAGTGTGTTGCCATAGTCCAGTCGACTCGTGACCAGTGCATGGGTGACAGTCTTTCTTGTTTCGAGGAGGATCCAGCGGAAGATCTTTTTGAGAATGCGAAGGACGTTGAAGCAGGAGGACGATACGGCGTTGACTTGTCTGGACATTGAGAGGGAGGAGTCTAGGATGAAGCCAAGGTTACGTGCATGGTCTGTGGGTGTGGGCGCAGATCCCAAAGCGGAAGGCCACCAGGAGTCGTCCCAAGCTGAGGGGGAGGATCCTAGGATGAGCACCTCCGTTTTGTCTGAGTTGAGTTTTAAGCGGCTCTGTTTCATCCATTCGGCTACTTCTTTCATACCTTCGTGAAGGTTGTTTTTGGCGGTGTTGGGGTCTTTGGTGAGGGAAAGGATTAGCTGGGCGTCGTCGGCGTAGGAGATGATGTTGAGGTTGTGTTGACGTGCGATGGAGGCGAGGGGACTCATGTAGACGTTGAAGAGGGTGGGACTGAGTGATGAGCCTTGAGGTACGCCGCAGATGACTTCGGTGGGCTCTAAGTAGAAAGGGGGGAGTCGGACTCTCTGGGTTCTCCCGGCAAGGAACGAGATGATCCAGTCCAAGGCTTTTCCTTGTATGCCGATGTTGTTGAGGCGTTGTATGAGGGTGTTGTGACAGACAGTGTCGAAGGCGGCGGAGAGGTCGAGTAGGATGAGGGCCACTGTTTCACCGTTGTCCAGGAGTGCTCGGATGTCGTCGGTCGCCGCAATGAGGGCGGTTTCGGTGCTGTGTTTGGCTCGAAAGCCGTTCTGTGAGGGATCCAGGGAGTTGTTGGATTCAAGGAAGGCTGCGAGTTGGCTATTGACGGCTTTCTCTATGACTTTGGCCAGTCAGCTGGCAAGCCTCTGGACCTTACACTTGGGTTACTTAATGTGGGGACATAAATCACTTTCACCACTATCACATTCCTCTCCTGAGTAGCTTGAATGGACAAGGAATGGTCTTTGTTATCAGAGCTGCATGTGTTTTTTATCAGAGTATAAGGCTTGCATGAGGGAATATTTAGAGTTTGGTGAGAAGGATATTCCATCACAAACATGAGTAACCTGTCTTCCAAACTTATGATCCGCCTGCCCTATTTAGGATCAAGAGGACCGCCATATTTCCATCAACAGAGACCCAGTTGGCTCCATCATTGGAATCCATTCTCTGACACCCAGATGGAGGAAGGGCATTACACTTCTGACCCTATTTAAGGTAAATGGTATAGTGTCCTTTAGTTATGTCATCACCAAGAGGGACGGAAAAATAAAACAAATAAAGACCCCCCTCCCCCAATGCAGGGAAAAATTCACTGGGTGTGCAGGTCATTAGTTATTTGTTTGAAAATAACAATATCCTACTTTAGTATTATTTGGGGAACAGCCATCAAAAATGACAGCGACCCTCCAATAAAATTTATGTATCTTGACAAAAACTATCCTGATGCTGGCTCCTATCAAAGTAGAGAGGTCATCCCTGGGCCAGCAGTGATCTCTAAATTTGGCGCATGGAAGATATAATGTCCTCTGAAGGACTGTACTCTGTCTGTCAAACTCTATATCAGGCCCTATGTCTCAGGAGCAGCATAATTTCTGCTCCCCCTTTACACATCACAAAAACTTAACATCAACGTGAACTTAGTTTCCCCTGTGGCCTAACAACATTAATATAAAGTGTTGAACTTGACCTCATCATTGAAGTACATTCACTGTAGGATTAGAGAATTTGGACATATATGCTTTTATCGTATTAAATGAGATATTCTTTGGAGACACCTATTTAGAATGTGCTTATTTGAGAAAAGCTAATGATTTATGTAGTGTGTGAACTAAGGTTTAATATATTTAATTTAACATGTAGTTCTTGGCCATACTTACACGTGTATATTTAAGATTTTACTGTAATACACGTGCAAAAAGAATCTAATGTACTGACACATATATATTTATTTGTGTTTGAAAGTGCACACGGATATTAAAGGTGCATCATTGATTTAATACTTTAAAGTTATCTGACTAGGCCTATTTTCCATTATCCATTCTGCACAAAATACAGTTTTCCATTTTCTACTTGCATGGCTTTTTCCTTGCAGGTGCATCTTCATAGCTTGTTAGTTTGAGAATATATACAACACTGTACTAGCAATAGAGAAGGAGAGCCGGCGAAAAGAACTTGACTAGTAACACATAGATACACAGTGTTAACTGAAGTGGTTTAGACCTCTATGCTTATTCTCTTTGACTCTTGCAGAGTCTGACTTAGGCTAAGCAATCAAATTCCCCTGACCCAAGAAGACACTTGACGGAGCTCCTGAGATGCTGACACCTTCTCTTACTTCCCAAACATTCCTGTATTTTCCTTTTTTCTGCATTTCCCTGAATTATGAGAGTCCTTATACTATTGAACCATCCTCTTAGTTTGGACTTTAACTTAGACGATTCTAGATTTTACTCATGTATGGAAGAGAAAACCAGAAACGCTTTTTCTGAGCACCAAATCTTGTTATTGAACTTTTGTACTGCTGTGACTGAATTACATGTTTGTCTAATTCTGGTATTCCTAAACTTCTTTAGGAGGTTGGGTTTCCCAGTTGTTATTCTGTATCTGTATAGCATGGTGCCAAGATTTGTGTACTTTAACTTAACTGCTAACTTGTAATAAACCTTCTTAACTATAGTCACTGATTCCTGGTCCTTATTGTGTAGCCAAGTGGGTTACACTGGTGAAATTAATTGATTTATTGCTAACTCCCATCACCTCAGGCCAGAAAGGAAAGATTCATCTGAGGACAAATTGTAAGAAGGTTGGCCCAGAGTGCTGGGTCATCTATCACAGGGAAAGTAGACCAACATAACTCTCACCATCCATAAGTCTGACAATACATAAGTGACTGAGTAGACATAGCACACATGGCTTAACATGGTCTGCAGGTACTTTGTTGCAATGTGATAATCAGGCGAGGCATCCCCTGTGCTGGAGCTTGTAGCTCACCAGATTAGTCAGGCCAGTTGTAAAGTCACAGCAAACACAAGGAGTTGATGGACGGAGCGCTGAAACTTTTCAGACACTCACCCCCAATCACAGATCTAGGTTGAATCCATCACCGTTCTTTAGCTTTTAGCTAACTTCGCCACCCCAGATCAGACACAGCTATATGCAAATCAGTCTTGACCCTGTGCCTCATGGAAACAGTCCGGCTCGAACTGCCGAGCCACGTCCTCCTTGGACCAGAAACAAGCATCCTGGGACCGGTTTCGGACTAACAGCAGTCATCAGTAGCAAAGTGAGCAAGGGACCCACGTCTGGGCATACCCTGCCAACTTAAGCTGATCGGATAAGTGCCAAAAGAGAGGAGCACCCACCTTGATGCAGGTGTGACTACATGGGGTTTTTCCTTATCTCTCGCCAGTTTTAACATTACTCTTGTGGACACTCATACTTTGGGGGAGTGTTACATAGGGTATCCCTCGGTGCGGGAACAAGTTGTTCCTGGCAAACCTCATTTCATGTAATGAGGGTATTTTAAAAATTGGGATCAGGAAGGTCCTGACTAATGCCGGTGTGACCCTATATCCCGGGCACAATTACGAAGGCAGAAACATGTCGACATATTGGCAGTAAGGAGGGGTGTAGGAGTTCATTACTTTCTTCCTGTCACCATCATCCTTCACTATTTTAATCCTGGCCGAAGGGTCCAGGAATAAACTTATACACAGAGATACCTCTGAGCTAGTTTTAATCTTCCCTGCACTTTTTCTTTTGGTGATCCCAATATATTTTGACTTAATATTTCTGTATATTTTATATGTTATGTCTTGTCTTCCCCACCCTACTGCTCTGTGCAGGGGTGTACTGAAGAAGCCCTATGATGAAGGATGCCACAATTTTGTGCGAGAGGGCAGTATTTTCACACCAAGCAATTGCCACCACAAAATGTTCACCACTCTCTACTCCTCTATGTGTGTTGAGTTTGAGGACAGGGGAAACGGAGTAGAGGGGTTAGCCTCTCACCCCTTCTCTTTGTGTAATACATTGGGTGGATGTTTGCCTGTGAAGGGCATAATAAAGGGAAAAATCTAAGTTCCATTTTGGGAGACCCGTGACTTACTGGAGGAACATGAGCAGAGCAGGTAGATTAATCCCTCCAGACATATTTGTGTATTTTTGCATTACTGTAAACCGCGTGGGACACACCAGTAGAAGGGAGAGCCAGGCTCTCCAGTACACTTCAAAGGGCTCTTTTTGGTTGAAGGAGAAGTCACTGGGAAGAGGCCTGCGCACATCTCAGGAAGGGGATGGGGCTGATAAGAGAATCATAAAGAGAAGAGCTGAAACCCTCAGTTAACCTTTCGATACACTTTTCATTGTGGCTGACATCCAGGTGTGAACAGATAGTCACTTCCATAGCCTGTGTTGTGGGGCTGCCAGGTTTGGAGTCACTCCTGCTGTGCCAAAGTGCTTTCTGGCTGAAGGGCAGGGCAGAGAAGAGGGCACTTCAAAAGGAAGCAGACCCCCAACATAAACTTCAAAAACTCAGACTCTAAATCACATTTGGTGTCTTGAAATGGACTATAAGAAGGAGAGGTTTGAACACTAAATTTGTCAACTGCCAAGGTGCCAGTCCATCTGCGTAAGGTGGAGAAGTGCTGCAAGACATCCTCCTGTGACCAGGACTGAGGGGCCATAGCCTGCTTGTGTCCCGGCTGGGTGTGGGGACATCACCCAGAGAATCCAATACCACCTGCCCTGCCGGAAGCTCCAGCGCCTGCTTCTTGCCAAAACCAATGTGCCCTGTGAGAGAGAGAGAAGAGCATTAGCATGGGTCGCGCTTTGAGACTCCAGACTCTCGGATACTGCTGGTGCAGGTAAGATTAATGTGACAGAAGGCCCCAGGGGAAACTGCCTGCCAGATAGCAGTCCGGCGCTGGAACACTTCTGATTTTAATAAAGAGTTAGTGTTGGACTCCTGAGACTCGGACTACTAGTGGGACTTAACCTGAATGGCATCATTATTGAATGGGGAATAACCAGTATCGCTAGATAGATGGAAATGGGACTCAGGGACCCAGCTATTCAACACTAGAGCCATGAACTCAGGCAACTATGTACATTGTTTGTGAATGTTCATTATGCTTTGTGTTTTATATAAATGATCCTTTTTTCATAAAGTCAAACATTTGACTGGACAATTTCTTCAAGCGGCAATATGCTCCAGGAGATCAATGATTTTAGATTAATGTATTTGTTGCATCAGCAGATCGATGGACCATGTGCAGTTTTATACATTTTATAGGCTGCTTAAATGATGTTACATGTATTTTATTTCTATTTTGCAAATGTTTTTTACTACTTTTATGGCTGTTGGCAGCCAAATAAAGATGATTCTGACTGGGCAATCGTTTATTGCTGCTGCGGAGCTTATTGAGCTGTGCATCTGTGCTCACCTCGGTATCATGCTCCCACCGAGAAGCCTTGGACTGCTTGACTGCTTGATCTACCACTGACAAACAAGTATTGAAGGGGTACTTGGCCCAGTTGCTCAGGATCACTAGTAGGATGTGCCCTGGGACATCAGGAGTTAAAGTCCTCAACCTCCATGGTTGGGCCTAGTAGCTCTTGCTTACTTCGTGGACTTCTGACTGGGGTTCTGGAACTCCATCACTTAACTCGAAAACAAACCCAGTTCATTTACTTCTTTTTACCTCCTTTACAGGTAGGGAGACCATGCATTCCATGCTCAAGAGCGTTCATGTCAGTCATGCAGAACAATGTGGAACTGGCCGTCCAATCAGATGGTTGTTTATCGGGATTTCTTATTGAGTGCTCCAATAGGCTCTTGGCTTAGGAGGGCCTGGATGAAGAGTGTTTTTTCTACCTTCCAGCAATTAATCTGTCTCCAGAATTCCAGCTATTGCGCACCACAGGACAGCTCAGAAGATAGAACCAATGCTCACTCACTCTTTCACTTAAACATATTTGGCTTAAATACATTCTCACCAATTGGCATTACTTCTTTGATGCATCCAAACTGCTCCTGGATCAGTAGAGGTGAGCTGTAGTAACGTCTGAACCCTTTTGGCTGTGGGTAAATAAAAAGACAATCAAAACAATTTCTGGAATGAAAGGCAACTCAGCATACTTTGCAAACAAGCAATAAAAAGAAACCACCGTATCTTACACTGCAAGGAGCATTTACTTTGAATGTAAACAGAGCCTCGTGTGCAAATCTGAAATTAACATGGCACAATCCCGAAAGTCATTTTCTACCACAAACGTATGTTCTTGGTTGAAAAAAGCAGATTTGATGCCTATCAGGTAGCCAGAAAGTATAGAAGCAGGTGCAAATACGTTTGTTCATAGACAAACGTATGTCATGTCATAAATGTGTACAATTAAGCAGTAGTAAACCCCTCAGTAGGGGTGGGAAATGGGCAGATCAGGGTGGAGTTTACTTATTCGGTTTGTGAAAACATACAAACAGTGAATTTGTTTTCATTCACACACTCCTCTCCAGCCCTTTTCTATTACAGTAATCATCAGCTATTTACTCCAGCAAAAGGATGGAATAAATCCTATTACAGAGAGAGAAGGAGATCAGAGGGGTACTAAACCTCTTGAGAAGTAGGGTAAGGTGACTCTCCAGGTAAATAATGTTTTCTATATGGAGCAAAAAAATTAAAAAGAAAAATTGTTCAACTCCTAAGCAAGGCTGCCTTTCTCCAAAGATGATCTTTAAATTATGTATACTTCTGATCTGAGGAATTCACATCGTATAAAAATAACACATGACATTGCCAGTGGTATGCATGGAAACCCATGACTGACCCAACGCTTGAGAATTTTAACAACCAGAACATTTGCACCCATTCCGAGGAGTTCTACTACACTTCAGATTTACATATGTATTTGTGAACCAGATCCATGTTTCTTTGTGGCACAACCTTGATCACAAGATCTCTAACAAACCTAGAAGCAACAGAGTTATTTCCCGTTATTCAAATCTCAAAGGAGCGCGGTTATAAATTTGGGAGGGGGGATCCCTACCAACATAATAAAATTACTCCACTCAGGTCAAAGCACAGCTCTGAGAGAATCTCTGCTCAGCCCCCCTTGCACAACCAGAAGTGTGTGAAATTGAACCAGAACAAACAATTGTGAAGTAACGGACCCAACACAATAACATTCTCCAACACATTTTGATAAATAGGGAAAACATTAATGAACAAAAAGACACCAAGATGTGTAAATTATGCTACAGGGAACCAGGGGCAAGAATTTAAAAAAATTAAGGTGTAAAGATCCATGAAAAAAGTGGAGAGCCAATCGAAAGTCACTGCTAAAGGTTGACTCGAACCTAGACATGATTTCAGATCAACCGCAATGGAGCGGATGTCAGATACACCAAGCAGGTCATCCCAGTCAAAGATTTTACCATGGATTTAGCATGAAATGGAAGTCAACATCTTCCAGCAGGGTATGATCTCAGGTTAGAGCCAGTGAATGTTCTTTGAAGTTGGATACGTCACTGTTGAGCTCCCAGTCAGCCAAAAGCTCCTAATGAGGCAATTCTGGACTTCGTAGCTGCTGAGACAAAAGTGTTACCTTTGCACTTAGCCACTTTACGGCAGTCAAATTTCCCCAGCGGGGCAAGACTGTTACTGTAGCTAGGCAGGACTGCACAGGACTGGAAACATTTGTCATGAGGTCCCCTTAAGACAGGTTTCAGAGCAGCAAAAAAACTCTGAAGGGCAAACCTGTTTTTCTTGCCCACCTTGGGAGTAGCTTCACTGGGCAAACTGCAGCACTTTGTCCCAGTTCTCCTGCGGTGTAGTAAATCACTAAATTCCACTGTTCTTCGAATGCTGGGAAAGTTCCTTGAGGTCAGCCCTGCACCCTCTAGCTCCTCAGGGAAGCCTTTTAGGCACCAGGTCTCTCTCTGAAGCCAGGCCTCCTGATGGGTCTAGTCAAGGTCATCAGTGGTCAGCTGCACCCACTTGCTGTGGCAAGTCTATCTGTTTATAGTGTCTCTTAAGCAGGCAAACTGCTGTACTGTAAAATTAAACAGAATTTCTTGTTTCAATTTTGCAAAACCCTTCTGCCACCATGCAGGACTGTGTTTAGTACTTTAGAAACACACCTCTGTAGAGAAGGTCCACTATTTATACTTGGTGCCAACTTTGAAGTAGTAGGAGGTTCTGGAGGTTTCCACCCCTATAGGTGTGTGAAATTACCTGCCTCCCTGCCCTTGCCTTTGCTTTGGTGGAGGCACAAAAGTCTAATGTCAAACATTTTGTGAGTGCTCAGACAGAGACTTTGCGTTGTACAAATATGTTAGGTGACAACTCCACCCGCCTATCAAGTTAAAGATGGCCCATCTTGCCAACATCTCTTCTCCTTTTGTCTCACTGTCTAGGAGCAATGCACAAAGGCCAACTGCCAGCTAAACCAAATCATGTGACCCCCCAATTTACAGGCTGTAAGCACTGAATGTTTGAGACAAGAAAATTCCAACTTTCTAAAAGTGGCATTTTCAGAATTGTGACTTAAAATCTGACTTTACCATTACCAGGTTTCTAAAATACAGTTCTTTAAACATCAAACTTAATATTCATACTTGATCCCAAATGAAAGTTAGCACCTATTAAATGTAGTAGGGTAGTCCAATGTTATCCTGTGGGAGAGGTAGGCCTTGCAGTAGTGAAAAACGAATTTAAAAGTGTTTCACTGGAGGAGCTTGGCAGGCATCCGTGATGGCCGCGTGAGCACAGCGCTCTCCGGACCCCCGCCACTCCCGGCATGATATCCTGAACATATCCTGATTCTTCACGAGGATTTGTGTAGAGGACGCTGGGCTGATCTTCCTGGGATTTTTGGAATTTGATTTGGACCCGGGGCGCCGAAGATACGACGATTCGAACTTTCGGGGTCCGCCCTTGAGGTGCGCCCGGGACTGGGTGAGGCACTGTGGCCGTCTCGGAGTTGAACAACAGCGGCAGGGGGATTTGACTTGTGGGTCCCCCTCTTAAGTTTCGGTTTCGATTCTGCCTCAGACTGAGACATCTGGCAGGGGAGTCTGGCCTGGGCTGTGTCCGGCGCACGAGACGGCTGTCGGGCCTTTGGCTGGCTTATTCTCCTTCCGGGCTGGTCCTCTCCGAGTGGTGCCCTTGCAGCTGTTTTTTGGTCCCGACGCCCTACTTTCCTGTGGCCATTTCCATCGGGTCGAGTGAGTCTCCTGGTGACGCGGTTTCCGACATGGCGGGCAGAGGGGACCGAGAGACACGAAAGACCAAGACGCCCCTGCGTGGGGGCCCGGTCCAGTCTAACGTTATGGACCGTTACACCCATTCGAAGGGGTCCCCTGGAGCCGCCCTGCCTGGCCCAGTTGCGGTTGACCACATGGTGGACGCGCCAACGGAGCCGTCCTTGCAGGACATCATGGGCGCCATTTCTGGCATGAAGGAAACGATAGGCCAACAATATGAAGCTTTGGCCCATAAAATCGACACCGTGGCCATTGATGTGAACTTGATTCGGGCCGAACTTTCTAAAAACCAATGAGAAGGTGAAGTCATTGGATCTCAAGTCATCCAGCCTCACGGCAGACGTCTCGGAGATACAGACGGAGATTGGCAATCTCCGTAGGGTGAACGATTTCATGACCCGGCGCTTGGAGGACTTTGAGAACAGGGCACGTCGCTGTAATGTGCGTGTGGTTGGCGTTCCGGAGAATCCAGAACCGCACTCTGTTGATCTCCTGGTCGAGGACCTGATCCAGAACTACCTCTCTCCGTCTGGACTGAGTAAATTCTTCGCAGTGGAGCGTGCCCATCGTGTTCCGGGAGGCCAGGGTAAGCCAGGCGCCCCGCCGAGGCCTATTGTTGCGAAACTCTTCCACTATAGGGATCGGGACGCTATCCTGCAGGCATCACGTGTGAAGGGCCCGGTGGCATTTGAGAATGCCACGGTGAACTTTTATCCGGACTTTTCTCAACAGGTGCAGAAACAGCGTATGGGCTTCCGTGGAGTCAAGAAGCGTCTCCGGGACATGGGATTGCGCTACGCTATGCTTTTTCCGACCAGGCTGCGAGTTGAGTACAATGACCGAACCTTTTTCTTTGATCGGCCTGATTCTGTGAATGACTGGCTGGACTCTCTGCCGGACCGACCTCCTGCGACTGAGCCCGCCGCCCACCCGGGTGGTGCTGAGGGTGGTGTAGAGAGCTGAACTATTTGTCTATGCCCGGATCCTCGTGTAGAGTAACTTCTTCTGGGATTCTATGCCTAGATGCCTCTACTGTCTGTGTGTTCTCCTCGTTATTTGTCTTGATCGGGGTGGCGGGTGGGCCAGGGCCTTTCCTCCTCCGGGGTCTTTTTGTAGAATGGGGGTTCTTGGGCGACAGGCACACTGCATGTTGGGGTGGCTTTTTAGCTTCTTGCAGGGGTGCAGGGTGGGGGGTGTTTCCTTGATTGTTGGGGGGTGGGTGGATGGGAAGTTTGATGTTTGTGTTTTGTGTTCTCAAGGCGATTCTATCTTGCTAATGATGTTTTTGATGTCATGCTCATTGGAGGAGGGTTTCGGCGTTGCTGTGTGGGATGGGGGTAGCGGGTTGAGGTTTATTTCGTGGAATGTTAATGGTCTGGGGGATCGTATTAAGCGGGGTGTGGTGTTGCGATGTCTACGACGTTTGTCTCCGGATATTGTTTTTCTACAGGAGACTCATTTGGTGGGCAATACATGTCATGCAATGAATAGGTGGGGCTATCGCCTCGCCGCACATTCGGGGTTTACCACGGGTCCAGGGGGGTGGGTATCCTTGTTCGGGCTTCCCTCCCCCTAGCTATTGATGATGTGATCCTTGATGATCGGGGGCGTTATGCCGTCCTCGTGGGTCGCTATGAGGGTCGGACCCTTTCCTTGTTTGCCGTTTATGTGCCCCCCGGTCTACAGACCTCTACCTTTTCCGATGTGGGCCGTGTGTTGTTGAACCTCCCTGATAGTACTCTTTTCATAGCAGGTGACTTTAATTCTGTGTTCTCCGGTCTACACGATCGTCACCCCCCTAGGGACACTCCTTTGGCCCAACAGTGGCTGGGTGGGTTTCTGGATACGTTTGGCTTGGTGGATTGCTGGAGGCTTATGCATCCTACTCAGCTTCAATACACTTTCCATTCTGGGGCCCATGGGAGTCTGTCTAGACTGGATTATTTCCTGATTCCTGCGGCGCAGTCCCCGGCGGTTTGTGAGATTAGACACCTCCCCCGGGGCATCTCTGATCATTCTCCGCTCTGGCTTTGTTTTGAGGTGGGGGTGGAGGCGGCGGGCCGGGTGGCTCCTATCAACCCGTGGTACCTCACCTCCCCCGAGACCCGCGATCTCTTGATTAAGTCTTTGGACAATTATTTTTTAGACAACGAGGGGTCCGTCTCCTCTGCGGTATCCCTGTGGGAGTCCTTTAAGACAGTGATTCGCGGGCAGGCCCTTTCCCTTATTGCTGAATCCAAAAAGGCGAGGAATCGGGAGGTGGTGGACCTTGAGAGGGAGATTGCTGAGATAGAGGCTGACCTAGAATCGGATGTTACATCTGGTAAACTCCACGCCCTGGGTCTGAAACAATTTTCTTATAGGTCTTTGGTCACAGATGCGGCTAAACTGATGTTTCGGGAGCAACAGGGTCGTTTGTATGATGTGGGGGACAAAGCGGGTAAATTACTGGCATGGTTGGATAAGAAGGAGAGGGCGAATCGTGTGGTGCCTGTGATTCAGACTTCGAATGGTGTGAGAGTGACAGACCCGGTTGGAATAGTTGAATGTTTTGCGGATTATTTTCGTGTGGTTTATACCCCTGTGTCTGAACGGGATGTTGATGACTCTCGCCTTTTGTTGCGTGATATAGCTCTGCCCAGTGTTTCCGATTTAGACCGAGTCTCTTTGGAGTCCTCTTTCACTACGGACGAGATAGCGACGGCCATTCGCTCACTCCGTTCGGGCAAAGCTTTGGGCCCGAATGGATTGCCAATTGAATTGTACAAGCTACGTCCTGACAAGGTGGCGCCCTATCTTCGCACCATGTTTTTGGAATCCCGGGAGCGGGGTATTCTCCCATATGATCAGCGTCTGGCTACGATAGTTGTTATTCCCAAAGAAGGTAAACCTCGGGACCTTTGTTCGTCTTATAGGCCCATTTCCCTGTTGAATGTTGAACCCAAGGTCCTGGCTAAGCTCCTGGCTACCCGCCTCTTGACGGTCATTAGTGGCTTGGTTCATCCGGATCAATCCAGATTTATCCCGCATCGCAACACGGCTCTTAACCTACGTCGTCTCCACGGAGCTGTTGCGAGGGCGGGGCTTCTGACGGAGCCGGCCATTTTGGCTTCGCTAGACGCCTCGATGGCCTTTGATACGGTAGAGTGGCCCTATCTTTGGGCAGCTCTTGAGAAATTTGGTTTTGGGCCTGAGTTTATTGGTTGGGTGAAGTTGTTATACGCCGAACCCTTGGCACAGGTAGTGGTGAACGGTCGGGTTTCTGTCCCCATCTGTCTTGGTAGGGGGACCCGTCAGGGATGCCCCTTGTCTCCGTTGCTTTTCGCGCTTGCCCTGGAACCGTTAGCTGCGTGGCTTCGATGGGAACCTTCACTCAAAGGGATCCGTTGGTCACCGGATTTTGAAGACCGCGTCTCGCTTTACGCGGATGACATTCTTCTGTATCTTACTTCCCCGCGCAAATCTTTAAATGTCTTATTTGACGTTCTTACTTCGTTTGGTGCTAACTCGGGTCTGGTTATTAATTGGGCTAAGTCCTGTGTGTATGTTCTCTCGGGTGTTTTGCCCCCATTACCGGACAGATTTCCTATCCAGGTTGTCCAGTCTGGCTTCAAGTATTTGGGGATCTTTATTACGCTGGACTCTTCACTCCGGTTCGAGCGTAATCTCCTCCCCCCGCTTCTTAGACTGCGACTGGATGTGGCCCGTTGGCGTAAGCTACCCCTGTCTCCTCTGGGCAGGGCTGCCCTTTTTAAAATGATGTCTTTGCCGCGATTCCTATACGCGCTTCAAAATTCTTATGACGACGTTCCCGCTACCTATTTCCGAGAGATCGAGAGTCTTCAAAGGCAACTGATCTGGGACGGGCGTCCACGTATCGCCCTTGCGAAACTTACCATCCCTTGGTATGACGGGGGCATGGCGCTTCCCGATATCAAGAGATATTATTGGGCTGCCCAGCTGTCTGCCATTAACCACGCAATGTATTCCCCGGGTCGAGATCCGGCCTTTGAGATGGATAGACTCCAGCTGCCGGGAGGGGATTTTAATAGAGCGCTTTATTCCAGATCAGCCGGGCGCCATCTTGCGGGCCCGTCCAGGACCGCAGTCAATGTGTGGCGCGCCGCGAATGTGAGTTTGGGATGGGAGAATCGACTGACAATGGCGACTCCGCTTTATGCTTCTGAACGTTTGGGGTGTCTCTGGTCTACTAAGGGCTTTGACCGCTGGGATATGATTGGGATATGTAAAGCGGGTGATGTCTGTGTGAAGGGTAGAGTGAAGTCTTTCCAGGCCCTTAAGGCAGAATATGACTTGAGTGATAGAGAGTTTTTTCGGTATCTGCAGGTCCGGCATGCCCTGGCCTCAGTTCTGACTCCTGATGTGACCCTGCACGAGTCCTCCCCCCTTGAGGATCGCATACTGGATGGACACCTGCCCGATAGCACTATCTCCCTTATTTACAAGAAACTGATTAATAATCGTGCTGACTTATTGGTCCGACTTAGGGAGGTTTGGGTCGGTGACGGATTGGACTTGGATGACGAGGATTGGCAGTCGGCACTTTCTTCTCCGAAAGAGGTCGCCATCCCCGCCCGTCTTCGTTTGGTTCAACTTAAGATCCTCCACCCGGTGTATGTAACTGGTCCGCGTCTGGTTGTAATGGGTTTTTCCCTGGATGGCTTATGCAAGCGTGGTTGTGGGATGAGTGCTACATTTCTGCATATTCTTTGGGAGTGTCCGGTGGTAGCAGCCTACTGGATTGATGTGCTTGCGGTGATGACTGTTGTGACTGGTATTACCCTGCGGCCTGAGGCCCGACGATGCCTGTTGAATGTGTGGGAACCCACCGACTATTCTGTGGCCCAGACCAGATGGGCGACCTTGGGATACATGATCGCGAAGCGGGACATTGCGCAACTCTGGGGCGCATCCAGACCTCCCGACGTCTCGGTGTGGGAGGATAACATGGACTGGTCCATGTTCCGAGAGAAGACCGTCTATGTGGCTAGGGGCAGACCCAGGGCGTGGACAAAGATTTGGGGTCAGTGGAACGCATATCGTGGAGATATTTGTACCCCTCCCTTGGTTGACACTCCCGATGTTACACTATCTCCCTAGGCTGGCGTTCCCGAAATTTTTCATGCTGTTTTAGGATTTTCCTGTCCTCCCCGCTGTCCCCCCCCCCCCGGCCTTGCCGAGTCCCATTGATTGTGCTTTCGTCTTCCTGATTAGTGGCTTTCCCCTCCGCCTTCTGGGCTGACTTGATTAATGTGCATTCGCCTTGTTTAGAGTTCATTGTTTTTTATGCCTAATACAGAAAATTGTTATGTCCTGTCCTATGCTTTGAGCAATAATTGGTATCTGATTTGTGCCTAGCCACGGAAGTGATCGTTTGCTTCTTATGTTGTGCGTTGCTATTAGCGGCCAGCCCGTGTGGTTGTAGGCCCATCTCTGTAATTCTTATTTGATTGCTCAATAAAAGTCTTTAACCAAAAAAAAAAAAATACAAAAAAAAAAAAAATAAAGTGTTTCACTACCAGGACATGTGAAATTTAAAAATACATGTCCAACTTTTTAAATACATTCCCATCTGCCCTATGGGCTATGTGGGGCCTACCATAGGGGTGGCTTATCTGTACTTAAAAAAGGATTAGGACTGGCAGGTTGAAATGTCAGTTTAAAACTGCACACACTAACTGCAATGGCAGGCCTGAAACCTGTTTGACACACTACTGAATTGGATGGCACAATCAGTGCTGTAGGCCCACTTGTAGCATTTAATTTACAGGCCTTGGTTACATGTAGTACCACTTTACTAGGAACTTATAAGTAAATTAAATCTGCCAGTTGAGTGTAAGCCAATGTTACCATGCTTAAGGAAGTGAGCACACACTTTGGCACTGGTTATCAGTGATGAAGTGCACAGAATCCTGACGGCAACAAAAATTGAGATCAGCAAAAATGAAGGAGTAAGGCAAAACATTTGGGGAAGATCACCCTAAGGCTGACTGGTTTGACACCAACACATTAATATTTACATTTGAATATCTGATCACGTTAAGGAGCATATGTTCCATTGTGCAGGTAATCATGCAAATAGATACAAATTTGTAAATTAAATGTACATGTTGTTATTAACAACTGTGAAAGATACCCCTCCACTGTGTTACAAGTGCCATAGGATATAATGCACGTATAATATGGCAGACAGGATATCTGTTACATTTGTTAGGGAGTATCCCATCCACCAAGTTCTAAATCAGGCCCTTAGTTTGTTTGTGGACATACATAACTGGTACTGAGAGGAGACTAACAGCAACTAGTTCTTTTTCAACAGTGCCTGCAACTGTATGTACAGTCATGAATGGTCAAAAAGAGCCTTCTGCTTCCAAACATTTTAGATGCTTATCGTTCGGGCTTGGTAGATATTCACATTGTTAGAAGTTTAAATGTGTGGACTACTGGTGATGTTTCTTCCTACTGACCTTACGCCTGGGAAACTACACTTTACACTGTAAGGGTTACAAGGTATCCCTGCCGTATGTTGAATTAAGGGAAGGATTGCTACAATGCCCTGTTAATCGCAGTAACAAAGACTAGGGTACCTCCACCAACCTCTCAAAACGTGTGGTGCCCTCATCGGAGATTGAATATAGCTGATAAAGTATTGGAAAAACCATTAGGTCTGACTTTACTGTGCTAACATATGCAAAGTCAGACCTGCAAAATCAGTCATGCAGAAACGTTGTTGCATGCCTTAAAGCATTAAAGCCAGGCTTACTGACTTTGGCAATGTTTGTTTAATTTTGCTTAACCTACATCATTCATGCTGCTCAGGTGCATATGAGAGAGTGTTTTCTACCAGTCTCAATAATGAGAATGAGCTAGTTGTTTACGGAAAATATTAGCACCCCTGTGGTTGATGGGTCTAAGGGCTCCTTTAAAAACCGTGGTTTGTTGGACTACTAAAGCACTGGTCTCAAGAGAGGTTTTTTGAACTATAGCTTTTGTAGCCCCTGGGGCAACTGGTTTGTGCGGCTTCACTTTTTCTGTGTATCTATCTTTACCTCACCGCTGTAGTAACAAATCATAGAATTGTCTCCTACAGTCCTTGAATTTCCATTTCTGAGATCAAAATAGTTTAATGCAAAGACAAAAAAAGAAATATGAAAGGCATCAGTATGTGTTTGACATGCAAGATAGTGCTTCCTGCATTTCCGAGCAAGCTCACCTTAGGAGGTCGAATCATGCAGAGGTGTGGCGAAGTGGCCAGGGTGCCTGACTCCAGACCACAGGGTTCATTGTTTGATCCCCGGTGCCGGCGGCAGGTTAGCCCAGTACCATGTGACTCTGGGCAATAGCTCCCTTAATCTTCCCGAGGGCCCCCAGCGCCGGGAAACCTCTCCGGAGGTAGCTGTGCGCTTTACAAATGCTGGTACTTATTTATTTCAATAGCCAATAATATGATGCAAGAGTGAATGACTCCTCTGGTGTGGAGACTTTGCCCACTCTGTATTTTAAAGAATTGGTAACAATAAATATGCAGACAGCACTGGCCTGCCAGATATAAAGCTGGTGATATGAAGATCCTACGTACTCACTTACCGGAACTGAATATCCACTATTCGAGGTCCCACAATCTCCCTCTCGTTTTCATCTAATCTTGCTCAAACAGCTTGAAACACTAAACGCTCTGCAACTCCTAAACCACGTCGTTTTTATCACGAGAAAGTCCTACAACACGGCCTTGCCCCACCACCCTATCAAATTGTGCACATTTAAGCTATTTATATTAATGTATATATATCCTACATCAGTGCCTGTTTGAAATTTCCCCACAGTCTCGGAATGCATAGTGCTCAGCATGCTTGCCTGGATGATAGCGACTCTCTCTGCCCCATGTTGAGAAATATGACTGTAATTAGCTGAGCTACTGCGCATCCCTCAGAGCGGATCCGTGCAGTGCTATAATTATGCTTTATTCTACAGGAAAATAGCAAAGCCATGTTTTGATTCTTTTTTCCGGACATCCAGGGCTTCCAGTGCCAGGGAGGCAGTAAGTAACCCGCTGATATGTCCCCTGTTGGCTCACTCACCAGCTTGCCCATGCAGCGCTGCTGTCCGGTGCTCTCCGCACATTTGTGGTGGATGCTCATCTTGCAAGCCTTGCAGCGCAGTCCATGCTTTGCACTTGACCCTGTCAAATGAATTCAAAAGGTGACATTTAGAAGTCTTTTTATTCATCTATTGTAAAATAAGTTCAACCAAAAAAGGCGCTCAACATGGGCATAGAACAATGAACTGCAGTGCTACCTACAGGTCATGGAGTGATTCGTATTGATCGTGCTATGAGTAGGAATACAACTTCAATTTTGTACTATTCTGATTTACTCCTGAATTACAGGAGTGAGTCAGGAGTACTCTAAGCTTGCTTTCCAGCGTTGAGCTTTGGCTGCAGGAGCCGTAATTAACACTTGCTGCAATTGTCTCTATGTAGGAATTCCTGCTCTGCAGATTTTGAGGCTCTCAAGGGTACAGAATGCAGGTATACAACTAGTAGTGTCAGGGTCGGATTGGGATCACAATTTGGCCCGGGCACTGACGAAAAAAGTGCCCCACATTCAAGGGGCGTGGCCCACAATTCAGGGGCGTGGCCCACATTCAAGGGGCGTGCCCTTTCATGGAACACCATTTGGTTACTATTCGAGGTCTATTTGTAGAGAAATATTTAGTAAATTAAGACTTTTAAAGCTTACAGAGCAAGTAACATTGGTAAAGACTAGGAGCACTGCAGTTCTGATATCTGAATACTTACTTGCAGTCTTAACGCCCTGCACAATGCCGTTAGATACTCTTTCCCAACCAGCTATGTCCTAGACTCTAATCATCACATAAATCAGAAATCTAGCACAAAGTCAAGGAGAAAGGGTAAGACTGGAATCTCTGGGAATAGAACATGTAATAACAAAAGTAAGAATTCACAAACGAGACAAAGGCAGTCTGGGGTGTAAAGAATGCTGGAAAATGTATCTGTACAATCTAGTCATAAATGTAATTCACAACCAGCAGGTGATGTCCATATACAAAAAACACAGTTTTATTTATGAGTACCAATTACAGTACACATGATCCGATTTTTTATTTAAGGGCCTGGGCGATGAAGTTTATCTGCCCAGAATCACAGGTTGTTGAGCAGCGCTGGGACTCAAACTTGAATCACGATCTCTGCAACTCTGGCATCAGGCCACATATGCCTATGCACAGACCAGAGACGTTTTAAGGCATGGGCAATGTGGGTTCTGGCCCAAGGCCCCAGCCTTTCAGGGAGCCCCCTGATATGGCGAGCTCTGTTCTGCAGAGAATCTTGCCCTAATGACCATGCATACTCCTTAAACAGATTGTTTTGAATACCATTTTTTCAAATTTATTTTTAATATGGGCGATGAGTAAGAACCTACCATAGAGAATTTGCAAAAAAATGTGTTTATGTTTCATGCAACATCCATAAAAAAATGTCTTTGAGATCAAACAGGCCATCACATATGAGAAATGGTAGGATGTCACTGAGATTATTTTCAGTAATTTTGTGAGCTGCTACTGTGTTGTAATATTGAAAACACACGTCGATGTCCTTGAATATTAGATGTAAATACATTAAGAATTTGGACAAGTATGATAGTGCTCTGTCCAGTGATTAGCTGAAAGAGGGCATCAAAGAGCAGAAATTGGATTATAAATTCAAATCTGTTCTGAACAGGGGCCCTAAAATATGTTTGGCCCAGGGCCCCCAAAATCCTTAATATGTTTGGCACAGACAAGGAATGAAAGTGAGAGGATACTCTTCTTGCATAGGACACAGGGCCAAGGTGACAATGGCCTACATGCTGAGCAACTAAAAAAACAGCAAGGGCCCTTTCTGACACAAAATTATTCGAGCCCTCCAGCGAAGGAGCACCTAATAAGCAGGAAGCCCCTGCTATTACTAACCTACTCAGCCCTCCCCAGACCTTCAGCTCAGGAGCACATGAACAGCAGTAAGGCCCCTGCAATTAGTAAATTAATCAGCCCTCCAGGCCTTAGGGCAATGTCCTGGCAGGGGAGCACAAAACACAGCTGCTGGGTCATCCATGGTAGCCAGGGGGAGGCTGAGGTAAAGATGGTGCGAGTTCCGAAAATCACCTAGCCCCCACAGTCAGAGCCATTCTTCCTCGCCCACTATGCCCTGAATGTGAAGGGCTGTGGGCGAGGTGTTAAAACTAACACTGTTTCTGGGCTGCGTGGGCCCCTGGGGGGCCGAGGTGAAAATGGCGCAAAGGCCTAAGCAACACCTGGCCCCCAGGGAGGCAGATTTTTGCAAACAATCAACCCCTCCCAAGCCACCCTCAGCGTGATTGCTTTGCAGGGCATGGGGTGAAGGAGAGGCCAGAGCGGATAATCGCTGTACAGCCACACAGTGAAGCTGCATTTATTTCTCTGTCTCTGTCTCCGTCTCCGTGCCCTCTGTGGGCCGTTTTTTTTCTCCCCTTTCCTAGTCCACAGAGAGCACGGAGACAGAGACAGAGAAATGAATGCAGCTTCACTGTGTGGCTGGGAAAGGGGAGAAAAAAAACGGCCCACAGAGGGCACGGAGACACCGGCCCTTCGGCCCATGCCCGAATGCCCACATTGCCAATCCGTCCTTGAGTAGTGTGTCTTAAGAAGAGAGATCATGTATCCTAGGCTACACACTTCTGTCGGTGAAAACAGGCGAACAATCAAACTGGCATGGTATACCTTGTCCCCTGCTACTTCTCCCATCATATTTCTTCTTACATTTCCACATGGTTCCTCCACAAACAAGCACACGACTTACTCATTGTTCTCATAGTGAAGCTCAAATCTAGTCTTTTTCCAGTTCTTGAAACGCCCAACCAAACCACCTTTAATCAGGCATTCGGCTTTGCCACCTTTCAGAAAGCTTGCAAAACACATCTGTTCTTGGTCCTTCTATGACTGGCACCTAGATAGGTAGTGCGAGCCTCACAAAAGCCTTTACAGATAGAGTATAGATGGTAAACCTGCCTACCTTACTTCTAAGTTCAGTGGATAAGTAGGTACACACACTAATAGAAGAACATCCATGCCCATCTTGGAAAATCAAGACTGGCAAAGATTTCACATGCTAGCAACCTTTCTCTGCATATTGAAAGAAACTGTGCAAGGACCTCACTACGGAGATCAGATTTGTTGCTTTGGGGGTGGAATTCAGCAAATGTATCAAAACCCACTCTATCACACCTTCCTAACATACTGTATCATATCCCTTACATATCTTGTCTCACTGATGTGAGGTTCTACTTTTCTTCTCTATTTCCAAGCATTTATTATCTTAAGTTCTCAGTTAAAACATACCACACTATTTATATAGTAAGTAGGTCTATAACATGCTACATGTTCTTTCAGTTCCATCAGAGCCCTCTGTGCTGCTGTGATGAATACAAAAGTGTGGCAGTGATTGGTGAACAATGTCAACACAATTTCTGTTGTTCTGTATTCAGTTCAGTTTAAGGCAAGTCAGCTAAGTTTCTGTTTCGAAAGTTTCTTCAACTCTCTGTAGTTGGGGTAGGTTCTCAGATTCTAGGTCCTTCTACACCCAGTAACAGTCCGGCACACACGATCCTCCTGAATGATCGTTGGTTGATAGGTTGTGAAGACAGCAGAGAGGTTTAGTTGAGGCACAGTGAGGTACCAGTTTTTGTCAGCATACTAGACCATTGCCCCACTATGCTTCATAAACAGTACAAAGGTGCTTGATTTGTATCCTAGTGCATACAGGGATTAGATAAAAAGAGGAGTGCTTTGAGGAAGGCTTTAATGTGGTCCTGCTGATGAGGGGTGGCCAACTGGTTTTGAAATCTTTGGTCTGGCGATGCATTTTTTTGGAAGGATGAAATAGATAATGTAACCATAGTCAAGACATGCCAGGATATGTGCTCTTGACAGCTACACTCAATTGGTGTAAAGGACTGGAAGGATTTGCAATTCAGTGGCCCTTGTTACTCATATCTCACTTATGGATCCATCGATACTCAGGTAGCTCTCCTTCAATCTGTGGAACATGTGGTCTAGGCACCATGGACTGTGTTTTCTGGACTGCTAACCAATCAAAAATGGATTTGTGTGACTAATTTTCACTGGGTATTGCTCACAGACCTGAACCTGGGGAAATGCATACATGGTAACGAGAAGGCAAAAGAGGTATGACTCTTGAAGAGCGTAGCACAACAAAGGGCATGCGGATGGTTCAAATGATCTGAGTCTGACTTTTTGACTGTGTTTGTTAAGAAATAAATTGATTCACTTTGGCACTGGCACAGACATGCTTGAACATTGTTCAGTCCTCTTCAGCATGATTGTGAGATCTACAGTGTCAAATGCAACAGACAGGTCAAAGAGTCTTACGACAGATGTATTGTCCTCATCCATCCAAAGTGATTTTGGAGCCCTTGTAGGGGTGTAACCCACGCTGTTGGTCATGGATGAGGTGGTTATTTTTTTTGTTTTCTTGAAGATGTCTTGGCACTTTACTTTGCTGATAAAATAGAGATTGGGGGTAGGTCTATCGTTAGCCAGGATTTCTGGATCAGCAGATGTCTTTCCAGGAAGGGGGTGGTGATGGTGACTTTGAGGGTGATAGTGACTGTGTCAGAGAGAAGGGAGTGGATGATGCATTAGGGATGCCAGAAAGGGTCTTGGAGTAAAGAAGATGCAGGATGAGGGTAGCATGTGATGTGAGATACGAGCATAGACGTCATTTCTCGAAAGTTGATAATGGATTCGTAAATGTTTACAATTTTGACCTCAAAGAACTTTAAAAAATCTTTGCAATGTTGGTAAAATGAGCAAAGGTCACTTTTCAAGGTGTCGATGTTCAGCATATTGTTTAGTTGGGTGCTTCAAAAATATATTTCACAAACTTTAGGCAATTATGGCTCTCTTGATGTCTTTTGATAGTCTCTCATGTGTCTCTATTGAACATTTTGTGGGGCTGTAGATTGAGAGTTAAATGGAGAAGGAGTTACCTGCTCATTCCTGGGTTTTCACTGGTAGGACAGAGATTTCAACATTGTGGGTGAACATGAGATTAAACATGTTTCCAACAATGGGTGGAAATGCTTACCACTTGGTTGAAATCGAGAGCCTGAATATTACTGAGGATTCTGACAATCAGTTTAGAACTGTGTCTGTCAATCCACAAATTAAGTCTTCAATAATCAGTATTTTGTAGGCTTGTTCTGTGGTTGAGGGTGTTTTTCAAGGTGTTCATCCAGGAAGTAAATGTTTTATTCTAAAAGGTGTGGAGTGGGGTCATAGACCACTGCTGCAATGACAGAACAGTTAGGGTTAATTGTGCAACAAGGCTCTATAAACTTGAAGGGTATAAATATAATAATGGAACTGCAGAAGAGGGCAGACTGTTAATGTAGTCAAATATTACCCTACACATCGTTTCTGTTTTCTGTTATTCAGCATGATTTTGTGGCTACGGAAGAGAGATTAACAAAGACTGTTGCTTGATTGTCTCCAAACCACGTTTAAGTGGAGCCAAACATGTAACATTTGAATTCAGACAGAAGGTTTTGGATGCTCTTGGCTTGTCTCCTGACATATATGGTGTTCATTTTCTAGAGTTAAGGGAGTGGCACTAGTGGTGGGGGCCATGCGTGGCATTGGGTAGTTTGATGAGGCAGTGTGCTTGGGGTAGGAGATTTGGATGGAGGATAGATGTATGACATATAGGCATGGTAGGGTTTGTCAACAGAGAGATATTTGCTGTGGAGTTTGTGTTGAAGTGTAGGGGTAGCAGGGGCATCCAGTGACACTAAGCAGTGTAGTTGCTCTAGGGAAAAGCAATGACCTGAAGTAATGGTGCTGCCAAAAGTGAAATATCTATGGGCTAGATCTTTGAATAGGTAGGTCTAACCATACACAGTTTAGTGTTTTTCAGGCTTTGTAAAAATCTCTTCAGAGGTCAGGTGGATACTATTTTTGAATTGAATCATAACTGTGCCATTACTGTAGATGGTGATAGTTACTTTCTTGAGGATGCCACAAGGAGATTTGTTTCGAGTCTGTGGCCATCTAAGACTGCTGAACTTATTAGTGGTTGGTTTGGTTTTGCAGCTGTTGGGCTAGATTTCAGGGCCAGTTGTGATGAACACCAGGTCTTTCTTGGAGCTCTTTGTCCATGGATTAGTGTAGAGATCCACAATGAGTATTCTGCTTTGGCCCCAAAATTCTATTCTGCAGGCTTTTTCTTTCCTTTTTAAGGATTGAGTGTTAGACCTGGTATCCTTAGGGTGGTCTTTCCCTGTACGTTTTCTTTTGCCTCCACATTTTGCTAGTTCTTTTGGTGGCCTTAGGACTCTGAGCACTTTACCACTGCTAACTAGTGCAAAAGTGCATGTGCTTCTCTCCTAAACAGTGGTGTACACCTGATTTGGAATATTTGTTGTAGTGGTAAGTGCCTTGTAAAGTGGTATACCATACACCCAGGGCCTGTACTTCAAATGCTACCAGTAGGCTGCAGCACTGATTGTGCAACCCACAGTAGTGGCCTTTTCAAAGTACCTCTGTGTTTAGTTTAGCGCCACTTTGACTTGGCATTCAAAACTACTTGCCAACCCTTAAACACCCCTTATATTACCTATAGGTCACCCCAAGGGAGGCTCAAAGTAACCCTAAGGGTAGGGTGCCATGTTGGTAAAAGGAAGGGCATGTAAAGGTATGTTTTACATTTCCTGGTAGTGACAAACAGCCAATTTTGTTTTTCACTACTTTGAGGCCTAGCCCACTCATAATCCAGCATTGGGGATTCCTTAATACACTTTTAAGCTGTAATTCCTGATCAGAGGCTTTTTCATGGTGCATATGTTTGGAATGGTAACGATAACTCCTCCTCCTTACTGGTGAAGTTGGATTTAACATTACTGTTTTAGAAATGCCACTTTTAGAAAGTGAACATTTCTCGATACTTACTGCTCTTTGTGCCTGACAGCCTGTCTCCAATACACATCTGGGTTGGGTAACTGCTATTCTGTGTGCATTCTCTCTAGACAACCACAAACACAGCAAGGTGAGGTTCATCATCTGCATTCTGAGCACTCATCTGCATTCTTTTATTTATTATTTTTTTATTTTGCATTTGTATAGCGCAACAGCTACCTCAAGGGAGACGTCCCGGTGCTAGTGCAGGCTGACAGCAAAGAGCCACGAGGAAGAGCTACAGCTGTGAGAAAAGCAGAGTCTCTGAGGTCTTCCTGAATTCTAGTTCTGACTTGACCAGGCACATGTGGGGGGGGCCAAGGCATTCGAGCGTTTGGCTGCCCTGACCGAGAATGACCTTCCCCGTTGGCACTCTTTGGCGTATCATGGCACCCGAAGCAGTCATGAATGTCTAGATCTCAATACGGGGTCCTGGTGATACAGGCTAAGCATCTGCTTAAGATAGCAGGGGCCCACACCTCTTGTGGCTCTAAAAGTCAGCGTCAAGGCCTCGAATTCAATCCTCTTACTTATTGGGACCCAATGTAACCATCTCAAATGGAGGGAGAAATGATGTCTGAATGGCACCCTACAGGTCAGCCTTGCTGCTGCATTCTGCACAATCTGTAGTCTGTGAACGAAATATGCAACCAAGGCACGTACAATGATCTCATGGCTTTCCTCAGGCAAGTATAGTAAAACTTTCCTCAAAGATCGTAACTTCCTGAAGCAAGTGGTCAAAATTTATCAGATGTGCAACGTAAGAGAGAGGGCAGTATCAAACCTGATACCCAGATTTCTATCAAACTCTGCAGGCCTAGGAGGGGGTTCAATTTCTCCGGCCACCAGAGATTGGTTGGTGGCGATATGCTCTGATTGAAGAACAGGACCTCAGTTTTATCCGCATTCAATTACAATCAGTTATCATACATCCACGTGAAAATCTGCTTCATGCATTTTTTGAATTTGTTGAATGTGCAGGGCAGTGCTCTTTGAAAGAAAAGACCAACTGCATGTCATCTACGTAGGAGATGACTTTCACACTCGAGGATAAGATAATGGTGGCTAAGGGGGCCAGGTAGAGATTAAAAGGCAGTGGCCTCAAGGCCGAGCCCTGCAGTACTCCTCACATGAAAGTTTCTGGTGAGGATGAGAAGGGTTGTAAAAAGAGCTGTTGAGAGCAGTCTTCCAGGTAGGACCGAAGCCATGAGAAAGTCAATCCCCTCATGCCCAGATTATATAAGTTCCCCAACAGGATCCGATGTGAGAGCGTATCGAAAGCTGCCGCAGGCCCAAAAGTACTACCACTGCTGCATCCCCGCTATCTACAGACTCTAGTACTGATTCGGAAATTTCCACCAATGCTGTTTCCGTGCTATATCCTGCTCAGAAACCGCATTGCGAGTCATGGAGAAGGTTATTTGTTTCTTCAAAGTTAGAGAGCCAGTTCTGAACCACCTTTTTGAGGATTTTCGCTGGGGCTGGCAGGAGGGAGAATGGTTTGAAATTGCTCAGCATACTCGGATCCACATTAGGCTTCTTCAGCAAAGGTCGCAAGAATACTCGTTTCCAGATACTAGGAAAGATCCCCAGTTGCAGGGAAGAGTTCCAGATCTGGTGTAGTGTGGGATTGAGCCAGGAGGGCATCCTTCTAAAAATGCGATAAGGACATGGGTCCAAAGGTGAGCCACATTTGCATTTCAGAAGTTCCATTCACAAGTCTTCCAGAGAGATAGAGAGACATTCAGAGCACAGAGAGTGGGGATCAGTGGTCAGTATCTCCTGGTGAGCCCGTGAACCCCCATCTCATTGGAACAAGGAATAGAGGGGCATATGTTCAAGGAAGTGGAAGAGTGAGGTGTTATCTGTCATGGCTAAACGCTTCACTGTGCCACTTCAGAAATGCAAGGCTGCACCATATTTATAAGGATGTGGTACAGCCTTGCATTTCCACCTGTGCTGGCACCAACACAGGCACCGTTGCACCAGAGTGCAAGAGTGCCTGCGTGCAGGGGCAAGATTGTTTATGTACAGGAAGGTCACCTTCCTGTACATAAACAATCTTTAAATGGCATTTTGTGGCTTCTATGTGTGCTGCCTAATGCAGCACACAATGAAGTCACAAAATTGTATTTTTTTAAAAAGATTTTTTGTGTACAGGAAGGGGGAGCTTCCTGTACATAAACTATCCATGCCATTTTGCTTTTTCCATGTGTGCTGCACAAGGCATCATACATGAAAAAAGCAAAAACGAGGAGAAATAATGCATTTCTCCTCGTTTCGCCAAGTTAAGACCAGGTTTTCCCTGGTCTTAATTTTGAAGCTGCCTCCTATTTATGATGCCCTTGTAAATAGGGGGCACTGTCAAAATCAAGGGTATTGCGATGGAGCGCTCACCGCAACACCAACTGCCAACCCCTTTCACGCTAAGCATAGCGTGAAAGGGGGCCTTATTTACAAGGCAGCGTTAAGCCACGTTAAGTGGCTTAGCGTTGCCTTGTAAATAGGCAATGCTCCTATCGCCACCAAAACATCGTAAAAAGTAACGCTGTGGTGGTGATAGGGGCTTGTACATGTGTCCCAGAGTTTCTGAATCTCTTCTTCAAAGAACACGGACAGACTTGTGCAGAGGGAAGATGAGGGGAAAAAGGTGCTGTGTGTGGCTTCTGGAGAGATAAAGATCTTAGTGATATTAAAAATATCTTTAACTTAATTTTCTGAGTGCTCTATGCAACTGGTTAGAAGTCCCTCATCTTACTCCTCCTCAATTTGCAAAATAATCTCAGAGGCTCTTTATAAGCATTTATGTCTTCCAGATTGTACGCTTTCCTACAAGTGCGCTCTAATTTCTTACAATGGCTCTTCACCTCTCTTAGTTTGTCAGAGAACCATGGAGCTGAGGGTTTATCTCTACTGGAAGTAACTGGTCTTATTGGGGTTAACATGTCCAGGGCATTCGTGACTCATTGTTTGAAGGAATGTGCGTCGCAATCTGGATTGTTCAATAACTGGGGCACAGATTCCTGAACAGCCCGCACTAAGTTTTCTTCAGTTACATATTTCCAGCTCCTTCTGTTTTCCACCATTTTCAAATTATTGCCTGAGCTAGCCCACCAGCAGAAAGAAAAAGGGACCAAGAAGTGGTTCGACCATACTAGGGGAAGCGGGTAGACCACTCTGACCTCGTGATAGTTGGAAAAGATTAAGCCTAGTGTATGGCCTGCTCTGTGTGTGGGTAAGGTTACGTACTGGGCAAGGTTAAGGCCACCCAATGTAGAGATCACCTGGGATGCCTGGGGGCAATTTTGATCATCCACATGCAATTTGAAATCCCCCAGGACTGTGATACTGGCATATTTTAGTGTCAGCTGGGCAATGGTGTCACAGAGCTCTGTCATGTGCCTATGGGGACAACCAGGTGGCCTGTAAATCAACAGACCAGCAAAGGAGAAGGTAGGTGAGAGCTTGATGCAAACGATCAGGCTCTCAATAATGCCACTTTTGTCTAATCTTGATGTGGAGATCTCCCGGTTGTCTTTTAACGACAATTGCGACACCGCCCCGCCTTCCCTCTATCCCTGTTGGCACACAGAATTCGAACACCTGGGGGGGACCAGCAAAGCCACGTCAGGATTAGAACCCTCTTTCAGCCAGGTTTCCGTAAGGAACATCATGTACCAAATAGTATTGCCCAATGACAACCAGATCTCATCCGCATGTTTGCGAGAGATCTGCAGTTGATAAGGCAGGCTCTCACCCTCGATAATCTATCACAGTGGGGTCTGTGCATAGATGCTATTCCCCATTCCGGCTCGAACAGTGTTTCCAGCTCGAATTTGCAAGCCTTGCAACAAAGCTCCATACTTCCTGCCCCTAGATCCAAGCGGTTCCCATCCCTACAAGGATCCCCCTTCAGAGCCATAAGCGAGTCTCTGGACCAGGTAATGGTCTGGGTCCTGGTGATTCGAGCAGCGTGGCTTGCCCTGGCTGTAGTCCTGATGCGTACGGGGCCGACGGGCTTGCCTTTGGCGCGCCCGCTGCGTGCGTCCGATGTGCGTCCGGATCACTGACTAAATATCGACGGACACAATATAGACTACCCAAAATATCGACGCCAAAATATCGACTGACAAAATATCGAATTCCTATCTACAAACAGGTAAGTACCAAAATATCGAGTCTAAAATATAGTTTATATATATATACATTGTAAAAATATCGAATTTGTTAAAAATAATGTAAAATTTAAAAATTATTAAAAATAAATAGTTAAAATATACTTAAAAATACTTAAATTACCTTAAATTTAATAAATAATTAATTTAACTTATAAACAAAAAAAATACACTCATATCTGTTAAAACATATATATACATATAAACAAAATATTAATAAAAAATACACAATATCATTACCGTAGGATAGCGTAGGGGTAAAAATTACTATTCCCACTCCAGAGAGTGCAACAGTAGGGAAAGCATTGGATAGCGTAAGGGTAAAAATTACTATTCCCACTCCAGAGAGTGCAACAGTAGGGAAAACGCTGGATAGGGTAGGGGTAAAAATTACTATAATCACTCCAGTGAGTGCAACAGTAGGGAAAGCGTTTGATAGCGTAGGGGTAAAAATTACTATTCCCACTCCAGCGAGTGCAACAGTAGGGAAAGCGTTGGATAGCGTAGGGGTAAAAATTACTATTCTAACTCCAGTGAGTGCAACAGTAAGGAAACCGTTGGATAGCGTAGGGGTAAAAATTAATATTCCCACTCCAGTGAGTGCAACAGTAGGGAAAGCGTTGGATAGCGTAGGAGTAAAAATGACTATTCCCACTCCAGAGAGTGCAACAGTAGGGAAAGCGTTGGATAGTATACGGGTAAAAATTACTATTCCAACTCCAGTGAGTGCAACAGTAGGGAAAGCATTGGATAGCGTAGGGGTAAAAATTACTATTCCCACTCCAGTGAGTGCAACAGTAGGGAAAGCGTTGGCTAGCGTAAGGGTAAAAAATACTATTCCCACTCCAGAGAGTGCAACAGTAGGGAAGGCGTTGGATAGTGTAGGGGTAAAAATTACTATTCCCACTCCAGCAGGTGCAACAGTAGGGAAAGCGTTGGATAGCGTAGGGGTACAAATTACTATTCCCACTCCAGAGAGTGCAACAGTAGGGAAAGCGTTGGATAGCGTAGGGTTTTAAATTACTATTCCCACTCCAAAGAGTGCAACAGTAGGGAAGGCGTTGGATAGCGTAGGGGTAAAAATTACTATTCCCACTCCAGTGAGTGCAACAGTAGGGAAAGCGTTGGATAGCGTAGGGGTAAAAATTACTATTCTCACTCCAGACAGTGCAACAGTAGGGAAAGCCTTGGATAGCGTAGGGGTAAAATGTACTATTCCCACTCCAGAGAGTGCAACAGTAGGGAAAGCGTTGGATAGCGTAGGGGTAAAAATTACTATTCCCACTCCAGAGAGTGCAACAGTAGGGAAAGCGTTGGATAGCGTAGGGGTAAAAATTACTATTCCAACTCCAGTGAGTGCAACAGTAGGGAAAGCGTTGGATAGCGTAGGGGTAAAAATTACTATTCCCACTCCAGAGAGTGCAACAGTAGGGAAAGCGTTGGATAGCATAGGGGTAAATTTTAATATAAAGCACTCTAGTAAAAATAAATTAATATAAATCACATAATTAAAAATTAATCAATTAATACATTTTAATTACCAATTAAGAATTAATTAATTACCAATTAAAAATTAATTATCAATTTATTCTAAATGAATACCAATTAATTAATTAACAAGTTTAGTTAATTATATTGAATTACTTCCCTCCCTATTCCCCTATAAACCCACAACCCGCTACTAAAAATAAAATAATATTATTCACATAATTATCAATTAATCAATTAATATAAATAAATTATCAATTAACAAATAATAATTACCTATTAAAAATTAATTGACAATTTATTCAAAATAAATACCAATTAAATAATTAACATGTTTAATCAATTATAATTACATTACTTCCCACCCTATTCCCCTATTAACCCACAACCCACTACAGAATTAAATTACGCAAAAATTAAATAACATAAAAATTACTTACAATAAATTACAAATAAATATACACTTTTCACACATAAACTAACATATAAAACACTTTAAAAAATTCGATATTATTAAAAAGTTGATATTTTTAATCACCTATATTATGTACTTAGATATTTTGACTGTCTATATTTTCAAATTCGATATTACAGTATTTACCTTCAAAACGATATTTTGGATGTCTATATTCTGTCCAGTCGATATTTTGTCCATTCTATATTTTGGACTCGATATTTAGGTTACTCGATATTTTGGAATCGATATTTAGACCATTTACCGTGCGTCCGCTGCGAGTCTGTATTCCGGCTTTAATTAAATAGCTGAGGGGAAAGCCGGGCTAACAGCTAGACCGATGACACTCCAAGATGGCGTCTGTCAAACGTCCCACCTGAGTGGAGGAAAGATGGCACTCCACTCAGGACAGAGCCTACACTGATCCGGCCCCTACCCTACTTTCTGGCAGTGACTACAGTGGAACACACTGTGGCAACACACAGTAAGACTTTCATTTAGTCAAAGCAGTTAATAATTGTACACCCTGCAACACACAGCAGTGCACTAGTAAAAGCAGAAAAGAAATCAGGATTAAAATATTCTGATGTGGCTTCCTGGGCAAGGAGGAATAGGTGGGGCTGACACTCACACTTTGATAAGTAGTGTCTTGTCCACACACAAATCACTGATTTACCCCCAACAGGTAGCGTGGCAAACAGGACTGGGTTGAAAGGTATCCTTGTGCACTTTGTAGAGTCCTTTGAAGTCACCCCCTACATCAAAGGCACTTTTTGGTATAAGTACTGGTTCTCTGACCCCCTAAAATCAGACCATGTGGATCTTAAACCTCTGTGAGAAGGACTGCTGTGCTGCTTAAAGTATTCAAATGAACTGCTTTTCTGGAAGTACTGCTTTTCTGCTTGTGATGGAGCAGGGTAGAGACAAAGATTTTTGTGTACCCTTTGTAAAGTCAATCTCGCATAACAGTAACATGCATTAAACGTGTGGAGCATGAGAATTATTCAACCGCCATGCATAGAATACAATTACACGTGGGAAAACTAACTTGCTGATTTTCAAAAACGAATTTACTAATAAATCGAAGAAGTCATACTAACATAGAGCTGTGGTATTCTAAAATGAATCAGAAAAAAGTGTGTATTTGTGCTTTTATTAAATGTTTGCGTGGCAAAAACAATGAAATCGGTAAGTAAATGACGCATATGTATACGCTTTTTCTAGGTAATCTCTAAAAGTGAAAATTAGAATGGTGGGAGGTAAACAGAAGGGCTAACATTCTAAATCTAACGTCTGTTGTGTTTGTTTTCATGTTAATTTCCATTGAGGCCCGTGCGGCCGAGTTTGAAAATGGCTGTTTATGTGAGACTTCTAGAAACATGGCCCCTACGCATGCGCGACTGTGCTAGAGATGTTTGAATGGCCTGTCCTCGGAGTGAAAGATGTCAAGGTCAGCTTGGCCTAGGACACCGGAGACTTGCCAAAAGGATGCTTGAATTTAAAAGCCTGGGAAACAAGCATGCTGTAACCTCTTGATGTACGAAAAAAACAAGGACGGAATGACAAATTGCAAAGTGGACAATTTTGGTCGTGAGAGAGTATGGAAGGATGACATAGCAACATTATGAACTGGTTTGGACAAGGAGGACATGAGGTGACCATCACCACCCCTCTAATGGACCAATGAGAAATGAGTGCGGACCCTAAAAAGTTTCAATATTGAGTCAGACAGTTAGGGAAAAAGGGTATAAAAGAGGGAAAAAAGTTGGTTCCGTGAATTTTATTGCGCACCATGACATGCTGTCGGTTTTGAACGATTTTTGGCGCAGAAAGACTTTATTTTTGGACTTTAAATTTTGATGGGGCAAAAGTTCGAATGCGGAATCCTGGTGGGAGGTAGACATCGAGGAGGTTAGAAAGACAGTCAGCTCGGGAATCTGTTGCGCTGTAGTTCGGTCATCTTCCATGGCAGACTGGTAATATGTTTTCTAAATGTTTTAATAAATGCAAAAAAAAATCTTTTTGAAATGTTATTTTCATTTCTGGCTTAATTTAGAAATGCTTCTATAAAAAAAATCTGAGTCTGTGTTCCTTTAAATAAAAGTCATGACAAGGTAAATAATAAAGTAATGGGAATATTGTGATTGAGCTGGTCTTAATCTCCATCAACTAACTTCTACTAGCTGGTCCATCGACCAAAACAGTGGGGTGCCTTGATGTTATTTCCTAATATTTTCAGAGAAAGGGAATATATACATATATGTATATATTATATAACATTTTAGATCTAGATTAATAAGGTACTCCGCTGTACAGCAGCTCGCCTTCTGTTCTCACTGATTCAGGAGCAGTGTGGTGTGTGAATGTGTGACTTGCTGTGCTATGGGCCCCACCGATGTGCAAAATAAGTTAGCTCCTGGGTTAAGTGAGATGAGTTTTGAGGGTTGTTTGAGAGCCGCGCTGTTTCACTTGTTACCCTGCTGCCTGCTACTTCCTGACTCTCCTGAACAAGAGCTAAACTCTGCCCTCCCTCCAAGTGATCTCCAAGGGCTTGATGGCTTGCCCCCTGTTTTCTGAAGTCTCAGGCACACACAAAGACTTCCTGAAATTCTGCTGGTACCTTATGGACTCTGCATTCTGTGAGTCCCAACCTTGCTTGCGGTGCCCCCTCCAAGCTCTGGACCTCAGAGGTGGGTTCTGCAACTGCTTTCTTCAAAACCAATGCATTGTCACCACTGCGTCGATCGGAGCTAACGCATCGCCCTTTGACCCTGACGCAGAGGCTGTTCAATGACAGTGGTTATACAGCCTGCACGGCCCAATGAGGACGTTGCTCTGCATGGTGCGAGGACAACGCATTGCCTTACTTCAGCGAAGCTCGATTACAATTCAGCGACCCAACTGAGAAGGAAAGATCAACATATCAAGCCCTCAGCATTGACGCTTTGCTCCACCCAAGGTACTTTCTCAGCGGGCCCTGAGTGGGTCCTGTAGCCACCCAGCCCTCCATTGTCCTAAGCCTGAAATTTGAGTCTGCACTAGTCCATTTGCAACCCCAGGTAACCTTTTGACCTCTAATTACCTCTAAGCACTATTTTTGCATTTAATCTTAAAAAATACATATCTAGACTTCTACCGATTGGACTGTTGTCATTTAGGTCTCATTTTGCTCAAATAAATATTCTCTATATTTCTAACCCTGCATTAACTCTTTTTGTGGTGTATTCATTGTGTAATTGTGTGTGTGTGTGTGTTGCACAAATACTTTACACTTTGCCTCTTTAGATATGCTTAACTGTGTTGTGGCAAATTACCAGAGGGTGAGCACAGGTTATCTTTTGGTGTGAATCTATCTTAACCTGACTAGAGTGGTGTTTTTTGCGCGGCCTGGGTGCATACCTCAGCCAAACCAGGAATCCCATTTCTAACAGTCACAAAAATAATTGCCTCGTCCTGTGGTCTGGTTGCATTGACAGCTAAAGAAATATGGATTTTAAACATTGCACTGTGAACATGCTTCTTTCTGCTAGAAACTGGATTTCTCTAGATAGGCCTTACTACTCTGTGCCAATTAGTGTGATGCCATAGTCATTAAGATGCCATGTGTTCATAATACAAGGTAAGGGGCACATGCACCAAGGTAGGATTTTGCGAGTCCTTAATTGCGTTTATCAAGGAATCGCAATTAAGGACTCACAAAAGCCTATGCATGTAGGAATCGCAATCAAGGAATAGCTTCACATTCATTCCTATGGACCTATAGGCACATAGGCCCATAGAATTGGAAATTGCATGCTCAATTTGCGAGTACCAAGTGGTACTCTCAAATTTGCGCATGCAATTTCAAGGGTACAGGGGTGTCAAAAGGACACCCTGTTGCACCCCTGAAATTGTACTGTGCACCCATGTTGCGCACACACATGCCCTAGGGGCATGTGTGTGTGTAACATAAAACTTTGAAAATCCACTTTAGTGCATTTTTCAACATTTTTGCAAATTACCGACCAGTTTTATTTTTCGGTAATTTGCTCCCCTAAATAGCGAAATCGCTATTTCAAAGTGCTTCAAGCATTGCATTTAAGGAATCACAAATGCAATCACAATTTGGGAAATCGCAAGAAATTGCGATTACCAAAATTGTGCATCCCAAAAAGTTTGCGATCGCAAAATTCCTTGTGCATGGGCTCCTCTCTTTGGTACATTGTCTTGGGATTGGACCAGGATCATGTTCAAGATGATTCAAAGATGTTCTACGGCATCATTTAAAAACTGCAGCATCCCTGTCAATTGAATATTGTAGCAGCACATGGTCTCTCAAAGAATTGCCATGGAAACGGCTTTAAGTCTGGATGAAACTCCTCTAGAAGAGGATGCCTTTGCATGCTGGTCGAAATAATTACCGGGTTTAAAAGCAGAACTAAAATCATCTGTTAAGCCTAAAACTGGCTTCCAAGAATGTGTCATTTTAACTTGTGGAGGAAGTGAACACTGTCCAGTACTTATCTTTAATGAAGCTAGATAGCTCAGTGAGCTTAAATATTGCATCTGATTGTCAAGTTGGGGTCGGAAATCATGAGCTCTACTTTTAAAATAGCTGACTCCACCTTCCATCCTTCCAAGGACAGTAATTTAATATATAATAATTGGGAACTTGCAATCCCTGTATAAAACCCTGTCTCTAATTTCCTTACTACAGTTACGTTGTGATGTTCCTGGTCAGATAGGAAAATAAATGACTTAGCTGCTGAATTGTAATAAGTTATTACAACTGAGTTGTGATATCATAATGCATGGAGCTCGAGCCAGGATCCAAGATGAGAGGCAGGTCACAATGAACACATACAGATGCAGTTTAAAAAATGAACTACTTTTCCATTTTATAATCTATTTTTAGAATGAGCAGTGAGCAGCAGAAAGGAGATATTTATGGCGACTTGTTTATTTTTTAATGCTATGGGTCATTACAGGAAAGACAGAATCCCTTTGCATGTTTTTAATTATTTTGTGCTACACCATGTATTTAACGGATTTATATTAAACTAATTCTACCATTTTGTTTCAACAAATTACAAACAGTTTTTGATGTGCTTAATTTTGCACAACTGTTTAAAAAAAAAAATTCGTGTCTGCAACCACAACATTACCTTCACATGAAAGAAAAGACATCATGGATTTAAGCAGTTTGTGGGAAGGTTTAGGGTGTGAATATGCATTGTGAGGAATACATTATTCTCCCCACATATGCTAATAGGGCATTGCAACTAACCTCAGATTTATATGACCTTATAAAGGAAATCATCCTTCAACTTTGCTCATCTATATGGTCAAAGAGCTCCTACGTGACTTGCAATATCCATTTAATATACAGTAGTGGGTACTTTATGCCACATGATTTCAGTGGTACAGTAAAAAAACAAGATATGATTCTAATAAAAAATGCTTGCTAAATATCTTAAACATTTTCAAAATAACAATTGGGGTTTTGAACATTGAAGGTAAATGAGGGGAGCCCTTGCCTGATCTTCACTGCTTTACATCATGCACTAATCATGGCTAATGTTTGGCGCAGTTTATCTCAAAATGTTGTGAGTGTGAAATAGTGTGTGCAGTCCTTCCAATTCAACAGAGCCAGTAAAATTATTTTTTTACCAGGATATTGGCAACATATTGCTACCAACAATAGATAACATGAGGCATTAAATAATACCTGAAAAACTAGGACCGTTATAAGAGATCTAGAGATAGCTCAAGATGAGACTTTTGATTTGTAGCATTTGGAGGGTACAATGTATGCAAGAATTGTATATCAGGAGTCTGAACTTGAAAGGCACTCAATGGAAATGCACCAAAGCCCCAGAGTCATCTGGCATGTGTTGTACATCACAATGACGATGGCACACTGTGAATTACTCAGAAATATGTGCACAGCCTAATTTTTGAAGATGTTTAGTTAAGAAATTGATCTAAATTTGATGTGCTACTGGGGTATCGCTCATTGAACAATTGTGGGTCTAATGAAATGAATAGTAGTCGAGATTTTTGGGATCCAAATAGTTTATTGGATACACCAGTATTCAATCCTTTATTGTATTATTGTATTCATAATACCATCATCAATTTCCTTATAGATTTACTAAAATCCAATGCTTTTAGGGCAGATGCCCTTCATCAGGTTTAACTCTGAAGTTGAAATGAAAAAATGCTGTGAAGCAATGAAGAAACCTTAGTGTTGTTTATATAACATACATAAAAAAAAATAGGAAATCTACTTGGCAATTTTCTTAGACATATTGGCTAAACTATAAATGTAGATAGTGGTCGATGGCTAAATGATGTATCAAAATAGGATCAAAGGTTAATAAGTATTAAAAGTTGATTTAAATGAAATAATAAAGAGAGATTACAATGTGAGTTATGAAGATGTGCACGTTTATAGAAACATGTTTATCGATACTGAAAAATAGATAAAGTTATGCAGGTGTGTCCGGTATTGAAACGTGTGTTATGCTGTTTAACTGAAAGAGAAAACGTGCCTCTGACAGAGCTAACTGTGGTATTAAAAAAAATGCAGGTCGTGACATGGAGACTCAGGTGAAAAGATAAGGTGGAAATAGGGTAAGTGGCATGCTTTATTAACATAGATGCAGCTTTTTCTGTGACCGTTAGTCAAAACTGATGTGAATAATATTAAGTGCAGACCTAATTGAGTAAAAGCGGCGTCGAGCTTCCACAACATGTATAAACTAACATCATAGCGTATCAACGATTTATCGCTCTAACGATTAATTATCAGTTCTAAAAAGCAAGAAATTACTTTGAGTTTGAGATGGTTAAGACTCAACTTATATAAACTGGTGTTAACTTCATGATCGAAGTTGCTAACAGCATTGGGTGATGTTATGACGACGTATATACTTGTCGACGATGTTGAGTGTGTGTTAATGGTCATGGAAAGAGGACTGAATGGAACCTAGTTGTGTATTACATATATTGAAAGAGGTTGAAAGTCAATGAAAATTCAAATGAATGTATTAAAAGAATTTGTAAACACAACGTAAATTTGAATACAAATTTATGTATGTTTAACAATGAAAGATTCTAAAAATAGCTAGAATCTCGAATATGTGTGTCACAGGATAATGTGATGTGTGGTTATAAAAAATATGGTCCTGAAAAGGTATGTTGGGTATGTTAAACCGGCTACAAAAGAGATGCTAGTGTATTTTAAAATGGAAACAAAGTCAACAAAAGTGAAATGGCATGGGTCAGTCATCTAAACAAAGAAAGCTATATAACCAGGTGTAGCCGTCTTAGGTCTAAACAGATAGATAAAGTGTGAGACGTCAAATTTTTTTATATATCATGTGAGTTGGGGTCACATCTCCAAAGTTTTAAATTAATGAATACAAGTCTAATGATTATAAATAACATCCTGTCATTCATTCCGTGCGGTCTGAGTGCATCCAATCTGCGAATCCAAAGGTTTTCTCTTTGAAGCAAAAAGTTGGTGTTATTTCTCCCTTCAATCTTCTCGATAATTTCTGAACGAGAAATTTTAGTTGACTGATGTTGTGTATGTGTTCATTGAAATGACTGGGCACTGTGGAACTACTGAAAATCCAAATCTGGTCTCCAAGGTGTTTATATGAACATCGTCACTTGGTGCCAAGTTATATTTTTGTGCAGCCCTTTCTGTTAGCCCTTTGCACTATTACTAGAGGGCCGATTAGATGGATTGGGCCTGTATCAGTCTCAAAGGACAAGACACACAGGAAAAAAAAAGCCTACAGACGGCAAGATTTAAAGTCCAAACCATGACGGTTTATTTAAAATTAATAATCATTGCAGAAAGCAAAAAGATTAGTTAGTCGGAAATTCAATAATTCACAATAAGCAGGAGGTTCACATTAGGTCAATCTCCAGAAATATCCTAAGTACAGAGTCAAATCACAAAGTGTTCTAGAGAGTATTCATTATAAAAGCAAGGAAAGGTCTGCAAAATATCTAAGTACAAAGAAAAGGACAGTCCGCCATAAGGATATGTTTGACAGAAATCTCAGAAAAGTCTGGCACATCCCAAAACCATCACATTTTATGGTTTCAATAGGATACAGACTCATGCTATTTGCATGGAGCGACAAGCCATCATGGGCTGTACTATTAAATGTTACATGACATATACCAAGCAGCGTTGCAATAAAACATGTTATGTAAGGCAGGCTCAGTCTACAGACCGCCCAAATATATATTTTTAGAATCTAGCACAAGTAGCACAAATACTTTACACATTCCCTCTTAAGTTAAGCCTGCCTGCTCTTTGCTAAGCTACCAGAGGATGAGCACGGGATAATTTAGGGTGTGTTGTGACTCACCCCGACTAGGATTGTGGTTCCTTCTTGTACAGCATGCATACATCTGCCAACCAGAAACCCAATTTGTAACAGAGATAAATCATGCAGACAGTGCAATGTCCATGTTTCTTTAGCTTAGAAAAATATTTTTGCGTCCTACTTGTGCTAACCTAAATTCACGAAAATAAACTACATACAAGGGCAAATTGCATTGTACGATTTAACAATCAGCCACTTTTAGTAAAAATCAGGAGGCAGCATCAGCCTTGAAAATTTGCAACATTACATGAAGGTCGGCAGGCTTCCTTCAAAACACAAAATATGTAGTGGGCAAATAAACAACACCATGGAAAAGATCACATTTTCATCTATTTTAAGAAAGAAAGAAAGAAAAATACTGAATGGAAGAGTGTTAAACCTGACAGCCTTAGGGTGGTCTTCCCCCAACTTTTTGCCTGTCTCTCTCCATCTTTCTGATTTCAATTTTGCTGGCTTTTAGGATTCTGTGCACTTTACCACTGCTGACCAGTGCTAAAGTGATTATGCTACCAACCCTAAACATGGTAATATTGTCTCATCCCCAATAGGCATATTTCATGTACTTATAAGTTCATAATAAAGTGCACTACATGTGCCTGGGCCTTTAAATTAAATCCTACTACTGGGCCTGAAGGGCTCATTGTGCCACCCACTTAAGTAACCCTCTAACCAAGGCTCAGGCCTGCCATTGCAGAGTCTCTCTGTGCAATTTACACTGTCACTTCGACCTGACAAGATAAACCTATTGACAAGTCTAAACCTTTACTTTTGCATACGAAGGAGTCATCACTAAGGTAGGCCCTGTATAACCCTCAGGGCAGGGTGCAATGAAAGTAAAAGACAGGGCATGTACTTTTAAGCTTTACATGTCCTGGTAGTGAAAAACTCTCAAATTTGTTTTTCAATACTACAAGGCCTATATCTCCCATAGGATAACATTTGGATTACCTTATTCCATCTTTTAATGTAATTCCCAAGGGAAGGGATAGACTCTCTAAGCTTGGTACCTCGTGATTTACAATTTAAAATCATAACTTATAGTAAGTTGGATTTTAAATTTCAGTCCTGAAAATGCCACTTTTAGAAATGCCATTTTCTTGTTTTAGCCATTTTGTGCCTTCTGTCTGTCTCTGTTCAGTCTGGGTTGGGTGACAGCTGGGCTTGGTGTATTCCCTCTAGACAGCCACACACAAAGAGACCTTAAGTTTGACTTGATGGGCCATTTTGTTAAATGGGAGAATGGACCGGGGCACAGCCTCACACATGAATATGTAGTGTCCTGTGCACACGCAAATGGCGGCATATCCCCCTTTAGTGAGTCTGGATGCAGGGCAGGCAGACCTCTATGCACTTCAAAGCCTTCTTTGAAGTCTCCCCCCACTTCAAACACACAACTGGGTATAAGTGCTGGACCTTTGACACCATGACTTGAGTACACTTAAGGGCCTGAGAAGACTCTGCCAGGAAAAGAACTGCTGTGCTGCTGAAAGGACTGCCACTCAGCTGGACTGCTGCTTTGTTGGACTCCTGACTTTGTAAAAGGTGAGGTTTATTCCGACGGAGCAGAACACGTCAAATCAGACAACAGGGTATCTTCTCGAGGTGCTCTCACCGCATCTCTGAGGCCTGGCCTCTTATACACAAGTTTAATGACTTTATTGCATGAAACATATTCCTGTCAATGCTTTGAAGTACGGAAAGACATCTTTGAAATCCCCGCTTCATGCCCGTTCCCACACACATTTACAGTAGAAGTCCCCACCCCGATCTCAGCAGGTGATGACTGTCGCGCAGCTGGATATTCCGCCGATTCCCGGAATGTGTGCGGCTGATCGGATCTCATGGGGTGGGGGGTTTCGATTAGTCTTAGATCCTTTGAAGAGGGGCAGCTGCCTACTGTATGGAGCTGCCTACTGTATGGACAATAAACTGTATCCGCAGGGCTAGGTGACGGCCTGGGATCGGGCCGGACAATCGGGCACAGAGGATGGGGGTCCATCAAAGGATGTGTGCATCAAAGGGACGGAGGGAGGTGTTGGCCGGGTACGGGATGTGGTTCCGAGGCAGGGTCGCGCTGAAAGAGGTGGTTTATGGCCCGAGCGTGTGAGAGCGGGGGCTGTCAATGCGCCGGGGATGTTTGCGAGGTCGAGGTCGAGAGAGAGAGAGAGAGAGAGAGAGAGAGAGAGAGAGAGAGAGACGCGCTGGCTGTCGGCAGTGGGCAGAGAGGCCATGGCATTCAAAATGGCTGCTGCTTACGCGCACATATGAGCCTGAAAGGGACAAGATGGCGCCGATAATGTTTAAGTCGCAATCTAGATTTTAACAACTTGCTGTACTGCCCTGCTGTTCCTCTGCCTGGGTGAAAAGGACCTGACCTGCATCATTTTAACCCTGAGTGACTCCAAGGGCTTGAGGGCTTGACTACTGATTTGAAGTCTCAGGGACATAAAAGACTTCTGTTTTACCTGCATCTGCACCTGGACTTTGCCATCAGTGAGTCTGCTCTGCCAGGTGGTGCCACACGAGTTCTGGATCCTTGGAAGTGAGGCCTAAGTATCTTCTTCATGCCAACCCACGCATCCCCATCAGAAGTTGCACATATGTGGTGTTGCCGGGAACAGTACCAGCATATCTCTGTGTGGATCGGAACTGTATCATCCTCATTGTTGTGTGGAGTGAACCTAGCGCATCGCCTTTAGAACAGCACATTGCCCTCCAAACCAATGCATCTATTGCTGCAAGCATTTGGAACCAACGCATGACTGGTATATTTGGTTCACTTATAAGTCCCTATTAAAGTGGTGTACCATACACCCAGGGCCTGTAAATAAAATGACACTAGTGGGCCTGCAGCACTGATTGTGCCACCTACAGAAGTTGCCTTTCAAATCTGATTTAGGCCTGCTACTGCAGGGCCTGTGGGTGCAATTTACTTTCACCTCGCTTTGCCATTTCCAACTACTTGCATAGTCTCAAACTCCCCTTTTATTTCATATCAGTCACCTTTAAGGTAGGCCCTAAGTAGCCCTAAGGGCAGCGTGCTGTGTAAGTAAAAGGTAGGACATGTACCTTTTTGTTTTCCATGCCCTGATGGTGACAACGACCCAAGTTCAGTCTCGCTACTGTGAGGTCTTCTCCTCATTGGTTAATATTGGGAATTCCTTAAATACCCTTTTTAAGTGTAATTCCTGCATGCAGAGGAGTAGCTGCATTATGTTGTATATTATTGGATTGATAATGACAAATCCTCTTTAGTGGTAAAGTTAGATCTGGTATTACTAATCTAGAAATGCCATGTTTAGAAAGTGTATAGGGGTTAAGCCCAAAGGACCGGGGCCAGGTAGTGCTATTCAAAATTCGGAACACAAAACAATGAACCCAGTCCGTACTACCGTACACTCCTACTACTCATGGAGTAACGAACAGTCAACTCTTTTATCTGTCCAAATGGAATTTTTATTAGCCATTCCTGTTTCTTTAAAAGTTAATCAAAACGATTTTTTTGGACTGAAAAAGAAACATAGACTTATCGAAATTCACACATGAACTTACACGTATATACATTTCACAATAACATACACTTAAAGAATAAAATGGACTTAGAAACTGTGAAAAAATTATTAGCAACAGCTTGCAACATAACAAAATCAGCAAATGAATTCATACATTAATCTGATGCAAAACACATTTTTAGAAACATTGACATTATATACAAAATGTTGTAATAAACATGAACATATCCAATGTTATGAACCACATATGTTAGTCCAGCTCCGGCGTCAAAAGAGTATCTGAACAGTGTATCAATCCTTTATCCAATAGTTTCCTTCAACACTCGCCGCATTCAGAATTAACTAAATGCCTCCCAAAATGCCAACAGGTTTCAAGACCCAGGTGAATATTACTGGGACTATCATCAGGGTTTCATATAAATGGACCAGATATTCTACAAAAAACGAAATAAATAAATGATGCAAAAACAGGTTCAACCCGAACTGACTCTCTCTCTTGTACATCTAACTAACTTAGGGGCCGATTATGATTGCGGTTTTTCCGCATCCTCCGGGCCGGCGGAAGCCACCGCCAGCCCGGAGGATGCGGAAAAACTGCTGCGGAGCCTCCAAAGACCCACCGCCATATTAGGATGGCTGGTGGGTCTGGAATTCCGTCCGCCGGTTTTCCACCGTGGTCGCACTACGACCGCGGCGGAAAAGCCCTAATATGGTGGCGGTGTCTAACAGACACCGCCAGCCATATTAGGATGGTGGGAAAGACATGCTTTTCCGCGGCGGCTTTTCCGCCGTGGAAAAGCATTCGGACTTTCAGTTCTGGGGCCCGTTGCCGGCCCCCTGGGTGAAGAGGGGGTGCACATGGGGGGTACATATGGTACCCCCCTGCATTTGCGTGCACAAAGCAGCAGGCACTGCGTGGTGCCTGCCGCTTTGTGCATGCAAATGCGATGCATGCATTTTTAACCTTGCGGCTGGTGCAGCTTGAAGCTGTACCCGCCGCAATGTTAAAGATGAAGGATGTGACCGCCACCCTTGGCGGTCACATCCTAATCTGCTCGGAGGGAACGCCGCAGCCCCTGCGGACATTCCCTCCTCCTCGGGGGTCGCGGACGGACTCAAGTCCGTCCGCGATCCTAATCGGGCCCTTAGTGTGTACCAGTTTTCTAGAGTTGGAGCAGCCGCTCCAGCTTGTTCACTCAAAGAGTTTTTGGCTTTTCTGCCACTGGACTCGTTTATGTTACTGCCTACGAGGCTCCCTTAACTTTGCCAGTATAAATTTCTGAAAAGAAAGAACCAAAGTATTGAATATATCTACTTCTACTCTCCACTTACAACCCCAGAGGGAAGCACCAAACAATATGTACCTTTACTGCAGAGTATGGGCAGGAGTGAGTTCCTTGAAGACTCTATATTCTACAGATGAAAAAACAATATTGTCCTCATTTAACAATGCATCCAAACAGGCAAACTGCATGAAGCACTTTAAAACACTATTAACAAGCGGACTTACTTTACCACATCTTCACCAATTCAAAACTCTAGATGCAATGAACTATCTTTTGCTCAAATACAGGCTTGCTTTCCCTCACTGATATTATCTATAAGAAGTACAAACGTAAGCGCATTTAAGCATACGGTCGTAAGTTTTATAGTATTGTAATTTTTAACCAAACAAACACAGGGGCAAAACAGTGACTTACTTTTCACTCAAAAACGAGAAGGAATATTCAACTTGTGTACCATGCTGGCTGTGACTCAACTCAGCATCTCAAACCAGAGCACTTCCTGTATGGAGAGCTATTGTTCATGGGAAAAGGGATTTTGCCCAATCAGAATGCTCTAAAGTCCCTCTTTTTGCATATGCTCAAGAATTGCATTATGGGATTTGTAGTATACACACTACACTCTAGATAATTCAGTCATACCATTCAATCCCGTGGAGGCACTATCACATTTTAAAATGAGATAAGCTTCCTTACTCAATAATGCAGCATCAATGTCAAAATAGCGTTTACTTGTTTCAAAGCTAGACAAAACCGTCCATTTAATATCCTTCTCAGTATGGGAATTGTCAATAGAGTGTTGCACCATAGGGGCAGTGAACACGTTCTTTTTAATCCTAGAACGGTGCTGCGTGATCCTTTGATTTATTTGTTGGTTAATTTTGCCAATATTTAATAAGGCACAGGGGCAGACAATTGCACACACTATGTTTTTTGATTTGCAATTAGTGAATTCTGGATGGCGCCATTTGGTACCATTATGGGAATATTCAACACCTTCAACGGTTGAATCGCAAGCTGCACACGTTTCACATTTATGATGGCCCTAAACAGGTTACAATTGCCATTGCGATCTTAACCCCTTCCGTGCTCCCATCGGCCGTTGGAGGGAGCACTCCCTCCTCAGTGCTGTGAACGGCCAACTGCCGACGCAGCCCCGCCCACTCATCAGAACGTCCGCACTGCGCCTGCGGCAGAATTGCCGCCGCGGTTAAGGTGTTAAAGACTGTTTATTTTGAATGGGAAAGATATCTGCTTGTACTAGTTGTTGGTTGACCAATACTCTTGTGTTTTCTCATTGCGAACAGGGGTTTTGGAAAGCCGCATTCTAATTTTTCAAGCAAGTGCCAATTTTTCATTATAAATTGCCTGAATCTGTTTGTAAAAGATCTTCCCGAGGCGTGTACCATGCTCTCTTTATTGAGTGCTTCAAGAGCTTTTTGGGTAGCCACGAAGGATAATCTGTTCTTTAAATAGCGCTGCATGGTGTTCAAAATCTGATTTTGATAAACAGTTGTGACGTATTCTTGATAGTTGTCCATACGGAAGATTCTCTTTCGATCTCCTAGGAGGAGCACTTGTATGGTGAAGGATGGTATTTTTATCAGTTGCCTTTCTTTGCAAAGTAGTTATTAACTTTTTATCATTAGGCGCCACTTCAACGTCCAAAAACATCAGCTTTGTCCTTCTCATGGTCAATGTAAATTTAATATCCTGATGGCGGGTGTTTAGTCAGCCATAGAAACTTTCCAACTTCCTCAGACCCATTCCACAAGTCCCAGATGTCATCTATATAGCGCAACCATTGCGCCATATGTTCTTTAAATGGATTGTTGTTAAAAATAAATCTATCCTCATATTTGGCCATAAAGAGAATCACCACTTCTGGTGCAAACGGACAGCCCATAGCTGATCCATGTCTTCCCTGGACCGGAAACAAGCATCCTGGGACCGGTTTCTGGCTAATCAGCCGTCATCAGACAGGCTAGCTTGAATCCATTGGCAAAGTGAGCAAGGGTTTCAAGCTAGCCTGGCTGATGATGGCTGATTAGCCAGAAACCGGTCCCAGGATGCTTGTTTCTGGTCCAGGGAAGACATGGCTTGGCATTTCGGGCTGGCCTGTTCCCATGAGGCACATGTTCAGACTGATTTGCATATGGCCATGTCTGAACTGGGGTGGCGGAGTGAGCTAAAGAATGATGATGGATTAAACCCAGATCAGTTGAATGGGGGTGAGTGCTTGCAATGTTCAACACTCCGTCCATCATCCCCTTTGGTTTTGCTTTAAAATGAAAGTTGCCACTAATAGGCAAGATATATTTTTATGCAACCATTTAGAAAAGAAACTAAAAGAATTCTGTCACCCAATACAGTCCAGCAGTTCCAGAACTGTATGGGCACAATCAACAGAGAGATGAGTGCACATTGCGTCAAACTTAATAAAAAAAAAACGAGGTTTTGATCTTTGGTAACATGCAGCCAAACTGGGGCAATCTGAGGTGGCCAGCAGAGATGGGTACACCTCCCAAACCAGCAGCCAAAGTCAAGAATTTGGGTGTCTGGATTGATAATAAATTAACTCTTTATCAGCAGACCAACACAATTGTCTGTGCCTCCTATTTCCTTATTAAGAAATAAGGTAGATTCTCCCGTACATTCCAGCGGATACCAGAAAAACGGTAGTAACATCTCTCATTCAGTCTAAACTAGACTACTGTAATGGGCTATATTTGAATGTTCAGAAGCAGTGTGTAAGGAAGCTTCAGATGGTTCAAAATTCAGCTGCACGCCTATTGCTCAACATCCCTAGGCACAAAGCGGTATCCAAGGAAATCCGCAATCTGCACTGGCTCCCTGTTCCTCAGCGTATTAAGTTCAAGGCACTGTATCCCGCCTATAAAGCTTTTGAATCGCACAGGCCCTTCTTTTCTCCAGAATCTTTTTGTATGGTATCAACTGACCAGACACCTACGTTCCGTGGGGGCTAGACTCCTTACAGTCCCCAGAATTCGTATTGCACACTGGGGTGGCCGCAGTTTTCACTACGGCACCTCTAAACTTTGGAACTCCCTTCCAATGGAACTTAGAAACGCTAACTCCTTAGTGAGTTTTAGGAGAAAGTTAAGGACCTGGCTATTTCAGGACTAGATGCTAAACATACTTACTGTGGTCTTCAGCGACAAGACACCTCCGGGTATTCGTGCGCTCTTACATATTCCATTAATATTAACAGTATCATTAACACAAGGGAGCTTGACAAACCTTAACTTCCCTATTAAATAACTGTATCATGTTGCCATTGTGATTTTTTCCCCATACTTATTCCAAAACACAACAAATTCATAATTCACACAATTGGATGGCCAACTAGATTTCGTCAATTTGTTCAAGTTTTACTTTTTAAACTTTTTCTTTTTTTGTTTAGGGTATTTCAAAAAGATCTGTATTTCCACTACAGTATTTCATTCGAGTGTCACACACTGGAGGCACCTTATTTCTATTGATAAGTTTCCACTAAACCTTAGAGTTGTGTCTCACCTGAACTAATTAGGTTTACTTCTTGTATTAATCAATACACTTGGCAAGTTCTGCGAGTGATAAATATTATGTAAATTTAGTACTAGATGCTTAATGAAATCCATTCCTGCTGTCTCCCAATTGTGATTGCGAAAGGCGTTGATTAGATCAGAATGCTGATTAATAACTGTAATCACTGGGAGAGGGGATACATGACATTGTCAAGGTGTGTCTACTACTTGCTCTCTTGGAAATGGATGTTGTCTGTCTCCAGCAACTCTGTTTTGTACTGCCCAAGAAATTCACATACCATAAACTGAGAAGTAATCCTTAAAAATGTGTTGTCGTAAACGTCAAATTTCTCCTCCACAAAAGCTCGAAGTCTAGTGGCGCTCCTTTATAGGCAACTGCGCGTGTTTCATTCTTTGTCAAAGGTCTTCCTGCAGAAAATCCTTCCCTCGCACCATTATACCTCAACAAGCCCACTGTGTTAATTGCTCAAACCATTACCTGAGTAAGAGAGAGATGATTGACAGGAAGTTACATACCCACTATACCAGAAGTTTCAGCACAGTGCTGCACCTGAGATTTTATTCAATGTCATGACTGATTTCTGTCATTTTACTGAATGTATCAATGATGTGTAAACATAGAACGCATCATAAATGAGAAATAACATTTTTTCTGTTTCTATTACATTGAATATATTACACACAAGCTAGATTATGAAAGGGACCCGTGCCCAGTGGCATTTCTCTAGTATTACGTCTCTTTAGTAGAAGTTTAGAAAGGAGGAAAGAAAAAATAATAGGATGCCACACCTCTACAGAGGAAGCTGATTTATGTAGTAATTACCTCAACACATGCAAATGACGTAATGGATAGGAATAATAAAATACACAAGACGGAAACTGACTTATTCTTGGTTAATAACCTAATGTAATCATCTGTTCTTAATTCTTGTGCACATGCTGTAATTTATTTTTGCTAACTGCGCATTACACATTGCCCGAACATCTAATCGAATATTTATAAAGCTTCTAAGACACTTCTTAGCTGTAAATTGAGTAAGTAATCGATCGTCCTCTGATACAATCAATGAGGCGGGTGTAATTTCCATTGGATTTTACAGTCGCTGCAAATAGCACAATTGTGCTAACCCGATATTCGTTAGAAACACCTAAAATCGAATGGAGTCTTCTCTTTCAGCGACATTTTGTGTGTCCTTCTGAAAATTCGCATAACGTTAGGAAGGGGATGAATTTTCGAGAAAGCAGTAAGGCTTCCAAAATTATAAATATATAAGTTCTGATATCTTCTTTGCTTTTTTGAAACACCCCCAAATGTAATCATTTTAAATGTGTATTTACAACCCACATGGTGAAAAAAAAAACTAGCTTGGCACCCAGAAGAAATGATCGTAGAATGCCTAAACAGGTGGTATTTTGCTTATTTGACTCTGAAATACAATTTGAAGGTACTGCTACAATATGTACAAATACATTTTTCGAGGTAACAAAGTGGAGCCCATACCAAATATGGGGCACACCAATTCTACTCCTCCACACGCCACTGACAGTCACATCTGGCCAAGTACAATAAAAAGGTGGCCCGGCCTCTTCTTTTTTCAAGAGGACTTCAAGTGAAAAAGCACAATTGAGAGAATGCATTTAATCACAAAGCTTTTTAAGACCTGTTGGCTGAAGCCCAGGCCATATGCCATGGGTGCGCCACTTGTTGGTTTACTCTATATGTTCGAGGGGCCTCATTTATGAGAAGTGACGCATCGCTGGGTCAGAGCAGCGATGCGTCACTTTTCATTGCGCCCTCCATGTGACACCAATGAAGCGTCATATTTACTGAATGACGCATCATGTCGCAACGAGTTACCGATTTCCTGACGTATCTGTATGGCGCAAAAGTGACGCATTGCTGGAGTGTGTCACAAAAGTGATGCAACTCCAGCAATGCGTCGTTTCACATGGGGCAAGCCTCATGTGAAAGGGATTGCATCAGTCTTACGCCTGCTGTGAGGCAGGCATAAGATATTGCACCCTAGAAGTGGCGCAGTGAAATCTAGTAGATTTCACTGCGTCACTTCTACGACCCTTTCTTGCGTCGGAACGTACACCCTGCATACATTATACCTGGTGCAAGTATAATGTAGTGCAGGGGTTTACAAAGTGACGCATCTGCTTTGATGTGTCACTTTATAAATAGGGTGCAACAGGAGGCATATTTTACGCCACGGATGCATCACAAAAAGTGTCGCAACAGAAGCGCAAACCTTTCGCAAGGCCTCATATATAAGGCCCGAGGTATTTTTGTTTACTTTCCTTATTGAGAGAAACAAGAAATATACAAGTTGAGGGCACAATGTAAATGCATGCAGAAGAATACAGAACATGTCCATAAGCAAACAAATTTAACATGACATAGTTATAAACCACCTAAGGAGCCAAGGGGTCGGGGGCATGAGAGAGTCCAGCAGGAGAGGCCTGCACAATCATCTTGGCTGGCTGTCAGGGTGCAGGAAGCAGATGATAAAACCTGCTTAGCCCTTGGACATCCAGAGTAGGGGAGAGGGTAGCAGGATGGGAGAGTGGGGATGGCTCCCCCTGGAGGGCACCGCTGGGAGGGGAGTGGAGAAAAGGGAGGAGGGATACTGACATGGCTGTATGTTGGGGAATTAAGAAGGGGGGTCAGCGTACGGCAGGTGGAAAGACCAAGTGTCCCTCAGAGTGACAACTAATCACTCATGCGGTACAGCAAGAGGCCCGTGTGAACCTGCTGGGTGTTTGAAGTACTCACCCTGAGTGGGATTCTCTCTGTGGATACCCCTGGAGGCAAGGCAGCAGAGATTAGGCAGGGTAGGGGGTTATGGCAGAGGACCATGGTGCGGCCAGGGAAATGAGGACATGGAAGGTATGGAAGAGGAGCCCAGGCAGTGGAAAGGGTGCTGATCAGGAGTGCTGATATTTGAGTCAAGCTTGATCCTTTCAAAATGAGTCAATTTAAACAATTCTTGAAGTCAGTCCTCTGGTGTCAGACATGTGGGTGATCTCCAAAGTCTCAGGATGCATTCTTTGGCAGTAGTCATGGCTGTGGCTAACCACCAGGACCTTTGGTTCGTGATGGGTGAACTTTAGGTATCTGTGCTCCCAACGCCCCAGTGATAGGCACTGTCTGTCTAATTGTTCTGGTGATGGAAAACCAGGAGGCCCAGAGAGAAGGGCAATCACAAAGTAGATGAACAATGTCCCCCTCCAATGAGCCGCACCTCCAGCACTTTGCAGATGGGAAAAGGGAGGACCTAAGGAGCCGAAGAGGCTGCCAATGCCAACCATGCAGTATCTTGAAATAAATTGATCTGATACGGACCTCCTGAAGGTACCTATCAAGGATGGCTAGCAGATCTTCTATGTCGACCTCTGAATATGTAACCTGCAGCCTGTCAAACCTCCATTTCTACAGAGAGCAGGACAGTGTAATAAAGTATAGTTGATCCATAAAGATCTGGTAAAGCTCGAATACCGTCCCTTTATAGTACCCCACTTCCGGAGATAGTCGATGAGTGGCAAAGATGGCAAGTTCAGCAGGGAGATTGGGAGGGGGCATGGTGCAGCAAAGATAGCACTGCAGGAGTTGGTAGTCCCAAAAGTGGCTTGCAAATAAGCCATACTGCTCTTGAGCCTCCACAAAGCATTTATAGATCCAGTCCTTGACCATGTTGGAGAGTTAGTGGATACCCTTGGATTCTAATGTTGGCCAATTGGGCTCCCACCCCCGATTAATAAAGGGATGTTACACTGCAGAGGAGCCTGCTCGTAAACTGTGGAGCGGATACCCAGCAGCAGTTGTGCCTTTCACCATGCATGGACCGTAGTTGCCAGAACAGGATGGGATGCAACCAGTTTGGGCATGTTTCATATGTGCAGCATTTTAACACCCTTAATCCAACCCAGGAGGGAGGACTCCAGTCGCACCAAACTGGGTGTGTCCAGAGTAGTGTGAATGACTTATTTAAGGGGCCCCAACTGGAACGCCAATCAACAACAACAGATGTTTGGCAGCTGCATACCGCTTTGCTAAGTGGCGGCATGGAGCTTCTTTAGTTTCAGTCATGGTTTCTGACCTCCCCACAAAAGTGTTTCCAAGGTTTTCTCAAAAATATCTTTCAGGCGAGCAGGGATGCTGAGTGGAATCATGATAAAAATGTATTTTAATCAGGGCATCAAATTCATTTGAATTATTTGCATGTACCCCCAAAGGGAGAGGATTAGCTGAGACCAGCGGGCCATGTCAACCTTTATGCTTATGTGTAGGGGTTCTAGTTTGCATTCCACCTTGTTACAGAGTCCCGGGTTGTCTCCAATTCTTAGGTTTCTCATGGCGGAGGTGGACCCTTTAAAAGGCAGTCCTGCAATGATAGTCAGAGGTGTGTGTTCTGTAAGGGGGAGGGTGAAGTAGTGGAACGAGTGAAGATGCCCATAATATCATCCGCATACATATCGCGTTTGTGTCCCCCACTGGGGAGGGGAATTCCTTGAATGTCAGGGAAAGTGAATATGGCGTTTGCCAAGTGATCCAGGGCCAGTATAAAGAGAAGAGGGAACAGGGAGCAACCATGTCTAGTACACCTATGGATCCCGAAGGGGGCAAAGGCATGGCTGTTGCAGGTAAGTATAGCGGTGGGATGATAGTACAGCCTCCGGATCTGGTTCAGAAAGAACAGGTCCATCCTACAGCATGCAGCATTTGAAAAAGGTAGTCCCACTCAACCAGATCGAAGGCTTTCTTGGTATCCAGCGATACTTCAAACTTTTCATCCTCGTCATGATAAACACTCCAAAGAATGTGTGATTGAGTACCCGTTGTGGGACGCTAACGTGCAGTGGAGGACAAATTCAACTTGGCCCTTGTGTATTAATGAAGGTATAACCTGCTTAAGTCTGTTGGTCAATACTTTAGCTAGTATTTTTATATCAACGTTCAACAATGAGATCGGGAGGTAGCTGGAACAACTCAAAGGATCTTTGCCTGGTTTAGGGAGAAGGGTTATGGATGCCTGTTAGCTTGGTTGAGTGTGTGGCGATGCGTCTTCAGAGAACGCCTTGCAAAGCAAGGGAGCTAGCGTTTCATTGTACATCTTATAGTAGTGAGACAGATAACCTTCCAACCCTGGGGCCTTACCAAAGGGCAAACTGTTAATTGCCTCTGTGATTTTTTCTGTGGTGATGTCGGCGTCTAAAGCCAATCTCTGGTCAGCTGAGGGGCGTAGGGTGGCATTGCTGGCCAGAAAGGCAACAATGCCTTTGGGGGTACATGCGGTGTCGGAGGTGTAAAGGACCTCACAGTAAGACCTATAAGACTCTAGGATGTCTAGCGGGTTGGTGAGAAGCTGGCCATTATCCCACTGAATGGCCAGTACGACACGTGAGAAGTCCAGCTGCCACAGCTGCAGTGCCAACAGATGGCCTGCCTTTTCTCTACACTTGTAATGGAGCTGTTTAAGATGGAAGAGAGCGGTTTCTTCCTTAGAGGTGTACAGTCAGCTATGTTAATGTTTAGCCTGCAGCAAGGCCTGAAGCATAGCCTTCGAATGGGACCAGAAATATTGGACAGTGAGGGAGGTGAGGGTGGACTTGAGTTGGATCGTCTTAAGCGAGGCCTTGCCAACCGCCCATAGGGTGCTCGGCGAGCCTATCGACCCTTCACTGAAGTCTAGAAAGGTGTTGAGGTAGGAGCTCAACCTTTCCCTGTCTGCAGGGTCTTGTAATATGAGAGGTTAAGGCACCAGTTGGGTGGAAGCTTGTGAAGTGCACCCAAATCAAGCAATGGGTGGATCACATCATGATCCGAAACCCCTAAGGGGACACCGGCAGCGCCTACCAAAGCACCAACCAATGCTGCGCTGAAGAGAAAGAAGTAAATGCTAGGCCTGTTGCCATGCACCCCGGAGGTATAGGTATAGTCCTTCACGGTGGGTTGGAGCAGTCTCCAGGGATCCATCAGAAAGAAGTCTGACACCTGATCGTGGTGAAGGCCGCAGCCTGTAGTGGTGTGGTTTAAGGAATAGTCAGATTTATCCATGTAGAGGACAGGTCCCATGTTCTAATCAGCTCCTAATAGAAGTTTCATTCTGGAGTGCTGTTAAAGAATTCTGGTTAAAGCAGCATAGGTGGGTTTCTTGGAATGGGATCAAGGTGTATGTGGAACTGGTAAGAAGGACTTGCTCGTGTATGGAGACCTTAATGCGTATAAAGTGACTGTGTGGGTCACCCCAGACCCTAAGGGTTTTCCCTTAAATGCTTAGCCAACAATATGGTGACACTGCCCTTACAGTAAAGTTTGCTAGAATGAGCCTCACCCACACCCTGGTTCAGTTTTACATGCATGGTATTCTCATCCTACCCAGTCTTTGCACAGTTTTTGACTCTCCCTATCCGAGAAATGAGTCTCCGGCAGGAGTATAATTAAAAATCTTCTGCCATTTCGTGTAATGGGGGAGACCATTCACATTCCACGAGATTACACTCAGGTGACGGAATAAATGAATGTTTATTGTTTAGTTACTTAAAACCTTAAAAATGTATCACACCAATAAAAGTCATCAGTAAAATGTAATCATTTTAAAACCTAAAATCTTTACATACTCAGTTAATATTTTAGTGGGATGAGTGATGTACAATTAACACTTACTAGGTCCCAAGACATCTCCATTCTGCAGCACAATAAAGAGTATGTTTTCTAACCTAGTAATAAGGCTAAATATCATGAATGATAAACATTTTTAACATATCATTGAGTTCTCAGCCTGCTTTATAGCTAGAGTTTCTGTTTTCAGTGCAAGAACATGAAAGTCAAGACATTTTATCAGCTGGCAGTTCATTTGGGGATCAGACAGGTCCAGCCCTGCTATTATAGCCACTCTGCATGTCCTTATTCTTCTAATGTTGAACCCTTTTCTTAATAAAGGGAAAAAACAGGTGGTCCCAGCAAATGACCAGTACTAAGGCCACGAAGGGATGCAAGCATGATGGAGCATGGTGCCCACATGAAACCAGCAGGGTGCTGTCCTAAGGCCTTGTCTTAGGGAAATGCCAGGATCAGTATCCTGGGGGGTGAGTACCGAGCCAGTTCCCAGAATGCAATGGCACAAGCAGTCTCCTCCATACTTATAGTCTGACAGCACAGCAGCACCAGCAATCCCCTTAAGCAGCATAAGAATAAAGAACCAGGACCTTTCAGGGGAGGGAAGAGCAAGCAGCTGTGGTCAATGAGCAGTACACAAGATGAATGCGGCCAGGTAGCCTGCGAAATGTCCAGGCCATCGTGGTAGAAAACTGTACTGGTCCCCACATCATGTTCACCATTGCTTCTGCCCCCTCACTTGGGTCGGCATGTAAGCAGGCCTATGTCCAAAAGCAGCAGCTCACATTGTGAAGTGATGGGGTGGGGGTAGGGGTCATACAAACCAAAAATATCACAGAAGATGGAATACAAAAATATATAAAATTGCACTTACTTGCCACTCCGCCTCCCAATCCACCCTCCTGGAGGTCAGGAACTGCTGCACACAGCGCAGGGTCCCAGATGCCAATGCCAGCACTTCATCATGTTGGGAATGCTTCCCCAGCATGATAGCAGCGCTGTAATTGGTCTGAGTGCCCTGGTTCTGCACTTAGACAGGGCCTGGGAGCCTGTGTAGGTTTTCCACCTGGCTGTAAAACACAGCTTGGGTTGGAGAAAGGCTAAGTGTAAATGATGGTTTGGCCGACACCAGAAGGTCGACCAGACTGTCATGTGCACTTAGCAGTGCCCACCTCTCCTCCCTCCTCCCTTGTGCCGCAGCATGAGTATGGATGGCCCCGCCCCTCCCCCGGCTCGACTGGCAGCCTGCAGGACAAAAAATTAATTGATAATAACATTCTTTTATTATCCTTTTATTTTTCTCATTTGCCTCTGCTGGCTTTCAGCAGAGGGGCCGACGCTCCTCTGTCATAACGAGGAGCCTCCCTTGGGGGTTCTGTTCCTGAAAGCGGTACTACAGCACCGGCCTCGTCCCTTGTGGACAGGATGGCAGCAGTGAGGAGGCGTTGTTGCCGTGATTGGGGTTTGGTGTATGTGTTAGGTGCTGCAGTCCGCGCCATTAAGAAGCGGTCAGTTAGCTTAAAGTGCCAATTTTTTTTTAAAAGCGGGACTATTCAATAGCATGGCAAAGTAATGAATAATAGCTGATTAATTTCCACAAGGTAGAATTAGCTGTCTTTTTTTTATAACGATTCTTTTTTGAACGCCCATTTTCTAAAAGCATCACGCATATTTGCTGACAATTGCACGACTCTGATTTATATTGAATTTTATCTACACTGAAAATTCTAAAGCACATCGCAGACATGAGTAATTCAACAAGCACGATGAGCCACACGGGTCATAAGTGGAAGTCAATGCAGGTGAACACCTGACTTTGTAACTCTTCAGTGTCGTTCCAAGGCCGTGTGTTTCTATTCACTGAGGCATGCAGTGCGGTGTACTGTGTACAGTACATTTGTTCCAACTTTTCTCAAGCTATTTCTGGCAATCGATTTCCGCTCTCCTTAAACCTAACATAATTCCGCGCCACTGGTTTCCCAGAGATAGGTAAAATCAATAACAATAAGAAAAGCATCTGGTCCAAATTAAGATCAATTGCGAGACACGCTTTTTGATAGTGTTAGCAGGGAGTACATCTAATTAGCCTCTACCGTGGATGACTGGGCCAAGAGATGAGCAGTAACCAATGACTCCCACCCTATTAGCAGCTTAACCTTATTTGCCATCATAAGCGACCAAACTGTAATAGATGATAATGTTCTGTTTCCTGCTTTTACAGCATTAAAATAGAAGTTCTAAAATTACTGCTGACAATTTTGATCAGTAATATAAATACATTTTTAAAATGATGGCCACGGATGCGAGCAGCACATTAAAAGCCAAGGAATTGTTTCTTTAGCGTTGCCCTGTACCATACAGTACATTGAGAATGTCCATGATTGGTTTGACTACAGTGATGTGTTTTCGATATGAATCGATTTGAGGTTGTTGTTGATCATGCACAACAATGCAGTAGATAGTGTCGAATAACACTTTTTAAAATCTTAGTGAAATTTAAAGACAAAATTGAAATGTGTGTTTCTTCTAAGCAGGGCTATTTTTTTATCTTTTCACTCCACTATTTAGATCCTCTTTATCTAATGTGGACGGCATGACTGACCTTGCACTAAAATTATGAGTATTAAAGAAAGCGGTTTACAAAAATAAAGAATTTATCAAACGGACTGTTCAGTTTGCTGTTGTCAGGTAACCCAATATGGCAACAATGGGGTGACACTGAGTCCCTCGGAATCTGGGTATGTATATAATGAGCTACAATGGTTCTGTTGGGGAGAACCCAATTGCTTTGAGGAAAATGATATTCAAAAGAAAAAGAAAGAATTGCTTGATACCTAATAAATAAGTAAGACAAGTAAAGCAGTTACATTGGTTAAATCATGAAACGCATATCAAATAACGTTGGAACGCATATCAAATGACGTAACACGGATTAAAGCAAACCAACTACCAGTATATTGTATTGTATTGTACTGTTATCAATTAAAGTTTACATCAATATTTACAAGCAATTAGAAGGCTGTCAATGCAAGAACTACTGACAAAAGTGACATGTGGTACAGTAACATTAAGTGCTCAGTGATGGTGGTGCAGTGCATATATACAAGGTGATATTATGTACTATTTATTTACACAGGGAACTAGAATGAGGTCAGAACGAAGGTAGGCAATAACTCTGGTGAGGAGCAAGTTTTCTTATTGATTTGACACAGACACACAGAAATTTGATTGATCTGAACCATATATATTCGTCGACGTTTCGACCCTGACAGGGTGTTATTGAAATGTCATGGTGGGTCTTTTTCAGGACAAGTGGGAGTATTGACAGCCCAAAAGTGGATTACTCGCTGAGGCGTCCCTTGCTGGGTGGAAGCCATCAGAGGATCTGCATGTATCGGGTAAGCGCAGGGAGTGCAGATTGCTTCACAAAGTGAAAATCCTAACACATTGTGGTATTTAAGTACAGAGTGTGGAGGACACGGAGTAAATGAGGACCATCAGTGAAGCCAGGCAACAGTCCTGGATTAGGGCACTAGGAGTTCACAGAGCTAGGCTGCAGTCTGGCACTGTGAACCCTAGCGGACTGTTGCCTGGTCCCCCTGATGGACCTCATTTACTCTGTGTCCTCCACGCTCTGGAATTAAATACCACAACGTGTTAGGGTTTTCACTTTAATGTCATTTGACATGCGTTCCAATGGTATTTGATAAGCGTTTCATGTCAGGTAACCCAGGATGTAAACAAAACAACACAATACCTTTGCAGGATTAGGGCAGCGCAGCAGGCCTTGCTGCTGCGCTGCCCTATGGCAAAAGAAAAGGGCAGGAATGCACCATATCTGCTAGATACAACGCATTCCTGTCCTTTTCCCCAGCACCGGCTCACAATGAGCTGCCGTACGCCAATGCAGGCACCGTTGCACCATGGTGCAAGGGTGTTCTGCATTGCAGGGATGATTCTTTTTGCAAAATCACAAGAGGCTTTTTCCTCTTTCTTTGTGTGCTCCAGAATACGGCGCACATAGAAAGAGGAAAAACAAGGTGAAATAAAGATATTTCTCTTTGCTGTGCCTCCTTTACGCCGCCCCTGAGAAAGCATACTTTTTGGGGCTGCCTCAGACTTATGATTTCTTGTAAATCTGGGGCAATGGCAAAAAGTCAATGATATTGCTGGGAATGCCCCAACAACACCCAAAGAACGTCCCTTTCACACAGTTTTCTGCATGAAAGGGGCACATATTTATAAGTCCATGAAAAGCAACGTAACATGGCTTTACGTGGCCTCATGAATATATCAGTGGCACATTGCACCACTGGAAAGTCAAAAAAGTGACGTTCTGGCGGCACAATAGTGCCAGTAGGCCTCATAAATGAGGCCACAATGGTGCTAGACTTACCTTTTTTCTGAATTTGGTCAATGAGCCTTCATCTATGAGGCCCTACCGGCACTATTGTGCCACCAGAACGTCCCTTTTTAGATATTTCGGTGGAGCAATGCACCACTGGCATATTTATAAGGCCACGTAAAGTCATGTAACGTGGCTTTTCATAGCTTTATAAATATGTGCCTCTTTTACGCAGAAAAGTGCGTGAAAGGGGTGTTCCATGGTTGTTGCTGGGGGAGTTCCCAGCAACATCCATGGCTTTTTGACACTGCCCGAGATTTACAAGAAATCATAAGTCTGAGGCAGTGCCAAAAACTGACACCTCCCCAGGGGAGGCCTAAGGGAGGTACAACAAGGAGAAATATCTTTATTTCTCCTACATTGCCCTATTGCAAAAAAATATAAATGAGGCCCAATAGAGTTTTAGGCAGGCCAAAGTTCGAACCAAGGTGAATTTGTTTATTGTAATATTTTCAAAAAGCACTTTTGATAATATAATTTTAACATGCTTAGTTAAATGCAATGGACTAGTATGCTGTGGAAACCTATATCAATAATGAAAATTATGATGTGGAAAACTATGTTGATAATGACTTGCTCTTCAGATTGCTAAAACAGAAGTTTATAATATTGGTATTATTTGCTCACACAAAGGGATGCAAGAATCCTCCTCAATCGCTGGTATGCTGAATGCACAGTGTGCAAATCCTGATAATGCACACAGTTTCTGCATGTATGCTCCACCTACAATTTGGAAGCTAGCCAGCAGTGGCGGCTCATCCGCTAAGGCGGAGGAGCATCAGCCCACTGCTCGTTGAGCAACGGAAAATAAAAATAAAAATGATAATAACAAGAAGTTATTTTCATTTTATTTTCCTTTGCAAATCCAAGCGGGGCAGAGGGATCAGGAGTGGTTTGCGCATGATGCTTTGACCGGGCATTTAGGGCCGGCCAAACAGTCATGCATAGTTGGCATGTTCTCCATTGGGCTGTGTTGCACAGCCTCATGGAGAACATGCCCTGCCTCCCCAGGCGCCGGCTGTGCCGCCAAACAGGCTGCTCTGACTAATCAGAACGCTGCTCCTGCCGCATCGTGATTGGCTGGCATAGTCGGAAGCCTGGGTGCTTCCGGTGCAGGCTGCAGGCCGCAGCCGGGAAGAAGAAAAGAAGATGCGGAGAGACATGCAGCAGATGCGGCGGCAAAGCAGGTAAGTATAATTTTTCTTTTTTTTTCATCCCGACCAGCCACCCCTCACTGATCCCCTCTCACCACCCCTGTTCAGAGGCAGCCGCCACTGCTAGCAGTGTGTTCTGGGAGGGTTCAAAAGTCAAGTGAGAAAATCAAATCACTGTGGAAGGGTAAAAGCCCATAGAACCATGCTTGGAAATCTTGCTTGCCATGTGGATGACTATTTGCATCTGCTCCCTTAACTAATATTCGTTCACAGGAAAATAGCTTCCTCTTTAGACCTTGCCAACCTATGTGCACTAATTTAGAGCAAACCCACAGGCAACCCCTTCTCTAATCTGAAATGACTCTGGTTGGTCATTTATTGTTCTATTCGTTCTTTCAATTCAGTTTGCTTGTTAACAGGTATGATTAACTACAACACACAAAAACTAGAAGAATACTTGAACGTTTAGTGCTGAATCAAAAGATGCCCAAACATAGTTTGAAAAGGAAATGCTGCCACAAACTTTCACTCATTTCAACAGTTTCACTGTTTCACACACCAGGGCTCCAGACTGTTTCACCTGCGAGTTCGTGTGAGTGCCAATCAGTGTTTGTTAAAAGCCATTTAGGGTAAATCAATAGACCAATACAATATCCAACTACAAAGGTCTAAAAACCTTTCACAGGAAGCTGCCAATACTAAAACTGTCAATGCCATCTTCTTTGAGCTGTCTTTTGAGCCAGATGAAAGTAATGTTTATCTTTACACTCAATAAGCACATTGTGGCAATGTTTATTAAGTAATGACTGACTGTGACGTGGTACAATATTACCAGGCAAATTGAGAATTTTCCTTAGCGTAGGAGTAGTATCTAGGGCAGATAAGAACTGCTGGATATATCCACTCTGAAAACATGTATGCATAATGTTGACAACTGTTACGTTTTCTGGAGCTGTAAATAATACGCTTAGAGCAAGATGTACCAAGAGTAGGAATCAGTGGCCGTAGCAAGCACCGGTTCTTCCCCAGTGGGCCAGCGGAGTGGGGGCCGCTTTGCAGCTGTAGGGGCAGGTTTTGTCACTGGGGCCAGTTTTGTAACAGTAGTCGCCACTCGAGCTTCTCAGTGCCACAACACCCCCTCCCCACCCCCCGCCGGTCAATTGGAATTGCCAGGGCTGGTGTCCTTTCCCAGTCTGGCTGTGGTAGGAATAGAGATTTCCAAATAGCTATTTTATCTGAATCGTTATTTGGAAATCGGTATTCCTTATATATGAAACCTTTAGTTTCATACTTGTAATTCCTAGTGGGTTGCAGATCGACCTACCTCAAGAATATTAATGAGGTAGGTTGAAGTTTGTGGCCCATTAGGATATGCTGTCATCACACGGCTGGTGGCTTGCTGAGGTCACCAGACTACCATCTCTGTGATTGCCTATGAATAAAGGTTCTAATTTTTAGTTGAACTGCAACCCATTTTTCTTAAAGAAAAACTGGATGTATTTCAACTATAAAAAATGTAATGTTTTGTTTAAATTTTTTAAGAGCAGTTAGTGTGTCCGTGGGACCACTGCCTGCTCCTTAAAACTGTTTTCCCAACATTAACAAAAGGGTGGAGATTCCCTTGGGGACCTCTTTTAATTTGCGAATGCATTACCACCAACTTTGAATTGGTGGTAAAATATCAAGGTTTTGCGACCGCATTTCAGTTGCAAAACCTTAATACATGAAAACAGGAAATCACTATTTGGAAGGGACACCCTAAACATGCCGCTTCCAAAAAGCAATTTCTACACCCAAACTGCGATTCTGGAGAATATCACTTTGAATGTTTGTTCATCTTGGAAACCATTTTAGCATCGCAAATGGGCGGATTTTGTGAATTGGGCCATTTGTAATGGCAAAATTGCTTTGTACCAATGGCTATATCGCCCTTATTTAGATGTGGATGGAGGTCCCATCTCCTCCTGGGAATCATCCACCATTATGTCAAAAGTACTAGTGAGATTGCCTCTAAAGGGGAATGGCAGTGCCTGAGCAGACATCAGCATGGTGGTGGATCCATTGATGTCAATTCACTCAAATACCCAAATGCAAAGTACAACAAAAATGTCATCACATATCCTTTAACTACTGATGACATTACATGGTTGATCCCCTACAGTTTTCAACAGCATCCAATTTCCTGGTGAGGAGCTAGGTAGAAACAACTCTGGGTGGAGGTTATGGAGGAATCCCTTTCGGGATTATACGGAATTTGTGCCTCATTTTTATGCTGATGGACATTGCCCCATCTGCACTGCAGTGCCTCCTTAAACAACTCTGCTGTTGGAGGTGGCTAAAAACCCTTGAGCAGGTTAGGGTGAGAAGGAGGGGTCACCCTCTTTAAAACAAACCAAAAAAAGGAGCAATCAGTATGGGACAAACACTGGCATCAAGAGTGTGTTGGTGTTTACCCCATGGGGAAATTAACACAAATCTAGGGGCCCGATTCACAAAAGTAATCTGAGACAAAATCCTGACTTTATGACTTTCGGTATTCACAAAAGGCATTTAGTAGTAGTAAAGTTAGGATTCCTAACTTTATAATACTACTAAACTGAGACAAGATTCTAACTTAACGACTTTCGGTATTCACAAAAGGCATTTAGTAGTAGCAAAGTTAGGAACTTTACCACTACTAAATGCCTTTTGTGAATACCGAAAGCCGTCAAAAAGACCTGATGCTTCCTTCCAACTGTAAAGTGAATCATATCAGGTCTTTCTCTCAGTTTTTCAAAATAAGGTTCTCATTCCTATACTTTGTGCCCCCTAAGATGCCAACCAGAGGACATCATTTCTAGAATGATCTTCTTCATCAGAACTCCAAATGTTTTTTGTATGTTTATCCACCTTATTCTTACGTAAGATCTTAGTGTTTCCATGGTATACACTCTTCTTTCCCCTCTGTAACCCTCAAGGAGTGCTTGAACACTCATTGATTAAAGGGAATCGGTAATAGCTTAAACTTAAGTATGATCGTCTTTGCTGTTATCGCACAGGCCCCCCTGTAGTTCTTTTTCAGGGTTCCCAAAGAGTTTGTCTTTCAACTATTTGTAGGGAGCATTAATACTTGTTGGCTATTTTTTTAACAACCCTATTATAATTTTGATGGCATTGACATTGGGAATCACATTTGTCACATTTAAGATATGAACATTTTTGCAAGCAAGGCAAACCAAGAAGCATAGATTGTAGTTAGGTTTTAGTCTTCTGTATCGATAGGGAAATGTAAACTTTGTTAGTGCCTAAGTACATGAAGGAGTCATATGGCAAACATAAAGCAATCTCCTGCTTGTTTAAGTTGCTGCAATAGCATCATCATCATCCCTTGGGGGAGACATTTCACAAAACCCGGAGCATTGAAGTACGTCGAACAAGACATCGGGATTGCCTCCCAGTATCTGATTTCTCTTCAAATGGGTTACAACTGTGAGCTTCCCTCCTAAATTTGCAAAATCTATATTGTACAATCGCTGAAAGCTTTTCTATCACAAAAATAGACCACACACTTCCCCATCACATTTTATTCTGGCGGTTGTTACTGGCTGTTTCAATATCTTGACAATAGACAATCGGGCTGCAAGTAGAAAATGCAAGGTTAATTTCCACATTGGTGTGAATAATGGGAATACATTGTTCTCTCTCTGGTTACCCAAAAAAAGCACCAATAGTTGAAGTGGTATGGTGACACCACATATGGTTTCACAGGACCACCCAGTACGAAGTAACATACCCCACTCCTCACCCCTCTACGACCATCTGTCAGGTCACTCAAACATTGCCCTCAACCTCGTGGGAGAGAGATACCACCTATATAGGGATTTTCTCTCAATTGTCTGCATATGGAAGATTTGCCAGCCCTCTTCCAAATTGCAAGCTAAGTCGTGTTGGGAATTTCCCTCTTAAAATCTCTCTCTCAGTACATCACATATTTGCATTTAAGCAAATGGCTGATTTTTTTAATGCACCAGAAGTGGTGTGGCGCAGCGGCCAAGGTGCTTGACTCCGGACCCCGGGGTTCGGAGTTTGATCCCAGATCGGCAGGTTAGCCCAGCACCATGTGACTCTGGGCAATAGCTCGCTTAATCTTCCCGAGGGCCCCCAGCTCTGGGACACCTCTACGGAGGTAGCAGTGCGCTTTACAAATGCTGGTATTTCATTTCACCCGCATAGCCCTTACTTCTCACTCTATAAGCCAATAGGGATTCCAGATGTGTTTTTCCTTGCTCATGTTTTCTGTTAATTTTCGTTTGTTAATCCAATGTAATACTTGGGACAGAAGACAACATTCGCCAGGCAGCGGAAGGTTAATGTGGTTTGAACTGTGGAAGGCCGGATATTAAAGGCCTGGTAGAAAATCAATTTGATGTATTATTGGAATCAATAGAGAGGGGCAGGATGAAGAGTCCTTACTCCTCATCATCTGCTGCTAGTATTCTAGGAGGTTTGATGTAGTTTGGAAGAGCATGTCTATTTCTGATCTAGCTCCAGAGAGAGGCAACAACAAGTGATGAAGAGGGGTTTTGGAGAATTCCAGCTCCACCTGTATGCTCACTTATTGTTAGGATTATAGCTTCAGTTCAGAGCTGGGTGATTTTGGCCACTTTGATATATGTGCCCACATCTGAGAAACCTAGGCCTCCTTCAGCTATTGTGCAATATAGGACTGCTTTTTACACTGTAGGTGATCTATCTTTCCAGACAAAGGGGGATGTTCACAAGGACTTATCTCTGAATTAACTCCTCCTTAACGCGTCAAAAGTGGAGGTAGATTTAACATCCCATTCACAAGCTGGTGCAAACTGCAGACATCGCCAGTATTCTAGCGATAAATGCCCCACAATTTATCTCCATGGTGGACACCACCAACTAACTGTAATGAGATGCAAAGTAGCCGTTCCTGTGCAAAAACACACGAAAAAACCACAACACCAATTTCACAATGACCTGCCAGATCTGCGATGTGAACCAAGAACCCGCAGTAGCAGCAGGGAATTACCACCTGCCTTTTGCTGGTGTTAACAACAAAGTGGTCCTAGACACAATTTATCTAGTGCATTTCAATGCAAATTCATTTCTGTATATAGGTAATCTTAAAAGGATTCAATCCTAGAAAATGGAAGAAACAACAGAAAGCCAAATGTGTAAGCAGTCACAGCGCATAATTATACATATGTACCCTAAAGAATTATTACCACACTGAGTTTTCTGAAAAAATATATTCACATTTTATTTCATATTATTATATACATATTTATAAATGACAGGCATAGGGAAGTTCTGCCAGTGCAGTCGAGAGTGCAAAAAGTTGTGCTCAAGAAAGACAGGAAAAATGAAGAAAAGAAATTCAAATGGTTTTAGAACAAAAGGCAAGGTTCTATTCTCTTAGTGTTGAGACTGCCCCTCATGTACTGTTCATATGGTTCTGTTATAGTATTTCACATGGCGGGGTAAGAGAGAAGGGTGCAGGTCTCTTAAAGGGTGTGGATCGTCGACGTTTCGACCCTAGCGCTGTTAGGGGAGGATCAACGCCTCAGCTACGGGTCTTCATCAGGACAGACAGAGGGGGTGGGGCGAACCTAGACTGCAAAGACAGCGTCCCACAAGGAATGGGCGTAGCTACCAGTTGATGGTGTGCTCCATTAATCCAAAGTTCAAACATCTGATTTAACAACTCAACCTTGCATGGAGAGTTTACTCGGAAAAAGTATCCAAATGGATTGTATCCAAATCACCACCTTTCCCAACGTCACCTTTCTCTCGGTTGGTCTGAGGTGATGGCACCCTTTTAGGAGATCGTCTGGGTTTAATACAAGACGTTATTTTGGAAGTAAAAGATTGACATTTTGACTACGCTCGTGTAAAACAGTTATTACAGTCTCAACCTTCTGGGTTGCCGAGTTTTTGAACATCACCCATGGTGATTTGGATACAATCCATTTGAATACTTTTTCCGAGTAAACTCTCCATGCAAGGTTGAGTTGTTAAATCAGATGTTTGAACTTTGGATTAATGGAGCACACCATCAACTGGTAGCTACCCCCATTCCTTGTGGGACGCTGTCTTTGCAGTCTAGGTTCGCCCCACCCCCTCTGTCCGTCCTGATGAAGACCCGTAGCTGAGGCGTTGATCCTCCCCTAACAGCGCTAGGGTCGAAACGTCGACAATCCACACCCTTTAAGAGACCTGCACCCTTCTCTCTTCCCCCGCCATGTGAAATACTATAACAGAACCATATGAACAGTACATGAGGGGCAGTCTCAACACTAAGAGAATAGAACCTTGCCTTTTGTTCTAAAACCATTTGAATTTCTTTTCTTCATTTTTCCTGTCTTTCTTGAGCACACCTTTTTGCACTCTTGACTGCACTGGCAGAACTTCCCTATTCCTGTCATTTATAAATATGTATATACTAATATGAAATAAAATGTGAATATATTTTTTCAGAAAACTCAGTGTGGTAATAATTCTTTAGGGTACATATGTTTAATTTTGCGCTGTGACTGCTTACACATTTGGCTTTCTGTTGTTTCTTCCATTTTCTAGGATTGAATCCTTTTAAGATTACCTATATGCAGAAATGAATTTTGCATTGAAATGCACTAGATAAATTGTGTCTAGGACCACTTTGTTGTTTATATTATACGTTACCCAGGTCCTTGGACTCTTTCTGGGTCATACCCCATTTACTTAATTTTGCTGGTGTTAAGCAGGATGACTACCTGCAGCATTAAAGGGAGCCCAGCCAAAAGCCACACCGGAAGGCCCACAGATGCCATGGAGACAATGATCATGCAACACGGATAATCAAGTGGGCCACAACAACCACCGCAACCACCCCAGGCCCGCCACCACCCCAGGACCCGTCCTGCTCCCCTGCCCTGGGAACACCACAGAGGCAGCGTACACAAAGCCATCGGACCCAACTGAAATGCACCTGCTGCCCAGACCCAACGCCAGAGGAGGACATTGCCCACTACAGGCCCAACAGGAGAACCATCCCAGCATCCTGACCCACATCCCCCACCTGCTGACGGTACCAACCCAGCGGACAACCAACATCCCCCCACAGACATAGCTGCCGGCAGCGCGATCACATCCAGCCATGGGCTGTACACCTGTGTCTGCCCTGTCTGGACCATTGGCCTACACTCACGTGGCCGCACACCTTCAAAGGCCAGTGTCACGGTGTGGTTGGCATGCCGCTGGACATGCGCGCAAGGCATAACAATGGTGTGCCCTAGGAGTGCACGTGATGCAACCACGCAGCGCACACAAGTGTGGGGGCTCATGGTAGGGAAGAGCAGCTGTGTGGCAACATAACACAGTGAGGTCGCTCATGTGCCACGGGCTGGGAATATCATCCATGATTCCCATGGTCGCAGCCATCCCACCACTCCACGACAGGCCTCTGTACATCTCCTGTATGCATGCAGATGGTGAAGTTACTGTAGGGATGAAAGGTCTTTTGTCTGAAATATCAGGCGGTAGCACATCTGCAGCTCCGAGCAGGAACTTGAATGTGGCCAGCACCCCCCTGACAGATGCAATAGCATTTGCTTGGGACTCCCACACTACGCACTGCCCGACGTGAGACCAAAGTGTACACATCCCACATGCAGAAGTCCAAGGTCATAGTTAGCGTGCATGAAATGGCCTTCACACGTACCCCCACCCCACCCCAGGCCTGCACCCGTTGCACACAGACACTGCTTATTGCACTGAGCTGTGCCATTTCACCCACAGGACTGGCGCTGGGGAAGCCAGTGCCGCTTCAAGCAGAGCCACTGACACAATGGCAGACCATCCCGGAAACATGCTCGACTCCAGTCACGTGGACCTGTACAGTGCACGTCTGCTGCATGTACTAGGGGCATTGCCCTTGGAAGTGCTGCGAATCAGTTACAGACTGAGCTTCTGCCTTGCGGACGTCACCTGCGTTTAGCCAATGTTGCATTGTCGCTCATGCATATTCGAGTGGTCCATAGATGTCTGCCTCTCCAACCTAACAGTAACGGTAGCTGACCTGGATTACGGTGTGTGTGTGCGCCCCCTGTTGGCCCACAACCAGGAGTGTCACTGTGATGCCCGTTTATGGCATGCATGGTTGTTTAGCATACAGGCTGGAAACTGGACCTAGGGGATTGCACGAGTCGTCGTGTGCAGTGAGTACATTGATCCACTACCCGATTGGGCTTTGGTGCACATTGGGTCCAGTGGTTGGAATCAGAACATCTGTCAGGGTCAGCTGATGGATTACGTTGTTAGATGTGGTGAACAACGATCGCTTATTGAAGATGTTGGCCTACACTGCTGCACTCGCGTTCATGGGCGAGTGACAAGGTACCTGCAGCCACAACTGGATATGACCCATTGCATGTGTCCCGATGCCTGGTTGCATGTTGGGGATCTGGTCACATGTCCCAATATGACAGTAGACATAGCTGCATTGGCCTGGACTCATGATCCAGGCGTGGACAACCAACGCGGGTTGTCACTGACTTGTGTTGGTGATGGACTCCCCCGAGGTAGACGTGGGCGCTTTCCTACATTCCTCATTCAGACATGCTGCTGCATTGTTCTGTATATCGTGGCACTTCTCTTGGCCGTACTGACATGCACTTGTTGACAACGTTTCCCACTTTCACTTGTCTCCAACTGCGTTGTGTCTTGATTTGTATGCCAATGTGTGTGTGTCACAGACTCTCTGGCTCCCTGCCATACGTGCATTGCTACCCCATCTGGACTGGGGGTTTGTACTTGTGCATTATCATGTCCCTGTTTCATGCTTCGCCAGATGCATATGGCCGTTTACCGGCCACAGGCGGGTGCAATTGTGTCCTGTGTTCGGTTGTGCAAATGTTGGTGTTTGTACCACATTGTGTATGATGTTGGGGTGCTCTGCTTCCTATGTGTGTGTGTGCTGCATTGTGTATGAGATGTCCCTTCAGCTCTGATTTAGCTCACCCTTCTCCCTCTCAGGGAGTGTGGTTTTCACTTCTGTGCTTGTTCAGTGGTTGGATGTTGCCGGGTTGTGTGACTTGTGCTCCTGGTTGGTGTTGTTACTCTTGGGCATGGTTTGTCTTCAGTTGTGCTGTGCTTAATTGTGCATGGGTGCCATTGTGTCCATCTCCCCCGTCCCCCAGTCCCTGCTGGTTGCTCTCCCTGTTGCTGTTGTGTCTGTTGTTCTGGGCAGTTTTCGGTCCCCGATTCCTGCCACCATCTCCAGACTAATGTGGGGAACACCATTTCCTCCATGTCATACAGCTCCTGGTGTGGCGCTGGACTCCCACCTCTGGTGTGCATTGCTGCCTTCTTGTTGTTGGTGTGCTTCTGCTTGTTTGTGCCTTTCGCATCATTCTGGATGTTTTGATTTTCTTCCAATATCCTCCTCCGCTCTCAGGCTGCATTCACCTTGTCCAAGATGGCATGCCATGTACAATGTTTTGTTGCCAATGGGGCTTGTGGGGTTGTCTGCTAGTTGGGTTGCCTCCATTGTGCTTGGCTGTTGTTTTCTGTTTGGTTTGTCTTTCTTTCTTCAGGCTTTTGTTGTGCTTATTCCCGCCTGCCATGTGTGTCGCGGGCCTGGGGGTGCTTTTCCCTGCTTTCCTCATTGCGAATGGGCTCATCGCACTATTGTTGTGTTGTGGTTTGTGTTTTTATCTCCGTGGAGGTGGTTGCATCGCGGACATTGACAGTGGTTTTGGCAGACTATCGCATGGTACCGCCTTGTTGTGAATTCCAAGTTGACACGGGGTTATTTTATTGCGATGGGCTGCGATATGTAAAGTTGCTTAAGCATTTTTTGGTGATGTTTAGCACACGTTCTGATGAATATCCCCCAAAGTCTTCCATTTATATTATACTTAGGCTCTGTATGATTTTGAGGAAATTGAGGGGTAGCAACTAGGCTACATATAGGAGGAGAGGCAAAAAGTTAATTTTGAAGCTTATATCCTCCCAATCCATGTTATATTCAGCTTAACCCGAGGTACATGTCTTTGAATAATGTTTGGAGAAGAGGAGGAATGTTTCAGTCATAGACACCTTTTATCTTGGAAAGTAGGTTAATCCCAAGTAACTGATAGAATTCTCATCCCAAGCAAAGTTAGCTTGTACTAATAATTACTCTGCCACATTTTGTGGGCCAGCTATACCTCTTCCCTAGTATTTCAGATAATTAATATTGAACCCACACACTCCTGTGAATTGGTTGAGCTCTGAATGCAAAGCTTGTAGGGACGACTGTGGGTTAGATATGAAGCACAGAGAGCCAACCCCAATTTATGCTGTATGTCTCCCAATGTGATGCCCTTAATAACTGGGTAATGTAAGATGCTGAAAGTTAGCGATTCCATGGAGAGTAAGAACATCAGGAAGAGCGAGGGCATCCCTGTATCATCCCCCTCAATGTAGGGATACTAGTGGAGTATTCAGCATTTATTTTAAGTCTGGTGGAGAGGCTCTTATAGTGGGCTTGAATGAACGCTTTCATCTTTGGGCTAGCTGTCTTTGAGCCAATTCTTGCATTAAAAATGGCATCAACCCTGCCATAGATCTTCTCTGCATCCAGCAATAAAAGCACCATAGCTTGTTTGCTCCTATCAGCCACCGTAATCAGGCTAAATGCAAAACTTGTGTTATCACTTGCCTTCCAATTTTTGTTGAAACCTGACTGCTATATAGATATCACTTTAGGTCATATTTCATGAAGTCTACAAAAGAAACAAACAATTTTACTTCATAATTCAGAAGTGTACTGGGGCAGTAGGATCCCCAAAGAAGAGGATCTTTATTTGGCTTAAGTAAGAGAGATAAATGTGAAGCGAGCACAGTCTCCATCACTGTCTTAGATGTTAAAAAATGGTTTAACACACTCATGAAAGAGACTGACAGGACAGTCATGTAGGTTTTATAAAATGATGCTGGGAATCCGTCCAACTAGGGGCCTTTTTGCTGGGCATTGTTCTCCCTAACTTTATCGACTGAGATATTCTCCTCCGATGCCTCATAATTATCCTGGTGATTTTCAGCCCTGTAAACATTAAGGTTGTCATCTTTGTAGTTGGGTCTATTCTTTGGAGCTGAAAGAGAGAGGAGTAGAAAGTCAGGAATTCAGTGAGGATTTCTAAGGTGATTGTTTACTGCCCTCATTGTCCAGTATCTCCCTAATGTGTTTTCCCAATATGCCTATCTCAATTTATATGATATGATTCTGTCGCCATTATTCCCTTTTCATGATACGTCTCCTTAATAGAAATTAGTTTTTTGCTGCTTCCTTCTAAGAAGTTGTTCTAATTTGCCTCCAATCCTACGTATCTCGCTGTGCAACCGTATAGCGCGCCCCCCCCCTTCGTTATGGCAAGTCGTGGCTTTTAAAACCAGTGTCTCCAAATCTGCTTTTTCATGTTTGGTAAGATGTTTGAAGGAGGCTGTGTGTAAATTTAATTATTCTCTAATTAATGCTTTGTTGCCTCCCATATCATAGACTGGTTAACCTTGCCACGGAAATTCTCTGCAAAGTATCTTTCTATCACTCCCTAATGCTTTCTCGTAATGCAGGGTCTCGTAAGGCTATTTCTTTTGCTAGCCAGGGGCATGGAGGGGTCCCTGCAGGATAAGAGAACTTATCTGTAAATTAATTATATAAATGGTAGACAGCACACCAATCTGAACATCATCAATAAGTTTTACAGTTGCTCAAAGGCTGAGTTATGGTGTGTGACCCTGGTGCGTGCTCTGTCCCCAACAATATATATATACTTTGTTGTTAGCTGGTGTAAAAAAGTGCACCAGGCCCAAAATGCGCAACCATCAGGCATAGGCCAATTCAAGTCTTAGTCAAATTTAAACACATTTTTCAATGGAATACACTTTTTCATTAGTTTTTCATTCTTCAAAGTTTCCTTCCATACTTGTTCAAGAGCACTGTGATTTCAGTATTCAAGTTCATTAGAAATGCCAATCCTGGCTATTTCCTGCAGCACGTAGTGATTCACCATTCATCATGAGTAATACCAGTAATATTAACCCAGTGCAATTTGGTGATGAGCCCTTCATCAGGGGTAACTGTGATGCACAAAAGGTCTCGTCAGAACCATCGACGAAACTTGCGTAACGTGCAACTATTAAATGGAAGTACATAAACCCTCTTACAAAACGCTCAATGAACATAACAGCTCCTAATTAAACAAAATCTCACGTGAACCAACTGATTAAGATAAGTGTTTACAACAGACGCATTATTAAAGATTAACTTTAATAATTACTGTCAAAAGGTGATGCCAAAAACCATATTAATTGCGTGACTTAAGATGCGCCCCCAAACTTATCCATTGTGCTTGATAACATGCTCTGAGCCAGAAACCGCAGTAAGGAAAGCACCGCAAGAAAACCAGCCATAAACTCACTATATAAAGAGGATATAATTTGAAACTGCTGTCGAATGGGGAAACCAATAAATCACCACAAAGTTAAAGTCATACACGGGATGTCCGCTAGTCTGAACACCAATGTGATATCTGTGTAGATTTACCATGATTTTGCTTCGGCGTTGCATCCCTTTTGTGATGCAGCTCAATGCAAAATGCATTTTGCCATTTACTAAATCACACAAAGCTGATTTGTGTGGTTGTGTGTGCTTTGGTAAATACAAAGTAATGAAAGGCAGGACTTGTTTTACTTTTCGCTAGGTAGGCATTGCATGGGTGGAGCATGGACTTTCTCATGCATTCACTGATGTATTTAGACACAAACCCAGATTTACAAAGACTTGTCAACTTGGATTTGCCAAAATGGTGTGCATACCTGACAGAGGTGTAACAAGCAGAAATATATTCACCTTGATGCATTCTGCATCACACTTAGAAAGAGAAAGTTGCCCCATAGGAGGCAAGCATTCCTGCGCAAAAACAATTCTGCCTTTGCCACAGGCACCTTTGCAGCATGGTGCAAGGGTGCCGGTGTTGGAGCTAGGCAGCACACCGTGCACTGAAGAGAGCAGAATCGTACTACATCTTAATAAATATGGTCCCTTTCTGCTGTCTCCTCAAGGTGCGTTGCATTGCATGAAATATTACTAAATGTTCTCCACAATGTTGTGCGTAATTTCAGCTTTCAAGCAGTGACTTCTCCTGAAGGCTTCAAATCGGTCAATCCTGCCATCATTTGGTGCAAACTTCCCTTGCACAGCTCCAAGTGCAGCAGTGATATTTAAAATATAACAACTTCGATTTAGTCTCCGCATCTGAAGCCCTCTTGGTTAATTGGAGGAAGGCGACTGACATGAGGCATCTAGATGTACTTTAGTAGGACTCGTTCTATACCTTTATCCACAGATTCCACATAAATACACTTAAATACTAACCGTGGGTGGAGTTCGCGGAGTTTCACGTAAGTGCACAAAAAGTTCAGCTACGCGGAGCTCCACGACCGGTGGAGTTTCTTGAGTTAAATGCAGTTTGCTGTGATTGTCAGTGCCAGGTGCTTGTCCACACTGTGCAATCATCGCAAAAGGAATCATGCACAGCACGAGCAGAAGCTGCTTTTCTGCCACTCAAGTAGATTTTTACTCGAGCAGCAGCTTTCTCAACGCGAGTGGTCGGTTTCTCAATGCGAGCGGTCACGTGCATATGCGACCACTCGCAATGAGAAATCTGACCGCCCGAGTTGTGAAATCTTACCAGGAGGTGGATTTTCCACGCTCGCGCTCGCCAACTTGACGGTGACAAATGTAAGCGAGGAAAAGAACTCCGCTCCGCAATGCGAAGTGGAGTTTTTTGGAACTCCGCGAGCTCCGTGTAATGTGGAGTGTGGAAAACTCTGCAAACTCTGTGAGCGGAGTTCACTGCCCAGACTTAATAAATACTTAAAATAGGACCACATTTTACCCACATTTCCTCATTTGGTCTTTGACGAGGGCCAGACTGGGATCACAAACCAGGCCTGGCAATCACGTCCAACCGGCCGGGGGGAAGGCCGGGGTTGGTGAGGAGGGGCGCTGGCGGGAACATTGCTGCTGCACTTTTATAACAAAAGCGGTCCGAAACCGGCCCACTGGGGAAATGCCTGGTGCCCGCTACGGCCAGTCCGGCCCTGTCTGTGACTGGTAAGGGAAGCTCATTATGTACATGTTCATTCTGTGTATAGTTTTAATACTCCCTTTACCTACCGAAAGACCTAAACAGGCTAAGGTGCGCTCATGTTACTTGCCTGGCTCAAACTGTATTAAAGACTTTGCACATGACCACGTGATAGCAGGGAGGAAAAAAAAAGCAGGCTTCAAGTCTCATAGGAGGCCATAAAACCAGAAGCAGAACAAGCATTAGGAAGCTATCGCGCTTTCAGTCAGCAAGTCCTGAAAGTGCAGAGTACAGCAGTGCAAGCACATTCCTAGGTTAATGTGATGGCACAGGAAATAATGAGGCCACTAATATTTCAATTTGTTTTCAATTTGTCACCCTTTCGTGATCACAGTTCTTCAGCACAATTAGTGAAAAGCAAGGACTGAATTGCATTCTCCTGTCTCTAGCGTCAGCGCTCCCTCCTGTACACATGGTTGAATCTCAAGCAATTAATGATCATTCGTCAAAGTATAAAACATTAGAAGCACCTATTTTGAGACCAAAGACTTTTCTATAGCTGATTCATTGGAGGAAATACAATAGGAATTAAACGAGCTAGTCTGTTTAAAGACTAAAGATAATTAAAATAACAACCAGATTCCGCAGTATAATTAATTAACCCATTTCATGTGCCCGCGATTTTGCGGAAGTGCGGCACTTCCGCAAAACGGGCGGGGCTGCGTCGGCCATTGGCCGACGGCAGCACTGGGCAGGTAGTGCTGCCAATGGCCGATGGCAGCATGGAAGGAGTTAATATGCAGTAATGAGATTAACCATGGTAGTAATTTGTTAACAAAATAACTAATTTTCCCTGTTGTAAAAGTGAAAAAACAAACTCGAGGGCTGAGAAATTTGGCGAGACATGAAATATGGGGATTATTTTTGACAGTGAGGGGCAACACTTTTTGGTACTTATTTACAATTCCCTGCGCCACCGGTAGGTCACTTTTTCTCATATTAAAAGTAATGCAGCGGTGGCGCAAAGGGCTAGTAATTAATCCTCGTTGTGCCGCAAAGTCACGCAAAGTGACACAAAGCAGTGCAAACTGCTGAAGTATTTACTTTTCAGTGCAATTCTTTTGTGCAGGGAAGTAGCCCTTAAAGTAACCCAGATAGTACTTTGCTCTGCTTTGCGTCAAAATGGTGACCAGTGGGTGGTACATGGGCGTTCACACGCTACCACCCTTGGTTTTTCACACAAAGCCCAATCTACTAAAATGTATAAACATGGCGCGCATAAAAAAATGCCTCCTAGAGACAGACGCTAAGTGGGGAAACCTTTTCATTTCTCCTAACTTTTCACACATTACCTGTCTGCACCAATGAATGAAAAGTTAAAAAGTTGGTCTAGGCACAGCATTTTGTGTTGGAATGGATGCTTCGAGAACAAATCCTGTGCGAAATGTCATGTCTCATGTATCATGGCTTGGCACTAGGCAACCTGTTTGTGCGCCAAGGCTGGGGAAGAGAGTAGCAGCACCTTATCTTAGTTGGACTGCTCTCTCCTCCTGGACAAATGCAGCCAATTTCTAATTCCTCTCTATTTTCTTTAACATGTGTGACCTGTTGTCTCCCGCCTTAAACAGGAATCTATACTTTCTGTTGGCTTTTAAAACTGTACATGCATCCCTTTATGTCTTCAACGCGATTTATGTTTACTGCGTCTATGAGTTCGGTCACTGGCATTTATTTATACGTTAGAAATTATAAGCAAATAAATAAAATGCAATGCACTTTCGTAATGATCTTTTTTAGAAGTCTATATAAATGAACATTCAACTCAGGATAAGTTATAGTGCCCTGCAAAGCTTCACACACCTATTCATTAGAGTACGGACCTTCCTCGTTGGGGAATGTTTTGTGGTGAGTAGGCGGTGTATGCCCATCCACTGAGGGGAACCTACATGCCAGAAAGCATAATAACTCGTGGCACTGAAGGGAATGAGGATCACTACTTAATCAGAAAGCTATCTGGACATTAGGTCGGCCCTGTATATTTTATAATTATTGTGGACACGCAGGACTGAGGTCTGCTGATGGGATGAGTAAGGGAAGGTTTGCACAATAGTAATATATATAGTAATATATATAGAAAAAAGTACCCCCTGCTGTACATTGTAAGGATATTGCAAGTCACCGAGGAGCTCCACGGCCATATAAAGGAACGAGGCCAAAAGCTGAGTTTCTTTATAAGCCTATGGTGTGGAAGAGGTATGGCGCCGCGGCTAGGGCGACTGACTTTGGAATCTGGGGATCACGGTTCGATCACTGGCGGCAGTTTAGCCCAGCACCATGTGACTTTGGGCAATAGCTTGCTTAATCTTCCAGACGGCCCCCAGCGCCTAGAGACCCTAATGGGTGATTGTGCGCTTTACAAATGTGGATTATTATTATTATTATGGAACACCAAGGTGACTTGCAATATCCATATGATGTACGGCAGGAGGTACTTTGCCCCTTAAAATAAGTGGTCATACCTGCACCTAGAAACCACTAAATCATTGGTACGTGGCTCTTTCAAATGAAAGAGGGAGAATGTTTACAGAATGAGCAGCGCAAAATTAAACACATCAACAAATATTAGATATTAGAAGCAGTTGAATGAAAATCATTTTTTTAAAGAGTCAGCCGAAACATACTGAAAGATTCCAACATTTCTATAATTTCCCAAGCAGTGCAAACATAAAGATGTTGCTACAATATCGACTTTCATCTTGGTACTTAAGCGTTAAAAACCAGAGAATAAAGAAAAGTATGGTTTTGTTTCTGTTTCTTTTAACAGTGACCTGATCTGCCTTGCCATTGGCTGCTGGCTCTGGCAGAAGGTATTGTGACTCCATAACTTGACTGTAATAAACCATAATAATTGAGTTCTGATGTAATTTCTTTATAATCAGCCACTGTGTGCGTCACAAGTCACCGATTATAAAGACATTAGAAATGCTTTTTAATACAGGGATTTCAGATTCAATGTATTATAGATTCAAAACATGCATTTCATACAGCCTATTCAAATAATTGAATTCATCCCTTCAGAGCAATAACGTAGGTGTCTATGAAAATATGTTAGTGCTAAAGGCATTTCCTTTAGAGCTTCTTAACCAATAAGAAACAAAGATGGCATGAGAAGGGGTTTCCTTATTAGGCCTCCTTGGCAGAAGAAACTATATTTTTTCCAAATGGAAACAGGGACAAAACACATAAAAACTGGAGCTCCAGGATCTGTGATACTAATAATACCACTACTACTGCTAATAATAATAATAATTATTGCGGTATTGGTAACAATAATAATAATGTAGGAAATTGGAGTGTTATTGAGGGAGTAAAGACCCTTCTCAGGCAACAACCACAATCCATGTCAGGGTAACTAAATTAACCTGTGCTTAACCCTCTGGTAGCTTGGCACAAAAGCAGTCATTAGTCAGGCTTAACTTAGAGGCAATGTGTAAAGCATATCTGCAGCATACAAACAGTAATAAAGTAAAAACACAACACAATAAAAATAGAAAACAGATAGAAAAAATGCAACCAGAATGACAAAAATCCAATCAAAAGAAGCAATGTATACTCTTTCAAAGTTTTAGCTAAGTCCAAAGTGCCCCTCATGGTCATCTGGTGGTGCTAGACCAGTGGAATGTCAAAAGTTCAGGCTGACCATGATGGAGTGCAGGAGGGATATAGGGCCAAGTTATTCTCACTGAAAATTACTCTCTTAAAGTTTGGCGATAAGAGTCCAGCTCATAGAGGAGGAAGTCACGAGGAGCTGGGAGGGTGTTGCAGAAGTCATCGCTTTAGAACAAAGAGCAGGAGGACATTGTGGATGTCGTCCCTGTAACATGAAGATCCAATCAGGAGTTGCTGGATCTTCATGCTGGCTTCGAATGTCATCGGTTGATGCGATCAGGGCGGGTTTGGTGCTGTGATTGCTGCAGAAACCAGATTGGGAGGGGTTGAGTAGATGGTTCTGCTCTACATGTGTCATAAGCTGCATGTTGATGATCTTTTGCAGTACCTTTGCAGGGAGCACAGAGATTAGCCAGAATAATTTCACTTCTCTGGCGTCAGTGGAGGGGGTTGGTGTGTTGCTAGGCTTCAGGAAATGTTGCAGTGGTGATAGAGGTGTTGAGCTGGGTGGTGAATTCCTGGTTAATCATTTGGTTTCTGTGGTTGAAGTTGCAGTGTGGGCATGGGTCTGTGGGAGTTACCGAGTGGATGGATTTCATGCTGGAGGTGGTGTCCCGGGTGAAGTGGAGGTTCCAGGTGGTCAGTTCATAGTTCGTGTTGGTTGTGGTGGTGGTGTATATGCTGAGGAAGTCCGTAGGTACGGGTTGGGGTTTTGAAGTTTCTATATATGGTTGCAAACTTGCCATGAAAGAAGTTGGCGAGGGTGTTGCACAGCTCTTGTGAGGGTGTGATGTTATTTTTGCTGGCAGCCGGGTTGGAGAATTCCTTAATGAAAAGTTATGTGGTTTTGATGCATGCTGCTAGGGCTTTCATTGTTGCTCTCAGCAGGTGGTGGTTGAGTTTGAGGGAGGTCTTGAGGGCTGCCCTGTCGGAGGTGTCCTTGCTGGCGTGCCATCTCCTCTCCAGCTATTTATAGTCTTGTTTAGCTGTTTTGAGTTCTTAGGTGTACTGGCTTGCCTTTTTGGAGGATTTTCTCTGGATGTGGCTCTTAATTGAGACAATGCTGCAGAGGCGATTGATGATCCAGGCATTGAAGTTCTTCCCTCACTTTTCGAGATTGGTGGCAGTAGCGGGGTTGGATATTTTCAGGGCATTCGGTCAGCTGAGATTTTGTTCCACCTTCGATGGGGGGCACTGGTCATCTTGGCCGTGGTGGTGTGGGAGCTGGAGATATTGAAGTGGACAATGGATTGATCAGTCCATGTGAGTTCTGTGAAATGGCTGTATTTGATGTGGTTGCTGGAGATGAAATTGGAGTCCAACATTGTCCTGTGGTGTGTGCAGGATAGTAGACAATCTGGATCAATCCGAGGCAGCTCAAACTGTAGAGAAGATGTGTGGTGTTGTAGTCTTTGGGGTTATTGATGTGGAAAGTTAGGTCACCAAGGAAGATGTTCGGGTGGGGCTTGTCAGCGGACTGGTGTGGGTGCTGTGGCAGATGAATTGGCAGTGGGTGCAGGTGAAAAGTTCTACCATGTAGCATGGGTTAGCATCATGACAGTGCTTGTTGTGCCATCGAGGGTTGAAGGTGAAGAGCTTGTTGATGGAGTATCTTTGGTGGGGACAGGAGGGCCAGGGGTCATGGCACTGGGTGTGGTCCAGGTGCAGACAGGCTTAGACAGTCTTTCCTTTGGAATGCCAGCACTGGGCCCACTGCATGCATCTGCTGCGCGGTCATGCCCCAGCATGCATAAAGTAGGCCCTGGGGAAAGGGCAGCTTCTGTTGGTGAGAAGAACAATGAGTGGCAAAAACCCAGGCAGAAAATTCTGGGCATTGGGGGTATTACTGCATCAGTCTGGAAGAAGTAGGAACTGGAGGCCACGGGCAAGTGACAGGCTAGGTGTCCAGGTGCCTCCTGATGGGGTTGTGCTGCGGCCTGAATTAAGTAGGTCCTCGGGTGGGCAGGGCTTCCATTGGCGGGAAGAACGGTGAGTGGGAAAACCCGGGCAGGAAAACCAGGTTGGGTAAACCCAAGCAGCTGCAATGTCACTGGATCAGCCTAGAACAAGCAAGAACTGGAGCCCACAGGCAAGTGGCAGGCTAGCTGTCAAGGTGCGCCCTCTGGCTGGCCTGGGTTACTATTATATATGGACAGCATTATAGATTATTAAATCAAACACAAGAGATGGTTTTGTACAGGGCACATCCTAAAGTCATATATTTTGAGGTCCATTTATATGTTATAATGAAGAAAAAAGAAGCAAAGTGAAATAAAATAATTGCCTAGGATCACACAATTTGGTCAAATGGGAAAGCTGGGATTGATCCCAGGTGCGATTCATCCACTAGATGTACATGTGCCACTTACCCGATACCCACCTAACACCTCCCCCGCCCCAGCTGCCACAGTGCTGGCATCAATGCGGCCCTCGGTCACACCACAGACCACATTTTTATGCCCTTCAGAAGATGTTTTCGAGTACCCATGCCCTCCCACATTGGGAGAGTAGCATTTCCTTTAGAACCCTGGAAAGGTAAAGTGCCAGCCCTTGCCTGGAATAAATGTCTAACAATTTCCAGTGAGGGACATGGCCGGAGAGAAGTATGTGAATGGCGATAAACTGACATGTTTAGTGGTGGTCACAAACTTTCAAGAGTCAACATGTCTTGAAGAACTCTCTACTGGCTCTTTATTTGATTTACTCCTGCATAATAATACACTTTGTGGAGGTAATATTTCAAAGTAGTAAATGGAAATTACAACTGCTAGGTCAGATTTGGACCTGACATTCTTGGCGTAGTTTCCCCCCAACTTTTTGCATTCAGCCCTCCTGTTTTTACTGACGTTATTTTGCTGGCCTCAGGTCTCTGCACTTTAACACTGCTAGCCAGTGCTACCATGATGAGTTATCTCCTTTAAACATGGCAACATTGGCTTACACCCAATTGGCACATTTAATGTACTTGTAAATCCATAGTAACGTGGTACTACATATACCCATGGCCTGCAAATTGAATGCTGCTAATTGGCCTGCAACACTTATTGTGCCACCCATTTAAGTATCTTTTCAAAACATATCTCAGGTGTGCCATTGCAACATGTGTGTAAAGTTTGAAACTGCTATTTCGACCTGCCAAAATAAAACTTTGCTAGGCCCAACCCTTCCTTTTTCATACACATAAATGTCACCCCTAGGGTAGGCCCTAAACAGCACATAGAGCATGGTGAAGTATATTTAAAAGGTTGGATATCTATTTTTAACTTTTACATGTCCTGGTAGTAAAACACTCTTAAATTTGTTTTTCACTAATGCAAGGCCTGCCTCTCAATGGGATAACATCGGGTTACCGTATTACATTTAATAAATGATAATTTTCATTTGGGAGCAGATCGGGTGTGGTGTCTAAAGAATTGCAATTTACAGCCCTCTTTAATGGTAAAGTCAGATTTCAGGTCACAATTCTGAAAATGCCACTTTTAGAAAGATGGCATTTCTGTCCTAACCATTTGGTGCCTGCAGCCTGTATCTTGCGTCACATGACTAGGTGTAGCTGGCAGTTGGTCTTTGTGTAATGCACCCAGGCAGTGACACTAAGTGTGAATAAGGGTTGGTGGGATGGGCCATGCTCTGGGTAAATAGGGGGCTGAGGCATCTTTTACCACCCATGTACACCCCAAAGGTGCTGCCTTAACACACTTATAAAGGGTTTGACACTAGTCTTTTGTTTTTTCCATTAACTACTGTGTGAAGTGTTGCATAAAGACTTTACACATTGCCTTTAAGTTAAGCCCAACTGCTTTGTGCCAAGCTATCAGAGGGTTAAGCAGAGGTTAATTATGTGACTTTTATGGTTCACCCATTTATTTTGCCAGTTTAAACTGCATTAGAGTGTGCAGTGGTGGGCCTGAGACATGTTTTAAAAGGCTACTTTTATTGGATTGGCTGCAATTTGGGGTTTGCTGGTGACTACATCCTGATAAGAAATGTGGTTGCTGCTTGTGTAGGGTTTCATCCCCCTCAACCAGTAACCCAATTTCCCACAGTCACCTGTCATTTGCACTCATGGCATAAAATTTGAATCATGGATGTCTTTGTGAACTAGCCCCCCACACCATTGTTATTGGAGACCGGTTGACAAATACAGAATGCCTTGAAAATTGATATTTAGCCATTGCAATACAATGAATAGAGACTACAAGGGGAAATATGTGGGACTGCTTGTTCAGCCCCAGGTGAAATCTGAAGGCAGAATTTTGAACTGGTTTCAGTTTCTGAAGAAAGTCCGGGGGAAGGCCAGGAACATGAGATCAATAATAATAATGTACTGAATGACATTGTCAAGAAGGAGGCTGAAGTTAAGGGAACATTTTAAAGGTGACCTTCAAAAGATAGAATCAGGCAAACATGAATTTGTATACATAATCATTAAATTAAAGATAAGATGGAAAGTGGTACCTAAGACGTGCCCTAGAAGGATTCGGAATTTGCTCCAATTGTTTTGATGTCCACTTTACACTTAAGTCTTTGAATAATTTTTGCTGTCATTGACATCATCATTAAGACGGATGTATGACGTTACAACGCAGGCTATTACAACGCCTGCCTTTACAACACGGTTTTCACATCGCATACCATTACAACGCATACCGCTTTTGGGTGCTGGATAGTGAATAGTTTAATTTACTATTCCAACTCCAGTCCCCGTGGACACTAGGGAAGGTGTTGGATAGTAAATTAAACTTATTCCCTATCCTAGAGCACCCTCCAGCGCAATACGTTGCAATAGTTTGCGTTGTAATGACCGCGTTGTAATGGTAGTGCGTTGTAAAAGTTTCGTTGTAAGTGATGTTTACCCATTAAGACTATTAAGAAACTGGGTGTCATCGACAAAGGGAAAGAATTTGAGTCCAAATGGAATGTATGTAGTTTGCCAGTGGAGACACATAAAGGTTAAAGTGCTGAATAGTGTGGCACCACAAAAGGGAGACATTTTGATTCAGATTAGGGAAGAAGGAACATGTTTGAATAAAAAAGAACCAATGAAGACAAACCTGCCTCGAAGCATGGTAACGCAATCTCCGAGAGCCTTGAAGAAAATGGAGTTTGAGACTATACAAACATCAGTCTAGAAGTCTAGGAAGGTTAGGATGGCTGATCTTACCTTTTTCAGAATGATCCATTGGTCACCCAGGGCTGAAACCAGAACAGTCACTCCGCAGTGCGCCAGTTGAAGCCAGCATGTGATAATTCTAAGATGTTATGCTCAAAAAATGAAAGGATCGGGTATGCCCAAATGTGTGTCCCGTGCTCTCCATGCCACTGGAGTCAAGCTATCCTGGCTGATGTGGGGTGAAAAAAGAAAAACCAAAGGTGATGATGGACGGAGCGTTGACAATACAAACACTCACCCCCAGTCAACTGATCTGGGTTTAATCCATCACCGTTCTTTAGCTCACTCCGCCACCCCAGTTCAGACATGACCGTATGCAAATCAGTCTGACCCTGTGCCTCATGGGAACATGCCAGCCCGAACTGTCAAGCCATGTCTTCCCTGGACCGGAATCAAGCTTCCCAGGACTGGTTTCTGGCATTACAGCAGTCTTCAGCCGGGCTTGCTTGACTCCAGTGGCAAAGTGAGCAAGGGACTCACGTCTGAGCATACCCTGCCAACTTAGGGCGAACAAAGAAAAACCAAAGGTGATGATGGATGGAGCGTTGACAATACAAACACTCACCCCCAGTCAACTGATCTGGGTTTAATCCATCATCGTTCTTTAGCTCACTCCGCCACCCCAGTTCAGACATGACCATATGCAAATCAGTCTGACCCTGTGCCTCATGGGAACAGTCCAGCCCGAACTGCCAAGCCATGTCTTCCCTGGACCTGAATCAGCTTCCCAGGACCGTTTTCTGGCATTACAGCCATCTTCAGCCGGGCTTGCTTGACTCCAGTGGCAAAGTGAGGAAGGGACTCATGTCTGAGCATACCCTGCCAACTTAGGGCGAACAAAGAAAAATCAAAGGTGATGATGGACGGAGCGTTGACAATACAAACACTCACCCCCAGTCAACTGATCTGGGTTTAATCCATCACCGTTCTTTAGCTCACTCTGCCTCCCGAGTTCAGACATGACCATATGCAAATCAGTCTGACCCTGTGCCTCATGGGAACAGTCCAGCCCGAACTGCCAAGCCATGTCTTCCCTGGATCGGAATCAAGCTTCCCAGGGCCGGTTTCTGGCATTACAGCCGTCTTCAGTCGGGCTTTCTTGACTCCAGTGGCAAAGTGAGCAAGGGACTCTCGTCTGAGCATACCCTGCCAACTTAGGGCGAACAAAGAAAAACCAAAGGTGATGATGGACGGAGCGTTGACAATACAAACACTCACCCCCAGTCAACTGATCTGGGTTTAATCCATCACCGTTCTTTAGCTCACTCCGCCACCCCAGTTCAGACATGACCATATGCAAATCAGTCTGACCCTGTGCCTCATGGGAACAGTCCAGCCCGAACTGCCAAGCCATGTCTTCCCTGGACCGGAATCAAGCTTCCCAGGACCGGTTTCTGGCATTACAGCCGTCTTCAGCCGGGCTTGCTTGACTCCAGTGGCAAAGTGAGCAAGGGACTCACGTCTGAGCATACCCTGCCAACTTAGGGCGAACAAAGAAAAACCAAAGGTGAGGATGGACGGAGCGTTGACAATACAAACACTCACCCCCAGTCAACTGATCTGGGTTTAATCCATCACCGTTCTTTAGCTCACTCCGCCACCCCAGTTCAGACATGACCATGTGCAAATCAGTCTGACCCTGTGCCTCATGGGAACAGTCCAGCCCGAACTGCCAAGCCATGTCTTCCCTGGACCGGAATCAAGCTTCGCAGGACCGGTTTCTGGCATTACAGCCATCTTCAGCCGGGCTTGCTTGACTCCAGTGGCAAAGTGAGCAAGGGACTCACGTCTGAGCATACCATGCCAACTTAGGGCGAACAAAGAAAAACCAAAGGTGATGATGGACGGAGCGTTGACAATACAAACACTCACCCCCAGTCAACTGATCTGGGTTTAATACATCACCGTTCTTTAGCTCACTCCGCCACCCCAGTTCAGACATGACCATATGCAAATCAGTCTGACCCTGTACCTCATGGGAACAGTCCAGCCCGAACTTCCAAGCCATGTCTTCCCCTGATGTGGGGTGAAACCCCGAAACCGGTCCTTGGATGCTTGTTTCCAGTCCGGGGAGGACCTGGCTTGGCAGTTTGGGCTAGACTGTTCCCATTGGGTGCAGAGTCATGACTGATTTGCATATGGCTGCGTTCAAACTGGAATGGCATGGTGAGCAAAAAAAACTATGGATTTAGGCCCATATCTCTGTACTGGGGTGAATGTATGACATTGTTCTGCATTCTGTCCATCAATTGTTTTTTTTTTACATTTGTCACCCCGAGTGTGACGGGTATGCCCAGACGTGGGTCCCATGCTCTCCATGCCACTGTAGTCAAACTATCCTGGCGGATGAGGGGTGATATCCCGAAACCGGTCCTAGGATGCTTGTTTCCAATCCGGGGAGGACCTGGCCTGTCAGTTCAGGCTGGACTGTTCCCATCGGGCGCAGGGTCAAGACTGATTTGCATATGGCTGGGTCCAAACTGGAATGGCATGGTGAGCAAAAAATCAATGGCTTAGGCCCATACCTCTGTACTGGAGTGAATGTATGACATTGTTCTGCATTCTGTACATCGATTGTTCTTTTTGCATTTGTCACCCGAGTGGGACGGGGAGGCTCAGACACGAGTACAGTGCTCTACATGCCACCGGAGTCAAGCTTTCCTGGATGATGAGGGCTGAAAGCCCGAATCCGGTCCTAGGATGCTTGTTTCCAGTACAGGGAGGATCTGGCCTGGCAGTTCGGGCTAGACTGTTCCCATTGGGTGCAGGGTCAAGACTGATTTGCATATCGCTGGGTCAAAACTGGAATGGCATGGTGAGTAAAAAAAGGATGGATTTAGGCCCAGATCTCTGTACTGGGGTGAATGTATGACATTGTTCTGCATTCTGTCCATCAATTGTTCTTTTTGAATTTGTCACCCCGAGTGGGACAGGAATGCTCAGACTTGAGTCCCATGCTCTCCATGCCACTGGAGTCAAGCTATCCTGGCTTGTGAGGGCTGAAAGCCAGAAACCGGTCCTAGGATGCTTGTTTCCAGTCCAGTGAGGACCTGTCCTGGCAATTCGAGCTGGACTGTTCCCAGTGGGCGCAGGGTCAAGACTGATTTGCATATGGCTGGGTCCAAACTGGAATGGCATGGTGAGCAAAAAAAGAAAGGATTTAGGCCCAGATATCTGTACTGGGGTGACATTGTTCTGCATTATGTCCATCAATTGTCCTTTTTGCATTTGTCACCCCGAGTGGTACGGGTATACTCAGACATGAGTCCCGTGCTCTCCATGCCACTGGAGTCAAGCTATCCTGGCTGATGAGGGCTGAAAGCCCGAAACCGGTCCTAGGATGCTTGTTTCCAGTCCAGGGAGGCCCTGGCTTGGCACTTCGGGCTGGACTGTTCCCATTGGGTGCAGGGTCAAGACTGATTTGCATATGGCTGGGTCCAAACTGAAATGGCATGGTGAGCAAAAAAACGATGGATGTAGGCCCAAATCTCTGTACTGCATTGAATGTATGACATTGTTCTGCATTCTGTCCATCAATTGTTCTTTTTGCATAATATATCAGGTAAACATTTTTGCAAAGAACTGCCACATTCAATAGGATCATACTATAAAAAAATCACATGAATTAGGTCTTTAATGCCATTTCCATATAAGGTGAATGTGCATTGATTTAACAGGACATGATTCCAACAACCTGTATCCACTCACTTTCAATTATGACCCTTTAATTTCTCATATATTAGTACTGCAGCACTCTTCTACATGCTTGTTCATGCTTTTGTGAATAGGCCCCAAAACATATAAAATCAGTTAAATGGGAATATTCAAGATAATATACATGTACAGTTAGTACACATAAAAAAGACAGTGCACTCTTTCCGCTTTTGCTAACAGGGAGTTTGTCATTTTAGAGCCAATTTGCAAAGGCATGTAACAGTACATAAAAGAGTACTCCTGTTGTATTACTGACTGTACTCATAAATTATTCTGGGACTCCTACCCCATGTGTCAGGGACCAAGGTTGGAATTTCTAGCTAATTATGCTAGTGGGTAATGGGATGTGATATTGGAGAAGGAAGAATCCAGTTTTGTTGGGTTTTACTGTAATTTACGTTCACATTCAAATGTTATTTTCTGCAAATAATCCTCCGAAACAGAAGAAATTATTTGCAGCTCTAGTGGACTCTGATCTAGAGGTACTAGATCAGCTTCATACCTAAGAACAGAACACTTCTGCTGCCCAAATCTGGGAGGTAAAGGCATCCCTTAAAGAGCAATATCTGGAAAACCGTGTAGATACACCTCAAATAAAAAAGGTAGTACAACTTTAATGGAAGCCATTTTTAGTGGTTATGTTTGTGTTTACAAACTATTGGGTGGGGGTTCGTAATACCTTGAAGAAAATAAACTCAACTATGTAGGGCGATCAACTGTTTCTAGCAAAGTACTGAATTCAATTATTAAGATCCTGAAAATGTGTTGTCTCTTTTACAGCCCTTATTTCTAGCAAATTGTGTGGCGCATTAATATCTTATCCACCCCAGATTGTTTCATTGAAAGTCTTGTTGTTCTCTGGATGACTTTTGGTTCTTATACTCATTTTTATGTGTTGTAATATTCGATGGTAAAATAGCTTAACATAAAAATACAAAATAATGTCATGCTGATCGAGGGCCACTGGCTTTTCTCAAGCGAGGGCTGAAGGTATGCATGTTTCGATTTGAACTTTGTTTGAAAACTTTAAGCTAAAGCGTGACGAGGCCAACAGGCGACCTGTGTGCGCCTATTGAAAGTGTTCATAGTAGAGACAGTACATTGTGAGATACTGTATCTGTTGTAAGGAGTTCACTAAAATCAACAGCGTCATCCCACACCAATAGTGGTAATGAAAGCTGTTTTATGTTTTTGGGATTGGATTTGGATTGCTTTAACGGTTCTTTAGGTGAAAAAATAACCCAGATGTTTTATAACTGATCACCCTTATTGTGAGATATGTGCACTGTTTAGGATTTCTGTATCTGATTGTAGTTTTATTCTCTGTCCCACTCAACTTTATCCTTCTCTCTTTCTGTTTTTGCAAAGGTATATTCTCTATGAACTTTGCCTTATTGTGTTCTATAAAAAAGTGTTCAACTGTAGTCTATAAATAACACTTGTCGGGGTCCTATAATGACTGTTATGTTCTCTATTTCGTGAGCATATATGTGTAGCACCCAGAAGCCATCCGATCTTTGCGAAGTTGTCTACACAAAATGTGTTTTGCATCAGCACGTTGTTGTTGTGAGGCTATTCTCTGTGAGTGTCTGCTGGTGATGGGACCTGGCTTTGCCATACAATTTGATTTCATAATTACTTGTGCTTTAGTTTAGGGGAGGCTAAATTGCGGTACCGTTGGTAATCAGCGTTCAAGTAAGTTTCTTTTTATGAGGTAGAACTTTGGTAACAACCAAACTGGATTTATTTACATCCTGGTGAACTCTCCTCAATATTCACAAACGCAGGACTTGGGCAGTATGCATTTTCTAAAGCACGGGCATGATCTGTGGGTGTATTTCAAAAAAAGCAACGCAAAAAGCATTCTATTTTAAGGTTAGACTGTCATGCTCAACACACAGGCTTGTATTAGCAGATGTTTATTTAAAGACTTCATTTAAGAACATTTCCTGTAAGCAGATTGCCAGATGTTCTCTCCATTGCTAAATTAAGTATCTGCAATCATGGGTTCTGGGCACCCCGAGGCTACTGAAGGTTTTCTAAAACCAGCCAAGGTCTTGAGGGACACACACATTTACTGTACCACAATCTGTCCAGATTGCACTGCACATTGCACAGTGATAATTCCCGATAAAGTAGTGTGGACAATCTAGGTACTATATTGATTCTTCAAAACTAAACAAGTTGAAAATATCTAGAGTCATGTGTGGTGACAGGATACAGAGTGTAGGTGGGCCATAATGAAGAACAGGAGTGGGAGAAAAAAATCATCCTGAGCTCTAGAAATCTAGTGTTTTAGACAGTGAGTGAAACTTTCCAGCTCTGGGCATGCCTAAAAGGAGTAAGTAATGCCTTCGATAATGTTGGGTTCGATGATTAGTGGTGGATCCGCTTCTAAGACAAAGGAGCGTTGCCTCACTGAATAAAAGGAAAAAGTAAAATGATAATAAGTATTGTTATTATCATTTTATTTTTCCTACATACTTCAGTGGCTATTGGGTGGGGCGGGCTGGCGGAGTAGGGAGAGGAGTGTTTTCACTCCTGAAGTGCACAGGACTGCTTGGCCGGCCCTTTCGGGCCTCCCCAAGCAGTCCTGTGCACTTTGCATGTCCCCCACCAGGCTACATTACACAGCCTGGTGAGGAACATGCAAACCCTCCCAGTCCCATCTGAGCACTGATCCATGGTGCTCAGACCAATCCAAATGCTGCATTGCAGCGTTGTGATTGGCTATGGGGAGGCTGGGAGGTCGGGTGCTTCCAGCTACTGGGGGGAGTGCAGAAAGATGTCAGAGGTATGGAGAACGAAGGTGAGACGGCGGCTGTTTCCGTTGTGTTTTTTTGTTGTTTATATTTTCTTTTTTTGTCACCACCCCACCTCCCCAACCACCCACCACCCGGGTCCGGTAGCCGGTGCTACTGCCGATGATGCTATTTCCTCTGCGGATCCATTATCTGTGACAAAGCCTGCTGCTAGCAAAAGACACAAAATTGATGGACGGAATGCAGAACAACTCAACACATTCACCCCCAGTCAAGAGATCTGGGTTAAATCCATCATTCTTTAGCTCACCATGCCACCCCAGTTTAGACCTGGTCATAGGCAAATCAGTCTTGATCCTGTGCCTCATGAGAACATTCCATCCCGAACTGCCAAGCCAGGTCCTCCCTGAACTGTAAACAAGCATCCTAGGACCGGTTTTGGGGTTTCACCCCTCTTCAGCCACGATAGCTTGATTCTAGTGGCACAGTGAGCCCAGGACCCACGCCTGGGCATACCTGGCGCACTTAGGGCAAGAAAGCAAAAGACACAAAATTGATGGATGGAATGCAGAACAGATCAAAACATTCACCCCCAGTCAAGAGATCTGGGTTAAATCCATCATGCTTTTGCTCACCATGCCACCCAAGGTTAGACCTGGCCATATGCAAATCAGTCTTGATCCTGTGCCTCATGGGACAAACCATCCCGAACTGCCAAGCCAGGTCCTCCCTGTACCGGAAACAAGCATCCTAAGACTGGTTTCGGGGTTTTACCCTTCTTCAGCCAGGATAGCTTGATTTTAGTGGCACAGTGAGCCCAGGCATATGGCTGGGTTCAAACTGGAATGGCATGGTGAGCAAAATAAGATGGATTCAGGCCCAGATCTCTGTACTGGGGTGAATGTATGACATTGTTCTGCATTTGTCCATCAACTGTTATTTTTGCATTTGTCACCCCGAGTGGGACGGGTATGCCCAGATGTGGGTCCCGCGCTCGCCATGCCACTGGAATCAAGCTATACTGGCTGAAGAGAGATGAAACCCTGAAACCGGTCCTAGGATGCTTGTTTCCAGACCAGGGAGGACCTGGCTTGGCAGTTCAGGCTGGACTGTTCCCATGAGGCACAGGGTCAAGACTGATATGCATATGTCTGGGTTCAAACTGAAATGACATGGTGAGCAAAAAAACGATGGATTCAGGCCTAGATCTCTGTACTGGGGTGATTGTATGACATTGTTCTGCATTCTGTCGTTCAACTGTTGTTTTTGCAAAAGCCTGCTGCTAGGCTGGATCCTTCTCTTTTTCAAACTGTCACAGTAGCATGAAGTGGCACTGGGCACACGACGTGGATAGAAGGTCCTGTGGGAAGGGGTGCTGAAACCAGCCATACCCAGCAAATACAGCACATTGGGTGAAGTGCTTGCACTCTGAATTAGGGCTTCTATTGGGAAGCACTGACAGCCATAAATGGCAAAAATTATTGTTTTTAGATGTGGATCATAATATAACCTAATTTCAGCAGCAGTTTCAAAAGTCATATTTTACAGAAAAAACCCGATACCCATAAATTATTTATTTATTCAATTACAGAATTCAAACAGTGAGAAGCCTAGACATTCGTCTGATACACTACAATCTACAAATATAATCATACTGCACCTGCAAACACCACATTTACACGATTCAACTAAGTGATCGGACCATAAAACAATCCATATTGATATAGAGAAACTACAATAATACATATTGAAACCAACCACACAATTCTATATTGCTGTTATGTCTCTGTAATTAGTCAGTGTCTTGTGAGTGTATTTTTATTAGTTAAGGGTAGAACTGGTGCAGAATAAATCACTGATAGCAGATATCTCAAGTGAAAGACACCCGTTAGGGTTCGTCTGAATGAAAAACACACCATAGTACATTACAAAAACCTCAGCTCATTATTAATTTTCAGTGACTCTCTACAACACATGCATTATTCAGGATCAGCTAACGTGTTTGAACGGTGTCAAGGGTTGATTAAGCAGCCACGGTCGGTAGTGGGAGTACAGGCCGGGCGGTGACGTGGGGGGGGGGGGAGGGGCAGGGTGGGGGGTAGGAATGTATGGATTACGGACTTTAAAAGGTAAGTAAACATAAAAATAAATAAAACGAATTTCGTTGCACATACTGCATCACCAAATGCGATGCAGTTTGTGCAACGAAATTCATTTTATTTATTTTTATGTTTACTTACCTTTAAAAAGTCATTAATCCATACATTACTACCCCCCACCCTGTCCCTCCCCCTCCCCACGTCACAGCCTGGCCGGTACTCCCACTACCGGCCGCGGCTGTGATTAAGTACCTTTGAGCCTTTCTTTACTCGTGTTGTAACTTTAACTTCTATTGAATCGATTGTTTGTCATTTTACCACCACGCTTTAACAGCATGTGCTCCACTATTTCAACCCAATGATACTCAGTCTATCAATCTCAAAATAATAAAAGGCTGAGAATCAAACCTCTGACCCAAACACTTCCCTATATATACGTTTTTACTTCAGTGTAATGTTCTGCCTTTTGCGTAGTGCATTGTTCAACCTCCCCAGGATATTGTGGCATAAATTTGCACATTTTAAGGCACAAAAATAGAACTTTTGTGGCATCATTACAACACTTTATTTTACTTGTAATCATGCCTTGCCTGCCTTTTTTGCACTGAAAATACTGATTTAGTAGAGTATTCCACTTAGAAATAGCCATGTTTAAAGTGTTTGAGAGAGTTTGTTTGCTATATTCTTCTTTGTGTGCAATAGTGCAGGGTTGCTAATCATCCATTTTTGTGAGGCATTGTGCTGACTTGGGGCTAACGATTCCAAGCTCCAGAGCCATCTGCTTTAGGGCACAATGTTTTAGGCACCATGTTTTGAAATGTAACCAGACTGGTTGAGGAAAATCGTAATTGCTTAGAGAAACAGTCATTGACTAAGCGAGTAAGTTGGTAACATGTATGAAGATGTACCCAACAAACCGGTACAAATGCACAGATAGATCATAACTGATACACAGAGGCCTACACCATCCATTTTAGTGAAGTCCAGCAAACATAAAAAAGCACCCAAGCACACAGAGCAACGAGAACCAGTATTGCATCTCAGGGAAGCATTTAGTGTAAGAGGTACTAAGCAATGTTCCTCAGGGGTGCACTGGGAGATATGCTGCATGGCAGCATCTATTGCCGCCCACTGGGGGTGGGGAACACTGATCACTGTGCACACGATGGCCACTACATTTCTCCAATCAGTGAAGGATGTACAGTTCAGGGTCACAGGGTGATCATAAGGGTTGCACATGATGATGTACAATAAGGTACTTGTTGCTGTGATCCAGGTCAGGTGTGACACCTTCAGCCAGTTTGAGATATTTGGGCTAGAAACATTTTGCATATAGGGATTTTTAGGCATGTGCTTATTACAGTTAAGATAGATACACAAGTCCTCAAAATGCAAATTTTTAATGGCAAAAAATAGAAGTGTCTGAAGTTGTCACAAATGACGTGTCAAAAAGCACGTGGCATGTGCTCCTGCACAAGTACACACATGTTGTAAATAAAAAAGGTGTATTTTCTCTTTATAATAATTTGAAATATGTGTTTTTTCCAAAATGTTCATTCCAGAACAAAAAAGTGTCTTTAACCCCCTGACCGTGGTGCAAATTCCGCCACGGTGCTGGGGAATTAATGAGTGGGTGTGTTTCGGACGGCCCCTGGCCATCCTATGTACATGCCCACTGTGACGTCGGACGGACCCCGGAATTCAACTGGTTAAAATACCTCCCACTGCTTGCTACTTCCTTCTTAGCACTCTCCCCCCTTTCTTCTTTGTCCCCAGTCATCGGTTCCTCCTTGTCATTGCAGGTTGAACTTAGGCCCCTCTTTGCTTTTTGCGCTCTATCTTAGTTTTTGCCAGCCTTCTCACACATGCAGGTTTCTTGCTGAAAGGTTTCTTTTATTGTGCTTACCAACATGCCGAAAGTGCTCGATAATATACTCATTTTTGCCAAATTTTTTTAAGCCACAGAACCAAGGAAGGATATTTGTATTTAAACTGACTTCTTGTCAGCAGACAGTCTTCCAGTTGACTTGCAGTCTTGCCCTCAGTTTTTATGGCTCTGGCTCAACATGTGCACATTGCACTTCCCTACTCTTCCTTGTTTTATTCATCGGTTCCTTGCCAACCTCACACATTGTCCCTGCGACCTCATGCTAGCCTTTTGTAGACACATGTTCCATTGGTTGCTTCCAGTCGCTTATTCACATCCCAAGGCTTTGATCAAGCATTTCATTGACTGCTAATCTTCGACCACCAAAGACAAAATTCACAACACTGTCTGAGAGCCAATGGCGTAACCTGAACCCCAACCTTAAAGCAGTTAGTCAACAGTGGTAAGTGCATTATGGGAAACCCCAACCCCAGGGAGAAATCAGCACACACAGATCCATGAATGAATGTATTCTAATTCTTTAATGAATTTACATTTTGGGTTAAGGATTGTTATTCAGTTTTATAGCTTCAATCCCATTAAGTCCCTCACAGTGTACCTTCCTTGGCTGCTGCAGTCTCTGCTTGTGAAGACTCAGTTCTGGCACTCTTACAAGAGGTTTAGGCTTTGTAAATCCTTCCAGCTGCTACAGATGGACTGAAATAGGCCCCGTGCCCCATGTTCTGATCACAGATGCCTATCTATCAGAGCTCGGGGGCGGGGGGAGCGTTGTCAAAATTGTACTCACATTCTGCTTTTGGCACTGAGGCAGCAGGCAGCTCTCTCCCTCTCTGGTCCCTCATTCTATCTCCATCTTACTCCTCCTCATCTGCTGAAAGCTGTGACTTAAATAAATGGCTCTTACCCTCTTATTCCTCTCCTTTCCTTATTTTGTTCCCCTGTGAAATGGTTCCAAAAAATAAAAACATTGCTGGAAATGTCACCTTTTTTCAGACTATTTCCCTTCCAAAGTGCAGCCTTGGCACAGAAAAACAAAAGGTAGAAAAACAAATGCTCAAACAAGACATAGTGGTCGCAAATTGTATTCACACCCAAACACATTAGCACCACTTTACAGGGTTTGCCAGTGAAACGCTACTTTTGTTTTCTCTTCTTTCTTTCAACAGCATTGTTTTCCCCTTTGTTCTGTGAGGCTTGCAAAGCTGAGAATGCAAGCTCTGAACGTGATGTCCCGCAGGGCCCATTGACTTGTTTGTACTTTCGCTTTTATAATTCCTAATGTGGCAGGAGGAAGCAGCCAGCTATTACAGCTATAAGGCGCCACATTGTGAGGTGTGTGCGTACATCCAATTAAATGGTACCATTTTTTTTGCTGTCTGCGGGGGGCCTTTAATTTTGGCCAAAAAGATAAACAATGGGGTCATCGCACTCCTCTGCTGATTTTGTGATTATTTTGAAAATCCCAAAAATTGCGAAATGCTGTAGCACTTTGTGACGTTTGTACATATTAGGTGCAAGTCACACCTTGCTCGAATTGTTGCTGTCTCCAGTGTAATGCAGCCAGGGCGTGTGTGTAAGGGACTATGAGATCAGGAACACAAAATGTTGGAAAATCTTGATTTTAATCTACTGAAAAATGTGACCCTTTAAGAATGTCTCTGTAAAGTGCATTAGATTGCTCTAATCAGAGTCTGAAATGCGTATGTGATATTTATTATGCTCTTTACCTTTGAACCATAAACACGAGCTCACATAGATTGATAAACTTTTTATTTAGATTCTTATTGTTAGATATTTGGTTTCTGGTTGGCAGAATTATGCACCCTGCCCAGGCAGGAAAAACAATCATTGTCAGGGAAAGTAAGATACAGACCATAAAGTAACCTGTGCTCACCCTCTTGTAGCTTGGCACAGAGCAGACAGGCTTAACTTAAGAGACAATGTATGAAGTATTTGTGCAGCACTTCAAACAGTAACACAGTGAAAACACCAGAAAAAGACTCCACAGCAGTTTAGAAAAATAGATTATGGTTGTATAAATAAAACAATGCCAAATTGACAAAAATCCAATGAGTAGAAGTAGTCATATGAAGGTTAAAACATTCAATGTAAAAAATAGCGCATAGAAGCAATACGTCTATGCAGTGGCAGGCCTGAGACATGTTTAAAGGGCAACTTGAGTGGGTGGCACAATCAGTGGTGCAGGCCCACAGGTAGCATTTAACTTATGGGCCATGGGCATAGATAGTGCACTCTATTAGGGACTTAAACCATACATTAAATATCCCAATTGTGGATAAAGCAATGTCACCATAATTAGGGGAGAAGCACATGCACTTTAGTACTGGTCAGCAGTGGTAAAGTGCTCAGAGTCCTAAGGCCAACACAAAGAATCAGCAAAAAGAGGATATCCCCAGGCAAAAGGTTTGGGGGAAACCACCCTAAGGCTGTTCGCAAACGGGCAGATTCTGCGAATCTGCCCGTTTGTGAATGCAACAATTGCTTTTCCGATGTAGCAAACCTAATTTTGTGATTCAGTCACCTGTTACAGAATCGCAAAATGGGTTTCAGTTTTGGTATTAGGAAGGGGCGTGTTTATGGCGTCCCTTCCTAATACCGAATTGCATCGATATGTATGAATGTTTTGTGACAGCAATTGCGTTCGCTAAACATTCGCATTTTACCACCTACTTCAAATAGGTGGTAACCCATTCGCAAATGGGAAGGGGTCCCCAAGGGACCCCTTCCCCTTTGTGAATGTTTGTAAAACCATTTTTAAGAGCAGGTAGTGGACCCACGGACCACTGACTGCTCTTAAGATATTAAAAGAAAACTTTTCATTTTTCTTTTTGTAAAGCATCTCGTTTTCCTTTAAGGAAAACGGTCCGCTTTACAAAAAAAAAGATTGCTTTATTTAAAAGCAATCACGGACGTGGTGTTCTGCTGATTTCAGCAGGCCACCACCCCAGTGATTTTTGCGATTCCTAGGGGGTCGCAAATTGCCATCTACCTCATTAATATTCACCCCCTAGCAAAAGGTGTACTATACACCTTCATACATTGAATTTTGCGATTCCCTAATTGCGAATACTTGTGATTTGCAATTAGAGAATCGCAAAATGCTATGGCCCACAGAGAGAGAAGCCAATTTTGTTTTGACCTTATACAAAAATAGAGAGAAAATGGGATGTATCAACAATGTGGGGATTTTTCTCTTTTGGGATATATGTTAATTCTCCCATCTTTCCTATCTAGTGTTTTGAATTTTCCTTACTTCTGGGCTGAAGGCTTCTGGCTGAAAAGTATCGGTGGGGTGGTTCATCACCAGAAATGAAACCTTTTTATTTTCTTGTTTGCGTTTTTCAAAGGTTACATGTTTACGTGAATACTGACTATGCTGGAATTAAGAAGAAAGAAAGGGAATCGCCTGCACCTTTGAATCCTTGGGCTTTTTTTCACAAAGTCTTCAAGCTGGGCTTTTATTTTTATTTGAAATGGTAATAATAAAAGATAGATACTAAGTTAATGCTTCAGAAAGTGTAGCAAACAGCATGTCATCTAAATAAACAGTCACCGAAAGAGTATCAGTGAAACATTAAGGGGGAATTTTAAGTTTTTATAATGTTTTTAGCTACACCTAGGCTGTACCATCTCCTTTCGTTTATCTCCAGTCCAACATGATCTACGTTTTCAGTACCTTCAGCCCAGTGTCATCTATGTGCTTACAGGCGATGAAGCGAAATATTTTAAAAACATCTTACATTTTTTACCGATTTAGAACAAAAATCTGGATGTGCACATTGCAGCAATAGAGACAAGTGAAGTAACAGCATCATAAAACCGTGCTTGAAAAATTTAGAAAAGGAGAAAAATGCATTGCTAAATAGTTATAATGCTTATTAATAGACTTACATAACAAGATTACTCATGAAATAATGTTTTACTATTCACATACTGATAAAAACTGAGTAATCGAATGATGAAGCCTAACAGTTCTATTGCCTTTCATTACAAATGTATTAGGGATAGATTGTGCTGCAATTATGCAATACAAGTACTTAGGAAATTGAAACTTGCAGATGTGATAGTAGAGACCCTAATGAATATACAAATTGATAGATTGAATTTAGTAAAATGTTTTTTAAGAATAATTTACAGGTACGGATGTTGAAGAATTTGTGGCAGTAGGACATAGGTTACACTAATCAATTTAGTGTAATAATACATTGGTGAAACATTTATTATTATTCTTTTATTATGAAATAATGATTTGATGCACTATATTTGATTTCAATTAGATATAATCCATTTAAACTTGATGTATGCATTTTAAGACTTAAACGTGTTCTTTCTTGAGCTTCAGTTATCCCTTTTCAAGCAAAATAATTCATGTGCATTTCGGCAAGTGTTGCATTATTTCTTCTGTGCATATTTTATTTTACGTACAAAAGACATTCTATCAAAGTTCACTGTGAGATAGCTCGATGGGAAAGTGAGCTCCAACCTTATGCCATAGACTGTTACATTGTCTATTTCTTATCATTGACAAACCTGTGAGGCCCAGAAAGTCGAGTCGTTCACATGAAGTGCTTGGGAAAGAATGCAGGAGCAATTAAATGTATTTTGTGACTATATATGTAAACAAATCATCCGATGGACAGGCTAGAGGAGTGACACCACGTCAAAAAGATGTCATAAGGACTATCAACGAAGAAAGCCCAAAGGAGGGGCAATGCCATACTTTTTTCCTCTTTGACAATGCATCGCTAATTTTTTTCTTTGGGAAACACATCCACTCAATGCCATTATTTTTCTTTTTCTCTCAATGCGAGGATGCCCACATCGCAATGAAATGCTAACTTTTCTTTCAATTGGACACAACTTATCACACTTTTGATTTTATTCTTTTATAGCAGCACCCTCATTTTACCTATCTTGGACTGCCTTCTGTTGATGCTACTGCATTCATGCAGTTGACCTGGAATCCTTCTTTGCCAAGTTAATTGATTTCTCTTTCATATTTCCTTTTTGCCATTCCTCATGGAATCACCCTTCAAGGACTTTAAACATTTCTTTTTTTACCCCTTTGTTTTAAATCTTTAGATAGGACTGAACTATTCTCTGCGTCTAATGGTGATAGTAATCTGTAACCTCACATCTAATGTTTGTTTTAAACCATCCTGTTTGGATTTGAACCTCTAATAAAATGTGTAGTCTTGCACTATATGCTTTAATACTCTTGACTGAGATGCTTAGGAATTGCTTATCTGTATCAATTTCTGAATATTAATACAATGACTAAGCTATCTAAATTGCCTAAGTCTATAATTGTGTCCTAATGTTCTTTATTTGAAAGTGAGTTAAATTACTCATTTGGTCTACATGCGTTGTAGGGAGAATCAGCTATTCTTTTCAGAATATAAAATTCTGCTTCTTTTCTCTGTGTCATAGTAGCAGTGGTTCTAGACAGTATCATTATGGTTTGGCTTAATTGCTTTAAGAGATTGGGTTTCACCACTGCAATACTTTATTTTTACAGTATGGTCCTGAGAGTAGTGTATTTGAACCTTATTTTAAACTTCTGAGTTAGTCACCAATTAATGGTCCTCATTGGCTCACTAACGTTGTGTTTTGGACATCCTATTTTCCACCCCTCCTAACGATGGAGAAAGATCCATCAAAGGGCCATTTACCTCAGTGGCTAGGGTAATGCTGTATTCCGTCTAGTTTTAGGGGGCCCAGTGCAGTTAGAAGAATACATGAGTAAGTACTGAATTGAAAGTTAAACTTCAAATATGTATATCGCTTACGCTGGATCAAATCCTATGTATAAGGTAATCATTTCACTATCCTTAGTCTTCCAAGTCTTCCTCTTTTAGTGCCCTGTGTCATGGCCATGCTTTTGCAGCTCCCTAAGTCCAGTAGTCCTTTGGTTTTTAGAACCAAATCCCAGCAGGATCTGGTTTGTGCTTGTTCACATCCCACCAGGAGCTAAACAGGTTTCAAAACCTGGCCTCAGCTCAACATCCTGTGATTCTGAGCAAACCACGTATTATGCCTTGACTTAAAACAGAAAAACACATATAACATGATTTAGTTTTCTTGCAAAGCACTCTTGCATCCTCAGACCAGGTTTGCACTATATCAAACTGACAATCATGGTATTGTGCTGTCTTGAAATCATTTACGGACTCCCAGTCCATAATAATCCTATTTGTTAACCAAGCAGACCATCATTTTTTTTTTTTTGCGTTTTATATAGCCCTGGCTAGACCCACAGGCATCGGAGCGCTTTACATGAGGATCAGAGTTACAGGTTACAAGTTACATTTGTTACAAGAGCAAAATCAAACATAGGAAAAAAGAAAACAAAGTTACGGAAATTCGTCAAGGGAGGGGGAGGGAAAGGGAAAAAAACAGGGCGACGAGGAGAAACTGTGCCCAATGTCCGGCTGGGTAGGTGAAGGCCGAGGGGATAAACCAGGGCCGATCTCCTCAACAGCTGAACCAAGCAGCTCCACCGGGCATCAGACAAATTGCTCGGACTCCGCTGTCGGGATAATGATCAGGTGCAGTCAGTGAAAGTCATAATAAAGCGGGAGAGTTGGAGAGATGGGATACCGCAGTCCGAACAAAATCCAGATGCCATCTTGAGGTCAGGCACTGTCCTTAGAGGGCTCTGTAATGAACATTTCAGCTGAGAATAAAGTGTGCAGGGGGACCCCAGGCACCTCCATAGTGAAGCCGCTCCACCACTTCCCGGGGGTGTTCCTACTTCTTCAAAAGAAACAATCCTGTGCCCCTCCCTAACACTGGGGATCAGGTTCAGCACCTGCAAAATCCAAAGCCGGCACCCATTCCCACCGATGTCATGAAGGAGTTCTTGTTTCCTTGTCAGCTATCTATGAGGAACTCCTTCCTATGCTTCTCTCCTCTGCCATGGCCTCATTTGGCAGTTCCCACAGTTGAAAAAAATCTAGTTCCATTATTCTCAGCCCAGAAATACCTCCTTGCTACAAATTGCTCAGTCAAAGAGGAACATATTATCCAGTGTTTGCATCCTATTTTTTGTTATCTCAATTCATAACAAGCTTCTTATTCTTCATGATCAGTCCAGCTTGTTCACAATTTTGTCTGTCAAAAGACAGCACTCATTAGGTTTTACCTGCGCAGTGATTGCACTGTGATTGTGAAATCTGTTCTATTCAATATATCTTAAAATAGGCTAACATCCTGCCTTCACTTCTTACTTGTCCGTGTGCTTGTCACTTTACTTTTCCTTCATCTCCATTGGTTGTAGCGTTGTATTTCATTCATTTTTGGCTGCGCTTCTCTTGTAAGTATCCCCTACTCAATTACTCATGCTCATTTGCTTTTATGGCTGGTACCTCTTTTTAGGTTAAGCCTGGGATAAAACTCCTTTTAACTAATGTTCGCGTACTTTCGCTGATGCATTTGAAGAATTTATGTTGTGGTAGTACACACATTTGCATTTCTTTCTCAGATACATTTATTATTTCATTGGGCTTTTATTTAACTTTCCCTGGCTGCACGCATTTATTTCCGTGTTGGGATCAGATTCCTTTTAAACAATGAGTGCCACGGGCTCAGCACACTGTGCTAGTCGCAGTAGAGACCTTGTGATCCCAGTTCTGGCACGACACTCACCAGTCCCCCTGAAGCAATGTATATTCAGCAGCGCCCCTAGTTCTCCCTATTGTTGCAGAGGCTGGCGCTTACAGAAACCCCGCTGCAGCAATATCAAAGGTATTTGTTTGACCGAGCATGCAGGAAAAGTGAGCTATGCCCCTGTACCTGGCTTCACTTGTTTTAAGTCACATCCTCCATCCACCTTATTGAAGCTCTGCTGGGAATCTAGATACTTGAAGTGTGTGTCCCGCTGCTACTCTGCACCTTGTGCAGTTGGGTTATGTTAAATATTGTAAATGTTGTATTATTTGTATAGCGCCCGAATCACCCCACATGGGGTCTCTCCGGCGCTTGTACGAATACCGCTGTGGAACCCTTCCTGGCTTTTTCCCTGTGAGGTACCCACTCCTGGGCACCCCCAAGGTGCAGCCAGGCATCCTGGAGCTGTTGGGGCCGTGTGGAGATTAAGCAAGCTATTGCCCAGAGTTGCAGAGTGGGGCCCATGATTAGAAAAGGCACCGAGGCGAGAATTATCAGGTCCGAGGAAATTGAGCCCAAGACCCGCCGAGGCGGGATTTGAACCCTGGTCCCAGGCCAGACCTCTTCATCAGGGTCTGCCGCTCTAACCATTGAGCTACACTTCTCCACGACTGTCAAACAACTGCATCCTGTTAAGATGTAGCGAAAAGAATCTGAGTATTTGCAGATGATATCAATCTGCTGCTTCTTCTATGGGTTTTGTCAGTCTGGTCTCAGTCCCTCTCACCCACAGCCCTGTTCAATTCAAAACTTAGCTGGGCATGTGAGCGTTACCATTTACCACATATGCACTCTCCTTGGCTTCTCTCATTCAGTGCACTAGTAATATCAGCTCTTTCTAAGCCACCGCTCTTCCCTATGCACACCAACTAGAGACAGATTTCAGATGGTCTCATGCAACAGAAAACACCATATGGATTGGAAGCCCAAGACCCACTTCTCTCAGATTGGATATCTGAAGACTGCAATCCGCTGATTCTGTGATACAATACTCTATCACGCTAGCCTACCCTGATGGGCCAAGGTTGAAGTTAACCATAAGCAAAAATCCTCACTATCCCAAAACTGGGCGAATTGGCTGCACTGCCTTCATGCAGAGGAGACCAAAAAGAGATGGAATTGTTAAATCTATGCCTTAAACTCCCGAGATTGTGGATTGCAAAGTTTCTCCACCACAGTGCCACATTCACTTGAGGGTCCCAGCATGGTCTTTTGCTCTGATCCTCAATAGCACACGCCTGAAGGCCCTAGGTGAATTTATACCCACAAATGTTCACTTTATATTGTGCATGTATGTGTAAGTATTTCTACCCATTAACCTGAGGGCATTTTAATGCTAAACACTAACACTCATTATAGTTTGATGCCACGTGTGCAGTATCTTATTCTTACTGCACGTTTTAAGCCCTGCTGGCTGCTGCCCACAAAACGTGTAACCGCCAGTTACTTCTCTCTACAGACATATAAGCTCTATCATACAAGAACTTCTAAGCGCTTCCCTAGTCTCAGACTCCGATCACCCTGCACACTCACCCACCATTTACTCTGCACAGTCATCCTGACATTGCACTAGCAGTCAGATACTGCTCACCCACCACTCACACAGTGCTCACTCTGCACTCACACACCATTGACATACCTCACATACAACACTGACATTCCTCTCACCCTGAACTCGAACCACTCATCCTGCACTTAGACTATTGACATACACTCATCCTATACTCGCACACCTCTTACCTTTTACAGGGTAACGTGTCACCCTGTACACTCACACAATTCTCATTCTGCACTGAACACACATCAATCACCATGGATTGAGGCACTTTTACCCTGTAGACACATCACCTTTCATTCATGCACCACACACCCTGCACAGAGAGCATTCACACCATTCTCCCTGCACTCACTCATATACTGCTCCCACACCTCTTAACTCAATATTAACCCCATAGGCGAAACTTAACACATTTACCAATGCTTGTTTTTGATTACCATCACTCCAGCATGACGTGCTTAAATAACAATTGATAATGGCTGTTTTGTATCTGTAAAGTACACTTAATCATCACACAGTCCATAATTGATCTTTCACGTACATTGTATCCAGAAATCAACATATTATCGTTTTTACTGCCATATGCAGTGTTGCTTTTGCCCAGCCTTGATTGTGAGTTTGATCTTATAATGGCCTCCTAATTTGAGTCTCTTTTTCACAATTTGGTCTGGCCTGACCCTATGATGGATGGATTCATAAATGTACTGCAAAGAATTGCATGAAAAAAATAGAAAGGTTTTAATAATATGCTTAAGAATAAGAGCAGCATATCTTCCCTTATTTGCTTTGTGTGTCTCTATTTGAATCTTCTGGGAGGACATTGATATTTAGTGGTGTAGGTACACCTTGTGACATTGCTAATTCATGCTGCATGCAAATGAGTACAAGGAGGCAAAACGTGTTTTCAGAGGAATGCCTCTAATCCCTACTGAAATAGACATGCAACTGAAAGTGATTTTCAGTCCTTCAAGGGCTGAATCATGATGGGCTATGCTGGTGCATGCAGTGTGCAAAGTGAATTAATTTAACCCAATATCACTCTGAACTAATGGATTATTTTAGACAGCAGAGCTCTGAAACAGAAAAAGGTAACCCACTACCTCACCATTTCTAAGCTGCTTTGTCTGAAAATCAAGACAAAACTCTGAGAAATATCAGCTGAAATTAATTTACTTTACACACTGGAGGTGAATAACAACATACACTCTTCTATGCGATGAGCCAGCACAGCTCATCATGATTTGTCCTCAAATGCTATTGCTACGGTCTTACATATGCGAATATGGAGCGCACAGCATGGTTCATCTGCTGGAGTATGAATATGGATCACAGGTGTCATCAACCAAGTCTTAAAGGGGAATGCATTGGCAGGTACTGGTAAAGAATGGTCACTGTATTTCTAGGTCTTTACATTATGAGAGATGTTGGACTTGGCCCTTTTGGCAGGTTCACCCCAAAACCTTTTGCTTTTGCCTAGCCTGTTTCTGTAACCTGGCGTTGGTGATTTTAGGCCTCTGCACACTTTTTCACTGAGGTCCAGTGTAAATTGTGTGAGCTCTCTGTGTATGTGTGGTGAGTGGCCTGCCCTCCCATAGGAATGCATGGGTAACATGTGTGACCATGGTAGTTCCTTATGTGTGGGGAGTGCAGGGTCGAGTTTGGTATGTGAGAACTCGTGTGATTAAATGCTGCACGATGATGTGCACGGATTTATTGTGTCTAGTGTTGAAGTGCCACTTCTAGAAGTTGGCATGTCTGTGCAGTGAATGTGCATTGACTGTCTGGCTTGTGATTGGCTGGAGCTGGCTGGTGTGCCTGGCTCCAGGAGTCAGGATGGGTCTGCCCTGGTGGTGAATGGAGAGATCTGCATGTTAATGGGAGGGAGGAGTACACCTGGGACCTGAATAGGGTTGGGCCTTCCATACACAATGCTGGCTCCACCCCCTGTGGTGTGTCTGATGTCCCTGACCCACCCTGTGAATAGGCAGAGGGGCTGAGCAAAACAAAGTGCTCAGGAACCAGTTGATTCTGGTTCGCCCCTTGCCTGCACCTTTGGAAATAAAGGAAATGGTGAATAAAAGAGGGGTGTGACCCCATGAAAATGTTATTGTGCTCAACTTGAATATATCAGGGGCGTGCTGCTGCTGGGGCCCAGGGGAAGGCTTGCCTCCATGGGCCCTGCCCAGCCCCTGGATGCCTGGATCCTAACAGGAGGGGGCTTGCTGCTGGTGGGGCCCAGGAGGGACCGCCATGGGGGCTGTCTCCTTGCTGGAGTACCCTGTGTGCTGGCCCCTGGGCCCTGCATTGCCCCTCCTGATGCACAGGATCTCTGGGACCCCTTTTTGCTTTAGGGGGATCCTTCTTTGGGGGCTTTTGCAGTGGCTGTGCCCCTGCGCCTGGTAGGTGCTTTATTTTGCATTTATTGGCAGAGCGCTGTCGTGTTCCCTGGGGGGGGGGGGGGGAAGCGCTCCTGCCCTTTTTGGGCCCTGCGAGTGCCCACCCCGCTTACTTTATTATTTACGGGTGCCACCCCATTTCTGAGAGCCTTAGCGGGTGCCCACCCGGCTTCCACTTTTCATTTGCTTACTGAGGGTGCTCACCCCTCGTTTTCCGATGCCCAAAATCACCGCCACGGCCCGGTTCGGCCGAAAACAGGAAGTCAAGCACCATAGTGCCTAACCTAGGGCGGGACTTCCGGTTTTGAAGGGAAGTCCCTCCCACCGCCACACTGGGATTGGCTGCAGTCCCGCGCCGGCCCAAGAAGGAGAAGAGAAGCCGGCCGACTTATGGCCTCCTGCGGCCCGCGGCTCCCATGAGGTAGGGAGAGCCCAGGGGCCACCAGCAATGCAGCACCAGTGTTGCGGGGCTCCCATACGGTGGAGGGAGCCCCAGAGACAGAGAGCCCCACCCACAATGACGACCGGAGCAGCCCCCCCTGCCAGAGAATAGCGCAGTGAGTTGGGCCCCTGTGTTCCTTAGAGAAGACGGGGGCGTCGGGGCACATTGCCGGTGCCCGCCACCCCCCCTGTGGTGCTAGCTTCGTTGTGGGGGCATTTTGTGTTTCGAGCCCACGAGTCTCCAACGTTCACGGGGGCATTTCTGGAGGTAGAGCGGCCCTGGTTGGCAGCGGGCCGCTCCCCCAGTGTGGCAGCATTTTGTAATTTACAGCCCACAAGGCTCCAACGTGTTGGCAGCATTTCTGTTCTAGAGGCCGTGGCTTCAACGTTGTTCTGGGCACTATCGTTTCTTTAGAGCCCACGTGGCTCACACCTTGTTTTGGGGGCACAGTTGTTTATTTCGAGCCCCAGAGGAGAGCCAGGAGGCACACTGGTGCCAGGCTCAGTTCCCCAGCTGCCAAGCAGCTGCATCGTTTAGGCCCTTGCGCATTCTTCTTTGGCTGCCTGCGTAGTCAGCCCAGACATTCTGGACATTGGGCCTGTGAGCCCCTGAGAGGCCAAGTTGGCGTGGGGTCAGTTCTGTGATCTTTTGCGCAAATGTGATACTTGCCTAATTTGATTTATGCGTAATATGCATTACCTTTTAGCCTATACCTCTAAATGTGTGTTTATGCTTAGGAGGTTGTTTTCCCTAGTATAGTTATGCTAGTGAGTTCATGGTTCCCTGCATGATATGATGATATGCCTAAGGTGTTTAGGATTGTGTAGGGTGTACTTACCTTTTACCAGTGGTTACTGGTTGTGTGCTATGTTTGCTATTTGGTGCTACAATTATTCTATGTTCTATGTTCTAAGTGCTATGTCTACAAAGGGCTAGTTCTACCAAGTGCTTATTCTTGACGGTGGTCCATGTGGCCCCTGTGGACCTTTCCTATGTATATAATTCCCTGTAAATTCCCCCCGTACCAATGGCACAGTGTAAATTGTGTGTTTATTATCTAATGTGTTTGGTATAATACAAAGGCTATTTTTATATATAACCTTGTGTGGAGTTTCCTTTGTGGTGGGCCTTGGGTGTTGTTGCTGGGTGCGCGCGGAAACACTTTACACATTGCCTCCGGGATAAGCCTGTCTGCTCATGCCAAGCTACCAAGGGGGTGAGCAGGGGTTATCTTTGGCGTGTAACTCCCTTGCCCTGACTAGAGTGGTGGTTTCTGCCTGGCTTTGGCACAAGCCTTAGCCAACCAGAAATCCCAGTTCTAACACGAGAGGTATTATAAACTGTGCAATATCTTACGAGGTATAACATAAAACATCACAAACATTCTTATTGCAGACATTGCGGGTAGCAAAAAGGACTGATACTCACACAAATAGCTAACTCCATCTTTGAAGTTGAAAAAGTAATAATAAGGGATCAGTAAAGATGACATAGACTGGGCATGTGGGCAATGAGACTTTAAGAAATATAGCTAGTGCCAATTCTCTTACAAGTCACACTAATAGGCACATGGTTATATCAGCTGTCACTCATGAATTCATAGTCCTGGAACAATTGAGAGGAACGTGACATAACATATCGTTTCGTTTGAAAAGCTTTATTTCGGTACATTGACCATAAAAGCGTCACAAGAATGAATAAAACATAAAATTACCACAGGAATCAGCAAACATTGGTACAATTTTACATCCAATCGCCAACAATTAGAATAAAGTGCAGGTGCATATGGTCAGTGCTTTTACACAAGGAAAGATTAAAAACCATACTAAAACCCACTAAGGGTAATAAAATAATTTATAAAACAGGAGCAGAAGCTCTTTTTAAAAGGAACACAGTTAAATGTTATATACCATAGGTCAAAAAGTGTTAGCAGGCCTGAGCAGACCGTATACTACATTCGGCCACTAAGGGGAAGGCTCCAGAAACTTCCTCCTCATGCACCATATTGAGAATAAAAAGCGGGAAACTGAGTAAACTATTGGGAGGTGCAGCTCAGTTTTCAATATTCTATAGGCCTCTCTAAAGTGTCTTGTGCCCAAGTTCTTACAAATTTGTACAAGCCAGCGTCTTCTTGGCGACCTATAGAAATCACATTGGAAGAAAACATGCACCTCTGTTTCGTCCACTAAACCACAAGCAGGGCATTCAATCATAACCTGTCCCCCCCATTTTTTTACATACGATCGTAGGGGGAGGCACCCATGCCTGAACTGTAGAAACAATTTTCTTGCCAACACTGGTTGGATGCTATCCAGGATGGACTCTGCCTGGTAAGTGTTTTTGATTGTAAGGAAATCACTTGTCAACCGTCCCGATGAATTGCTACGCATCATCTTGGACAGCCGGTATTCCCTATAGGCAGTCACCAGTGTGTTCCTACTTAATGATTGTGACACGGTTTGGGGCTCATCCCACAGGTCAACGCGTCCCAGTTCCACACATAGCGCCTTAAGGTGTCTCAGCCAGGGTATCTTGCCCACCCCCTTCAGCCCCAATATCTCAGTTAGTTCCTCACTATACGGGGCTAGCTCGGGAGTGCTCCACAAGCATCTCCAGAAGGTTAATGGTCTAAGTGCAACATCCTCGGCAATGGATCTGATTCCTAGGTCCATTCTCAACGGGATCAGTGGTGTGCTTTTGGGGAGGCTAAGAAGCTGCCTAATGAACGCATTCTCAGTGCGTTCAAGAGATAAGAGTGCACAGTGGCCCCACATTTCTGCACCATATAACGCAGCACTTCTTGCCTGTGCCCTGTAGGCTTCAATGGGTGCGTAGACCTGCTTAGGTGTTGCCGCCATGAAGAATTTATAGATGCCTCCCGACACCTGAGTGAGCTTCAAGTTGCACTTATTGATCTGCGCTACCCAGTCCATACTCTCCGTCAAGGTGATACCAAGGTAGTCAAACACCACCACTCTTTCGAGGGGTTGGCCCCCCAGGGTTGGATTGCTGCGTGTGCTTTTGCCACCGTTAAAGACCATGTATTTGGTCTTCTAGAGATTTATCTCCAGGCCCCGATGTTTGCAGAAGACAACGAAGTTGTCAAGCGTACTCTGGATACCCATAGGGGACTTAGCCAGAAACAAGGTGTCGTCTGCAAACATCAGGGCTGGCACACTACGCCCTGCCAGTTTGGGGGCATCAATGTTAGGGCCTTTATTGAGATGGTCTATAAGCCCATTAACGAATAAGGCAAAGAGTGTTGGGGCCAGGACACATCCCTGGCGGACTCCTCGCTTAACTGGGATTGGGGAGGTTAGGTTGCCATATTTGCAGTACCTGATTTGAGCGTAATTGCCCTCATGCAGGCGGGCAAATAAATGGCAAAGGTAATCCGGGACCCCCATCTCCAAGAGGATCGACCACAGCTTCTCTCTGGGGACCAGGTCGAACGCAGATTTCAGGTCTACAAATATTAGGTATAGAGTGCCACTCTCTATACTCACGATCTTCCAGTGAATCATTTGTAATCTGAAAATCTGGTCGACCGTAGATGTCCGTGCTCTAAACCCAGCTTGGAGTGGTGTTAGGATGTTGTATTCCTCCATCCATCCATGTAGGCACTCAAGGAGAACGCGAGCGAATTTTTTTTGGGTTACATCCAAAAGGCTTATGGGCCGGTAATTCAATGGCAGAAGTGGGGACCCTTTTTTGAGAATGGGTATAATTTCAGCCACCGCCCACGTAGGGGGCATGGGGATGCCCTCCAATAAGGCATTACAAAACAAGGTAAGATAGGGACCCCAAACTGAGACTTCACTGTGGAAAAGATCTCCAGGTATTCTGTCCAGCCCTGGTGCTTTATTCAGGCTATTTTCTCCAGTGCAAACTTAACTTCACTTAGTTGAATACGTCGCCCAGTGACCCCTCTTGGTTCTTCTTGCCCTCCCTCCCTTATATTATAGGAGCCATTAACTGGGGAAGCGTAAAGGGGTTCAAAATGAGCAACCCAAACATCCTCACTAATATTTGGCTCGATGGCTGATTTATGGTTCCTAGTGCCATCATTGACCAGATTCCAAAAAGCTCTAAGATCCCGTGCTAGCAGGGCTACCCTGATGTCTTCCCACTTCTGGTTTTCCCAGCGTAGCATATCACTCTTACAGTATTAGTACTGCATGTGGCACATGCTAAAGGGGGCAATTACTTTGACAGGGCAGAGCATGAGGCTGGAACAGAAGAGGTACAAAACGTTTGGTGGCCGGCCCCCGTCGGCTTTGATGGCCATTCACCAAACTTTGCTGAAGTATTTTCAAAAACAAACTTCCAAAGTGGGGGGTTGTTATTGAAAAGCAATTAATTAAGGACCTCCATACTCAGGAAGTTTTTTATCCTGGGTGTGGCGGGTGGGAGGGGCAAAATTTTCTTTGTCTGTCACTGCTAGGTTATACCATTGGTTTGGTGGACAGGGTACCCCATCACCCCATCCCCCCATTTTGTCAAAGTACCTTATCCACCAGCCTCTAAATCGGGCCATAAGTCCCTTTTCTGTTTTAATAATTTGAAGATTTCGCTTAATTCATTGAGACCAGATGTAGTGGTGTCAAATTTGACAATAAGATGGGCCTCCCTTTTGGACAGTTGTAAATTCATATCACCCCCACGGGGATCCTTTTCAATCCGGGATATCACCGTCCATTTGAGATCACTGATCTTGTGTTGCATTTGTGTCCAATGCAGTACCAATGGAGCATTTTCAACCTTATGTCTCAATCTTGATTTGTGTTGAGAGATGCGTTGCCGCACCTCTTGACTGGTTTTTCCTATATACAACAGTAAACAGGGGCATGTTATGTCGTTTACGGATCAGTGATCTGGTCTCAATGAATTAAGCGAAATCTTCAAATTATAAAAGTTCACCACAGAGTGCAGATTTACTTGCTGTGCATCCTTAATAAACTGTTACCACCCGGTCTGACAACATACATGTAAAGGCCACCATGGCAACCCATGATGTTGGGTGACAGATTTATAGCACCTAGATTCCACGAACAGAAAGCTGCGCTTTTTCCCATTATTTTCCAGCTCAGCGGAGTCCAGTTGCGAAAACTGCCACTTCGCACCTGGACCTTTAATATTAGAAATACTAAGCTATAGGCCCGTTCTCTTGGGATTTGCGGGCTGCTTCACGCATTTTCCCTGATTCCATCCCGGGATTTTGCTACAGCCGGTGCAATGCGCCTTTCTTCGGTATTTAAACCGGGAAGCAGAAACCCTCGGTCTGCTAGACGCATGCGCTAGTGATTAGTGCCGACTTACACGCCAGTTGACCGACCGCCGACCGGAAAGAAGTAAGTTTTGCAGAACCTCCGTTCCCGTCACTATCTGCCGTCCCCGCTATCTTTATTCTAAAAAGGCTGTCATTTCATTCTTTTCAGCTCGCTGTTAAACCAAGCCCTGAAATTTGCCGGCTCCTAAGTTTGGATAACGCTAATACAAGGCGGTAAGCGTAGTCAGTGATTCTTCCGTTGTTACACACGGCTAACTTTGATGCCCGCCCTCATGCCTCTTTTCATCTTTACAGGCAGGGATGAATTAGGACCGAAGACTGTTTATTCGGGCGCACTTTTTCTGAGTAGCGGTAAGCATCTCTTCTTGGGAATTGCATTCGGCGACTAGGTAGTTTATAGTATACACACCTGTCAACCATGTTATTTCTTCTTAATGTAGACTTCCTGCATCAGCGAAGTAGGTTGAAAATCGGCCCGCTCGACTCCTCTAAAACAGCCTAGAAAAGTACACTACATCACAACATACTCAGTTGTTTGCCTGGTCTTACGGTAACAAACTACCGGTAAGCGCGCCATTAAGTACTGTTACATTGCAGAAGGTACCGAGTTAGAATCCAGTTTAATGGATTTCTTTCTCCCAAACAGGTCAAACTCGTGTGCTTGACCACGTACTATCTGGCATCACAACCGTGCTCCAGACCCATACAGCTTTTCGCACGAAGCAAGTAGGTTGTTAAAATCGTTTTTTTCAAAGAAACCCCCTCCCTTGAAACTGTATTCCAACGTATTCTTTCTTACCTATAGATAAAAGACAGTTGAAAGTCTCCCCCACCCCCCTCCAAGTTGGACCCCCTCTCACAGGGAAGGCAGTGGAGGTATGGGTGCTCGCTGTGCTAAGTTGGCTGATGTTTGGTCGTAAACTAACGTGTCCTTATAATTTTTGGGTTCTTAATATGTCTTTTTTCTTCTTTGCTTTATTTTCCCCTTTGTTATTTAGATACCACACAAGGCCCTGAAGAGAATCCCAGGAAAATCGGCGGGATTCGAAACGCGTAGGCCCCTGCCACACGGTGTCTGCGAGGGCGGCAAGAGCGTAGAGTTGTCCTCTCTTAGTCGCCAGTACAATACCTAGGTTGCTTAGTAACAAATGTTTATTTTGCAAATTGCTGTAGGATTGTACATACAAAAAACTGCTTTCTCATTTTTTTTGGTGAAATTGTAATTGCAGACTGTGGCCTGTTGTCATTTCTTACCCTGCGGTATATCACTTGTTTCCCTTGTATAAAATAGTGTACAGTTTTTAGATTGTATATATATGTTTTGTTGTCCAACCTTTTTTTGTCCCCGGGTGGTATGAATGTGTTTTGAATGCTTGTGATATGTCTGGCACATAGTATGACTGATGAATGATAATTATATCCTTTAGTCTTTTGCTGTTCTTTCGTAAATGTTTCCCTTCTGTAAAAAATGAAAAATATACAAATTTTTCTTTTTCTAAAATGATGTTAAAATAAAAAAACTATTAAGTAGTTATTCCCGTTCTTGATTTCTTCAGGTTCTGCTGTGGTTATTCGTTGTATTTAAATTATTAATATCAGCACTGGCACCTTCTTTTGTTCATTGCTACTTTGGCTCAGCCTTGCTGATTAGGGCCTCCCCGTAGTTGTTGTTTGCAGGGAGCAGTGGGCAGGAGAGGAAGCGAAAACTCAAGTTTTCAAAACTTGAACTGGAGCATCTGATTGAGGGGGTCACCAAGGTCTATGCACGGCTCTTTGGCAAAGACTCCCGGAGGGTGCCAGAGGCAGACAAGCGCAGGATCTGGCAGCGCATACGCACTAAAGTTAATTCGGTCAATTGAAGACCTTAAAAAGCGCTGGTACGACCTGAGAGGTCGTTCTAAGGAGCGTATTGCCGAGAGGCTTGGGGAGCGACTGGCCACCGGTGGAGGAGAACCTGTAGCCACACCGAACACCCCATTGGAGGACCTGATAGAGGACACCATTGCACAGAAGCCTGCGTGGGGGTCATGCAGCTGGACTCGTCTCGACCCAGCCAACAATCTGAAGGTAAGTGCCATGCGACTGCGACCCTGTCCCCCAACAATGCCCATGACTCCTGAGCTAGCAATATGACATCCCCAACAATGCAGCCCATGCACACCTGAAATGCCCCATTGCATTGTGGTAGTTGTAGTGAAATCATATACCCCCAGTTAGCTGAAAACAGCCAGAGCTGTAAATTCAAAGTTAATCCGAAAGCCAGTCAGGGAAAGCAAGCCTGCATGCATGTATCAACATTGCTTGTGCAAGATACATAACATTAATCATGCACCCTTTCACATTACAGGTGCAGTTGAGCAACCCAGCACAGATAGCGAGGCCCTGCACATCGCCGAGACCCAGGAGGACACTGAGGGTGAGGGCCAGTCCAACCAACGACCCGGTTCATCACAGCCACCAGCAGTTCTTCCACCACCACCACCCCGTGCGGACAGGGCTACCCCTGCAGCCACAGGTGTGCAGCCAACACCCCAACAAACAGCCACAGCAGTGGTACAGGCCCCACCACCAGCGCCTAGGAGGCAGACAAGGCGCACACCTGGAGCTAGATCACACACCAGCGCACTGAGGCGCCAGCAGCGTCAGGGCTCAGCAGGCACGGGCAGGGCACTCCTACTACCTGATCCTGGCCTGGCCATTGAACGCCGCATGCTGGCGGTGCACCGTACACAGGCGCGTCACCTATAAGCAATTCATACCCAGCTGCAGGCGACAGGCAAAAATATTGCCCAGATTACCGCTGCTGTCAGAGAGAACAGCCAGCTGCTGGTAGCCCAGCAGGATATGACCCGCCGCCGCCACCGCCAACTACTGGCCCGCCTATCGGCCTACACCAGATCAAACCATATAGTTGGGAATGCAACATCACAGCTGGCACGCAGGTCACTTGCCATGCGGTGCCAGAAGGTGCAGTGTTGCCAGGATGTGGACCGGTCACTAGATCTCCTTACAGCAGCAGTGCTCGGCAGCCAGTCCACTGCCCATGGAGAATCAGAGGGGCCTGATGACGTGAGCGAGGTAGCGCCAACTAACAGCAGCGCATCCTTGCTACCGATGCCTGTACGTCGCTGCAGCACCAGGCCAACAGCATCAACTAGGGCCAACACCGTCCCTCAGGACGCAGATAGACGACTTGGGGCGTCTCGTCGTAACCGACAGTGAGAACTCAGACACTCTCAGGGAGGCCATGCAGTACACCCCTGCAAGCTCACTACCCCAGCATGGGGAGGTATGGAGTAATACTCTCTTCATGAGACACCAAAATTAGTAAAGGCCAATTTATTGTGCATGAACAATAAAGATTAATGGTCTGACTTGATTCACACTCATGTCATTATTACATTTGTCATGCATGAGTGCAGTGTTTTGTGAGGGGAATGGGTGCACTAGAAACAGTTAATAGTGATGTGGTTGCGGCACCTGTGTCCTTCAGCAGGATTTTCTCCGCGTGCATGACGCACATGTGGAGGCGGGCGGTTGTCCCCTTCCCACTCACTGCCAGATATCTCCACTGGTATCCTGCGCTTGGTAGCAATGTTGTGGAGTATTGCACACACGGCCACGATGCGGCAGCAGACCTCAGCTGTGTATTTGATGGCCCCACCAGTCTTGTGTAGTATGCGGAAACGGCTCTTCAATAGGCCAAATGTCCTCTCAATGCAATTTCTTGTTCGTATGTGTGCAGCATTGTAACGCCGTTGCTGTGGTGTGGCAGGGTTGAGGTATGGGGTGAGGAGGTACTCACGTAGTCCGTAGACGCTGTCACCTGAGGGTAAGAAGCACAGGGTGAGTGCCTGTTCTGCGCAGATACATGATCACAGTGTACTATTTGGTGGCATGTGTACTTACCTAGTAGGTGTCCTTCGCCAAAGTCTCCCCTGGCCAGTCGTGTGTGAATGCCGCTGTGCCGGAAGATGAAGGAGTCATGTGTGCTGCCCGGATATTGTGCCACTATGTCCGTGATGTAATTCTTGGCGTTGCACACCATCTGGATATTGAGGGAGTGGTAGGACTTGCGGTTGCGGTACATGTATTCTGTTTGTGCTGGTGGGCAGATGTGGATGTGGGTACAGTCAATGCATCCAATTACATGCGGGAAGTGTGCAATGTTGTAGAATTTCAGCTTGGTGTCATTCAAGTCTTGTTGGGTGGTGGGGAATGATATGTAGTGGTGTAGCCGGGTCAGCATTGCATCCAGGAAACTCCTTAGGCAGCGGGACATGGTGGGCTGGGATATCCCCCCTGCAACAGCAACTATCCCCTGGAAGCTTCCGGAGGCCAGTAGGTGCAGGCTGCACAATACCTGCACATGGGTGGGAACGGCATTTGTCCTCCTTGTTGGGTGCTGCATCAGGGGGTCTAGGTCCTGGATCAGCTTAATGATCATTGGCCCATTTAGGCGGTACTTAGCATATATTTGCTCCCTGGTTTGGCCCAGAAGGGTGACCCGCTGACGGAATATCCACTCCTGGATCCTACGTCTGTTCCGTGCTGCTCGCTGTAGCCTACGCCGCCTGACCACCATGTAGAGTCCTGGCATTGTGAGAGTCCTCAGGCTCCAGCTGCATGTCCTTAAGTGTGTTTGGTCAGGCCTGCACCTGTTTGTAGTTAGCTAAAGTTATTTATTATTTTTTTTTCTTTGCTAGTTACCACCTGGTTTGGGTTCTCCTTAAATTGCGCGTCGCAAATAGCGATTATCGTGTTTTTCGCTATCTGCGAATTTTCTTGAATGGCGATTGCGAATATTTTGCAAGTTCGCAAATTATTTCGCAGAATCCATGGTTTCTCGCTATTTCTAAATAGCAAATGGGTTTGTTCCAGGATTCTGCGAATTTATTTGCGAACTCGCGATTTTCATTTAGCAATTTCGCTATTTTGCTATTTTCACTATCAAGAATTCCTTTTACTCATTTTGCGATCGCAATTGCTAAATCGCAGCTATTGCGATCGCAATTTGGCTTCATGAATCTATCTGATAGAGAGCTTAGGCTGCGCTCAAAGGGAGCAGTAGCCCCCGAGATCATAGTAATGTACGAAAATATATTTGTAACATTGAAAATGATGGAGGGCATGTATTCATAAATTCTTTTTTAAGTATGGCACACAGTAGTTTTATAAAAGCAAAGTGGTCTCCATGTTGAATCTGTCTGGTTTGGCATGGTACAAGATGGTGCACAGAGACTGCTTCCCCAGATGTTGAAAGTGTATTGGCTGCGTTTCTGTGGCTGGAGGGTGTAACTCCAGACAGTGAGGTGTGACACATGGTGAATGGCCTCCCTTTAGAAATTCAGTGAAGATTTTGTTAACAAGGGGCTGCTGATCAGACGTCTGGAAGGACTGCCCATTGGGAATAATGTAGGGGCCCGACGTGTAACTGCAGGTTCTACTGTGCAAATGGAAGGGGCCCTTTACGTGAAGGCCAACCCTTTGCCTTCCTTGATCACACTTTCAGTTGGGATGATGACAGACAGGTGCAGAAACCTCACACTTCTTTCTGCCTCTGTTGTAGGTGCTCCTGGCTGTAAACTACTCTGTTGTCATGGGCATTGATACACAAAGGCTGTGTTGGGGGAGCAGCCTGGAAAGGATAGTTGAAATGAGGACCACCCCAAAGTGGTTCGAATGCATGAGACAGTAGATGCACTAGTGGTCATGAGTTAAGTATAAAGTCTGGGGCATTTTAGTAGTAAAGCAGTGAAATGTGTCGTTAAGTCAAGAAGGCTAACAACACTCTCCATCACTTTAGAAATGCAGGGCTGCACCACATTCACAAGAATATGGTGCAGCCCTGTGTTCCCCCCTACCCAGGTGCTAAATGTACCTGCCTAGCTCCACCGTAGGCCCCCTACACCATAGTGCAAGGCTGTCGGCCTTGCGGAGGAAGATTGTTGATGTGCAGGAAGGTGTCCCTTCCTTCACATAAACTATCTTTAAATGGTGTTTTGTAACTTCTATGTGTGCTTGTCAAGTTGCAAAACATCATTTTTTTTAAATTATTGTTTATGTGCAGGAAGGGACACCTTCCTGCACATAAACAATCATTGGCGTTTTGCTGTTTCCATGTGTGCTGCACAACGCAGCACACATGGAAACAGCAACAATAAGGAGAAAATAAATGTTCTTCCTCGTTCCGCCAGGGTAAGACCAGGTTTTCCATAGGCTTAATTTTGGTGCTGCCCCATATTTACGCCACCCTTGTAAATATGGGCCACAATATTTCCCCCGCTTGTGATTACACAGCTACAGGGATCACAGCAGTTCAAAAACGACTAGCATGTTGAACGCCCAAAAATATATATATATTTAGTTACTCTTGTGACACAAACCCTGGGTAGCAGCTATAAATTATTTGTTTTTCCAAATGTTCCCCTGACATATTGCTACTAGACGAGCAACGTAAGTAATGCAGTCCTCTTCAAATTCATTAATGGGGAGAGACAGATATATATTCTCCTAACGTGCATTGACTCTTTTTGAAAACTACCCAACAGGACAACTAAATATCTTATTTGCAGTGGCAAATTGGGTCTTCTTGAGTACATTCCAGACAACCCAAGTCCCGCATCCTGCTCGAGAATAAAGCAAATAGCTGTAAGAGCAACTTGTCGAAAAGAAAGTCGATTCCTCTTCACATAGTACTAAACACGCTCGATGATACTAATTACATTAAATGAAGCCCATCAGAGAGTGGATGGTATGTAGAGGAAATTGCAATGGAAGTCTAAGCGTGCTTTACTAGGAGCTAATTATGCTAGTAAAGGTGGCGTTCATATTCCCGAATGGGACAGGACAAAGGGTTGCTACCCATATAAATTCCTGGGGCCCAAGGTAGGGACCAGGAGATGTTGGAGGGGGCCTTGTGCTGTGCAACCAGGCTTGGCATTGGCATCGGTGTAGATTTGTCCTATTCCAAAGTGTTCTTTCATGCTACGAGCTCTCAGCAGTGCCTGCCTGGGTGCCAAGGCACCTTACATCCATAAGATCACAAAGAGCCAAAACTAACTTCTGACACTACAGGAAAGTAATCTTTAAAACAGCCCTCCACCCTCAGTGAATACTCCATCTTGATGCAGTGAGGACCCCTTCGCTCCACCTTACCTACTGCTGGTAGAGAAATACCATGCCTACAAAGCACTTTGAGAGGTACGTCTGCTCAGCACTGTAGTCCTACATGAGGTATCATTCACACCAGGTGCCCATCAGCTAGATATTGGGATAAAGGGCTGTACCCTCACCTAACCAATCCCAAATAATCCTCAACCATTTATTTCAAGGTTACTTAAGGCCAGATACTATAAATCTCTCATCCTTGCTCGCTACGGTCAACAGGAAGAAGGGGCATTTGCACTTCATGGATGGAGCAACATTACTTATCCATTCTCCGAAAAGGGGGTACTCAGAGATTCCTCTCAAACACTAAGCACTTGGAAAAGTTTCCATTAGTCCTCTTCTTCAAATCAATTGTCACAATAAACAACAGCTCATTTGTTTGGACCCGGATATGTCTTATCGCCTAAGCAGATCTGTCCCTAAAGCACCCGTAGGAAGTAAAGCCATTTACAAAGCAGCATATTAACTTTCAGTATTAGGATAGTGCTGCTCTTGCATGCATTGGAATGTAAAAATAAATCATGCACCTGTAGTGCCAGCATGTTGATAACACACATGTAGTAGGGGGACAAAAAATGTCCAGAAATATTGTGTAAGTCACTGGATGTGGGCACCACACGTGCTGGAGGGACAAAGGGAATACACAGATAGTGCAGTGCACTATATGTGAACAGATCATGGGTACTAGACCAACAACAGATGCACAGAAATAGTATGGAGTGTACAGTGTGTTTGCAAAAAACACAGTTGATGGACAGAATGTAGAACAATGTCATACATTCACCCCAGTACAAGGATCTGGGCCTAAATCCATCGTTTTTTTGCACTCCACACCACCCTGGGTTAGACACTGGCTATATGCAAATCAGCTCTGACCCTGTGCCTCATGGGAACAGTCCAGTCCAAACTACCAAGCCATGTCTTTCCCAGACCGGAATCAAGCATCCAAGGACCGGTTTCTGGCTATCAGCCTTCTTCAGCCTGGATAGCTGGACTCCAGTGGTGTGGAGAGCCTGGGACTCACGTCTGAGCATCCCCAGCCCACTCGGGGTGAAATTGCAAAAAACACAGTTGATGGACAGAATGTAGAACAATGTCATACATTCACCCCAGTACAAGGATCTAGGCCTAAATCCATCGTTTTTTTGCACTCCACACCACCCTGGGTTAGACACTGGCTATATGCAAATCAGCTCTGACCCTGTGCCTCATGGGAACAGTCCAGTCCGAACTACCAAGCCATGTCTTTCCCAGACCGGAATCAAGCATCGTCTCGGATGCTTGTTTCCGTTCTGGGAAGGACATGGCTTTTGTAGTTCGGACTGGACTGTTCCCATGGGGTACAGGGTCAGCGCTGATTTGCATATCGCCATTGTCTAACCCAGGGTGGTGTGGAGTGGAAAAACGATGGATTTGGGCCCAGATCTTTGGACTGGGGTGAATGTGTGACATTGATCCACATTCTGTCCATCATTGTTGTGTTTGCAGTTACCGCTCTAAGTGTACTGGGGATGCTCAGACGTGAGTCCCAGGCACTCCACACCACTGGAATCAAGCTAGCCGGGCTGAAGAGAGGTGTTACGCTCGGATGCTTGTTTCCGTTCTGGGAAGGACATGGCTTTTGTAGTTCGGACTGGACTGTTCCCATGGGGCACAGGGTCAGCGCTGATTTGCATATCGCCATTGTCTAACCCAGGGTGGTGTGCAGTGGAAAAACTATGGATTTGGGCCCAGATCTTTGGACTGGGGTGAATGTGTGACATTGATCCACATTCTGTCCATCATTGTTGTGTTTGCAGTTACCGCTCTAAGTGTACTGGGGATGCTCAGACGTGAGTCCCAGGCACTCCACACCACTGGAATCAAGCTAGCCGGGCTGAAGAGAGGTGTTACCTCGAAACCGGGCCGGTCCTCGGATGCTTGTTTCCGTTCTGGGAAGGACATGGCTTTTGTAGTTCGGACTGGACTGTTCCCATGGGGCACAGGGTCAGCGCTGATTTGCATATCGCCATTGTCTAACCCAGGGTGGTGTGGAGTGGAAAAACGATGGATTTGGGCCCAGATCTTTGGACTGGGGTGAATGTGTGACATTGATACACATTCTGTCCATCATTGTTGTGTTTGTAGTGTACAGTGTGTTGACACCACACAAGTGCAGGACCAACAACAGGTGTACCAAACATAGTATGCAATACGTAGGATGCCAATACTGCTAAGGTACTGGAGCAACAATAGATGAACACAGACAGTATTTTGTGCATGGTAGGCCAGTCCCGCAGTGGTACTGCATAAGGTGCATGAGATGCCCATCATAGCTTAGTTATTGTACCAACAATATCGGTAAAAACATCATTCATATACATAGGATGCCAACATCACACAGGTATTATTGGCTCAACAACAATATGCATTACATAAGTTTTCATCACACGAAGGTATTGGACCAATAATTGACGAAAAAAATAGTGAGCATTACACAAGACATCAAAAACGTGTTGGAGCAACAAAAGATGTAAACAGATAGTGCAGTACCTTCGATGTCAACAACGCACAGCTATTAGATGAACAGCAGATGCACAATGATAGTATGGAGTGCACAACATGTCAACGCCACACTGGCACTGGACTCATAATTGCCGTACAAACATAGTTTGCAGTGTATGGGGTGTCAACACCTCTACGGTACTGGACTCACAGTAAATGTACAAAAATAGTATGTAACGCCAGGTATGTTTACACCGCACTGGTATTGGACCAATAACAGATGTACAAAGATAATATGCACTGCATAGGATATCAACACTGCTCAGGTATTGAATCCATTATGAAATGACCATCAACACCTTCTGCTTTCAGCACTTTCCCATGGGCATGTTCAAAAGTTGCACCTCCACGAGAAATAGGAGATCCTTATAACATCATACTCCAGTCAGCACCAGAGAGGTTGATTTGAAAGTCACTGTGGTGCACATGCTAACTGCATGTGCACATGCGCCTCCTCCCCACAGAGCTGGAGGAGAAAGCAAACTCTGACATGGCAAAGATCTTCAAATGAGCCCTGCACTGCAGAAGCTTGCAAGTAGAATGGGGCAATGGAGGCATAGCAGGTCGACGGCAGCACAGCTCACTCTAAAAGTGGTGTCCTAGCTTGTAGTCTACTGGGGAAAGGCGAAAGTTGCAGAAAACCCAGCCCGCTCTCCCCTCCTACCCGCCTCCCCAGCTCATTGAAACACAAAGTTGCAGGAATAAGAGCCTAGGCAAGCTGCTACTGATACCCATTCCTCAAATACACCAATAAATAAGAAATGGGGAATTCCTCACAGATTGTTTGTTTGTGCCACTGTTTCAATACCATATATTTGCATTTGTTTACTTACTATGGTTAATGAATAAACCGTAAGAATAGGGAATTCATTATATGTTTTTGACAGGCCACAAGGAAGCGTTTGCTAGAATATAAGACTTAGGGGCATATTACCAAGCCTGGCGAAATGACATTATTGCCGCTTGAGCGGCCGTTTTCGGCTGCTAAGCGGCGATGATATCTTCGCCCTATTAGCAAGCTGTCGCTAACTGATGTTAGCGACAGCTTTTAGGCGATAGCGAGCGGTTTGGGGCCCGCTTTGCATGTCAGCAATGTTTATCGCTAATGAAATGCAAAGTGGGCGTACCCAACCTGTTAGCGACTGAAAGCAGTCGCTAACCTCGCTATCGTCTATTAGCAAGGCAGGCTTAGCGATGGAAATATTCCCTCTATCGCCAAAAACTAACGCCTTCTCAGACCAGTTCTTAGCCATGTTATCCAATGGGAGGTGGATAACATGGCTACGAGCATTTCGTCGCTAATGCGTGAATATCGCTGTATTCTCAGTGATATTCACGCATTTCGCCTGATTTTTATCGCTTTTAAGATAAACCTTTCTAATAGCAAGTTATCTCAGCGATAAAAACCGGTGATGCGCGGCGATAAAAATATTGCCGCTAATCGTACTTAGCGATAAATATCGCTGTTTGTTGGTAATATGCCCCTTAGGTATTTCCATACATGAACACCAAAAATATAACTGGCCTAAATACATTGTTGGCAGGCTGTACATTTAACGGCATACACATAGGTCAAGACCTGCATTTCATGTGCCTTAATAAAGAGGGGTTGATTCGTACAAGATTTTATGGGTACGAGTCGTACTACAAGAGTTCTCTTTTACATCGTCTAGTATGGCTTTGTGAATCAGTCCCAAAATTTCCAAACACCCTATTAGTAAAAGTACAAAGTAGCACAGGGCTTTCCATTACAATTAATTATCTATTAATATGTATTCCCGTTTTAGATGTTTTGGGGGCAAAATCTAAAAGGCAAGGTAAGTAAAATAGAACTACTTCGCATAGAATGTATTTTCCAATTGTTTTGTCAGCGACGCCCTGATTAAAGCTCAAATGTGAAAAGTCCTAGAAGTGCTGCACCATTAATCATGTAGGCTGCTGATATCTCAGATCCTTGATCTGTGACATACCTTTGGTGGTGAGATCTTTCAGCAGAAACAAAAGGAACTTCAGAGCTATTTCAGTTTGAGGAAATGATGTGTGTCCCGTTCATTGCTTTTCAGATGCAATTTTAATAACTATAACAGGCTCATTTCGTTCTGAGTTATGAGGTGAAGCTGAAATTAGATGTAAACAGTGTTTCCAGACTTGTTTTTATAACAAGTCGAGTACAAATAGACTTTGTCCCAAGGGCTTTCCCTATGGAACATCTTTGTGTTTACCTGGTGGAATATGAGTAGAGAAATCAGTTTAAAAAAGTAGAATTGTGCATTTTTTTTTGTACTCGGAAAGACTGAACTCAAGATATTCCCCTTTCCGAACTAGAACACTCACATTTAGGTGGGACTACCGCCTGAGGTAATTAGGTGACCATGCAGTTGTGTTCTTTCCTCCAGGCGGTTTTCCTTCCTTTTAATTATATGCACCTAGAACTGACGCCTCCAAATGAAATAAATAGTTAGTTGCTTTAATGCGTCAGCTCTCAGAAATATGCAGAAAGTTACTATTTTGGTTTTAAGACACGTGTACAAATCCATAATTTAGCAGCGAGAATAAAAAAATATAAGCCCATGTGTACACATTCCTTGCAAAATTTGTTCACACACTGGCATTCAGAATATCATCTGCATCATTACTAAATCATGTATTTGTTAGATATTGTGCAGTCTGTGAAATAGTACAAGCATTTACAAAAAGACGAAATGAAGAGGTAGGCTATAAAGGCGTATTTTCTAGTAGCATCAGTTATTGATGGTAAACACATATTTCGTTCCTGATGGCTGGGCTACAGATAGCTTCATAAGGTACACAAAGTACAATTATGTTTATGTGATTGTGTCACCTTTTGAGTGAAAATACCAGGAGCATCAAGATTAGACTTCAGCACAAAATGAAAATAATTCTAATTGTAATTTTATTTATGCTTGGTTTACTACCCCTAAGGAGGTGTTGTGTAAATATATCTAAAACACCTGGGGGCATATTAGCAAGGGCAATATCGCCGCTTTAGCTGCACTTTTTGCCGCTAAAGCAGCGATATTTATATCGCCCTATTAGCAAGCTGTCGCTAACAGCAGTTAGCGACAGCTTTGAGGTGATAGCAACTGGTTTGGGGCCCGCTTTGCATGTCAGCGATATTTATCGCTAATGACATGCAAAGTGGGCGGACCCAAACTGTTAGTGACTGAAAGCAGTCGCTAACACAGCTATCGCCTATTAGCAAGGCAGGCTTAGCGATAAAAAAAATTGCGCTAAGCACGATTATCGCTATAATCTAACGCCTGCTAAAAACACTACTTACCTGTTTATCCATTGGGAGGGGGATTTTCAGGTTAAGTCCCCATTGGCGTTAATGCGTGAATATCGCTGGATTTCCAGCAATATTCACGCATTTCGCCACTATCGTTGGATATTTTAGCACAATGGAGAAAAACGTTTAAATATCACTATTTCTTGCTAATATGCCCCCTCATTTTTCTAATGATTCACGTTTGTTCAAACCATCTAAACTAATGCGTGATTAATTGTCTGCTGTTGTCTTCCGCCCTTGCCTGCACTATGAACATAAAACAATGACCATGTTCTTATATTTCAACTGCATACAAAGAACAGATGGCAGTATTTTTTTTAATTTTTTTATTCAGCATGGAAAAAAGACAACCATCTGGCAAATAAGCTATGGATCTAATAGAAACAAATATTTCTGCTCAATTTACAGAAGTTTTCGGGCAAAGATTTATTGTTTTATTCCTTATATTTAAAACATAACAAATGTCACTTTTATGTATAGCCCTATTTATAATCTAATCGAATTTTAGGTGGGGTGTCCCTGGTGGGGGGCCATCAGTGGGGCTTGTAGTGAGTGTGGTCAGGTAAGCATGCAGAGCCCTGACACGCTTGCAAGGGATGACACATTCACACACTGAGTGTATTCCAGGGTGAGGTCACCAGTGACCTCTGCTCCCTTTTTTTATACCCTCGGGCTGAGCCAGGCCCGAAGGGTGCAGTGGATACTTTGTGTGGGTGAGAAGCCAGGTGGCTCTCTACATCACTCCCATCTTTTGATCAAAAGAAACTGGGTGCCAGATTCGAGGGCAGTTGGTACTGCTGGCTTCTTGACCCTGCACCTGGATCTTGTCCGCTGCACAAGAAGGTCAATTGCAATAAATTGGGCCTGTTCCCGTGAGTCTGGCACATGAACTGCAGAGAGGACTGGTGCCACGAAGTAGCTGTAATGGCCCTATGACTCGTTCAAAGATCCAGGCTTGCAAATATATCATCCTGAGGCCTGCATCATAGACGGCAACCTGGGTAAGCCAAAATGCTAATACTCCCCAGGCTACTATATTTCTTTACAGCTCTACGGGTGTTCCATCTTGCTTCCTACTGTAAGGCTTTCAATAGTGCACTGTTGGACCTGATATGGGGAAGTGGCAGGAAGAGGGCCGCTTTATACAAAATACAATGCCCACTGCAAAAAGGAGGCCTGGGGACTCCCAATTATGAGTTTTACTATGCTGCGGCACTGTGGCAATTCCCAACGCGATGGGTGGATGTAGGGCTTTATGTGGACAGGCAGAAGTGAAAGAAACCCTCAGAGTCAATTCAATCCTGGCATGGTTCATGGCCCGAGTAGTTGGGCAAGTGCTGAACCACACTTCGAGAATGGCAAAAAAAATCTGGATGAAATACCTCCTCCCACGTAAATCACAACTCCCATACGCTCTAACACTAGAGTTATGGGCAATCCCTGAATTACGTGACATACAGCTGTGACATGAGACAGGCCCCTGACAACGTGCAGTGGGTGACCCGAGTCAAAGATTTATGTATAGAGGAGAGTCTGCACACATTTTCAGATCTATAAGACTCACGCAACATAGCTGTGGGTCACTTCTTCACATTTAGAGTCATGACACACGCGGGCCCAATGGGGATGAAGACATGAGGAACCACCAACGTTGGCATTCCTACAGGGAATTCTGTCATACGGCACAGCTTGTAGAGTTATTACGGCCTCATACTGCTTCCTCAGTGCACTTGTCCACAGCTCGCCCATGGGAGGGAAACCTAGGGCGGGAGATACTAGATGAACAGTGGCATAAAATTATAGGGCAAGTCAAATGAGTCTCAAGGAAGCCGAGATTCTAATACACACTATCGTAGTACCCCGCAGTATGCATAGAACAATTTCACCACAACCCCTTCTCACTTGAGGGGTTCTCTTAATAGCATACTGATTATCCCCGCGCTCAACACGAAATGTCGCCATGGAAAGCTGACGGAAAAACATGTAGCATATGTAGAAGGTGAAATTGTGTACTCATGTATCGCCGTCGGTCGGATACAGACCCACAGTGACGACCTGTAGATGTATAAAGTTAAAACCAAATAAAGAAATGGTAAGAAAAAACTAGTACTTAAGTTTGCTTAGAAATTGCAGCTTAACAGATACAGCTAGGGACATAGGGGCAGATGTATCAAGCGTTTTGCGACTCGCAAAGGCCAAAATTCGTAGAATTTCAGCCTTTGCGACTCGCAAATGGTCTTTTTGCATTTTTTTTAATGTATCAAAAATTCGCAAATTAAGAAATCGCAAAGATTTGCGATTCCTTAATTTGCCATAGCATTTAAGGAATCGCACATTTTGTGATTCCTTAAATGATATGTATGAAGCATTTTTCTTTTGCGAATTTTGGTTAAGGAATCGCAAATTACCACCAACTTGTGGTTGATGGTAATTTGCGAAGTCCTCAACAAATGCACAATTTTGCATTTTTTAAGGTGGCATGTGATGCACACACATGCCCATGGGGCATGTATGTGCGCCATATGCACACACATGTACATTTCAGGGGTGCAGCAGGGTGTCTTTCAGACACCCCTGCACCCTTGAAATAATTCTCAAATTGCGATTAGCAAATTGCGAATTTGCAATTTGAGAATTACTTCACAATCATTCCTATGGGCCTCCTGGCCCATAGGAATGCATGGGAAATTAGTCCTTATTTAAGAATTCGCAAAATGCGAATTCGCAAAAAAGGAAGATTAAGGATTCGCAAAAAAATAGCGATTTTTTTCATACATTCCATCTTGGGATTTCTAAATAGCGATTCCTTAAAAATCGCTATTTAGGAATCGCAAAATGGAATCTTGATACATCTGCCCCATACAGCTGTACTTTAGTTATGCCTAACCCACCTGCGGCTTATGGAGTCAAGGGAAAAGATTTCAAATAAACTCTATAGTAACCTGCTTCAGATGATTTTAGTCGAGCGTGCAGAAGAGTTCAATGAAACAGGTACAAAGCTTTTACCGTCAATGTGACATATTACAGAGATCAAGGCCTTACCTTGCGCACATGTTGAAGAAAGCCAAGCATGGTATGAAGCGCTCATAGCCATGATTGATATTAAGAGCATGGCATCAGAACAGAGCACTAAGAAATGTTCCATGGAAAATGTGAATAACTTAATGTGACACATGATTGCTACCTTATGGCAAGTAGCCCTTTTAATCAGCCGTCGTTCAGAGAATTTCTTTTGAAGTGCATCTGTTTTTACTGGGCAGGAAAGAGAAGGAAGGGTTAATGCACGTTACAATCATCAACATGTCCAAAAGTCATTCTAATACTGCTCCTCTTGCAGTAAGCTGGACATTTTCAGAAACAGGCTCTGCTCCCCTTCTGTATAAAGATTTCTTACTCACCAAAGCGTCGGGCAGGATATATAGTATTGTGCCTAAATTGTAGAGATGACTGAACACCCAATTCGCAAAACTTTGAGGTGAAAGTGAGGGAAGTCTGTAATTACACATGCCTGCTTCCCTAAGCATGCATGGTGGATATTATGTATATATAGAATTATGAAAACTGAAAAATGTTTAATACATGTTTGCAGAAATATTACTTTAGGACCTGTACCACCTTCATATTGTGTATTTAAAAAAATAATATTTTTCCATAGTATAATATTGTATGAATATTGCCCATATACAGTCCTAAGCAGCGGTGTGAATTTTGTATCTCCAAGCGCCAGGAATATGAGGATTCCCATCTGTGACAAAAAGTGTAACTATTTAGTCTGTGGGTCCAGCAGATATTCACTATTGCCCTACTGTTCCTATTATAGCTGCAAAGTCAGTTTTCTGTCTAATGCGCCTTATCAACCGTAATTGTGGTAATCCAGAAAAAGCTGATCCGAGGCGGCCCCTGCAGGGGGCTAGAGCTATGAGACAAGCTGTCGGCACACCCTGGGGTCGCAGTCTGTTCCTTTTTTCTGGTGGAGGCAAAGTGCACCAAAACGTACTACTTCCTGTCAGCAGATGGCTAGGCACAGGGCGTCTCTGTGGGGAGGTCGCTCTAAAATTCTTGATGGGCTGTTATCATTTGTCTCAAGAGTGCTGCTGCGCAGGTCCCATCACCGAGGGCGCTGTGACATTATCCCAGTGCTTCTGCCAAATCAACACCTCCCCCTCCTTCTCTTCCGCCACTTTCCCTGTCAGATGGGAGCCATGATGATCTGATTTCTGATCACCACCTGTCCTTTGTGTCTCATCCCCGGCCTCCCTTTCCTGCGATTCCCTGTGCTGGGTAGCCCATTGTCATTGGCACACTCCTTTACTCTGCAGCATCACGCTGATCTCTGTAGCCATATTAAGTTTCTGGACTCTCATGTCCAAATGCCTCGGCCCCTCGTGTCAAACACCACATACCTGCAGACGCCTGTCGTGCGTCCTTTATCTGACGCCCCCTCTTTGCTCTTTGCCTTCGTCACTTGGGCTAGTCCCTTCTCACCACCCACCACCCTCTGATCCCACTGATCACATCCCCCAGAGCACCTCAGTCCCTTTCTACACGCCCCACCACGCCCTCCCCCTGTTACTTCCCTCGCAGCCCCTGTCTTCTCTTCTATCTCGCCCCACCTGGCCCCAGCACGGTTTGCTTTTCCCTCTTGATGTGATCCAAACCCTGCCTTCTCATGCATCTGTACTACCGTGTGCACAATCAGCCGCAGTTTCCTTCCTCTTCCTCTTCTACACTCTGCTTGAACGGGCACGAGGCATAGCACCATTCTCTTCGACATACCAGACCCTTACATTTCTCAAGTTTCGCTTTTAATACAGCACGTGTACCATTTTTAAGCGATATAAACCTCAGATGTTACTTTTGCACAATGTAATTGGATTCAATTTATCAACCTCAGAAGAATGAACGGTGGCGTGTGCCTTGCCGGGATTTCAACTTGTGACCAGCAGATCAGAGCATGTCACTGTAGTGTAGAGCCTTAGCTCACTGAGACATTTGGTTGATTCTGCTTACATCTGTCCACCACAATGAACAGATGTGGTCTCTCTTTTTTTGCCTTGCCAAAGCATCTGTCCTCAGTTTGTCCTAGGATTTGCTCAGCTACTGCACATGTTCTTTTCTCAGAACTCCATAATGTCCTGGGTTTAGAGATGCAGGTACAGCTCTTCTCACCCTGGCAAGAATAATGCAGCAGGTCACCACAGCAGGGCAGCAGTTCTTCAGATGTGCAGTCCAGCAGAGTGGCTGTTGACAAATATCATTTTCTGAAGGATCACCCCAAGCTTTTTGCCTTCCTCCTCCTCTTTTTATGACATTCTTTTTGCTGGCTGTAGGTCTCTGGGCACTTTACCACGGATAAAGACTACTTATTTGCACGTGTTCTCTTCTCAAAACATGATGTTATGTTATGTTATGTTATAAATCATTTATAAAAGCGCAACATACACCGGATAGGTTTCTTGGCGCTAGGGAGCGGGGCACTACGAAAAGGATGAATTAGGTGAGGTAGGCGGACGTGAATAGCATGTTTTAAGCTGTTTCCTAAATTGGAGATGACTATCAATGAGTCGAATAGAGAGGGGGAGTGAGTTCCACAGCTTGGGAGCCAAAGTCGTGAAGCACAGCCCACCGTGTTTGATTCGTTTGAATCTTGGAGTGCTCAAGAGACGATGGCAAGATGACCGGAGATTGCGAGAAGGAATGTATTTCTTGATCTTGTTAGATATGAACTCCGGACCGGAATCCATCAAAGCTTTATGTACAATACAACCCAATTTAAATGCACTGCGTTGCCTCACAGGGAGCCAGTGAAGCTGCTTCAACAGGGGTTTGAAATGATGGCGGGAAGAAAGTGAGAAAATAAGCCAAGCCGCATGATTCTGTATCAGTTGCAGTTGTTGCACTTGGTAGGCTGGGATGCCAGCATAAAGTGAATTTGCGAAATCCAGTCTGGAAATAATTAGTGCCTGAACTACCAGAATGGATGCTTCTTTAGAAAGAAATCTTATTATCTTCTTTATTTTTCTTAACATAAAGAAACAGACCGAGACCACAGAGTTGATTTGTGGGTTCATGGATTAGTCCTTGGTTATCGTAATACCCAAGCTCTTCGCCGTTGCGGCAAGAGCAAGAGGAGGTCCCAAGGAAGTCGGCCAAAAGTTAGAGTTCCAAGGGTTGGCTATCCCACCTGTCAGGATCAGCTCCGTTTTGTTTGGGTTTAATTTAAGCTGGTTCAGGTTCATCCAATTGCTGATAAAGGTCATTATATCACGCAGGTGACTTTCAGATGAACAGGTAGGATGTACATTAAAAATTGGTTGCAGATCATCTGCATAATTAAACACCAAAACATTCATCTCCCTCAAAGCCGTGATCAGGGGTTGCATGTAAAGATTGAACAGGAGGGGGGATAAGGAGTCTGCCTTTCGGAGAACAATATTGACCCAGACGGACAGATTGAAACCTGTCGGACAGGAACGACTGGAGCCATTTCAGTGCTCGTCCCCCCACACTAGCACTGCGGACACGGTCGACCAAGATGTTGTGGTCGACCGTGTCAAATGCCGCCGATAGATCGAGGAGGATTAGAGCCTGGGAAGAGTTTTGATCTGCTCCTTTGCGTAGTTCGTCCATGACCGAGAGAATGACTGTTTCGGTCGAGTGAGCAGGTCTAAAGCCAGCCTGGTTGGGATCTAGATGAGAAGAAGCTTCGACAAAGGAGCTCAGACAGCCAGCAACATGGGCCTCTAAGATCTTACTGAGATAGGGTAGGAGGGAGATTGGACGATAATTGCTCATGACCTGAGAGTCGACACCAGGTTTCTTCAAGATAGCAAGAATCTCAGCCACCTTAAAGGATTCTGGGACCAAGCCACTGCTGAGTGACGAATTGAGAAGGGATATAGGGGTTGCCGGGTATACTGTGAAGGCTTCACGAAAGATATAGGGGGGGCACTGTCAAGGGGAGAGCCTGACTAGACTTTGATCATCAACTCTGAGAAAGAGTCCAAGGTAATGGGGGAAAATTGGTTAAAGGATACAGGTGTCTGATATGCCGGACGTGGTATAGTGAGGGTGACCGGTTGAGGAATGCTCGTTTTTATTGCAGTCATTTTGTCAAAAAAGTAATGGTTTAATGAGTCACAGAGCTGCTGAGAGTGCTCAGATGGTACAGTCACTCTCGCCGGACCTGTGAGTTCCTCTACAATTAAGAAGATCTCTTTAGATTTGTTGGCTGAGTTCGCTATTTTTGCGGAAAAGTACTCCGTTTTACATAAGAGAATAAAAGATTTGTATTCTCTTAAGAGAAGTAGGTACGTTAGTTTAAGTGCCGGGTTGTAGTGTCTTCTCCACTTCCGTTCAGCTTGTCGAAGTTTTAGTTTGGTTTCTTTATGTTCTGGGGAAAACCACTTTTGAGCATCATGGGATCTACGTGTTTTAATGTTTTTTTGAGGGGCGACTATATCGCATGCGTTCTCCAGCCATATGGTGAGATTTGCAGATTGGCTAGAGGTAGAAAGGTCTTGAGTCCGGGGGGCTCTGTTGGCCAATATCGTGTGAAATTTCTCGATATTTGCTCGGTTCCAGTTCCTGGCTATCATACTGCCATATACTTGATTGTACCAGTTTGGCATATTTGATTTACTTGTAAGTCGCTTATAAAGTGGTATACCATATACCCAGGGCTCTTAAATTAAATGCTACTACTGGGCCTGCAGCACTGATTGGGCCACCCACAGAAGTAGCCACTCAAACCTGTCTCAGGACTGCCACTGCAGGGCCTGTGTTTGCAGTGTACTGCCACTGTGACTTGACATTTAAAACTACTTGCCAACCTTAAAACTCCGCTTTTTTTACATATAAGCCACCCCTGAGGTAGACCCCCTAGTAGTCCTAAGTCAGGGTGCTGTGTAAATAAAAGGTAGGACATGCACTAGTATGTTTTACATGTCCTGGTAGTGACAAACAGCCTACTTCGTTTTTTAGGTCTCGTGACCTATCAATGCGCATGCGCATTGAGAGAAGCGAGACTATAGGGCTTTAAACAAAGTTTAACTAACTGTGGCGATTTGGTGCTGTGCCCGTGCGCTTTTAGGTCAATGCGCAAGCGCATTGACCTAAAATGCGCGTGCACATCATCAAATCGCCATCTGTTCCCAAAGCCACACTCCTCCCACACCTTTGAAGTGAAGCTTAGCTTCACTTCAAAGGCCCCGGCTGCTTCACACCCTCATGCCGCTCTCCCCGCTCCGCCCCCTCCCCTGCCCGCCGTGTGCATTTCTCCTCCCCCCCTCCCCACAGCAATGCCCTCCGTCTTGTTTCCTTTCTTGTTTGTCGCCCTGCCCTTCATCTGACTGTATTTGTTGTCCCTTTGCAACTGTTCACTTCTTTTGGTTTCCTTTAGCCCCCACCTCGGTACAGCTTCGATTCCATCTATGATCTGCTTGTTTGTCATCTTTCACAGGCACGGCCATGCCCTGCGCATAGCGCCGTTCAAATGCACCCGTGCACTCTGACCAACATAGCTATCTTGGCTCTCCTTCTGTTCTATGTCTCAGAACCGATAGTTCACTCATGAATGATCTTGTCACCTGTTTGTCATCTTTCACAGGCACGGCCATGCCCTGCGCATAGCGCCGTCCAAATGCACCCGTGCACTCTGACCAACAGCGCTATCTTGGCTCTCCTTCTGTTCTATGTCTCAGAACCGATAGTTCACTCATGAATGATCTTGTCACCGGTCAGATACCTGAGGTTCTCCTCATCTCTGAGACCGGGATTAGTGCGATGCGACCCCTGTTCAAAATTAGAAGAAATCACACATAATAACAACGTCGTCTCCTGGAACCATCTGAATAAAAAGTGCCATCAAATATCAGATGCATCAAATCACCACTGCTATCCTTGAAGTGCGGAGACAAAGTGCATGAAATATTGCTGTAATTATATCTGAATGTAAAGATCGGGATCTAAAAACCGGGACAAAATGAACAAATATATTCCAGAGTAAAGTCTCAGCTCAGATCTGATACTCCCGTGCACCAGCGATCAAAGGGTCCTCGCTCTCTCCCTCCCACCCTCTCTCTTTCTCTCTCTCTCTCACTCTCTCTCTTTCTCCCACTCTCTCTCTCCCACTCTCTCTCTTTCTCTCTCTCTCACTCTCTCTTCCTCGATCTCTCCCTCCCACCCTCTCTCTTTCTCTCTCTCTCCCACTCTCTCATTTTCTCTCCCTTCCAACCTCTCTCTTTCTTTCTCTCTGACCCACTCTCCCTCTCTTTCTCCCACTCTCTGTCTTTCTCTTTCTCCCACTCTCTCTCTCTTTCTCCCTCCCACTGTCTCTCTTTCTCTCACTCTCTCTCTTTCTCCCACTCTCTCTTTCTCCCACTCTCTCTCTTTCTCTCTCTCTCCCTATCTTTCTCTCCCTGTCTCCCAAACTCTCTCTTTCTTTCTCTCCCACTCTCCCTCTCTCACTCTCTTTCTCCCACTCTGTCTTTCTCTCTCTCTCTCTCCCACTCTCTCCCACTCTCTCTCTCTTTTTCTCTTTCCCACTCTCCCACTGGCTCTCTCTCACACTCTCTCTCTTTCTCCCACTCTCTCTCTCTCCCACTCTCTCTCTTTCTTTCTTTCCCACTCTCTCTTTCTCTCTCCCCACTCCCTCTCTTTCTCTCTCTCTCTCTCTCTCTCTCTCCTTGCTGCTTGTTTTCCACAATCAGAGCACTCTCCTCGCTGCTTCCCCTGTATCATCTTAAATTTACACAGATGCCTCCTTTTCTGCATAATTCTATATTGTTATTGAAACTAGTGCGTAATTTATATTTGAAAAAAAAGTAAGTGTCAGGGCCCTTCTTTGGATGCCACTGCAGTCTGCACTGCCAATAAAAGTACCAGTACAACTACAACACATTGCAATGTTACAAGTGTAACAATTCAAACTATTCCAGGACTCCCAATACGAATGGCATGGAATAGTCTCAATTGCCATTTTCAATGTATTTTGAATTATTAAATACTGTTGTTGCTCTCATCTTATAATTAAACAGACAGCGCCACCATGTGTGAACTGTCATTAGCGCCGACACTGAGAATAAAGTGCCCGTACTGAGCCCTGGAAACCACCGGTTCAAATTAATTGCTGCGTTTCCGGTATTCATTCCAAACAATCTCTATTATACATGCACACCACACCAACCACCACCCTTCTTTCCCACATATAAATTATTTATGTACGGCCTCAGAAAGGAATCATTTAAATTTCAAACCTGTAAAGTTCAATTCACAGTTTCTGTATTTTGTGGTTGCCTTTACATAGTGCATTACACAGTGAGTTATAGCCCTCAGTTCACGACAGGCGACACTGTTTCAAGCTGTTTTCAAGCTTTCAAGCCTTATTACAAATCACAAAAAAGATGTTAATATTTCACTTCTGTTCTTGGATTTTCGTCACAATAAAAAACACTGAATATAATCTTCACAAAAGTTATTTACAAAAGTTTAAGCTATTGCCATTACAAATTAAATACAGTATTTAACAATTTAACAAAAAAAATAAAAACCATTGTTATTTGTAATATTAATACATCTAAGTCACGTAAATAAAAAACATGTTGCATTACAAATGCTATAGGTGTCACATTTGCGAAAGTTATAACTATTGGCATTGTAAATGACAGAGCTATTAATTTAGCTATTTTAACAAATACATAAATTAAAAAAAATGTAATTTATAAGACCAATAGCTCAAACTTTCCTAATGCGAGACCTATTGCATTTCCAATGCTTGTTAGTACTGTGAGGCCTACTCCTCTCAAAGGTTAGCATTGGGAATTCCTTAATATACCTTTTTAGCTTTAATTCCTCATCAGGGAAGAATAGCTTTCTCATGTTTCATATGTTTGGTATGGTAATGACAAATCCTTCTTACTGATAACAATGGATTTGGCATAAATATTTCAGAAATGCCACTTTTAGAAAGTGAACATTTCTCTGCACCCTGCCTCCAATACACGTCTGGCCTGGGTGACAGCTACACTTTGAGTATTCCCTCAAGACAGCAAAAACACAGGGATTATAGGTGTGTCTGAGTACCCATCTACATACATCTGCATTCTGATGGCATTGCCTTGACAGGATGAAAGGAAGGAGCTAATACTTCACTTGAATAAGCTGTGTTGTCCCTCCACAATGGACTGATTACCCCCCATAGATAGCTTGGCAGAGAGAACTGGGTTGAACGGGCTACTTGTGCACTTCAAAGAGCTGCTTTGAAGGTGGCTCCCACGTCAAATACACTTTTGGGCATAAGTATTGACTTGACCCCTTAAAATCAGAGACTACTGGACTTGTAACTGAAGCTCTGCCAGAAAAACAGCAGTGCTGCTTAAAGGACTCAACCGGATTGCTGATCTGGAAGGGCTGCTTTTCTGTTTGTTGCTCTGCTGGCTGCTGCTCTCTGACTGAGTCTGTTGAAGGAGAGCTGAACTCTGCTTTCACTCCAAGTGATCTCCAAGGGCTTGTTGTCTTACCTCCTGTTGCTTGAGACTCAAGGATATCAAAGTATCTACCCTTGCTCCTGTGCCTGGCTCACTGGAAGTGGCCCAGAAACTTGGAACACAGATTTTGATGCATCTCTTGTCTGCGTGTAGCAGAACTGGCACATCAACCCAGATACAGGAGTAAAATCGGTGCATTGCATTGCAACCAGTGCTTTTCCTGCAGTGATCGACACATCGTATTGTGTATTGCCACTGCTGCAAATTGGTGAGATCCACGCATCCACTCGACTCCTTGGCAGAATCCAGCACATCACTTGACGGCTCTTGACTCCGGAACACTCTTCTTCGAAACCAGCGCATTCCTCTCACTGTGTGGAAAAGATCAACGCATCCTGAGCCCGAGAGACTTGACATCAATGCATCTCATTGTTCACCAAAACCTGTGTGGGTCCTATAGCCGGTTGGTGCTCCATCACGGTCGGCCTGAACTTTGACTTTGCCCTGGTCCAGTGCGACATAAAGTAACCTTTTTAGCGCAACTTGCTTCTAAGTGCTTTACTGCATTTATTCCTTTAGATTTCATTAGGTCAACTTCTATACATTAGATTATTGTCATTTTTGTAATGATTTGTTCAGAAAATAATAATCTATTCTTCTAAACCAGTGTGGAGTTTTTTTGTGGTGTATTCATTGTGTTACTGTGTTTGTTTGTTGCACGAATACTTTACACGTTACCTCTTTAGATAAGCCTGACTTTTCTGCGCCAAGCTACCAGAGAGTAAGCACAGATAATCTTTTAGTGCACATCTATCTTACCCTTCTAGGATTGTGTCTTCTGCTTAGACAGGGTACATACCTTTGCCAACCATAAATCAAATTTCTAACAGTGGCAGATCTTTCAGCAGCACAGTAGTCCTTCTTCTGGGCAGAGTGCACAGGCCAAGAAGTGCAGTGAAGAGGTAAGTCTAAGGGTCCAGTATACTTAGTGTCCACTTTGAAGTGGAGGAATCTTCTTGAGGCTTCCAACCCCCTGAGGTCTCAGGCCTCCTCTTTCTTCATGTACTGGCCCTAGATTGTCTTGGGTCACAAAATGGCTGTGACAACTGTTTTGTGAGAGTGCTCAGGCAGAGCCTTTGTGATATGCAATTGTGGTAGATGATAGTTCCTCCTCCTTGTAAGTCAGAGTGTCCCTTCCTGCCAACACCTATCTTCCCTTTGTCTGACTGTCTGCAATACACAAAGACCAAGAGCCAGCTACACCTAGTCATGTGACCCAGGATCAGGCTGCATGTACCAAATGGCTGGGACAAGAAAATTCCAACTTTCTAAAAGTGGCATTTTCAGAATTGTAATTCAAATCTGACTTTATCATTAAAGAGGCATTTTAATGAATTAAAAATTCCTCAGGCACCAAACTTGATCAGTTTACCTGCTCCCAAGTGGAAGTTACAGCATATTAAATGTAAAAAAGGTAACTCCAAAGGTGTACTACACTAGAGGTAGGTCTTGCAGTAGTGAAAAACAAATGTAGGAGTTGTTCACTACCAGGACCTGTAAAACATATTATTATTTTGTATTTATTTATTTATTATTATTTTTGTCTTATAAGACGCACAGCTACTGAAGGGTTTCCCAGCACCGCCCATCAGGAACAGAAAAGCAATGAGAAAAGACAATAGAAAATTAGATTCTACATATTAAACAACCAGGTTTTTAGGCACTTACGATAATTTTCATATATGGTTTTTGTCTGAAGTGACATAGGAAGGGAGTCCCACAAGGAGGGACCTAGGCAGGAAAAGGACTGACTGCCCATACGTGACAACCTGGTCCTAGGTACCGTAAATTTCGACTGAGTGGCGGAACGTAAGGAACATGAGGGAAGATAGGGGTGAACTAAGCATTCAGATATTGGGGCGCTTTACCAAATTTGATTTTGAACATATAGCTCAGGACTTTGAGCTTTATACGGTGCTCAACCCTAAGCCAATGAAGATCTTTGAGGGTGCTTGAGATGGAAGCTGTTTTTGGGAACTTGCAGATCAACCCAGCCACAGCATTTTGTACCAACTGTAACTTCCATACCACATCCTTATTGGCTCCTAAGAACAACATGATGCCATAGTCCCGCTTAGAAGTAACGAGAGCATGGATCACAGTATGTTGCATAGATAAAGGCAGCATCCAGAGGATTTTCTTAAGCCATTTCAGGATAGCAAAGCAGGTGGAAGACACTTTCACTGCTTGTTGCGTCATTGAAAGCTGGTCATCGATTATAACACCTAAATTCCGGACCTGCTGATTAGGCTGGGGAAAGGTGCCCATTTTTGGTGGCCCATGTTCGGGGCCCCACAGATCTTTATTCTTGCCCAGAATCATCACCTCTGTCTGTTCGCCATTGAGTTTAAACATGTTGGCTTGCATCCAGCCTGCTATATTCCTTAACCCAGACTGAAGAAAGGATGGTTTGGATGCCCTTTCAGCAGATAAAGAGAACACAATCTGGGTGTCATTGGCGTAGGAAAAAAGAGACAACCCAGAATCTTCAGCTATTGACGCTAGAGGCCTGACTTAGATGCTGAATAATAGAGGGCGGAGGATTGATCCTTGAGGAACCCCGTAGGGTGAGGAGTAAGTGTTGGAACTGGATGTGGGAGAGAAAACTTGGAACATGCGATCAGCCAGGAAATCTTTGAGCCAATTAAGTGCCACCCCAATCACTCCCAAAGATTGCAAAGCTTGCCAGAGCAGAGTATGAGAAACCGTGTCAAACACGGCGCTTAAATCCAGGAGTATAAGAGCCAGAGTATCCCCGGTATCAACACAGTTACGTATCATTTCTGTGACTCCAAGCAGAGTAGTCTCTGTTGAAAAACCTAGTCTAAAGCCAGACTGTGATCCATGCAAAAAAAATGTGTGATTCAACGAATTATGTCAGTTGGATGATGACGTGGTTTTCCAATTTTTTTTAAAAATGCTGGTAGCAAAGAAATGGGCCGGAAGTTAGACAGTTGCGCAGGGTCAGCGTTAGTTTTTTTTAGAAGTGGAAGAACCATCGCATGCTTCCAAGCAGATGGTACCTTTGCGTCCATCAAGGAGGCATTAAGCAGCTCCATAATTAAGAGCAGAGATGGCTCTTCGATTTTCTAGAGCACAGTACTGGGAAGTGGGTCCCTCGGAGAACCGGATCTAAGAGTGTCCAGAATTTGCCTAAAAGAATTAATATCTAAGGGCCCCCAAGTTTCTAGGTTGCTAGTAGGTGTCGAGAATGTACTAACCTGTGGTTCCATACTTTTAATTGACTGACAGAGACTCTTCATTGACTGTTGTGCGTTAGCCGGTTGGGATTCATTAAGTGTGGAATATATACTTTCGAATTTATTGAGAAAGAACATAGCGAGATCATCACATTGTGATTCAGTGAGAGCAGAGGATTTGGGTAGGCAAGCTGCGCCCAATCGTTCTTTCATGATCTACAACAAAGTCTTAGCATTGTTCTGTGCCTTAGAAATAGTGGAGAAAACGATTCAAAAGGGGGTGGTGATGGACAGAGTATCTGAATTAAGCAGAACACTCCTACCCAGTCAAAAGATCAGGGCTTGATCCATCACCGTTTTTTAGCTCACTGCACCATCCCAGTTCAGAACCTGGCTACATGCAAATTAGTCTGTCCCTGGCCCAGTGCATCATGGGAACAGGGCAGACCAAACTACCAAGCCGATTCTTCACTGGAAAGGAAACAAGCTTCCGGGGACCGGTTTCTGGCATTACAGCCGTCTTCGGCCCGGCTTGCTTGAATCCTGATGGTGCAATGAGCAAGGGACTCACATCTGAGCATACCCTTCCACACTTGTGGTGGCCAAAACGATTCAAAAGGGGGTGGTGATGGACAGAGTATCTGAATTAAGCAGAACACTCCTACCCAGTCAAAAGATCAGGGCTTGATCCATCACCGTTTTTTAGCTCACTGCACCATCCCAGTTCAGAATCTGGCTACATGCAAATTAGTCTGTCCCTGGCCCAGTGCATCATGGGAACAGGGCAGACCAAACTACCAAGCCAATTCTTCACTGGAAAGGAAACAAGCTTCCGGGGACCGGTTTCTGGCATTACAGCCGTCTTCGGCCAGGCTTGCTTGAATCCTGATGGTGCAGTGAGCAAGGGACTCACATCTGAGCATACCCTTCCACACTTGTGGTGGCCAAAACGATTCAAAAGGGGGTGGTGATGATGGACAGAGTATCTGAATTAAGCAGAACACTCCTACCCAGTCAAAAGATCAGGGCTTGATCCATCACCGTTTTTTTAGCTCACTGCACCATCCCAGTTCAGAACCTGGCTACATGCAAATTAGTCTGTCCCTGGCCCAGTGCATCATGGGAACAGGGCAGACCAAACTACCAAGCCAATTCTTCACTGGAAAGGAAACAAGCTTCCGGGGACCGGTTTCTAGCATTACAGCCGTCTTCGGCCCGGCTTGCTTGAATCCTGATGGTGCAGTGAACAAGGGACTCACATCTGAGCATACCCTTCCACACTTGTGGTGGCCAAAACGATTCAAAAGGGGGTGGTGATGGACAGAGTATCTGAATTAAGCAGAACACTCCTACCCAGTCAAAAGATCAGGGCTTGATCCATCACCGTTTTTTAGCTCACTGCACCATCCCAGTTCAGAACCTGGCTACATGCAAATTAGTCTGTCCCTGGCCCAGTGCATCATGGGAACAGGGCAGACCAAACTACTAAGCCAATTCTTCACTGGAAAGGAAACAAGCTTCCGGGGACCGGTTTCTGGCATTACAGCCGTCTTCGGCCCGGCTTGCTTGAATCCTGATGGTGCAGTGAGCAAGGGACTCACATCTGAGCATACCCTTCCACACTTGTGGTGGCCAAAACGATTCAAAAGGGGGTGGTGATGGACAGAGTATCTGAATTAAGCAGAACACTCCTACCCAGTCAAAAGATCAGGGCTTGATCCATCACCGTTTTTTAGCTCACTGCACCATCCCAGTTCAGAACCTGGCTACATGCAAATTAGTCTGTCCCTGGCCCAGTGCATCATGGGAACAGGGCAGACCAAACTACCAAGCCAATTCTTCACTGGAAAGGAAACAAGCTTCCGGGGACCGGTTTCTGGCATTACAGCCGTCTTCGGCCCGGCTTGCTTGAATCCTGATGGTGCAGTGAGCAAGGGACTCACATCTGAGCATACCCTTCCACACTTGTGGTGGCCAAAACGATTCAAAAGGGGGTGGTGATGGACAGAGTATCTGAAGTGAGAGCAGAGGATTTGGGTAGGCAAGCTGCGCCCAATCGTTCTTTCATGATCTAGAACAAAGTCTTAGCATTGTTCTGTGCCTTAGAAATAGTGGAGGTCACATGCTCCGTACGCGCAGCTTTGCAAAGTGAGTGGTAGTCTCTTTTTGCCTTCTTATAGGCTAATTTTCTATCTGGAGAGTAGTTCTTTCTCCAGCATCTCTCTGATGCTTTACATTTACTTTTCTCCACTTTTAAACTCTCTGAGAACCACGGTGTAGGTGCCCGGGGATTGTTCACCTTCTTAACAGAAGACAGAAGACAAATGTCACTGGAGTTAAGTATCCAATTATGTATGGCATCCATGTCTGTTATAGGGATTTGGCAGGAGAGGGGGGCACTCTTAGATAGGAGCTTATTAAAGGTTTAATATTCAATTTACACTAGTTTCTTGAAATTGGTTTGTGGCCAGACACGTTAGAGACTAGGCTCAATAAGTCTTTTTTGACCCGAAAGAACCACCAGGAAATGGTCAGACCAGAGTAGCGGAAGAGCTGGGAGCCAGCTGATGTTGGGCAAATTAAAAAGATAGGGTTTAATAAATGGCCAGCAATGTGGGTAGATCCCGAATTGCAAAGCAAAATGTTCATAGCTGCTAGATCTGAGATGAGTGCAGCACTAGTAGCACATGCCGGGTCATCAAAGTGCAGGTTAAGATCACCCAAAATGGTGAAGTTAGCAACGTCTAGGAGACAGGAAGCAATTAAATCAGGAAAGGAGTCAGCCCATACCCCAGTGGGCCCAGGGGGTGATACAGCAAAATGCCAGAAAAGGTGACCTGTAGGTTTATGGTAAGTTTAAATATTGCCGACTCACAGCCCACATAAGATAAAACTTCAAATTTGCATGGATAGGAGTCTTTGTAAATGCTTGCAATACCTCCACCCATTTTAATTCTCTTGTCTCTCCTAACTATTGTATAGTTGGAAGATAACACAAGCACAATATCGGGACCAGAACACTCCTGCAACCAGGTTTCTGTGAGAAGAATAGCATCAGGCTGCTCATTGACCAAAAGGTAAAACATGTCTGACGTGGGTTTAGGGAGTGAGTGACAGTTGATATTAAAAAATGTATAATCTTTGTAAGAATTTTTACAAAGATTAATGGGGACATTACCCTGGACCTTATCAATCCTTGGAGGTGTGGTTAGAGAACTACAACCTTTAAATAAGTGTATATCAAATGTAAAGCTACAGCGCAGGCAGTTAAAAACCATCAACTCTGGATTAAATAGCTCACAGCCGGTGGATAACACACTATTAAGATCTATCAGCTGCTTATAAGAATACCTTATAGGAGTCTTCTTGATCGAAACAGAGGTCGCGGCCCCTGGCCACGGTCTGATGCAGACGGGCGCAGACGGGCGCAGACGAACTTGCCTTAGGCGCGCCCGCTGTGCGTCCGATCTGCATCCATTACATAGAATAATGACAGGACGGCCTGCATAAGCTTGACCGCTAACGGGCGGAGAACGCGTGGCAATCCAAGATGACCGCCCGCAATCAGCAAGTTAAAGGTGCAAAGGTGCAGTTCTGATTACGCGGAGTATAACACACTCCAACAGTAAGTTTCAAGCCCCCAGATCACAGATTTTTGTTTTAAACAGATAAAAAACACAGAACGCAATATTAAAAGTCAATTCAATTATCAGAGAGTTAAAGGTGCAAAGGTGCAATTCTGATTACGCGGAGTATAACACACTCTAACAGTAAAAAGTACGTTTCAAGCTCACAGAACACAGATTTAATTTTTTTTAAAATGGGTAAAAAACACTTAATGCGCAATATTAATTCCAATTCAATTATCAGCAAACCTAACAGGCGCTGCGCGGCCGATCCACATCCATTATATAGAATAATGGCAGGACGGCGTTCATAAGCTGGCACACTAACAGGCCGAGAACGCGTGGCAATCTAAGATGGCCACCCGCGATTAGCAAGTTAAAGGTGCAACGGTGCAGTTCTCATTATGAGGAGTATAACACACTCCAACAGAAAAATGTAAGTTTCAAACCCCCAGATAACAGATTTTTTTTAAACTGATAAAAAAACACATAGGGCGCAATATTAAAAGTCAATTCAACTATCAGCGAGTTAAAGGTGCAAAGGTGCAATTCTGATTATGAGGAGTATAACACACTCCAACAGTAAAAAGTAAGTTTCAATCCCCCAGCTTTTCACTACCAGGACCTGTAAAAGTTAAAAGTACATTACTAACTTTTTAAATATACTATATCCCGAAATGTGCGTTGTTCAGGGCCTACCCTAGGGTGGCTTATATGTATTAAAAAAGAATCTTTGAGCCTGGGAAAAGGTTTATTTTGCCAGTTTGAAATGGCAGTTTAACACTGCTGCAGGCAAGCCTTATGCATATTTAAAGGCTACTTAAGTGGGTGGCATAATCAGTGCTTCAGGCCCACTATTCGCATGTAATTTACAGAGCCTGGAGACATGTAGTATTCATTTACTAGGTACTTACATACAAATAAAATAAAATAGTTGGGTGTAAGCCAATTCAACTAGGTTTAAGGAGAGAGCACAAGCACGTTAGCACTAGTTAGAAATGCTAAAGTGTACAGAGTCCTAAAGCCAGCAAAAACAAAGTCAGCAAAACAGGAGGGATGAAAGCAAAAGGTTAGGTTGAAACCATGCTGAGGATTAAAGAAAGGGAGAGGAAAGGAAGCAGATTTAGCAACTGTGGCATGAGAACAGTGGAGGTTAATGAGTTCCTGTAAGAACGCTTAAACAGCTGCTCACCTTTAGAAAACAAGTAGTGAACAGGGTGAGAAGGACACGTTTATTTGGGAGCCTGAATTTGATTCGAAATGCATGCGTTTCAGCCCTTGTAACTCATCTAGGCAGTAGGTTAGACAAGTGGGTTTCTTTACAGAACAAGAGGATTTCTGCAGTATTTTGTCCAATGGACAAGTAGTACTGTTTCTCGAAAATTCCACACCCCTGGATCTAAGTCTATTTGCCTCCTCAGACCTTAAACAAGACGATTTCTGTAGTATGTTGTCTAATGGACAAGTGTGTCATTTTTTCAAAAAATCCACACCACTGGATCTAAGTCTATTTGCCTCCTCACACCTTAATCAACTTTAGTGTAAAGAAAGTCTATCTATTAACTTATAGATTTTGTTACACTCCTGGCGCTGGTTAGAGTAACAAATCCAGTTAGCCTTAGCTTAAGGGCTCATTTAAGAAATCCTTAAAATTCTAAATGTAATAAATATATTGCTCCAAGGATCTATCGCGTGACTGGGGGGTCCTGGAAAGAAGAAGGAGGGGTTAAGAATAAAACTCCAACATCTTGCCTGCAGCCCTCTTTTCCCCTAGTTTCGACTTGCCTTGAAAGAAGGAGTGGTTAGGAACAGTAGATTCTGCCTGTCTCTAATACTTCAGTGCAATCTGGGCCTTTCATAATGAGGTATCACTCCTCTATTTTAATCCTTCTTACCCTGACTCCTAAGATTGGTGGGTATTCTGTCCTTCCCCCTGCCATAAACCTTCCCCTTTAATGGGATTGGTCACCTCTCAATCTTGGCCCCGCCCTTTCTAAATGACTTGGCCACACCCTCAACTTTTCCCGTTTTACCTGCTAGATTGTTCGTGGGCTGTCTGCATTTGATATCCTGTTGTGTTGCTACTGCACATGCTTTTCTCAGAGCATGCATCCTTCTTCAAACTTCAGTGATTTTCTATGCCACTAAGCCTCAGGTAAGTCTTGCAGGCAAGAACAAGAGGGTTTCTGCTCAACTGCACCTTACACCACTTCTTCTGTATACTCGGTAGGGTGTATGTGCATGGCATACTGATGTCCTCGTTTCTTCCCCTTTGAAGTCAACATAACAGCCACAAATACCAATGTGATTCCTGGTTTGGGAATGGTACATGAAGTGACGGGTGACTCATTTTTTAGTTCTTTTTTGTATGTCATTCTTATCCACATAAGTCATGTGTTCAACTGACTCGAAACAGTTGGAAAGAAGTATGTTTTCAATTGGTTTTCTAGCTGTTTTTTTCTAACCATACTTAGTATTAAGTTAGTGCATAGTGGATAATCCAAATGCATAGGGTTAGAGAAATTGTTAATTTTCAAACTATAACTTGTACTTTGACTTTTCCTTTACCAGAAAAAAGTTTTTCAATGTAAAGTCTTCCCTTCCTACACTAACCCTTGTAAATAGGGGAATTTCATGTTCTGTCTCTTACTTTCACCTGCACGTACACCTAGCTCATTTAAGTGTATTTAGAAGTGTGGGAAATACATTGAAAATATGTTTTGAAATAGGTTATAACTCTGCAGGCACTATTTCTCTGACATGTACCATTGAGCACACCATACTTCTTACTCAAGTACCAAAGTAGAAATATCTGTACACATTCCACGATTCCTATATTTAGCAGTAAGAAAAAAGTTCTGCAAATTTTTGCCCAGGTGTTTTGTCTACTTTGCCATTAGACTGTTCTATTAACACTATTTTGTTTACTCTCCTCTCCTCATTTGCTTGTCATCATAGCATGGCACATATAGTGCATATACTGTCATTTTTGCTTGAGCCACGATTTTTTCCATCAACATACACATGCCGAGGAGGCAATCTTATGAAGCCCATTGACTAATACAATATATCCATAGAGCTATGCACTGGCCTTGATCTTGGTCAGTCAACAGTGATTGACACAGTAATTGAATTTTTTGAGATTAATGTATTTTACAAGCATATTATTGCAAAGATATTTTATAGGTTTATATAGCCTCATTTATCTCTAAGAAATGTATTCAGTCCTAAAAGAAGACTTCTACCTCATGGTAGCGTCACAAGGTGAGTTGATCAATAGATGGAATAAAGTACCCCCTATTGTATATTATAAGGATATTACATGCCACTGAAAAGTTATTTTATAAGGTTATGGAACTCCTAGTTGACTTGCAATATCCTCATCATGTACAGCAGGCATTACTTTATCCTAAATAGTATATGATCACAGCCTCCCCTTCCCACAAACCATGTAAAATCTGTTGTGCGTAACTCTCTCTTATGAACTAGAGAGCTTGTTTGCAAACATGAAGAATAAAAATCGAATCACTAGTGCAAAATTAAACACACCAAAAAGCTGTTTGATATTTGTTAAAAACATCAGAATCAGTTCTGCTGAAGTAGATATGTGCTTGGTATTGGATACTGCTCTGCCTTATTCTTGTGTTTTACGCTCATGAATTGTTTTGCGTGTATTGTGATTTTAGACATTCTTGATGAGAACATGTTTTTTAGGTTTATTTTGTAGGCAGATAACCTTAAGACCTGACATACTCTGAGACACATGCTTTAGGATATTTACTGTGTAATAATCAGATTTCCTGCCTTATCCCTTTGCCAGCAAGAGTCAATGGTGGCAAGGTACTGATATGTGGGTTGCCAATTCTTTTTACTTTTTATCCCTCCAACCAACAGTCTGATCATAGAGACTCTCATTTCTTTATCTACAGGAATGGGATTCAACTTATGAGAAACTGTAGGTCAATCTTCTTTTACAATGTACAATTCCAAGGGTTCACACCTCATCTTCTTTTATAGCATTGCTTCTTCTGAATTAGGCGGCAATACATCTATTTGAGCCCTCCTGATTTGTGTTAAATTGGGCGATATTGTTGTTCACTTTGACAGTCTTTTGTTAGGAGACGAAAGTGGATCCTGTTGAATCTCTTGACGGAAGCTGAATGCTGTTCACCACCATATCTGAGAGGAACTTCTTTTTCGATGTTTCAATTGTCTTGACTCTCTTTGAAAATAAGGGGTTTGTATCACTGTCTGGGAATGTTTTTAAACAGTTGAACCTTGCTGTGAGCTGTCTTGTCTTCCACGCCTTCCTTTTCACGTTTCATTCATTGCTGAGATGAAAAGTAAGTCTGCTTCAAAGCCGCTCTGAGAATTAATCTCAGAATTGGAATACATTGACTGGTTGTGGTGCTAAATGCCTATTATTCAAAACAGAAAGACACATGCTGGCTAACGATGGATGTGCTAGAGCCTACAATCTTAAGAAACATTTTTGTTCTATGCTGTAATGTTTATCATAAAGGAATTTGTTTTGTTATGCCATACCCTGTGATGCTCTTCGGGGCCTTCCTGGTTTCTTAGTAGTAGTTGAGCAGTTGGCTGCTGACATTGCGGGCGATACAGCTTGATAAACCCTCTTCATTTAGGGACTGAGGTGCAATGGCCCTAGTAAAAAAATCCTGAAATTTGATCCGACTGTGTTACTCCTATCTACAGATCAGATTACCAATTTTTTAAAGTTTCACAAAGAAGCCTGTGAGTTGTTCAGGAAGGATGTTATGGTTGTAAATTGTGTCGTGCACGCAAATGTATAAATTGCATGCCCAATTCCAGTAGGTGGAAAGCTTTGCACGCATAACTGACACTCTCATTTTTATTGTCACTCACACTTTGTTTCGTAAATAAGTAAAATAATTTTCCTCGGTTGAGAAAAACACTTCTTCACTACCTGTAAAACAGATTTAATAATGTACTGATATCTTCTCCCACCTGGAGCAAGCAGTTACACAAGCTTTAAGAAAGTAGCACGTTTCAGTGAATTGACAGTAGGGAATATTCCCTGCAAGCTTAAATTGAAAATCCACAAATTTACCTTATTTATATCTTCCCAAGCTATTGCCCATGTTCCAGTTTTCGCTATTATTTTCAAGATTTTTACTGAAACAAAAAAATCCACCTCAATAAATGCAACTCCAGTTGAAAATCATGATTCTTTGAATTAGCCTTTCCAAGTTCTAAGTGAAAATTATATATTTATTCTGGAAGCTGACATTCACACAGGTCACAGTGCTTATTTCCTAAATAATTGTTTATGGACACCTCATAAATTATATAAGGACAAATCGACTAATTTACCATACTGTTGACATTGTAAATCTTCTGACGGTACGCTAAAACGCGTTTCATTTGAGTGTTTATATATTTCAAAATTTTGATCTGAAGTATGGAATGTTATTACAAATATTCTCTTTCATACTGATGTTTCCGCTTCCAAACTAATTATATGTTAATCCTATATATTGATATTTCTACTTTCCCACTACCACAAGAGAGTATTTGATTTTCTAATATCTTCTCCTATTACTTCCAACATGGAAGACATTATTACTCAGCTCTCTCTACATAGATGGTGATCTTGGATAATGTTTACAAGACAAGGAATTAAGATTTTAGTTTTTGGCTCCCTTAAAAATTCAGCTTGATTTCAATTGTTTTGAAAACCAATTGACAATTATGTTGATAATTTGCATTAGCCAGCACGTGTATTTCTGTTTTGAATATTAGGCATTTAGCACCACGACCAGTCAATGTATTCCAATTCTGAGATTCATTCTCAAAACGGCTTTGAAAGCAGACTCACTTGGCACCTTAGCAATGAATGAAACGTGAAAAGAAGGAAGACCAGGAAGACAAGAAAGCTAACAGCAAGGTTCAACTTTTAAAGAATATTACCTTTACTCTTTTTCGGTGTTCACAAAACTGCAATTTAATAGTAATTTTACGGCTGCAAAGTCTCCACAGTGAGGGCAGAGAACTACGCACAAACAAGATAGGACATGCCTGTCTTTTTATGTGCGGATCTTTCTGTCTCGACTGCAAAGTCTCCGCAGTCAAATAATTACTATTAATTTGCAGATTTATGAATATCGGAAAAGAGTAAACCTCCACTTTCTGAATCAGGCCTGAGTGTTTAAGCAATTTCTATTTATAGCACATTCAGGCAGCTCTATTTTATTTTAATGTGTCTGTTTATATTGTTTTGCTTGAGGTAGTATACGTATTAAACATTTTACATCATTATTAATAGCTAGGTCGATCTTTAATTGCATACCCTATTTAATCTAATTATTTCTGTATTTGTCTGCATTCATTTTAATTAAAAAAAATATTTTGAAAAACAATAACCAATAATGCGACATAAAGCAGCTTTATGGGGCTAATGATTGAAGGTACTAAATCACTAAGTAAAGAAACGTACAATTACCTTTTTTCCATGCATAGAGAATGCTCTTGGTGCCATAATTGAATCTGGACACTTACACACCCTTCCTGAATGGCCTCAAAGATACCATTACCTTTTACACAAAAAACCTTTTCCATATTGGGTGCTTCATCTACAAAAAATGACGTAGCCCAGCGTCGCATGCCATTGAGCTGCGCCGTGCTACATTATTTTTCAAATACAGGGATGCGTCGTATTAACAACAATATGATGCATCCTTTTGCATTTGCCTGCGCTGGCACACAATTGTCTGCTATGCGCCAGTGCAGGCACCCTTGCGTCATTGAGCAAGGATGACTGCGCTGCGGAAATGATTGTTATTGTGCAAGAAGGAGCTGGAAGGTTTTCCTTGGTGCACATAAAACAATCATTAATGGCATGTTCATCTTTCTATGCATGCTGCAGGATGCTGCACGCATAGAAAGAGGAAAAAGGGAGGAGAAATAACAGTATTTCTCCTCTTTGTGCCATTCCTACTCTTCCCCTGGGGAGGCGTAGGATACTGAAGCATTCCCAGTTTGACAAAATGTTGTAAATCTGGAAATACGTCAAGTTTCAAAGATTTTGCATGGAGACACCCACAGTAACTCAGATGAAATGCCCCTTCCATGCAGAGTAATGCGTTAAGGGGCCCATATTTACAAGGCCAAGAAAAGTCATGCAGGGTGACTTGGACTTGTAAATATGGGCAAGCCCATTGCACTGTCGGTGTGTGAAAAAAAGTGATGTACCAGCAGCGCATTGGGCTTTTAAATAAGGCCCTGGGTCTTTTGTCTTTTTATATGGTGAGCAGTTCCTAATTTTCCTCTAATAAGTATAATGCGCTTCTAAGTGAAGTAGGTGTGTACAAATGATAAGCAAATTTCTTTTTCAACTGCAAAAGTTTTAAAAAATCAGTTATGTCCCGCTTTCACATTAAGGGGCTTAAATACATGCCCCTTGCGCTACCGCTACGCCGTCACTTTTCCCGTAGTAAAGCTGAGGCACAGATGGCTCATGGGGCTTGTAAATAAGCCCCTAAGTGAACATGAAAATATGATATGGTAAGGAGGTAAAAAGCATGCACTGAATGACGCACTTCCCTTAGGCCCACTACTGAGCCCGCCATCCAATTCCAATCACCATTTTACAGACAGCAAGGAGATGATTTCTGCTGGTAGCCTAAGGTGTTAATGCTTTCTCACTGTGGTTCACAGCTGGCTTCTTCTTCTCATACAAGCAAGTTTCTTGGAAGAAAAAAGTGCAGTCCCAATCGAGTCCCGTCAACAGTTCCCTCCGCCTTCCTTTCTCACTCAACTCTCTAATCACAGGGAAAACCAGGACCACAGTACTGCCTATTACCGGGACACAAGCAGACACACTACCAAAGTTCTGGGTTGAATCCACCATCGTCCTATAGCTCACTTCACCACCCCAGTTCAGACCCAGCCATATGCAAATCAGTCTTGACCCAGTGCCTCATAGGAACAGTCCAGCCTAAACTGCTAGGCCAGGTCTTCCCTGGACCAGAAACAAGCATCCTGGGACCAGTTTCAGGGTAACACCTCTCATCAGCCAGGCTAGCTTGAATCCAGTGGCAAAGTCAGCAAGGGACCCACTTCTGGGCATACCCTGCCAACTTAGGGCAAACAAATCAAACACATGTAGTTGATCAACGAAGCGCTGAAACTTTCAGACACTAGACAAAATTGGCTATTATTCAATTGTTAGCACTTGATAAGCACCAACAGTCTCTAAAATGATTAAAATGGACTTACAGGGTATCAAGGATGCAATTTTCTGCAGCTAGTTCATGAACCTGAAGGCAGACTATACTGACGCGCAGGCGTATATACAATTTCTGTCTTTGGGCGCCGAAGGACTATGGTCAAGGTCGCAGGAAATATTAATATATCCGAGCACCTATTTATACCTCCAAGGTTGACTAAATTCTATGGCAAGAAAAGTCACATTGTTTGGCATAATGGGGAACATTCCATGGCAGAATGATTTTATTATTTCGTCTTTTTCAGACACATTAATAAGATCTTGCCAAAATGTCACCTAATTAGTAACAGTTTCACACCTGACTACAGCAATGAGCAACTAAAAGATGACCATAGAACCTTTGCACGAGGTCTGCCACTGCGTGGCATCACGTGTAGTGCTTTCTGGTGACCTCTGATCCGTCGAAGCTAGAAAAACGTTTTGTGTTGAAATTTGCAAATTGTCTTATTTAGAGGTGCATCCAATTAAATATTCATATTCTTATGGACTCCTCATTTCATTCATGCCTTCATGACATAGCTAATATTTCTGGGTTATGGTTACGTTTTCAATTGAAAAGCATTGCAATTCACCAGCTATGATTCACAATGCAACCATAACTTGTCCCCAATGCAATCTCATGACTCACAAATTACATAATCAGTGATATCATCTCATCTTTGACAAAATGTATAACTTCACAATGGTGCCTCAGTTGTTTGTTTGTTTCCTTCAGCATGTAAAATTATTTACTGATGTGTTATGTGCTTTTTTTTACTATCACCGTGCCTAACCTGCAGCCAGGGGCTCTACAAGGTCCATGTGTTGGAAGAAACAGAGCACAGCTTCCAGCTATTGGAAACGAGTTCTGTGCATTGGCCTGGCCACTGGCCACGACGTATGCCATGCCCTGTCCACAGAACCACCTCTACAGGGCCTTTGGTTCTGTGCAGTGGAATTTGGGCATAGGGTCTAGTTTACGGCCCACACTTATTTGCACAGTTGTCATTGTGCATCGTCTTTGACTCCCCATAGTTACACTATGAATTTACTTTTGTATTCAATATTTAAAAAATAAATAAAAATAAGACATCATTGATCCTTTCCTTTTCACATGCCTACTGGAGGTTGCACACAGGGTCTGGTTTTGACCTTTCTCCAGGTTAACTTCCACAAAAGCTGTGCATAGCCATACAAAAAAATGCTCTTGGCGCAGTGCCTATGCAAAGCCGAAAGCCGAAAAACACCAAATCAGCTACCTCGTGTATTTGGCCATGTGCAGCTAGCTCTACAGATAACGTCGGATCTATAGCCCCACCCTGCACCAGACTATTCAAAATAATGAGCCTCACACAGTCTTTGCCCAGGTGTAGCAGGTTCTGGGGCGGGGCCTGACCTGCATTGGATGGAGGCCAAAAATGTTCCCTTGCCAATTACATTTTTTTATTTTCCAATTTAGGCTCCAGTTGAATTCGATTAACATCAAAATGCCTTTGTAGTTCAACAAGTTGAATTGCACCTGACTCCTTCTTTTAATTCAAATATTTCAAAAACCACTGAACGAAATTGCACCCCACTCTGAGCAACATCTTGAAGTCATACCAACTTTGGTGAAATTCCATTCAACAGTTTTTACTGCACCAAAGAGCCACCATTCCTAGAAGAGGTTGAATACGAAACACTTATTGTTGTGTCTTGGTCTCCTCTTCTTCCCCCTTTTGATAGATGAACCTGAAACCTGACATACTGAGGCTTAGCCATATCGACTAATTGTCTGCCTAATTTCATGCAGAATCGTCTGGCATCATCAAATATATTAGCAGAGGCCTTTGCAATTGAAGGTGAGACGTAGCCATAATGACCGAACATGTTTTTTGCTTTTGCCATATTGACAAGGGGCCTCTGTTTGAGCCACTGGAAGAATGGACGGTCTGGCCTTCTAGACTTGACCTTACCGCCCAGTGCGCAGGGGGCCAGATAACATTTTCAATATCACGACCCACCGTGCGCCCCATGTAACAAAAAGATTGTTGGAACTTACACGGTATTACCCTCGTTGTATCAAAAATAAGACATTGACACTGTACTGTATGTATATAAATACCTGTTTAATAAAAATTGTGAAATAAAAAAAAAATCATACCAACCTAGTAATTAATACAAATCTAGCTTGGTTGTCTCGCTGATGGAGCAAACTGGGAGTAGCCAGGTACTACTAGTAGGTCGATCTTTGGTACTTTTTGAAGTGCCCTTCCTATTCCTGGCTTGAAGAGAGGAAGAAGCAGCAGGAATAACATATACAGAAGCTCTTCATCTATTTTTATTGTATGGTTTCCACTCTGTGGCCTGCACCTAGCTCCTCCGCAGGAAGTAGGAGGCCGTTATGGGCGCGGGATCTTTCATGATTCTTGCACCCCAAAAATTTACCTCAACAGAATGCCCTAGGATTGAGGAATTGGAGACCCTTTTGAATTTCAGTTTCATAGGGAAATGCGTTGTAGAGGAGAAGCTCCTTCTAATATATCAAAACATCAGAAATAGAGTTAAATAAATAAAATAACCCTCTCAGTAACTGAGTTCTAGTTCAGCGGAATCGATTTAAGGGTTTTATTACAAAATTGGAAAGATGCAGTACATAATAGTTGACATCCAAGCTCTTAGCAAATAGAGCATTGCAAAGAAGTGTAAAATTAAACAAATTCTAGGGACCAAGTGGGTAGCAAAATCAAAAGAGAAACGGACAGCAGCCCTAGTAGATTTGGAAATTGTCCTGGCCTATCCCCAAAATTGAGGGTCTGTAAAGGAAAACGTCTCACAGAACAGAAACTACAAATTCATTATTGTGTGAGAAAAGGTATCATTCTTTAACAAATCAGTACAGAGTTTTATTAAGCATCATATTGTCTTTGCACCTAAGCACTATCCCACTACATGAGTGCTGATTCTGTCCACTGTATGCTAATGCCACCTGGAGATGGTGGAACAAACTAGGTTCATGGACATCAGCATACTATTATGAATGAATATGGCTCAGTGAACTAATGGTAGAACCTTGACTGTAGTGACAGTTACTGTGAGCAAGCAGGGGAGAGTGTTGGAGAACAACAGGTATAATGTCAGTCGAAATAAACAAACATAATTATGCTTAACTATGTGCTGCAGATATAACAACCATGAAACTAGAGGGGAGGCAGAAAGATATCCATTTTAAAAACATGACTGCTAGGCCTAAATTGAGGCACAGTAAACACAGGTCTGAAAAACACACTTCTGTGTGTCATAGGAAATTCTTATAAAAAATATCAGTATGCTTATGTGTAATTGCGCACAATATAAGTGGGTATGTTTGTAATCAAGTGTAAAAATACATCTAGATTGTTGTTAATGATGCAAAAAATATATAAATCCACAAAAATCCTTAACACTTTTGAGGAGCTACCCTGTGATGTCAAAGGGTGAGTGATGTCAATGCCACTAGCCTTGGCATTTTGGTGAATTGCTATGAGTGATTTACCTCTGCGCAAAGGCAAACTTTAAAAAACTCCTTGCAAGGTATATTGCATTGTTATTTTCTGACACTGCTGGTAAGGGTCCCTTTCACTCTGAAACATGAACATGGAGACAAGAGCCTGTCTATTCATGCCTGTCTTCCGCAGTAATCAACAGCATTCAAATGTTGGTGGAGGGGGGGCTGATAGATACCAGCTCTCCTTTTGTGTAATGGAAAATAGTTCGCTTTTTCAGAGGCAGCTTCATGCACTCACTCCACATCGGACAGCAAGCTAACTATGAGGAATGGGTATATTTCAACCAAAACATAACTGTATATGTCCAATAAACTGCAAAAGGGGTTTCTTCTAAGTATATATTTAAGTTACAGAAAATGTGATATTTAACAAATGAGAAAATCCACATATTACAGTACTTTCTAGTTAAAAAGTTTGCCTGTCAGTTCGACAGTAATCTTTTATGAAAGTGACTCCCAAGATGTATGTCAGGGCAAGTAGAACACATTTTTTTCACCAGCAGAGAACGAAAGGATAATATATTGCTCTTTAGAAGTACTTTGGTCATTCTGTTCGGCGATGTGAGCTCTTGAATCTAGCACACACCTGACAAATTCTAACAAAATAGGCCACATCACAGCTCTTCTGGGCAAAGAGCCAGCTGGCAACAAAATCACCTAAAATAGACACTAAAGGTGTGGAAGTTCTGACTTATAAACAAATAAAACTATGGCGATAGTGAAAGGACACATAATTAAATAAATACAGTTAGGCAATGAAGAAACCAATGTAAAGCAAACGAACTGGGCAAAGAATGAAAATAGCGTGTTGGCCCAAGAAAATATATCTCAACTTGGAAGTACAAAGCGATAAATTGCTCTTATTGGAGCAACACTAATATAAAGATGTCAACGTTGTGGCCTTGGTATCCAATAAGTGTTCTAATATCTGTAAATTGGCACAAAAATGTAATACTTCCTCATAAAGGCAAAATAAAAACAAAGGATTAGTGAGGTAGAAGCATGAAACATACATGTCACAGACTAACATATATCCCCTTTAATTGAATATCTTAGCTGCTAAACACCCACGAGCCAGCAGCCTCATCAAAGGGTGTATCCTGGCATTTTTCACTAGACTTAGGGCCAAATTACGAGTCTGGTGGTACAAGGACTGCCAGACCTGTGGTGGTGCAGTGGTGGACTTCAAGCCACTATTTCACCGAAGGTCCGACCACCCAATTACCACTAGGGTGGTCAGACCATAATTGGACCGACAACTCTGCCAACTTAGGGACAACAAAGCGAACACAAGAAGATGAGGGACGGAGCGCAGAAACATTTCAGACACTAACTGCAGCCATAGATCTTGGTTGAATCCACCATCGTCCTATAGCTCACTTCACCACCCCAGTTCAGACCCAGCAATATACAACCAGTCTTGCCCCAGTGCCTCATGGGTACAGTCCAGCCTAAACTGCTAGGCCAGGTCTTCCCTGGACCAGAAACAAGCATCCTGGGACCAGTTTCAGGGTAACACCTCACATCAGCCAGGCTAGCTTGAATTCAGTGGAAAAGTCAGCAAGGGGCCCACTTCTGGGCATACCCTGCCAACTTAGGGCAAACAAAGCAAACACATGTAGTTGATGAACGAAGCGCTGAAACGTTTCAGACACTAGACAAAATTGGCTATTATTCAATTGTTAGCACTTGATAAGCATCAACAGTCTCTACAATGATTACAATGGACTTACAGGGTATCAAGGATGCACTATTCTGCAGCTAGTTCATGAACCTATAAGCAGACTATACTGACGTGCAGGCGAATATACAATTCCTGTCTTTGGGCCCCTAAGGACTATGGTTAAGGTCGCAGGAAATATTAATATATTCGAGCACCTAATTATATCTCCAAGGTTGACTAAATTCTATGGAAAGAAAAGTCACATTGTTTGGCATAATGGGGAACATTCCATGGCAGAATGATTTTATTATTTCGTCTTTTTCAGACACATTAATAAGATCTTGCCAAAATGTCACCTAATTAGTAACAATTTCACACCTGACTACAGCAATGAGCAACTAAAAGATGACCATAGAACCTTTGCACGAGGTCTGCCACTGCGTGGCATCACGTGTAGTGCTTTCTGGTGACTTCTGATCCGTCGGAGCTAGAAAAACGGTTTGTGTTGAAATTTGCAAATTGTGTTATATAGAGGTGCATCCAATTAAATATTCATATTCTTATGGACTCCTCATTTCATTCATGCCTTCATGACAAATCTAATAATATTGGGTTATGGTTAAGTTTTCAGTTGAGAAGCATTGCAATTCACCAGCTATGATTCACAATGAAACCATAACTTGTCCCCAATGCAATCTCATGACCCACAAATTACATAATCAGTGATATCATCTCACCTTTGACATCATTTATAACTTCACAATGGTGCCTCAGTTGTTTGTTTGTTTGTTTTCTTCAGCATGTAAAATTATTTACTGATGTGTTATGTGCTTTTTTTTACTAGCACCGTGCCTAACCTGCAGCCAGGCGCTCTACAAGGTCCATGTGTTAGAAGAAACAGAGCACAGCTTCCAGCTATTGGAAACGAGTTCTGTGCATTGGCCTGGCCACTGGCCACGACGTATGCCATGCCCTGTCCACAGAACCACCTCTACAGGGCCTTTGGTTCTGTGCAGTGGAATTTGGGCATAGGGTCTAGTTTACGGCCCACACTTATTTGCACAGTTGTCATTGTGCATCGTCTTTGACTCCCCATAGTCACACTATGAATTTACTTTTGTATTCAATATTAAAAAAAAAAAACCCAATAAGAAATCATTGATCCTTTCCTTTTCACATACCTACTGGAGGTTGCACACAGGGTCCGGTTTTGACCTTTCTCCAGGTTAACTTCCACAAAAGCTGTGCATGGCCATACAAAAAAATGCTCTTGCGCAGTGCCTGTGCATAGCCGAAAGCCATCAAATCAGCTACCTCGGGTATTTGGCCATGTGCAGCTAGCTCTACAGATACAGTCGGATCTATAGCTCCACCCTGCACCAGACTATTCAAAAGAATGAGCCTCACACAGTCTTTGCCCATGTGTAGCAGGTTCTGGGGCGGGGCCTGACCTGCATTGGATGGAGGTGAAAAATTTTCCCTTGCCAATTACATTTTTTTATTTTCCAATTTAGGCTCCAGTTGAATTCGATTAACATCAAAATGCCTTTGTAGTTCAACAAGTTGAATTGCACCTGACTCCTTTTTTTAATTCAAATATTTCAAAAACCACTGAACGACATTGCACCCTACTCTGAGTAACTTCTTGAAGTCATACCAACTTTGGTGGAATTCCATTCAACCGTTTTTACTGCACCAAAGAGCCACCATTCCTAGAAGAGGTTGAATACGAAACACTTATTGGTGTGTCTTGGTCTCCTCTTCTTCCCCCTTTTGATAGATGAGCCTGAAACCTGACATACTGAGGCTTAGCCATATCGACTAATTGTCTGCCTAATTTCATGCAGAATCGTCTGGCATCATCAAATATATTAGCAGAGGCCTTTGCAATTGAAGGTGAGACGTAGCCATAATTACCGAACATGTTTTTTACTTTTGTCATATTGACAAGGGGCCTCTGTTTGAGCCACTGGAAGAATGGATGGACTGCCCTTAAAGAATCATACCAACCTATTAATTAATACAAATCTAGCTTGGTTGTCTCGCTGATGGAGAAAACTGGGAGTAGCTAGAGATAGCAGGCACTACTAGTAGGTCGATCTTTGGTACTTTTTGAAGTGCCCTTCCTATTCCTGGTTTGAAGAGAGGAAGAAGCAGCAGGAATAACATATACAGAAGCTCTTAATCTATTTTTATTGTATGGTTTCCACTCTGTGGCCCGCACCTAGGGCCTTATTTATGAAAAGTGACGCATCGCTGCGTGAAAACAGCGATGCGTCACTTTTCACTGCGCACTCCTTGCGACACCAATGATGCGTCATATTTAATGTATGACGCATCATGTCGCAAGGAGTTACAGATACGTCAGTATTTCTGACGTATCTGTAAGCGCAAAAGTGACGCATTGCTGGAGTGTGTCACAAAAGTGACGCAACTCCAGCAATGCGTCCTTTCACATGGGGAAAGCCCAATGTGAAAGGGCTTGCGTCAGTCTTACGCCTGCTGTGAGGCAGGCGCAAGATTTTGACGCAACAGCGTCCTAAAAGTGACGCAGTGAAATCTCATAGATTTCACTGCGTCACTATTACGAGGCTTTTTGCGGGGGAACGCCCCCTCTGCATTCATTATACCTGGCGCAGGTATAATGTGGCGCAGGGGTTTAAAATGTGACGCATCTACCTAGATGCGTCACTTTTTAAATATGGCGCAACAAGGCGCATGTTTTACGCTGCCGATGCGTCACAAAAAGTGACGCATCAGCAGCGCAAAACTGACGCAAGGCCTCATAAATGAGGCCCTTAGCTCCTCCGCAGGAAGTAGGAGGCTGTGATGGGCGGGGGTCCTTCATGATTCTTGCACCCCAGAAATTAACCTCAACAGAATGCCCTAGGATTGAGGAAATGGAGACCCTGTTGAATTTCAGTTTCATGGGGAAATGCATTGTAGAGGAGAAGATCCTTCTAATATATCAAAACATCAGAAAAAGAGTTAATTAAATAAAATAACCCTCTCAGTAACCCTCTCAGAGTTCTAGTGCAGCGGAATCGATTTAAGGGTTTTATTACAAAATTGGAAAGATGCCGTACATAATAGTTGACATCCAAGCTCTTAGCAAATAGAGCATTGCAAAGAAGTGTAAAATTAAACAAATTCTAGGGCCCAAGTGGGTAGCAAAATCAAAAGAGAAACGGACAGCAGCCCTGGTTGAATTGGAAATTCTCCTGGCTTACCCCCAAAATTGAGGGTCTGTAAAGGAAAACGTCTCACAGAACAGAAACTACAAATTCATTATTGTGTGAGAAAAGGTATCATTCTTTAGCAAATCAGTACAGAGTTTTATTAAGCATCATATTGGCTTAACACCTAAGCACTATCCCACTACATGAATGCTGATTCTGTCCACTGTATGCTAATGCCACCTGGAGATGGTGGAACAACCTAGGTACATGGACATCAGCATACTATTATGAATGAATAGGGCTCAGTGAACTCATGGAAGAACCTTGACTGTAGTGACAGTTTCTGTGAGCAAGCTGGGGAGAGTGTTGGAGAACAACAGGTATAATGTCAGTCGAAATAAACAAACATAATTATGCTATGTGCTGCAGATATAACAACCATGAAACTAGAGGGGAGGCAGAAAGATATCCATTTTAGAAACATGACTGCTAGGCCTAAATTGAGGCCTAGTAAACACAGGTCTGAAAAATACACTTCTGTGTGTCATAGGAAATTCTTATAAAAAATATCAGCACAATATCAGTATGCTTATGTGTAATTGCGCACAATATAAGTGGGTATATTTGTAATCAAGTGTAAAAATACATCTAGATTGTTGTTAATGATGCAAAAAATATATAAATTCACAAAAATCCTTAACACTTTTGAGGAGCTACCCTGTGATGTCAAACGGTGTGTGATGTCAATGCCACTACCCTTGGCATTTTGGTGAATTGCTATGAGTGATTTAACTCTGCGCAAAGGCAAACTTTTAAAAACTCCTCGCAAGGTATATTGCATTGTTATTTTCTGACACTGCTGGTAAGGGTCCCTTTCACTCTGAAACATGAACATGGAGACAAGAGCCTGTCTATTCATGCCTGTCTTCCGCAGTAATCAACAGCATTCAAATGTTGGTGGAGGGGAGGCTGATAGATACCAGCTCTCCTTCTGTGTAATGGAAAATAGTTCGCTTTTTCAGAGGCACCTTCATGCACTCACTCCACATCGGACAGCAAGCTAACTATGAGGAATGGGTATATTTCAACCAAAACATAACTGTATATGTCCAATAAACTGCAAAAGGGGTTTCTTCTAAGTATATATTTAAGTTACAGAAAATGTGATATTTAACAAATGAGAAAATCCACATATTACAGTACTTTCTAGTTAAAAAGTTTGACTGTCATTTCGACAGTAATCTTTTATCAAAGTGACTCCCAAGATGTATGTCAGGGCAAGTAGAACACATTTTTCACCAGCAGAGAACGAAAGGATAATATATTGCTCTTTAGAAGTACTTTGGTCATTCTGTTCGGCGATGTGAGCTCTTGAATCTAGCACACACCTGACAAATTCTAACAAAATAGGCCACATCACAGCTCTTCTGGGCAAAGAGCCAGCTGGCAACAAAATCACCTAAAATAGACACTAAAGGTGTGGAAGTTCTGACTTATAAACAAATAAAACTATGGCGATAGTGAAAGGACACATAATTAAATAAATACAGTTAGGCAATGGAGAAACCAATGTAAAGCAAACGAACTGGGCAAAGAATGAAAATAGCCTGTTGGCCCAAGAAAATATATCTCAACTTGGAAGTACAAAGCGATAAATTGCTCTTATTGCAGCAACACTAATATAAAGATGTCAACGTTGTGGCCTTGGTATCCAATAAGTGTTCTAATATCTGTAAATTGGCACAAAAATGTAATACTTCCTCATAAAGGCAAAATAAAAACAAAGGATTAGTGAGGTAGAAGCATGAAACATACATGTCACAGACTAACATATATCCCCTTTAATTGAATATCTTAGCTGCTAAACACCCACGAGCCAGCAGCCTCATCGGAGGGGGCATCCTGGCATTTTTCACTAGACTTAGGGCCAAATTACGAGTCTGGTGGTACAAGGACTGCCAGACCTGTGGTGGTGCAGTGGTGGACTTCAAGCCACTATTTCACCGAAGGTCCGACCACCCAATTACCACTAGGGTGGTCAGACCATAATTGGACCGACAACTCTGCCAGGGAACTGCCGTTCCCTGGAGGCGGTGCGGCAGTCAGAGTTTATGTAATATACAGGTAGGGCTGCTGAGGCACCGCCAAGCATATTACAAATTTCAGGTCAGCCAGCGGTTTCATGGAGGTCATTCCTCCATAAAAAGACTGGCAGTGCTGAAACAAAAGGGGCCTTACAGGGCCACCTGTGTCCCCACAGCCTGGGGATGCATGCAAGGGGGCACAACATGTTCCCTCCTGTGTGCATGTACCCAGGTTCCTGTAGGACATGGACGTACATGTCCATGTCGTGCAGGAATCCTGTGTGTCGTTCCCTGTTTCACAAGCACCAGCTTTGAAAGATGCACTGCAGTGGGACCGCCACGCAGCCCGCCAGACCACAAAAGTGGTCATAATCTGGCAGGCGGGTGGCAGTGGCCTTCCGCAGAGTGGTGGCCCAGCGATGGCACCGGCACCGACGCGCCACTGATCTGCCAAAAGTCGTAATTTGCCCTTCATGACAAAATCACAAATTAAGCAAAATGTCCCTGTATCTTGTTTTTTTTTCCCACTTAAACATGCACCCCCAACCAATGGAACTTTAGATTCATGACTCTCCAACGGTCAACTTGCCTTTTAGGGTCATTATGATCCTTTTCACACAGGAGCCAGGTCTCTGAACATGGGCAATAAATCAAGTGCCCTAGTTCAGTTCTAACTTTGGAATCACAGTATTGTATATTTTACAAGGCTGGCACACTTTGTAAAGAGGGACATGGATCTACAGGCTTCTGACTCGGTAGCACCTTAAAATTGTAATCATCTAGTGTCAGAATCCACAAAAACAAACAAATCTAAGAACTGGACTATTGAGGCAAGAAAATGGGCATCCCAGTCAGTCGTCAAGGAGCTACTGATCATGCAGCTCAGAGACCCAAGAAGTCCACAACACCCACCGCCACCACCCCCATGACCCCCAGCCCCATACCACCCCCTCCCCCCCGATTACCACTGAGGCAGAGCAGAACAGGACACCAGACATTCCGAAAATGGCATGGCCCCTCAGCCACACAATAGCAGAATATGGGGAGAGGTGGGAACCAAGTATGTGTGAAGGAGGCAAGTCACCCAGAAGTGTGGCTCAATGGTTAGAGCGGCAGACCCTGATGCAGATGTCTAGCCCGGGACCAGGGTTCAATTCCCCGCCTCGGCGGGTCTTGGGCTCAAAAAATTCCACGGACCTGATAATTCTCGCCTCGGTGCCTATTCCAATCATGGAGTCCCACTCTGCAACTCTGGGCAATAGCTTTCTTAATCTCCACAACGGCCCCCACAACGCTAAGGATGCCTGGCATCCACCTTGGGGGTGCCCAGGAGTGGACACCTCACAGGGAAGGCCAGGATGGGTTCCACAGCGGTATTCGTACAAGCGCCTTGAGACCCTTGCGGGTGAGTAGTGCGCTATACAAGTATCAATTTACATTTACAATTTACATTTACCCATGAATAAGAATGCACACAATGCCAAGTGTGGCGGTGATGTGCTGGACAGACCTCAGTATGCAGAGCACATACCTGTCCATGTGGACATATACTGCTGGTGTTTGTAGTGTTGTGGACAGTGGATGCAACCATGTTACCTCAGGCAGTGGGGAAGACCTGGGTCATGTAGCTGTGGGGTCCTCCCCTGTAATTGTAAGCGGAGTGAGCTGGTCTGGCATATGCCAATCCAGTGTAGGAGTGTGAATAAATAGGCAGGGTTGCTGGGCGTGGTTCACTTCCGGGATGGCCAACGCATCTGCCAGGGTAGCGCACCTCATCCTGCCATGAGGCTGCCGCCATGAATACCGGCCTCCTCAGCCGATCGCCAGCATCTGTGACACAGGCCCCCAGCAAACCCAGCGGCACAGCACCGCAGAGTTATGTCTGTGCTGACTACTGCCTTCAACTTACACTGTGGTCGGCAGGTCTCACAATTCAGATCGAGTAGCGATTGCAGATGACACAGTCCAGTAGGCAACAGACATTGCTACCAGTGCGGCCCGCCCGGACCATGCAACATCGCAGGCTGCACACCCTCTGAACACTTCAGGTGCCACTAACTCTGTGCAGCACAAGTCAATGCCACATGGACTTATTGAGGCAGAATTCAGTAGGCAAAAGACATTGCTCCCAGTGCAGTCTGCCCAGAGGATGCATCATCGCTGGCTGCGCACCGCCTGAGCACTTCAGGTGTCTCTAACTCTGTGCAGCACAGGTCAGCACCATGTGGCTGCGGGCCTCCGGCCTACAATGCGGTCAGCAGGGCTCACACACATCAAATCCATTCCTCACCTTCTTGGACGACGCATCATTGCAGGCTGCCCACCCGCTGATCGCCACAGGTGCCACTAACTCTGTGCACCACAACTCATGGACCCTTTATGATTGAGTTATGTGCTGTGGACTGCGGACACAACAATGTCACCTCAGGCAGTGTGGAAGACCTGGGACGATGATAATGAAGATGAGGCAGGTGTAACACACCCCACTGCAGCAACAGCAGGAATATCCAGAAGGGATGCAATCAATGACAATGTCTTCACATGAGCATGCTCAGCTCTGGTGCCCCTACCTCAGTGCAACACAAGTCATGGCCCCTTCTGATTGAATAATGGGTGACCTCTGTACTTGCTCCGGCTACCTCCATGAAGCTTCGCAGTTGTTTGTGTTATGTTGTTTTTTTCTGTTTCCACTTTAATAGTGATCACTGTTCAAGTTGTTGCCAGCACCAACCACTCCCTGAGGGCTGGCTCACACTCACCCCACACCTATCCAGCACAGGCGTCAGTGGATTTGTGATCCTGGTAATAGAAAGGGGCTGGGCGCACATGCCCTTAGCCAGATCCAATACCTATCCAGGTGTGTCCGTGTGGTCATTATGTATGAATGATGGCCCCCGGGCCCTACCACATTACATTGTGCTGTGGACAGCAGATGCAACCATGTCACCTCAGCAGTGGGTAAGAGCTTGGACATGTAACTGAGTCATCCGCCCCCTGTAAGCGACAATGTTGCAATGTAGTATGCACCCGGAGGGCAGGCTCACACAAACAGAGTAATGAAGGAGCGCAAGACCGCTCGGGGTCCAGGATCATACATGCCAAGTGTTGTGTGTATCTGTATTGCCCCAGCATGAGCCAAATCCCTAGCCACATTAGCAGCGCCCGTTCAGCCAGGCATGTACTCTCCATCTGTGTCTGCCCTATCCTTACCACAGGCCTACACCCACGTGGCCCACCACCTCCAACGGCCAACATCACAGTGTTATTGTCAGGCTTGTGGACATGCGCAGACATGCATGACAATACTGTGCCATAGGAGTGCAAGTGATGCAATCGCGCAGCGCACATAAGTACATTGGTTCGGGGGAGGGAGGAGCAGCTATGAGGCAACGTAACACACAGTGATGCCGCTCATATGCGACATGCAAGACAAGTCAAAAATGAATCCCACAGTCGCACTCATCCGACCTCACCCCCAACAAGCCACTTCACATTTCATGAATGCAAGCAGATTACAAACTTACAGAAGGGATGAAAGCTATTTTGTCTGAACTCTCAGGCGGAAGCATATCTGCACCTCCGACCTCAGAAATGCATCTGCCCGGCAACCCCTGACAGATACTATAGCAGCTGATCCCAACTCCCACACTATGTAGTCCGACGAGAGACCAACATATACACACCCCACACACAGGAGTCCTTGCTCGAAGTTATTTCGCATTGAATGGCTTTCACACTTACTCTCACAATCCAGGCGTAAAACTAGTGCACACTAAAACAACTCATTGATCCGAGATGTGGCATTTCATCCACAGAACTGGCGCAGGTCAGAATAGTGCTGCTTCAACAACAGCCACTAACCCAATGGCCAAACATCCCAGACACATGCAAAACCCCTGTCACGTGAAACAGTACCATGCATGAATGCTGCATCTACTGGGGGCACTGCCATTGGCAGGGCTGCGGATCAGTTACCGGCTGGACTAGATTTTGACATGTGTGTGCGCCCCCTGTTGGCCCACGACCAGGAGTGTCACTGTGATACCGGTTTATGGGATGCCTTGATGCTTGGCATACATGCTGGCAACTGGACCTGGGAGATTGCACAAATCTTGTGTGCAGTGACCACATTGAACCGATCGCCTATTGGCTTGTATTGCAAATTGGTGTAAGGGGGTGGACACAGCACATCTGTCCGGACCTGCTAATGGATCGCCTCACCGTCCTGTTTGATGAAGTCGACAAGGACCTCATGTTGGAAATGTTAGCCTACGAGGCTGCAATCGCTTTCTTGGATGAGTAACTACGTATCTGCAGCCACAACAGATTGGAACCCATTGCATATGTCCTGACACCTTGTTGCATCTTGGAGATCTGGCCACATATCCCACGAAAACAGTGGACATGGCTGCATTCGCCTGGACGCAGAATACATGAGCGGACAACAATGCGGCTTTATACACAACTGTGAAAGGTGAGGCACTCCCCCGGAGTGGACAGTGGTGCTTGGCAACGTTCTTCATTCTGACATACTGCTGCATTGGTCTGCATGTTGTGGCACTTATCTTGCCCGTACTAACACACATATGCTAATAAAGTCTACGCACCTTCACTTGTACTCAACTGTGATGAGTGTTGATTTGATTGACAATATGTGTCTCAATGCCTACCTGGGTAACGGCCATATATGTGCATTGATAGCATTACGCAGGGAGTGACTTTTTGTGGAATCACTGTCCCTACATTCATCCATACTTTCATTCTTGATTGATCATGGCCATGACACATCTGTGTGAATTGGAATGTTTTATTCACATTCAGTGGAGTGTTGAAGCTGGACCAGTACAGGGCCATGCAAACCCCACTTTACATTGTTGGCCTGTGGAGGGCCAGCCAGAGTCCTTTCGGGATTGACACATTCATAGGGAGTGGAAGACTACAGTCCGCAGTGTGATTGCTGTGTCATTGGTAACCAAACCAAATATGGCAGTCCATGTCGTGGTCCAAGGTGAGTGTCGCTCAGTGTATAGGGGGACAGTGGGAGGTGTTATTCCAGGGCATGATGCAGAGGGCAGAAGCAAGCTGAACCCGACCATATGGCGGAGATGAATGCTACCACTTCATTCTATTCACAAAGCCAGATTCATCATCATCTTCAACCTCTGATCTGCCAGGTGCCTCACATGCAGGTGGTTGTGTTTTGTCTGCTTCGCTGTGTGGCAGTGACACATCAGTGGATGGAGGGGGAAAATCTGCATGGCATTGGCACTTCAGGGGAAGGAGATGTGTAAGTAGTAGTAGCACCAGCATCCCTCTGCACCTGGCCTTGTGGTGGCAATGCTATGATGAGGATCTGCAGGGCATGAAAGATCACAGCAACATCTCGCTGATGTGCAGCTGTGGCAAACATTCTTTCTGCCTGCATCCGCTCCAAGCCCTTCATCATTCTCCTTATGTGTCCCAACTCACGGATGACATCGCTGGGTCCACTCTGCCTAGACAGTTGTTCTTGGCTCAGAGTCATGACTCCAGCGATGTCAGCCATGGCTTGTTGTAGAGCAAGGAGTGGACAGTGGGTGTCCGTTACGAACTGTGAGTGCTCCCTGATGGGACTTAGACACCCATGCATGGCTTCTAGTTTGGCTGCCATGAGGTCAAACAGAAAATTGAAAGGAATGGCCTATAAAACCTACATTGGGGAAGGTCGAAGACCTCCTGCATCAACGTATGCTTGTGGAGGAGGAGACAGGATACAAAAGCAAATTTAATAAAGTAGGGAAAGGCCCGAGGTGTCTTTCCCTACGTTATTAAATTAGTTATTTGTAATTAAATGTAGGTTTTATAGGCCACACCTTTCAATTTTCTGCTTTTTAAATTTCCCCCCATATTCTATTTTTACTTTATTAACAACAGCACTTTGATTCATGGCGTGCTGTGTTCGGACACTAATGCTTCTAGCGCGAACAGGACTTTGCCTGCCCCCTTCTGCACCGGATAAAAGTGCCCCACTCTGTAGCGCATACCTAATTCTGTATTTAACTTTACTGACAACAGCACTTTGATTTTGGGCATTAACATCCATAGCTCCAGCGAGTCTGCCTTCATGTACATGTTAAAAGCACTTACAACAGCAGCGCAGGTATTTATCCTCATCGCATGCTGATCCGCGCTCACTCTATTGTTGTCTGTCTCCTTGACAACGTTCACTGTGGCAGTACCCTGGATATGATTGGGTACAGTTTTTACATCTCGGAGCGTTTCTTGATCCTTTTAAGCTCTTAGCGTATGACAGCTTCAACATCTACTGTCACCATGTCCACAGTGACTCCTCGCCTTTCACACGCGAGGATGCCTTTTCACCGCATTATTGTTGTCTGCTTTCTTGACAACGCTCACTGTGGCAGTACCCTGGATATGATTGGGTACAGCTTTGCACCTTGGAGCATTCCTCAATCCCATTGGCTTTTAGCGTATGACAGCATCGATGTCTACTATAACCACGCCCATATTGAAGCATCGCCTTCCATACGTGAGGACGCTTTTCCCCGCATTAAATACGAGCCGCTTTCCCCGTTTTACCACCATCGGGGTCTGGCGATTGAGGAAGTTTGCAGGTACCCCGCGGGTGCATAGCATTGCAGGCGTGAGTTCAACGACCAAAAAGCGAGATAAGTAAAGGGGTCCTTTTGTCATGCTGTTGTAATTGACCACTTTCTCCTTCTCAATCCCTAGGTTGTGCCATTATTGCTACCACCCCCCTCCCGAGACCCATGGTGTAGTTAGTGAGGTAAACATCCTTTACAACGCAACTTTTACCACGCAGTGCCTTTACAACGCAAACCATTACACCGCATTGCGCTGGGGGCGCTCTAGGATAGGGAATAGATTTAATTTAATATCCAACACCTTCCCTACTATCCACGGGGACTGGAGTTGGAATAGTAAATTAAACTATTCACGGTCCAGCGCCCCAAAGCACTATGCGTTGTAAAGGTATTCGTCGTAAATACCGCGTTGTAAAGGCATGCGTGGTAAAAGTATGCGTTGTAACGTCATACATCCAGTTAGTGATTACACCACTTGTGAGATACCTCTTTCTACTTCGTATTATGAATTTTGCGTGCCAAGCAACACCGTGTCTAGAGTTCTTACGCATAGTATTTTATCGCACAGGTTCTTGCTTATGGATAGAGGCCGTGATGGGCATACAACATATTCATTTATCTGTTAGTCGGTTCCACACGATATAGACTGATTTATCATGTTAAGTGCACGTATTTCCTCACAGTAGCACGTCTGATCATTGTTACTGTATAAGTGCACACCCCGGGAGCGCCAGTATCTATATGTCCAACTACGACAAACTTATACAACCACGCCTAATGATTATTTGTTTGTCTTTTTTCTATGTTTTCTCTATGTTTGTCTGTGTATGACATTTTTACATCCAGAATAAACGTGGTTCCTCCAAACACGAGGGATACCAGATTAATTTTACATTTTTCACATTTATGACCTCTGGTTAGGGTGGGCCTTAGCGGGCCCACACCGCCAAGGTTTACATTTTTCTTACGGTCCTGACGAATGCCTGTTTAATGACAACACATAGGCAGAAACATGTTGACCACACCTTAATGGACTCTGCTGAACAATGCATTTAGCTTTCATGTCCTACACTGTGTTTTTATCCATGTCTGATTGGCTCCTATTTTTTTTTATTTTTTGATACAATCAAGGCATGTTAAATACTCACCTTTCACTATTCACTGAACACGAACTACCAGCTCTACAGTAATTCTGGGATTGAAGAACACCAGGGTGGCATTCGGCCTCTCCTGGTGGGGCCCGATGATGAAGCATGTCACCAACTAGGTTGGTGAGTGAAGGCTTTATTAAGAACCTAGTTGGATTCTACTGTTGTGCTCTACTTCCAATAAAAAGGCACACTCTTGTTATGATTACATTTATCCTGGGGGACTGAGAGTGTTCCTTTATAATACTTCCCTCCCTCTCTTGTTGTTTTTTGAATGCTGTGTACTTGTATATTGTCATCTCACAGTTTTCTGCTATGCCAAATGCGAATGGCCATTTTCTACACACAAGCAGCTGTGTCCTCTGTTCTGTTGTGAAAGTGTTGCAGTTTGTACCACATTGTTGTCAATTTTGGGGTGCTCTGCATCTTATGTGTGTGTGTGCTGCATCATGGGTGTTTTGCCCCTTTGGCTCTGATTTGGCTGGTCCATATCCCTTTGAGGCGGTGTGCCTTTCACTTCTGTGCTTATACAGTGCTGAGATGTTGCAGACTTGCGTAAATTGGGCTCTTGGTCGGAGTTGTGATTCCTGGGCATGTTTTGTCCGCAGATGTGCTATACTTACTTGTGCATGTGTGCCATTATGCCCATCTCTCCCCGTCCCCCCAGTCCCTGGTTGTTACTCACCCTGTTGCTGTTGGCTCAGGTGATGTTGTGCAGTGTCCGGTCCCCCAACTCCTGCCACGGTATCCCCATTGATCGTCCCAGGCTGGTCCTCCGTGGGGCTTGTGGGGTTCTGGTTGTCCTATGTACTTGCTCCGGCTACCTCCATGGTGCTTCGCAGTTGTTTGGGTCTTGTTTGTGTTTTTGGTTGGCGCTTTTATAGTGATTTTGGCCACCTGACTTGTGGGACTTGCAGGCAGGCGCTGCTTCTCGCTGGATTTTTAATCGCAGTTGTGTCGATCACAGGTTTTTTTCACTTTGGGGTTTAGATTTTTATCACCATCCAGAGACTTTTATCGCAAAAATTTGACGCGTACGCAGGAAACTATCACATGCTACCGCCGTGTTGAGAATACAACGTTGACACACAGTTATTTTCCCGCAATAGACGGCGATATGAAAGATTGCGTTAACCGATTTTGGCGATGATTATCGCACGTTCTTGGGAATATCCCGCATTGTCTCCTATGGTACTCAACGGTAATACAACAAATCAGCATATATGTAATATTGCACAAAATTCATGACATACATAAAATGATTTAAAAATAGGCGAGTCTTAAGACATTTTTCTTTGTGATTCAGATTCTATAATATATCTGATTCAAATACAGTGCAATATGAACAGTGAGCAGTACTCATAAAAAGTTAGCATATTTATATAAACAAAAGTGTATGATGACACGGTACAGATTCCAAGGTTGATGTTATGTTCGATACAAATCATTGGGATACTGTATACATTATATACATCCATCCATTATGAATAAATCATCAAAGCTAATTATCGACTCTCTTCCGGCCCTCATCGTCTGTCTAATGCACCATTACAAAGGTATGTTCCAAATTTCCAATTACATTTTGCCATCCAAAGTGTCTCAGATCTCCTCTACGTACTGGTATGCATGGCCATTGAGGGGAATCTGTCGAGCATAGACTATCCTTAATCTTGTGGAGGGGAAATGTCACAGGTAGCTTGGGGGTTAATCTGGGAGCCAGGAACAAACACTTCATCACTGAGTGTGCCTAGAACCTCAGGGGCATATTATCAAGAACGGCGTAAAAATGATCGCTGCTTTAGCAGTAGGAAACTGCCGCTAAAGCGGCAAAAATGGGCTTGATAATATGCTCTTGTAAATTCCCATAGAAGCCCAAGGTCACACCAGAACATGGGCTTCTATGGGAATTCAGAAGGGCATATTATCAAGCCCATTATCGCCGTTTTAGCGGAAGTTTCCTGCCTCTAAAGCTGCAATATTTTCAACGCCGTTCTTGACAATATGCCCCTAAATCTCCTTTCTCCACTTTCCAACTGAGATTCTGTACACATGCAGTGGGGATATGCTATGCTAGACGGAAACGTGTGATATGGATATATCCATAATTTGTAATTTTTGGGAGGAAGTATTTCAGATGCTATGTGAGAAAGGCGAGTTGGATATAGCCCAGGAATCTTGGGTGGGAATGTTGCAACACATCGGGGAGAAAAATGATATGTTTCTGTACTCTGGAGGTTCAAATAGCTCACAAATAAATTGAACAGATTACCAAGTCTGGTGCAATAGGTACAATACTTTTACTCAAAGCGAAAAGTACACAGAATTTGTTGATTGGCTTCTAAAATAGCAACAGAGACTGATATACACGTAGCTAACACGTTGCATTTCAGAAGCTGTTCAATAACTTCTAAAATATTTTGACGTCTGCAGGGATTATTTTTGACTGAGAAATGAGTGATGTGATCACATCCATTTTTCAAAGTACTACATTTTCAATTTGGAACTAAAACGTTTCCAATGTGTTAACACAGCACCGTAATCTGGGACTTTCAGCATTGGATACATCAGCTGGGCTCTCGGAATTAGATAGCTGCTCTGCTCCAGAATTACCACCGTGTGTTTGCTTAAGGCAACGTTGGTATATTTATACCTGAAAGGTGCCTGGGTTTGACGTAAGGTTGGACATAAGACGTCAATAAAGATGTCACTAAGAACTGGCCGTTCTTACAGTGCTTTACAGGAGTTCTAGGACGAAATCAAAACAAAGGCAAGGGGGATTTCCCAGGTTGCTGGAGGCTTGGTTTTGTTTAGAGAACTCGGTGTGCTTACTTGGGGGCCGGAGAAGTAGCTTGCTTAATGTGACAGCATGTGCTACGACTGAATTATGGATATGAATATTATGCCGTTGTATGGATATATTTGATTATAACCGGACAAGGGCATAAAATAGGAATATCGATTCGGGTTTCCAAGATAAAAGACTACACCCACTCCACGAATTAATGTCCATCATTACTAAAACTTAAGCAATAGTAAACATAAAAGGTGCATGTGTATACCAACCCACCCCAAAATAAATTTTTGCATTTGAAATGGTGTATGCGAAATACATGAAAATGATTATAGGTACTGTACGCGTTTCAAGCAGTGTAATCATTCATTAAAAAAGATGCATATATATATCGGCATGAATGATTTGCGAAATTTACACATGAAATGGCTCTTATTACAGAAAAAAAAAAGTGCAAGACCATTCCATTGCATATAAATACAGTTATTGTAAATGTGCTAGAGGCTGTGGTAATGTATTGTCTCTAGAGTTCCTATAAAAATAGAAGCTCTGTTCTCTAAGAATAGTTCTACTTCAAGCAGAGTACATGTGCCAAAAAAAAGGTAAATATTTTGGAATCGGGAAAAAATAATTTCGCTTTCAGGGGAGAAAGAAAAAACAAAATATAGTTCCAAATATCTTCAGTAGCTTTTGTTTATCAAAGCCGAAGGCCGAATTCAGAGTTCACGGAACGCTGTGTACTAGTTTGCTTAAAAGTTATTCTTTTTGTTCGGGGGAAAACATCATTTCAGACAGACTTTCAAAAAAGCAGTTTACCGCTTCAGGTGAAAGTTCGACCAAGTTGGAAAATGCCGCAACTGTGCAGTCATGAGCATGATTGCTATCATCGATGACAGGATCAGCAGTGCTCACATAAGGTCGTACCTGGGTGATGTTGCTCTCATCTCGTACTTCACTACCCTTTAATCGCAGTGGTGAAGTCTCAACGAATGCCGTCATCAGGATGGGTAACCGCTGGGGACAACACGATGCATGAGCCGTTACAGGACTTAGCAAAGTATCTGCATCCAATGGTACTTCTGATTGTAGTGTAAGACAGACGTCCAACACGCATTCTTCTCCGCACAGCATACATCGTAGCACAGGTAAGATACAATTCTGCCAGATGGGTCTGAATGAAAGAAACCAGGTCATATTCAGATCTCTTAGCCGGGCTAATCCAAGGACTTCAGTTATGCGGTCCCGATATCGTATAGCTAGGATCGTTTCTTCCATTGTTGCTGGAGTCTTGTCTGCATTTTGGCTTGCCATAACGAAGCAGGAGAATCAAAAATAAAATGCCCGCTACGAGTCCCAACAGGAGTGGTAGGCCACCAAAGACAGAATGGACAAAATTAGGAAAAATGCCCAGAACTGTTGTGAAGGGTGTTAACAGTCCCGAAAAAATTGTCTTAAATATATGTGGAATACCGCCAGTATCGGACATATTTAGGATTTGGCTTAACATTTCTGCGAAATGTAGGGGGCAATTTGCTGATAAAAGGCTATGTATCTCTGCCGTTGTCCTTGCGACTTGCAGATCATACGTTTCTTTTGATGACGTCAAGGGCACAGTTGTCTGCAAAAGGACAGACTTCATTCTGCTTAAAGTATCAATTCGAATAGAAGAGATATTCAAAAATTGCCAAATGTTTTCCTCCCTGTCTGGAGTGCTGTTTGGAAACAATACTTGCATACAGCAAGTGACCATGGAACTAATGCTAACTAGATAAGCTTTTCCTGGCACCATGCCACAACATCTGTGGTCCACTATTAGAATGTAGCTCCCGTTAGAAAGCTGTCTAAAGAATGGCTCTATTCGAGTTGCAGGTGTGCCATGCTGGTGACATGAAAGGTTATTTGAAGTCCCCTCACAGGCCCCATGCAGGTTAATACCTTGACACAGAAGTATACCACTTAGTGATCTTTTACAATTATTACCACTAAGAAATACATTCTGTTCCTTTTCACTATGACATGTGTGTGTGTAAGGTAATTTCCATGATGACTTAATGTACCCTTTACCCAACATTTCATACTGGCCTGCTGGTATATATTCTTGACAGAATTTAAATTTGAAAGTTGTTATTCCGTGTATTATCCATTCAATGACAGGTCATTCTGACATTGTCAATGGTAATCTCTCAAGTTTTTCAATGCTCAGAATTGTATATTCTGCTCCTTTCTGTGCCAAGCTGATTTGTGTATCAGTAAGGTTAAAGATAGAGAATAATGACGTTGTGTTGCTTAAACGCCAAGGCACGTAGCCTGAACGCAGATTTTGTAACGTCCAGCCAAGCTGTACAATAGAACGTAATTGGGACTGACCATGTTGTAACCTTAACAAGTCCTGTTCTATTATATCTATAGCAGATGATACAATGCTGTCCAGTGAATATATTCTGGAAGACAGAGTCATTAACCCATTGTCCACAACAGAAAGTGATTTTTCCAAATGAATACGGTCAATTTCCCGTATTGTTTCTGCTGTTTCAATTTGCGTTTCTTTCCAAGCTTCGTTGTAAGCTGCATATATACCGGCCGCTATGAAACGTTTTTGACGCTGTTTGCGTGGTCCCATTATGAAATCACGCAAGTCAGCACCATCTTTAAGTACAGTCAAGTGTTGCTTAATTTCTGCCAGTATGGATTTCTGTAGCCATTCGAGGCAGAGTTTTGCTACACTGTATGTTGTAACTATCCCTGGATGTTGTCTCTGGGAGTATCTAGGGTCTGGCCTGGTCAATTTGAACCCCTGTATTTTGTTCAGGAATCTATCTTGACAGTTATTTGTGTCTGTGGGCCAGATCAACCATTTTTTCCAATCAGGATGTGTTCTGTTTTGGTTAAAAATATGGGATACGTCTATCTCAACATCTGTAGTGCTATTACTGTCAGGTGTTGGCTTTGGAATAGACGGTTTATTTAAGTCTTTAATTTTGGCTAGGCCAAGACAGGTTGTCTGTTGAATGGTATCATTCAAGAATATAATTTGTTCTGGGATCATGCAGGCTCTAAATAATGATTCTATACCTTGGACCTGCCAATCTTTGGTACCCCAGATGGTTTTTGTTTCAATATTGTTTTTCCAAAAATCAAAACCAAATGTAGTCATTTTTTCATAAAATGCTTGTGAATAGATTAATTTAGTGTTTGTCAGCATTGTTTTCATTCCTGTCTTATTTAACATTTTGAAATAAAAGACTTCTGCTTCACTTGTGTTAAACCCTGAGAAGTATGGAAATTTCTCATAAAATGTTTTTGAACTACCTTTTGGTGGAGTTGCACAATGTTCCCATTGATTATATTTTAAAACATTTCTAGGTTGAGCAGATGTATGCAAATAGTGATGAGCAAAGTGGTTGTAGCAGTACAATTCATCATAATTAGATGAACCCTGCAAGTAATCATGTTCTGTAAATTTTGCTGACATTACTAAATCTGACATCATATCACTAATACTTTCAAAGTCCCAATCATGAGAGAATGTGCTCGGCTTTACAAAGTCACTCAATGAAATCTTGAACTGGTGTGTATACTTCAAGAGCTCGACCGGGCCATAAATATCATAATCTGTTTTGTCCCAAGCTACCCCACCGGGTATTGGATTGGCTCTGACATTCACGGATGATAGTTCTCTTTTCTCGATGTGAGATGACTTGTGTGGTTTTAGGACCAAGTTGATGTTCTGACTTGCTGTGTCCATTGTACTGTATTTTCCCTCAATGAATTTTCCCAAACAAAGAACCATGATGAGCCAAAGCAGGAGGAAAAGTACACCTAACACAATCCAAAGTTCAATCCATGGAGAAATCAGATAGGTTTCTTTGAGTTGATGAAAGAGTTCTGTTATTTTGTTTTTAAAAGATTTGTTTGTTGGCTGTTCTTCAGGTTCACTCGGATCCTCAGAAAAGTCATCGAAGTTGATGAAGTAGCCAGATGCAGTTCTCTCAATTGTTGGAATTGCTTCCGGATTTTTATTTGCTTTTGGAATTTTCTTTGTTTCATTTGCATAGTCTGTGGCTACATCGTTGTAGACAGGTGTTTCTTGATGAACTGTTGCAATTTGGGTTTCAAGAGGCACAAGTTCCATGGCATTATTGCATAGTCCTTTTTTATTCACTGCAGGTTTATCAAATGTGATTAGTCTCTCAGTTTGAAACTCTTGTATTGTAGCAAACTTTGGTGTTCTGCTATTTCTTGGGAGTCCACTGGGCCTACTACTTATTATTGGCCACATGATTGTGGTTTAACCAGGTCGATGGATACAACTCAGTTCTCCTTTTTACCAGCAAGGGGCGGTAGTACAACTGATCTTGTTCCGTTGACAGCTAAGACAGGTACTGCTTTTCTGTAAGAAGGCCCAAATTCCTTCTTCACCGCGATTTTCACTCTGATCAGATCCCCAATCTTTGGAATCCAGACAGACCTTGCTGGGACAGGTGGTTTTTCTTCAGTGGCTGTTGGCTGCTGTTTTAGCTTTACGTTGCTCAGGTCTTTTCTTGTTTCATTTCAGTCCTGTAAAATAGCCAAACGATCTTTGATATCAAAGCATTTTTCTTCTACCACTGAAGTCTGACTATCGAGGTCCTGAATATGCATTCTAGTCCCGAACAATAGTTCATACGGACTGAAACCTTTTAGAGAATTTCTTGGCAGATTATTAAGACTACGTTGGACACTTGTTAAATGTTTGACCCACCCATCACCCGTACCTAATACCCTAGCCGTTATAGATTGCTTTATGTCTCGGTTTTTTCTTTCCACAATCCCGTTTCCCTCAGGAAGGAAGTGACAAGAGTACCGCAATGCAATGCCCATGCTGGTCATGGCCTCCTTATAAGCTCGAGAGCTAAAAGCAGGACCCTGGTCAGAATGTAGCATGCCAATTGCGTATGTGCCGATATAGACTCGCAAATCTTTTATAACAGTTCTGGCGTCAGCCGAGCGCTGGTGTCTACATTTTAAGTGAATCTAGTCTTAAATAATATACATTGGGACGCATGTTTCCTGTTTAATCATGCATATAGATCGCCTTATGCTTTCTATTAGGTGTTCTGGCACTACTTCGGCCACTGCGATCTCTGTTGCAGTTTTCACAATTTTTTGCAAATTTGTGATTATCCACGCTCATTCCCGGCCACCAGTATTCTGATTGTAATTCTGTCAGAGATTCTTTGATCATCTGATGCCTTAGACCTAATCCCATGTGTGCTTCTTGTATTAAGAAGATTCTCCTGTTCGTGTTTGGAATCACTCTATCCCCCACTCCAGGGATTCGAGCAAAAGGAACGGAGTTTGCATCGATTATGTATGTATAATTGAGTGGATAGTTCACGGGCAATGCTGCACAGTCGCCTTTTGAAGACGTTTTTACCGCCAGCACGGTCTCCCCGTCTATGTATTTTTCTGAACGCTTTTTTGTGGCTACGGAAGCCGGATTAGTTGCTTCCGCTGTGGCTGTCTCAGCCAATGAATTCCCTGCAGCGTGAACGCCATCACGCTGATGACTCAGTGTATGTATCACGTGAGTCTTTTGTAGTTCTTTCTTTGCAAGAACTACTTGTTCCCAAAGCGATTTTTGCTTGATTGTGGCACCTGTGTCATCTTTGTAACCGTTTTGATCCCATCTCTGCAAGTCATTATTGTATGATTTGACACAGGAATGCGAATCGCACACTATTAGTGTCGGGAATTCGCGATCGACAATGTCGAGCGCCATTTTTAAAGCTATTAATTCAGTTTGTTGACCTGAATTGTCTTTTACAGTTTGTGATATTGTTACCAGTGGCATCAATTTACATCCGCGCCACCGGCATTTAACAACCTTTCACGTAGCGTTATAAGCTTGTTTTTCCCAAACTGAGGGTTGTGCATATCCGTCTGTATATATTACACAGGCGTACTGTTGTAGAGGCAGAAGTTCGATTGGCAGAGGATATTCTCTTTCATATGTTAGATATTTCAATTTTTTCATTTCCGGGTCAAAATAGTATTTCACTTTGTCTGTAGCAAGAGAATTTTCCCATTGTATCCATTTTGGATCTAATGCCACGGTAGTTAAATTGCGTGGACTTGTTAATGCCTCAAAGGCTGATTCTGCTGTTAAAACAGTAATCCGTCTGCCTTGGGCTTGGGCTCTTTCTTTTGCTACAGCTGTTTGAACCGCATTTACAACATTTTCCGCAAGACTGAATGTTTTTTCAGCTTGTGAGTACAAGTGTGATTTGTATGCTATTGATACCTTTTCCCCCTCATTAGAGGTCAGGTACGTGAATCCGCATCTTCCTGGGATGACTCGGATTACAAGGTTGCGTGTATTATCGCGAGTTTGCAATATTGTTTTTGCTAACATGTCTGTTTGCAATGATCTCAAAATTTCTGTGTGTTTTTGAGTCCAATTGGTTGCTTTAAAATCAGGTTTTATTAGTTCATAGAGAGGTTTAATCCTCTCTGCATAATTTAGAATGTAAGTTCTTCCGAAATTCAGGAAACCTAGTATTGATTGTAAGTTCCTCAGTGTTTTTGGTGCTTGGAGTACAGCACACTTCTCTAAGAAATTGTCTGCCAGGCTTTTGCCTTCTCTTGATAATTCATGTCCTAAAAACAGGACTGTTAGATGGGCAATTCGGGACTTTTTAAAGTTGAATTTGTAACCTTCTGCAGCAAACCCAAGTATTATGGTGTTTACTCTTTTCAAGTGAGTATCCAAGTCATCATCTGTTAGATAGATGTCATCGACATAAGATAATGCCTCATCATCATATATTTGTAGTAACTCTGTTACTCTTGCTGAGAATAATCCTGGGCTGTTCTTGAACCCCTGTAGGAGTCGACAGAAATTTTTCTGCGAGCCCAATATTGAGAAAGCGGTCAAATACCTGCTTTCACGTGCTATGTTTTGACAAAAGAATCCATTGGAGATGTCTAATGTTGTTTTGTATTTTTTGCGCACGATATTATTCATTAGCGCTGCACTGTGTGAGTTTTGTACTGCAAAAGTCTTGCAACATGAGTTAAGGTGTCTGTAGTCCAAAACTAGACGATATGACTCGTCTGGTTTGGAGACAGGAAACAAAGGATTGTTCATTTGTGAGGTGCATGTTTCAATCACCCCCTGGTATTCAAGTTGATCTAAGATCTCCCTGACCTGTTTTTTAGCTTCTTGCTTAATTGGGTACTGCCTTTGTGCAGTTGGTTGACATTTTAATTGGATTTTGTGAGGAGGAGAGTCCTCATCCCATCCTACATGATTTTTATATAATGCAGGAGCTTGGGCTACTGCCCACTTTCTTGCAAGTGTATATTTTTTATGAATTGGAATGTGATTTGAGAAGGCAGGCATAATCATTTCTTCGCCATGAGGGAACTCCCTGACAAACTCTGGTGGCCAGTCTTTTCCAGCTAAAAGGATGTCATAGCCTTTGGAAAGGTTATCCCCAAATAGACCTCTTATTTTCCTAGTCTTATCTCCCTCTATACGTAATGTTATCTTGTATATTTTATGAGGTTTGCTAACTCTGCTGTCTGCAGTTTCCACTTGAATGTATTAATTCGTGTCCACTGTCTCCAGATGATTCTTCAGGATCTTGTGAGCTATGGTCACTTCTGCTGCGCTGTCTAGCGCTGTATGGGCCCACTCTCCGTTTTTCAGCTGTGTCCTCAGTATCCTCGGCATGTTTGACTATTTTAATGCTGGCTTCCTTCTTTTTTGGAAATTGTAATTTTTTACTTTGATGAGCAGGTTCCTTGTCTTTGGACTTGACGTGCTCTACCCTTTGTTCTGACGGTCCTCTTCTTTCCGATTTCTGCGAGGAAGTCTAAAAAGATCGAGAGGGACGTGTATCAATAGCTTGATATCTATCAGGTTTGTTTAGATTATCCCTATTTCTAAGGTTGTATCTTTTCTCAGAGGGCTCCCTCAGGGGAGACTTGTGTCCTTGGTCCGGAGATCTTTCTCTCCGCCGAGGAGACCTTCCTCTGGACTGGAATCTTTTTTCTTTGGGAGTGGATTGTTTATTTCCATCCCAGCTCTTTTTCGGAGTGTTTAGATTATTTTTAATAAATATCTTTTCAGGATTTTCAGTTAGTTGGGGTTTTACGGGTTTCCCACCCAAACTATCTCTTCCTAGTTCTTCATAGGATTTTTCTATGATTCTGGCAAGTTCAAATGGTTGTTCTGCTATATCTGTTTCTTTCAATTTCTGGCGGATCGCCACAGATGCTGCTTCCCCTTTTATGTTGGCTAATAATATAGCCGAGACCTGCTTGAAGTCTTTTAGTAATTTCATACCCAGAGTTAAAGCAGGTTCTGGACCGTATTCATTTTGAATCTGTCTTAGAACATCAGGTATTACCGCCATGGACGGAACACCATGTGTTTTTGTGTAAATGGAAGCAAAGACTGTGCCCCAAGTGTCACAGTCCTCTACATGTGGTGCGATCCCCATTGGAAGACAGATAGTCAGAATTCTGTGATTCTCAGTAGGGGTAGTATCCGGAAATACTGCCTCTATTTGAGTGAATTTTTGTGCTAACCAGAATGGAATTTGTTCCCGTTTTATGGGTACTTTACCCAGACATGATTGTATGTTCTGTGGTGTAATTTTGTTTGTGTTCCCCTGATGAGGGGTCAGCTGGGGAATGTTAACAGTTGGTTGGACTGTTGAAGTCCGCATTACATATTGGACTAATTGTCTATGTATTTTAATTATTATTTTTAGCTGGACTAAAAGTTCTGGTACAGACATTTTTTCAATGTCTGGATGTGGTGTGTAGCTGGCTAGAACCGACCACGTTGCTCCTGGTCTACCTAGTGGACCGAGCCTGGTGATGTGATTATTATGTTTTAGGGTGCCTTTAAACCAGAGCAGGTGCTCTTGGTATTTTAATGGGTGTACTCATCCGGAGGTTCCTCTATTTTGTAATAGTGGAACTCGTGTGTGACAGCGTTTGCTGCTGGAAAGTTTATCCATGAATAGAATACCTCTGTCTGCCGATATTCGTGTGCCTCAATTACGAATATGACTGTACCACCTCTCGATGTTAGTCCATTTTCTATACGTTTAAGAGTTATACTTTTTCTTATGTTGACTGGAATGAGTATAACATTCGGGTCATTGTCTCGGAGACTTGTGTCATCCGCTAGGAGTTGAGCTGCTATTCTAGCTGCCTCCCTTTCGTCTTCACTTTCTGACATTTTTACTGACAGAAAGGTCTTTTTTGCAGATCAAGTTTCAAGGAAACAAAGATTCTACGTTGAATAAACCAAAAACTATACATAGAAATCTCTTCCTACTAAGTTCCGGCGGATTTTTAACCTTTTACCCACTCCAGACGTCTTTTGGAGTATTTACGGGAAAAAGGGTCTGTGTGAAAAAGCACGACTGAGTTACTCTAACGTCTTGCGTTAGATTTATCGCCTTACCAAACGTTGGGCGCCATGTAGTGTAGTTCCTATATTCCCAATAGGCTCTGCGCATTGGAATAATATATTCAGCAGTATAGACGTAGGACTGAGGTTATCTAGGTCTCTACTGACTATATTAGACTTAAGGTTTGCCAGCTAGCTCAGAGGTCACTAGAAACTTTCTCGAATAAACGAGGAGGAGTTTAACCTCCCTGAATAGACAAGAAGGGATTAGCTTCTGACAACCATAAAACATGACAAATGTGCTCTCCCTGAATAAGAGTGTATCTCTAGAGTCGTGTGAAAACAAAAGACAGCTATTTCACTCAGTCAAATGTGCGTACTTAGTTTCACCAGAATGCAGAGAAAAGAGAGACGGGCGTTTTCAATAAAAGGTGTTATTTATTGAGCAGTCTTCTTCCTCATACAAGAGAAATGAATTGCCACGATTGTAATGCTCATGGTAAAGTAAAGTGCGTACAGTAAAAGGAGGATTATAAAATAATACTGTAAAAGCATTAATATGGTTTCTTAGCCATATGATACTTTAAAATAGATAAAATAGATACATACATATATACATTGACTAATCGTACTCAACTGGTGCTTCTAACTACGCCTACCCTGGTGTACCTGACCTAAGCCTAATACGTGGGAAGGAGTAAGTAAGTAGCAGTTTAAGTTAAGTTTGTTTTGCCAAGAATCTGACTCAAAAATTCTCTGTAAGGGTTTAGTCAGTTCCGTACCTGGGTAATAGAAAGCAGGAGTTCTGGTATCTCTCTCTCAGGACTCGATATCTCAGCAACCCGCAAGGGTAGGCTGGAAACGCAGGAGCTGGATTTCTCAGCAGGAGAAAAGACAGCGTCTTTCTCAGCGCGTCACGGAGGAGGGGCAGCATCCGTGGGCTCTCCGCATCAGCTGGGCTCTCGGAAGTAGATAGCTGCTCTGCTCCAGAATTACCACCGTGTGTTTGCTTAAGGCAACGTTGGTATATTTATACCTGAAAGGTGCCTGGGTTTGACGTAAGGTTGGACATAAGACGTCAATAAAGATGTCACTAAGAACTGGCCGTTCTTACAGTGCTTTACAGGAGTTCTAGGACAAAATCAAAACAAAGGCAAGGGGGATTTCCCAGGTTGCTGGAGGCTTGGTTTTGTTTAGAGAACTCGGTGTGCTTACTAGGGGGCCGGAGAAGTAGCCTTGCTTAATGTGACAGCATGTGCTACGACTGAATTATGGATATGATTATTATGCCGTTGTATGGATATTATTGATTATAACCGGACACAGGCATAAAATAGGAATATCGATTCGGGTTTCCTAGATAAAACACTACAATTGGACTTGACTTTGTTGGAATATTGCGAGTGCATGTGCTCTAACTACGGAACTTGATAGAAAATTAGCTAACCGCAATTGTCATAATGAATTTTAGGTGGTGAACAACCTTTATAACGCAACTTTTACCACGCAGTGCCTTTACGACGCAACTTTTACAACGCAAACCATTACAACGCATTGCACTGGGGGGCGCTCTAGGATAGGGAATGTATTTAATATACTATCCAACACCTTCCCTACTATCCACGGGGACTGGAGTTGGAATAGTAAATAAAATAAATCACTATCCAGCGCCTAAAAGCACTATTCGTTGTAATGGTATTCGTTGTAAATACCGCGTTGTAAAGGCATGCAATGTAAAAGTATGGGTTGTAACGTCATACATCCATTTTAGGTATAGTCACTGGGCAGGTTTAATCAGAATTCCTTGGAAAACAACAGATTTATTTGCTGGAAATGTATTCCTGCTGTTCAGTGTTCTCCATGGAGGAAAATGTGTCATAGTGACAATGGATTCCATCGTGTAAATGCACGTTTCTTTTTACCTCTTTTGTTCTCCACTAGGAAAATATTTGTCTCATGAAGAAACCCCTTCTCCTAGATCCCCAGCAAATTTGAGAGTACTCTATTTGTATTACCATCCTGGAAATTATACTGACACCAACACTGGACTAAATAAAAATCTGATTCTATCCAAATTTGAAAAAGGAATGAATGAAATGGACTTAAAGTCTCACGGCTACTTCATTGAGTAGATAGAGAGATCATCTATTCTTTCTGAAACAGCCATGTCTTCAGACTATTTTTGCACAAGGTGGTGGCCACCACAAAGTGTAGCACCAGTGGGAGTTTATTCCATGCCACAGATCCGAGATAAGAGAACGTACTTCTGCCCATTCTCATGCGATGGATTTAGGGATCAACAGCAGAAGGCAAGGGCTGACTGCAAGTTTTTAAATGGGGCATAGCAACTAATTCTAGCCCTAGGAAAACTCGCACCAGAATAGTGCAATAGAACTATTGTTTTGAAGATAATTTTCTTCTTTATCGGAAGCCAATGAAGGGCCCTCAAGTGTGGCGACACATTAGCTTGTGGGGCCAGATTGAGTAGAATGTGGGTTTCTGTATTTTAGACCACTTGAAGCTTGTTAAACAGATAATCTAGGCGACCTATATATAGGGCATTTCCGTTGTCCAGTCTAGATTATATAAGTGCCCGGATGACCACCTTTCTTGCAGGCAGGGAGAAAAAGTGTAGAAATATTTGTAATGTCTGCAGAACCCCAAGGCAAGTTCCTAACACTGACATTATCGAGGCTGAGAAGATAATGCATAATCAAATTTAAGTTCGTTACTGTTCCCCTTGGGGTCCGGGGGTGGTAATACCAAACATATTAGCTTGCGGGCATTTATAAACCAACCACACCTTGGAATGCCCAGGAGCTTCCTCCATACCAACCCTTGAGTCAGATTTATGAGTGAGGAGAGCACTTCGCCCTGTGGTGAACAATTCCACACCCATTAAAGGGCTTATGCAGTAGCTTGCCATGAGTCCATTTACCAATTCCTGGCAGGTGCAACTGAGGTACATGTAGTCATAAGCCTACATTTATAGATAAACTTATCTTCATGAATATGTCCCCTGGTGTTTACATTGCACCAGTAGCACAAACATCAGGTGTGCTTCTGGCTATGGTCTGCAGTTACCCACAGACACATTTAAAAGGATGGCTTCAGGGTTGCCATTGCAACCAATGTGAAACCTTAAAAGGCTCATTTTAGTGTTAGCTAGGCCACTTATTAGTAGGCACTGGAACTCACAAGGCAAGGGTGCATAAGTGGTAACATTGAGGCATGCCAAATAAAGATTTAGCATGCCACTACAGTGACAGAATTCAAAGTACCATCTGATGGTATGTGCTGCGGACCCCTTTTTATTTGCTTGCTTAGGAATACAAATATATGTTTCATAAGGTGCCTTTGGAGATGCCTATAGCCTTCCCCATTCAAATGTTTGCCAATTCCCAGTTATTCATGGTCCTTAACTTCTATATTTTTTGGACATATATGGAGGAGGAGGAGGAATGCTTACATCTGTTATTGTTATGGTTGAGTGTGTGGCTTCTGCAGATGTATGACATTACAACGTATGCTTTTACCACGCATGCTTTTACAACGCGGTTTTTACAACGCATATCGCTTTGGGGTGCTGGATAGTGAATAGTTTAATTTACTATTCCAACTCCAGTTCCCGAGGACACTAGGGAATGTGTTGGATAGTAAATTAAATCTATTCCCTATCCTAAAGCGCCCCCCAGCGCAATGCGTTCTAATGGTTTTCGTTGTTAAACCTGCGTTGTAATAGCACTGCGTGGTAAAAGTTGCGTTGTAAAGGATGTTTCCCGGCTTCTGCTCATGTCTATCTGACTGACTTGTTGAATCTGTTTTGACTCCACCTGTGTGTGGCAGCCCAAATGGGTGTCAACCAACCAATCAATCAGGCTGCATTTATAGTGCTTAACTGTCACCCGTGAGGATATCCAGGTGCCAGATTGGAGGGCTCAGACGACAGCCAGGTTTTGAATCTCTTCCTAAAATCTATCAGCGAGGGTGCTGTATGGATGTAGGGGAAGCAATTCCAGGACTAGGTGGCAAGGTAGGAGAAGGAACAGCCTCCGCTGTGGCTTCGACAGATAAGTGGTGTCTGTGTGAGGGCGAGGGAGGCAGAGCAAAGGTCCCTGGATGGTTGGTGGGAGTTCAGGCAGTGGTTGAGGTATGCTGGTCCTAGATCCTTTAGGGCTTTTTAGGCATGCACCAGTATCTTGAATTGGCATCTTTTCTGGACAGGGAGCCAGGGGAGGTTCCTGCAGTGTGAGATAATGTGGTTCCATTTGGGCTTCTGAGTTCTGTATTGTCTGTAGCACCCTCATGTGTTCCGTGAAGGTTCCTGCATACAGTGCATTATCATAGTCCAGCCGGCTGGTAACTAGTGCTTCAGTTTTCCTTGTGCCAATGGGGAGCCATTTAAAGATTATTCTGAGCATGTGGAGAGTGTGAAAGAAAGCAGAGGAGACTGTGATGACCTGTCTATTCATGGTGAGTTTGCTGTTCTGGATGATGCTGAGGTTACGGGTGTGGTCTGTTGGTGTGGGAGTGGGTCCAAGTTTGGCTGGCCACCAGGTGCCGTTTCAAGGATAGGCGTTGTTGCTGAAGATCAGAACTTTGGTCTTGTCTTTGTTGAGTTTCAGACAGTTTGTCTTCATCCAGTTGGCAATGTTCTTCATGCAGTTGTGGAAGGTGGTCTTTGTGGTGGTGGGGTCTACAGAGAGCAAGAGGATGGGCTGGGTGTTGTTGGCTTAGGATATGATGTTGAGGATGTGTGTTCTGACAATGTTGGCTATAGGTGTCATTTAGGTGTTGAAGAGGGTAGGGCAGCAGATGGTGCTCTTGGGGTCAAAGGTGAAGGGTGTTAGGTGTATTCTCTGAGTTTGTTCTGTGTGCGGTGCATCTTTCAAGGGAAGTAGTTGGCTGCCAGTGTCCAAAAAACAGCTGATATGAAAAGACCAACTCCACTCACATGAGTTTCCCCTCTATCCTGCTACCTGAATTCATCCCATCATCATATACTGCATCTCCTGTAATCCAGCGGAAGAACTTTTGCCCACTGTGTCTGTTTACAAACCTCAACTCTAAACCTTGACCTGGGAACCAACGTGTTAGCTGAAGGAGCTTCTTAATCAAGAACTATTGTCTGCATCTTCTTTGCTTGTGCTAACGATATTACCAATTTGAACCCTCTGTGTTTTCCCTCTCCCTTTGTCTTTGGAGTATTGGTAGTCAGAGTCTGTGTCCCCACGACTGTGTGTACTCTGGTATTGAACCTTTTCAACCACAACAGGTAGCTTCCAAGATACAGGACTTTAAACATCCTGTGACCTGATGGGGGTGTTTTGGTGTAGTGCACCAGAATCATTTGCTGTAGCCCAATGTTTAGCAAGTGAGCTGAGGGGCTCAGTGTGTTGTGTCAGGCACTTTACACCAGATACTGAACTTCCATCTCCATTGAGTCAGCATGTGCCTACCTAGGATTGAGTTGAGCAATTTGTAATTTTGGAGGGGGTCCTTGGGTAGTTGTTTGGGTCTGAGTAGATTTTGTGGCAAGGGCACTACAAAATCATAAAATATCCATTACCAGCTTTCAAACCTCAGATCACTACTGAGCAAACAGAAAGATATGAATGTGATTTTGAAGTGTAGCAAAGTAAATCTTTGTCTCTTTGAAGAGCACAAAATGATGAGACGAGCTACTGTTTGGGCTGTGAGCTCCATGACAAAGGCTGTTGCTGGCACTGAAGTTCTGAAGCTGCAAACGTGCACATGAGTTCATCCTCATTGAACAGCAAATAGCTATCGGCCAGTGAGCCTAGGTTCCATATTAGTGAAGTTAGGACTGATATTCATGAGCTCTCCAACAGACTAACATTGACCATAGAATTTAGTATGAATTGAAAGCATTGTTCTTAGAACATAAATCAATAATAGCATTTGTGGTGGGACCTCTGGCTAGTAAGGAGCTAGAGAGTTCTGGTTACCTTTTCCTATAATTATTTCTCATTGAGTATTTTGTCTTATGCGTAGTAAACATTTTTTAAACAAAGTAAAATACTAAATGAAAGGTAGCCAAATTGTATGGTAATGCATTGTTAACTATATTATGAGTGTCTAATCCAGCAGGACATCATTGAGTAAGCCTTGAAGTCTCAGCAGATAGGCAGCAAGAGTGGCCTCAGGCTCAGCGGTGACCCCTGTTGAGCCCGTCCTCTGAGTCTGCCCCCATATGCAGACTGTAGCAGTGTATGTCAGCCCACTCTTCAAACCAGCAGTCAATAATTTGCTCACGTCCCAGGCCCGACTGCACTCTTCACACCCTCATACCCACTGTCAGGGCCAACCAGACACTGCAACGCTGTGCAGGGTAGCTTGCTAGGTCACTTGTTATGCAGCTATCTTAACTGCTGGTGAAGCTATGACACCCCAACCAAGAGAATATTCATTGGGTTCTGTTTCACCGATTACCCTCTGACCTTGCATGCTCTGTTCACCTTGCTTGCTAAGTGTGAACAGACATATGAGCGAGCCACAAACGGGATCAGCATAGATAAGGATGGTATTTATATATATATGTATATATATTCACTGAAAAAAACATAAGTTTCAGGGACGTTATAGTTAGTTGGACATTACAATCGTACAAAACCAGAGAAATTCTGATGTTATAGTTAGTTCAGCTAACTATAACTCGCATCCTGCAATGCATTGCTGATGAAGTCACATATTACATCATTCATGACATGGTAAGTGACATCACTGATGACATTTCAAATTACATCACTGATGACATCACTGATTTTTAATATAATTTCAGCGGGATTCGCGACCCAATGGAGATTTCCGCCGAAATTATAGAAAAAAATGCTTTTTTGGGCCCTGGGGGTCAGGGTGTTTCTACCCTGCTCCCTTTTCTTGTTTTTTCATGTTTTTTCTATTGTTTTCATCTACCGAGTCACAAGATGGCTGCCAACACTTCCTGGTTTGGAGTGCTGGCAGCCAATGAGAATGAAGCTGGTGGTCGGGAGGGTTCGCAAACCCACAGCGGCCCCAGATATCGAAACTTTTTCTTTTTTTAATTTCTCAGGGACTACTGAACGGATTTACACCTTTTAACAAAAAGAACTCTTTCTGAACTAAGACCTACCTTTATGCCAAATTTGGTTTAATTCCGGTCAGCAGTTCGGCCTGTAGCCTTGTCTGAAGTTTCCTACGGAAATAACATGGGGAAAACTCATTTTGGGACCCCCTGTTTTCTTGGCCCCGGCTTGACAAATCACCCCGAAACTTTCAAGACAGGAGCTGACCGGAGCGGGTCACTAGTTTTATAAATTTCCCGAAGATTTGTCAACCGGCGCGAAAGTTATTGGGAAAAGAAAAAACACTTTTCCTATGGAAACTAGGTTGTAACTATAACTACCTACTGGCAACCGCCAGTCAGTAATATATATAGATACATACCATCCTTATCTTTGCTTATTATATTTTACATATATATATATATATATATATATATATATATATCATATATATATATATATATATATATATATATATATATATATATATATATATATATATATATATATATATATATATATATATATATATATATATATATGCAGCAGCTGTAGCTTTCCAAAGGCTCCGTATCCCAACGACCAAGGAAAACCACACGAATCCAGTAAAGATAAAGGCACTTTATTTTAAAGTTGAGCTTAACAAATCTGACGCGTTTCGGGCATCCGCCCTTGCTCACAGACAGTCAGTAAGTAAGAACAACCACGTTTAAATAACCAGTGCTTCACAGTTTTTTTCTTTCTTAGTTAACATTTTTTTCTCTTTTTTTTAATCTACACCATGTGATGCTAGAGATGAAGGACATACTACATTTTTAGTACTAAAAAAGTCTGTTTTCCAAACAGGTTGTAATTCATTGTCTGATAGTCACTGATGTAAAAAATGGTTAAAATCCACATTATTTACAAAAATCATTCATCTATTTACGCTTTAAAGTATAATCACCTGTAGTAAGTAGCCCAAACACTGAATAGTGTTGAACAAATTTTGTAAATGCATATAATGCTAAAAATACCATTCTGCTAGTGCTATAATAAAAAGAACATATCACAGTGCTAAATAGCAAATGGAACCTTGTCTATGTGCAAATAGGCAATATAAGTGCAATTTATAAATATTTTATAAAGTGCTAATGCATAGTGCAAATATAACTATATTGAAGTTATTGTAAAGTGCAAATGCATAGTGCAAATATCACAACTATATATATAGTTGAAGTAAAGTGACAAATGCAGTTAGTGCAAAATATGCCATTATGTAAACAGTTGGATATAATCCAAAATGACAAGGTAAATGTTTTGTTTAAATAAAATATAGCAACAATCAATAATCATACTTGTAGTGCAGGTAAATACAACAGTTAAATATTTCGCGCTAGAGACAAATGGAATTATAGTGACACAAGACCGATATTGAATAAAGGAAACTAGGAATTCACAGATAGTACCCAATGGCTATGTCCTAAAACTAAAATAGAGTGTCATATAGCTCCTGTATATCCTTATATCGTGTTAAGTTAACATAGGTACATTTGAGGTTTAAACGCCATTTTTCTTTCTTGCAACTTCTGCACACGACACTTAATTGTTGACTTAGCTTTCAACCTAGTAGTTTGCCGTGGTTTATGTGAGAATAATATGTTATTGCTCTGGTATCAGCTTTGCTTAATAAACTATGTCTGCACGAAGAGTGCTGAAGTTTCAGGAACAACACGATATGGGATTGTTATGAGGTCTGATCTCTACGCCTTCATAGTCATAACACAAGTGCAGCCTTTGCCAACTCTGGTTTCAGGCGGGATTGATATTGCTTTGCACGAGGCACATAGAAGGCACTTGATGCGATGCACATGCAGAGAGAGCTGGTGTATGCTGATGTGATTCCTTCATTCTAGGACACTAAGGTATGGGCCCGCCCTAAAACAACCCAAAGAGACCTTCTTAGCTAATAATATAATATATGTGTTAGGGAGGGTGAGATATAAGTGTTGTTAACTCTTATTCATTACAGCATGTTAACATGCTGTCACCATTCGCCTTTTATGTCTTAGTAACTATGCTGGTAATTTTGCTACTGATAATAAGTATACTTGTATTATCTAAGATACTGCGCCTAAGAAGACGGCATTAGTAAATAAACATTTCAAATGCACCTGTGTCTTCTTTACTCCATGTTCTGGTTTGTAATGATAATATAACGAAAGAGTGTTCATGAGTTCCACGTACCCTGAGGTACAGTAAGTTCATGTTCTGGTTTGTCTAAACATTGGGAGTTTGATATGTCCAATGAGACACTGTAGCTAGCTCGGTAAGGGGTGAGTTGGATACTAAGGTGAGTTTTGGGACACCCTAATTCGCCGAGGTTCCACTCCTCTGTGCACAGTTCTGTGTGAGAACAGAAACCCTGCGACATGGCGCCCAACGGTTTCGGTGGTCTTATATCATGACACTCGAGTAGTTTATCGTTCATACCTTAACCCCTTCACCACCGTTTCCGGAAAGCGGGGTGTCGGTGAAACCTACCTATTTTTTTAAATAGGTCTTGTTCAAGCTTGATTCTTTCTTAAACGGTTTCTTTGAATTACTACCCAGTTGTGCTACAAAGTATTCTTTGTGTTTTCAAGTTTCCAGTGTTGTCATGGCGGCGGTGGCCATTGCGCAGCATAGTCGCGTGGCGGTGCGCAACCATCTTCAGACGTACCAAGTACCGGTGGATGGGATGGCTGTGATTTTCGTGGTGTGTGCAGATCCGGCGTTCCCTTACGAGTTGTTTTACTCTTGGGTTACGTTTCCGGCTGTGGACGCAACTTCTGGTTTGTTCCACTCCTACACCGCCTCAGCTGTCCCGGCTGAATATACACCGTACAGGGCCCTGGAAATACCTATTGATCATTGGCAGCATCGCGTTTGGTTTGATGGCGCCCTCCCCCACTCTTTGTCCGCTGCGAGGTTAGGTCCACTCTCGATTCCAGGTACTAACTGGCCTGCGTTGGGTGGTTTTACCCCGCACCCGAATCACGGCGCTTGTACCCTGCAGGAAATTCGCAGGTTACATGTTGTATCTATTTCCGTGATTCGAGCATTAGTACAATACATAGGTCGTCATCTCCCGGGTGGTCCCCCGGGGGGTCCGGCCGCTCAAACGGAACGTGGTGGTTTACGGCTTAATCCAGTTATGGTAAATTCTGTTTTTGGTCAACGCCCTGATAATAAAGATGATTTTCCTTTTTGGCTGGCCGAGAAATTTGACCAACTTGAAGCCGTGTTTCCCAATTCTTCTCCTGCTGACAAACATAGAATGTTGACGATTACTTTACCCAAGGATATTACTCCCGAACTCGTTGACTGTGAAAGCTGGGGTAAGACTTTTGCGGCTGTTTATGCGAGGTGCTTCGGCACCCCATCTATGGCTGTACTGCCTACGATCATAAAACGTGTTCAGGATGATCACGGTCCTGAGGCAGCGGTTGAATTGGGTATGCGCCTGTGTAGTTCTTTTGAGATTGTGAGTGATCTCATACTCTCCAAAATCAAGGGAGATGCGGTAAACTTCCAGGTTTTTAATGCACTGGCAGCGTTACCCGATGCCGAAAAGCCCCGCCAGTTAGCGAAGATTGTGGTGGCCGCTTACAAAACTATCGGTCGCACAAGTAAGGGTTTAAAGTACTTCGCGGTTAAGGAGAAGAAACAACCACAAGTGCAATCTGCCACGACAGATGTACAACCGAAGTCCAAAAAACAAAATTGGCCTCAGAAACAGAAACAGGGGAAGCAACAGCAGCAAACGCAGGAATCTTATCCTGCAACACAAGTCCCTGCGCCAGCTGAAAAAGTTTATGATTTGCGCGATCGCGCGATGATTAAATCACCTGATCGATTTCAGGTTTCTGATCAACGCTCTCCTCGTTCCTTACAGGACTCATCGGCCCAGAAGACCGGTGGAGGAGGAGGCGGACGGGGACGTGGTGGCCAACAGGGACGTGGCCAGCCCCGCCAGACAGAAGGCGCATGGAAGCAGGAAGATTCTACGCCTAAGAGACCGCAGTTTGCGAAAAAGAAAGTCGCAGCCTTAACAGCGCATCGATATGCCACAGATAGTGAGAACGCGGCTTCGGAATCTGACGTGGGCTCTGACCTTGCTGGACAGCGCGGCGGAGATAACCATAGTCAGAGAGGCGCTGCGTCCACTACTGAGGGTGACAGCGACTGATGTCTACGTTGTGATAGAAACAGCGGATACAAGACTTGCTCCCCCTGAAAGACTTTATGAAATTGTCCTGTTAATTGAAGGTGACATACAGCGTACCGTTAAAGGTGTATTTTGGGAAAATCTGTCTTCTACATATGATATTTTACTTTCGGAGGCTGACTGGCCCCCACCTTTTGTGCTCGCGGCGCCGCGAGGGGAGGAGGTAATCCTCCCCAGTTTCGCGAACACTGTCTCGAAAGAGCATGCGCAGCATTTTGCAGAAGAGTGGGCTCGGGCTCTCGCGCCGGCTCTGTACCGTAACCAATGTGGTTGGGATAAATTGTCGCCTTGCCACGAAATTCCGTTGCGGTCTCAGCCGCAGCCTCAACCACAATATCCCATTAGGCGTGAAGCAAAAACTTCCGTCGCGGAAATCCTTGAGCAATTGGAATATCAGGGAGTTATTGAAACGTGTGTGTCACCGATGAATAATCCCCTTTTTACTGTGAACAAACCTGACGGATCATATCGTTTGGTTTTAGATTACCGGCATTTAAACTCGCATTGCCGTAACTGTGCAGTACAGAATACCCACGGCTCTGCCCTTGTGGATAGTCTCGTGCGTAAGCGTTTCAAGACAACGCTTGACATATCCAATGGTTTTTATGCCCACAGATTGGACAGCTTTAGTTCCCAATGGACCAGTTTTACGAGCGCTGGAGTCCAAAAACAATTCCGGCGTCTTCCAATGGGCTATAAGAATAGTCCTGGTATATTTACCGCTCGCATTGTCTCTATTCTGGAGGCACTCGACCCTGATGCTTTTTCGTATGTGGATGACATATATCTCACAGACGACGATATTTGGGAGCATCTGTGTCGTGTAAATTCTTTTATTTGCAACTTCGCTGACATGGGTTACAAATTTAACTTTGCAAAATCGCACATTGCTGAACACACAGTGTTGTTTTTGGGCTATGAGCTCAACAATGAAGGTAGAGGTTTGGCTCCTCACTTCTTAGAGAAGTGCGCACAATTGCGCGCTCCTACAACACTGAAAAAATTACAATCTTTACTGGGCTTTTTGAATTTCGGAAGGACATACATTCCGGAATATGCCCAGCGTGTCAAGCCGTTGTATACGTTGATACAACCTACTTTCTCAAAATCATGCTGGCTGCCTGAGCATTCAGCCATTTTGCAATCCTTGCAGGCTGATCTGCTCGCTTCTAAATACTTACTGACTCATGATAACCACACCAACCTGGTGATAAGAATAATCCCAGGGGCGGTGGGTTTCACGTACCTGACTTTTAATGAAGGAGACACAGTGCCTATTGCTTACAAGTCACACTTGTACACTTCGGCTGAATTGCGGTTTCCCACTGTGGAGAAAGTTTTAACTGCTGTACAGATGGCGATTCTTAAAGAACGAGCTCTGTCACAAGGGAAGCGCATGTTAGTGGTAACACCCTGTCCTCATTTGGAGGCAGTCACGAAAGCCAGTGTACCGAATTCAAAAGCTTTGCACCCTCGGTGGATTCAGTGGGCTGCGTCATTGACATCCACGGATGTCACGTTCATTTTTGACGCTTCCTTACGGTCGCAAGAGTACTTGCAGTATGAGTTCGTTCATCCTGCTCCTCTGGCTATGCGACCTTTGGAGGACTTCCATTGCATCATTTACACTGATGGGTCAGCGCAGGTTGCGCATGGCTCTAAACATGCCTACGTTTCCGCATGCGCTATTGTGGTGGGTGCTATGTTGAACGATGAGTTCATTTCCAGGGAAGTACACACCTTGCCCCTTGGCGATTGCACTGCACAATTGGCTGAGCTTCGTGCTCTTTTACTAGCGTTGGAGTACGCAGATCCTAGGGTGACTACTCTGATTGTAAGTGATTCGTACTACTGTGTCCAGTCTTACAATGAGAACTTGTTCTTTTGGATTCAAAATGATTTTCATGATTCCAAGGGTAGCACAATAAAACATAAAATGCTCTGGGTTCGAGTGGCAGAGCTTAAGGCTATGTTGCCACTCGTTTATGTGATTCATACTCTCAGTCATCAGCGCGTAGGAGTTCACGCTGTTGGCAACTCGCTTGCTGATGAAGCAGCGAAATCAGCGGTATCTACATACTTAGTTGCAGCAGTTACTAGGTCAAAAACCAAGATTGATGGCGACATCTTGGCGGCAGTTGCTGCCTCTGAGAAGGGAAGTAAGCATCCTGCGGGATTCCCTTCGAAATACAAATACCACTTAAGTCCCGAAAAGGTTCCTTTTGTGACAATTCCTGACGTTGGGGAACGGCTGATTCCCAACTCGGATCGCAGAGCCGACTTGATTACAGCGGCACATGAGGGTGTGGCGTCTGCGCATGCGGGCGTCTCGGCCACTGTAACTCAATTACAACAACGTTTCTGGTGGCGGGGACTGTACAAACAGACGCATGATTATGTCCTTCTTTGTGACATATGCCAGCAGATTAAACTTTCAACTGATACGCGTCCGCCACAGACTCAGTTGTACATTTCTAATAAACCACTAGGTTGTGTTTATTTAGATCACTGCGGTCCTTTTTCATCTGATACTGCGTATAAGTACATCTTAGTAGCAGTTGACTCATGCACACGCTTTGTGTGGGTATGGCCACATCGCAGCGCTGATTCACGGACTGTCATTAGAGATTTGCGTGTCTTTATAGGGATTTTTGCCTGTGGTACCTTCCATTCGGATCAGGGTCCGGCTTTCGCCTCTAAGGCGTATAAGGATGCCATGACTTCGATGGGGGTCCAAGTCAAGTTTTCGTCTCCCTACAGACCTGAGGGTAACAGTGTAGTTGAGCGAATGAACCGTGATTTAAAGCAATCTTTGACAGCCCGAGTTATAGGCACTGGCAGAAACTGGCTGGCTCACCTCTATGGCGTGCAGCGTGCTCTTAATAATCTCCCTAGAAGGTCTCTGGGTGGGCGGACCCCATACGAAATGCTCTTTGGCATCAGGATGTACGTCCCTGACCTTGACGGTCTAGACTATGTGGTTCGCGCCACTTCCTTTGACGCAGATGAACATTGCAATGTTTTACAGGATCTACAAAAGACCAGAGACAGTCTTGCAAAGGAACATTTGCCCTCCACGTCGGATGATGCGTTGCAGATCCCGGTAGCTGGCTGGCTACCCCAAGTTGGCGAACTGGTTCGAGAGAAGATCGATAACAAGAAAGAATTTGGTCCTTCCTATCGAGCTCCGGTTCCCGTCGTTGGAGTGAAGGGCACAAGAACAGTCATTTTACCACCGCTTCCTGGTCGTAAGGAAAACAGGTTTATTTCAATTGACAATGTCAAGATACACAGAGTGGCCGATTCTTCTTAGCATGACACCGGCTGTTTCCTGTCCTTCCATTGTGAGAAATTCAGTTATGCCCACTGCTTCTAATATTGAACCTGAAGTGGCCATCGAATTACCTGCTGTTTCCAGTCCGTTATTAAATAATTTACCCGGAACTAACATTGATGAGTTGGACTATACCTACCCCACTGATTTGTCCATGCCTGACCTGCAAGCTCGTTTAGCCACGGAATCCAGATTTTCATTTGACTCTGCTTCCCTTGCCTCGAAGAAACCCTCTCGAATTGCAGTTTATGCTAGCCTGTTTGAAAAACATTTTTTGATACCCCCTTGGACATACATTTGGCTGGTCCTTTTTTCAGTTTACCTTTTTATGTCAATTGGTTTTGTGTTTTATTTTTTTCGAATTATGAATGGACACTATGTCGAGGAGAGAACTTGCATTACTCATTTAAATGGAACTTTGGCCCCACTTTCCTCTTCACATTCTACACACAGATTAAAAAGAGACTTGACTTTGGTTAACATCACAGCATGGCCTGTCCTTGATGGAATCGTGTGGGATGCAGTTCGGTTTCAGATTCATGGCCCAACGGAAGTCGTTAATGTCCCTAATGTACTTAGAGTGAATATGGGGGATGTGGTGAAACAAAACATTCGTTCTGATGACTGGGATGTCAATGCTGTAGAAAGTTTATTTTCTGATTTGCAATACTATGCTGCATTTGATGCTGAGGATTTATATTTAGAATCTGCTAATTATGGTGAATTATTCTGTTACCAACATTATGGCAATCACTTCTTACACAAAACATCATCCAGGAGGGATACGGTTAACTTTACTCAGTGGGAACATTGCCCAGCGCCTCATCAGGGGAGTTCTGAAACATTTCTGAGAAAGTATTCTTACTTCACTGACTTTAATCAGTCCAATCCCGAGTCCTTTTATTTTAGGTTTCGAAAAATGCCAATGTCCAAGGTTAGACTTACCGATACTAAATTGTTGTATTCCAAGTCCTTCCTTGATCAATTAGTTACTGGAGGCTATGAGTTATGGAAGGATACAATAGACCTTAAATCAGTTTGGGGTTCGAAGGCCTGGCAGGTACAAGGCACTGAGGCTTTGCACCGTGCATGTCTCATCCCGAATCATATGCTGTTTCTGAATGAAACAATTTCCCAGACCACATGCTTTGGATTGGCTACTTCTAAAAAATTAAACGCTCCTTCTTTCCCGGAGTTGGAGGAATATGATGGTTGGAGTAATTTTACTCAGTTGTCCATTAGAGACTTACAGACTCTACTCCTTAATTCCTCCTTTAACATTTCCAGTGTGAATCCTAAGGGTTGGCTGCTTTGGCACCGTAGTGCTGATTCTTGCCAACATAGATTTTTGAATTTAACTGACGGTTTTAAAACTGTTAGATCTGATCCCCGTTTTGACTTAGGTCATACTGTCACCTCATATTCTGTAGGCAAATTGTGTCAAAACTGGCTGAAACATTCAACTTTACCTGCGGTTAAGAATCACCTTTCTAAACTAAATGCAGAAGTGGACTTGAATGATTTCATTAAAGGCCCGGCTAGTGGCAGGTCGAAAAGGTGGTTATATGGGGTTTACAATGAAATTTGGAAGCTATCACAGATTGAGGCTGCTACACGCCTTAGGGCTATTGATCAAGCAAATCTTGAGAAGGTGCTTGCAGTTGTTGACAATAGCATTAATGTGCTTTCCTCTAGAATTTATACTTTGGATAATATTGTGTCGTCAGTCTTCGATATTGTACATGATGAAGTGTCAGTATTATACCATGGTCAAAATCAATTACGATCAATCATGCAGTTTGCATGGACCCTTCAAACACTAAAAATGGGTAAAATTCCCTGGGGGTACATGAACGTTTCTTCTTTATTTGCACCGTTTAATTTGACTGACAAACAACGCTTACTTTCAATGCGTGATGCTTCCTTTTCTTTGTTACATATTGAAAGGTTAGAATCTTTACCTTTTTCCGTGGCTGAAGCCACTGCTGCAACGTGGCTTATCCACGGTTTAATAACGCTGCCTTTTGCTTTATATAAGTTTTCAAATTGCATGAAATATGTACCAATAGGTCGTTATGAACCTTTAGGTAGCGGTTTCCTTCATGAAGTCTGGTCACTCCCATACACATACAGATGTTTTAAGGATGACCAGGAAGTTTATCTAACAGGGGAGGAGTGCACTGAGACGCCAGATCATTCTTTAATGTGTAGACACATACAGTTACACGGTTCATGCAACAAGGACACACCCAATATGGCTTGCGTTTTACAAGGCACGCCAGTTCCTGCTATCATCCCCACGTTTAAATTATTAGAGAATGGTAGTTATTTGATGCTCAATAATGAAAACTGTTGTGGGTTAATTAAAGGTATAGCTTTCATAGTTACAGTAAGTGAGCGGGTTATTTGCTGCAGAAATGTGCTTTATCCTCCCACACGTGAACATAGGGAGTCATCCATCTGGCCACAGATACCAACCTTGGGAGCAGAATTCAGCGGCATGGCAAGAATAAGGGCTCTTTTGTCCCAGAAAGAGGTGGCCTTGAGCTCGGCCCGTGAAACTTTCGTGCTTCACATTGCAAACACCCGTACAGAGGTTCAGGCTCTTTTGAATACTGATTTGCCTCTGCATTTCGGAGCTATGGTTCGCACTATCTTTAACGCATCCTCCACAAAAGGCCTAGCACATTTTTTTAAAGTTGTTAGCAGTGGTCTCGTGACTTCATTTGAAAAGATTTTTGGAGTCGTCCCTGCTTTCTTCCATTCTATTTTTTCGTCCTTGTTTGGAGGTTTCCCGTTTTTACTTGCATTAGCGGCTGGCGCACTAGTGGTTTTTTGTCTTTTTAAATATGGATGTCCTTCCTGTGCACGACCCCGCGCAACAGCTACTGACGCGGTTTCGCAACCGCATGCTTGAATATTATGGCACACTGCCGCTGGCGACTTTGAGCACGGCATATGGATTATCTTTTCGATTCTCCTACTTCACCTGTGTCCAGCCTGTATTTCACTGCCTGACCTGTGATTTCCATTGGGCCATTGATTTGTGTCTCTGCGGACCGGTTTCTCCTGACGTCGATTTTAATCAGCTGATGAGTCCTATCATTGCTCACGAGTTGGTTTGTTCTGACGAGAGGATTATGGCCTTAGCAGTGGCGCATGGACTAATGGGTCCCTGGGATATATTGTCGGCAGCACAGACCTTCTTGGAACAAAGTTTTCTTGAAAACCCACCGAGCTGTCCTCTGATAGTTATAGAGGATCCGGTGCTGGGAGAACATGTATGTTCCTTTCATCTTTTAAATTGGATGGCTGAACTATTTTCGGATGAGGACAGTGATTTCCTATTAGAGGCTGTTGCTGCTTACTTTTCATATACAGTTTTATCATAGACACTGCCTCGGATTGACGTGCTGATCAATAGCATTTCATTGATTTTATTGACTTATTTGTCAAGAACTTTTTATTTTCTTTGCCTATTGGCTTGAGCCACGTTATATTTTTTGGGCTATTTTTTAGCATTACTTTTTAAAGTTTAGTTTTGATTCATTCTCGCTTACTGTAGAGTTCTGCTCTCATGTGATGGCACTTCTGTTATCATATTTAGTCCGTTCTCGGATCATGGGGGGGTGTCATATAGCTCCTGTATATCCTTATATCGTGTTAAGTTAACATAGGTACATTTGAGGTTTAAACGCCATTTTTCTTTCTTGCAACTTCTGCACACGACACTTAATTGTTGACTTAGCTTTCAACCTAGTAGTTTGCCATGGTTTATGTGAGAATAATATGTTATTGCTCTGGTATCAGCTTTGCTTAATAAACTATGTCTGCACGAAGAGTGCTGAAGTTTCAGGAACAACACGATATGGGATTGTTATGAGGTCTGATCTCTACGCCTTCATAGTCATAACACAAGTGCAGCCTTTGCCAACTCTGGCTTCAGGCGGGATTGATATTGCTTTGCACGAGGCACATAGAAGGCACTTGATGCGATGCACATGCAGAGAGAGCTGGTGTATGCTGATGCGATTCCTTCATTCTAGGACACTAAGGTATGGGCCCGCCCTAAAACAACCCAAAGAGACCTTCTTAGCTAATAATATAATATATGTGTTAGGGAGGGTGAGATATAAGTGTTGTTAACTCTTATTCATTACAGCATGTTAACATGCTGTCACCATTCGCCTTTTATGTCTTAGTAACTCAATCAATCAATCAGTGGCATTTATATAGCGCGCTACATACCCGTAGGGTCTCAAGGCGCTGGGGGGGGGGTGCCGCTACTGCTCGAACAGCCAGGTCTTCAGCTTCTTCCTGAAGGAGAGGTGGTCTTGGGTCAGGCGCAGGTCGGTCGGGAGGGAGTTCCAGGTCTTGGCGGCCAGGTAGGAGAAGGACCTTCCTCCTGTTGTCGCTCTTCGGATGCGGGGGACGGCGGCGAGGGCGTGGTTGGCTGATCGGAGGTGGCGTTTCGGAGCGTAGAAGTTGACTCGGCTGTTGAGGTAGCTTGGGCCTTGGTCGTGTAGGGCTTTGTGTGCGTGGGTGAGGAGGCGGAAGGTGATTCTTTTGTTGACGGGGAGCCAGTGAAGGTCTCTCAGAGGTCCGGAGATGTGGCTGGTTCGTGGGATGTCGAGGATGAGTCTGGCTGAGGCGTTCTGGATCCGCTGGAGTCTCTTCTGGAGCTTGGCGGTGGTACCGGCGTAGAGGGCGTTGCCGTAGTCCAGTCGGCTGGTGACGAGGGCCTGGGTGACGGTCTTCCTGGTCTCGGTGGGGATCCACCAGAAGATCTTCCGTAGCATGCGTAGGATGTTGAAGCATGATGAGGAGACGGCATTGACTTGTCTGGTCATGGAGAGGGAGGAGTCCAGGATGAAGCCCAGGTTGCGTGCGTGGTCCGGCGGTTTGGGTGCGGTGCCCAGGGCGGGAGGCCACCAGGAGTCGTCCCAGGCGGAGGGTGAGGAGCCCAGGATGAGGACCTCCGTCTTGTCCGAGTTCAGTTTCAGGCGGCTGGTCGTCATCCACTCGGCTACCTCTTTCATCCCTTCGTGCAGGTTGGCTCTGGCGGCGGCGGGGTCGTTGGTCAGGGAGAGGATTAGCTGGGTGTCGTCGGCGTAGGAGATTATGCTGAGGTTGTGTTTGCGTACGATGGCCGCGAGGGGGCTCATGTAGACGTTGAAGAGGGTGGGGCTCAGAGATGATCCTTGGGGGACGCCGCAGATGACTTCGGAGGCCTCTGACTTGTACGGTGGTAGTCGGACTCTCTGTGTTCTTCCGTCGAGGAAGGAGATGATCCATTCCAGCGCCTTGTCCTGGATTCCGATGTTGCTGAGGCGCCGAACTAGGGTGCGGTGGCAGACCGTGTCGAATGCCGCGGAGAGGTCTAGGAGGATGAGGGCCGCTGTTTCTCCATTGTCCATCAGGGCTCGGATGTCATCGGTGGCGGCGATGAGGGCGGTCTCGGTGCTGTGGTTGGCTCGGAAGCCGGACTGTGAGGGGTCGAGGGATCCGTTCGTCTCGAGGAAGGCGGCCAGTTGCTTGTTGACGGTCTTCTCGATGACTTTGGCTGGGAACGGGAGGAGCGAGATGGGGCGATAATTCTTGAGGTCGGTGGGGTCCGCTGTTGGTTTCTTGAGTAGAGCGCTGAGTTCGGCGTGTTTCCAGCTCTCAGGGAAGGTGGCGGTGTCAAAGGATGTGTTGATGATGTCTCGCAGGTGGGGTGCGATGACAGCGTCGGCCTTGTTGAAGACGTGGTGAGGGCAGGGGTCGGTCGGTGATCCAGAGTGGATGGAGTTCATCGTGCGGATGGTGTCTTCGGTGCTGATCGGGGTCCAGGCGTGGAGGGTGGTGGTGGGGGGTGGTTGTTCGGTCATGGTGTGCGTAGGTTGGTTGTTGAAGCTGTTGTGTATGTCCGTGATCTTGTTGTGGAAGTATGAAGCGAGGGAGTTGCAGAGGTCTTGCGATGGGGTGATGTCGTTGTTTCCTGCGCTGGGGTTGGAGAGCTCTTTCACGATGTTGAAGAGTTCCTTGCAGTTGTGTGCGTTGTTGTCCAACCGGTCCTTGAATGCTGTTTTCTTGGCGGCGCGGATCAGCTGGTGGTGTTTCCGGGTGGCAAGTTTGAAGGAGGTCCTGTTGTCCGGTGTCGGTTCCCTTCTCCAGACTTTCTCGAGGGCTCGGCAGTTCTTCTTGGAGCTCTTGAGTTCGTCGGTGAACCATGGGGCCTTCTTGCTGCCGGGTCTGCTAGGCGGGGTCCTCAGTGGGGCGAGTTCGTCCGCGCAGTTGCTGATCCACTTCGTGAGGTTGTCCGCGGCCTGGCTGGGGTTCGTTGAGCTGGCAGGAGGGTGCTGGCTCAGGGAGGCGGCGAGGTGGTGTGCTGTGATCTTGTTCCAGCTTCTGCGGGCGGCCTGTTGCTGGTGGTGGTGGGTCGTCGTTCTCTTGAAGGTGAAGTGGACGCAGCTGTGATCCGTCCATTGAAGCTCAGTGGCGTGGCTGAAGTCGATGTCTGTGCTGGATGAGAAGACTGCGTCGAGTGTGTGTCCGGCGAGGTGGGTGGGGGTGGACACCAGTTGCTTGAGTCCCAGGTTGGCGAGGTTGTCGAGCAGGGTGCTGGTGTTGCGGTCGTTGTTGTTCTCTAGATGGAAGTTGAGGTCTCCCAGGAGGATGTAGTCAGCGGAGGGGAGGGCGTGCGGGCTGACGAAGTCGGCGATGTCCTCGCTGAATTGTGTGCGTGGTCCCGGAGGTCGGTAGATCAGGGTGCCTCTGAGGGTGGTGTTCGGGTTGGTGTGGATCTGGAAATGCAGGTGTTCGGCGCTGGTCAGGGTGTTGTCGGTGCTGGTCGTGAGATGGATGGTGTTCTTGTGGATGATGGCGATGCCTCCTCCCATCTGGTTGGCGTTTCGGTCCCTCCGGACGATCTTGTAGCCCTCTGGGATAGCGATGGCGATGTCGGGAGCTGAAGAGGCGTTCATCCAGGTCTCCGTGAGGAAGGCAACGTCAGGGGCTGTGGCGTCTAGGAGGTTCCAGAGTTCGATGGCGTGTCTGTGGACGGAGCGGGTGTTGAGCAGGATGCACTTGAGGTGGGTGCTGCTGGTGTTCGACTTGGCGGGTGCTGGTGCGGGGCAGGTCCGGATGCAGGAGAACTTGCAGGCGTGGCAGCTGAAGGGTCCGTGGGTGCGTCGTGGTGTGGCTTGGTGGCACTCTGGGCGTCGGCCGGTGTTGAGTGCGCTGAGGGTGGCGGCTGAGTACGTCCTGCGGGTCGGTCGGGATCCTCGCGGTCCAGGGGTTCTGGCGCTGGGCGCGATCCGGTCGCGGACGGGCGCAGACGGGCTTACCTTTGGCGCGCCTTCGGCGCACAATCGGCGCGCCCGCTGCGCGTCAACGCTGCGCGTTCGCACGGTCGCCATTTAAGGCGAAGTGCGCGGGTGGGCGGAGCAGCTGGGAGGCGGGAGCGGGGAGGGTTACAGAAGAGAAAAAAGGGGCGGGGACAAGCGGCGGTGGCGGGAAGGGAGGGCGGGGGGCGGCGAGGTAGGCGGACAACAAGGAAGGAGAGCAAAAACACGGGTAGAATGAAATTAAACTAAACAGGCAAAAATACACGACAAAACAAGGGAAAAATGAAGTGAAACCAAGTTAGACAAAACAGGCACAAATGATTGACAAAACCAGGCAAAACAATCCCCGCAGCGGAGGCAGCCGGCAACCGGCAGACGAGGCAGCAGCGAGGCACAGGGCAGGCAGGGGGCACACGCAGCAGCTGGTGGCCGTGCGGCGCGGGGGTGTCCCACAAGTGGGTCACACTCACCTGCGTCGCACGGTCGCCATTTAAGGCCAAGTGCGCGGGTGGGCGGAGCAGCTGGGAGGCGGGAGCGGGGAGGGTTACAGAAGAGAAAAAAGGGGCAGGGACAAGCGGCGGTGGCGGGAAGGGAGGGCGGGGGGCGGCGAGGTAGGCGGAGAACAAGGAAGGAGAGCAAAAACACGGGTAGAATGAAATTAAACTAAACAGGCAAAAATACACGACAAAACAAGGGAAAAATGAAGTGAAACCAAGTTAGACAAAACAGGCACAAATGATTGACAAAACCAGGCAAAACAATCCCCGCAGCGGAGGCAGCCGGCAACCGGCAGACGAGGCAGCAGCGAGGCACAGGGCAGGCAGGGGGCACACGCAGCAGCTGGTGGCCGTGCGGCGCGGGGGTGTCCCACAAGTAACTATGCTGGTAATTTTGCTACTGATAATAAGTATACTTGTATTATCTAAGATACTGCGCCTAAGAAGACGGCATTAGTAAATAAACATTTCAAATGCACCTGTGTCTTCTTTACTCCATGTTCTGGTTTGTAATGATAATATAACGAAAGAGTGTTCATGAGTTCCACGTACCCTGAGGTACAGTAAGTTCATGTACTGGTTTGTCTAAACATTGGGAGTTTGATATGTCCAATGAGACACTGTAGCTAGCTCGGTAAGGGGTGAGTTGGATACTAAGGTGAGTTTTGGGACACCCTAATTCGCCGAGGTTCCACTCCTCTGTGCACAGTTCTGTGTGAGAACAGAAACCCTGCGACAGTGACACAAGACCGATATTGAATAAAGGAAACTAGGAATTCACAGATAGTACCCAATGGCTATGTCCTAAAACTAAAATAGAGTGTTACCCAAAAAGATAAGATGAAAGAAAACTTGTATGATAACAACCATGAAATCATATGTGATGGGAAAACGGGGAAGTGATAAGTGAAAAAATTCTGAAAAGAATTAGACCGTGAAGGTGTAGTGCGGCTGCTGCTTAGACTAACACATAATAATACATAAAGAAATTTACAGGAAGACGTGCAAATCATCAGTAGTATTGAGCCCGTTTGGAAATTTGCTATCTAGTTCCAAAATAAATTGGGTCTCAAGTCTTCTGAGCATCTTGTCTCTATCACCGCCCCTAAGTGGCTTATCCACCGAGGCGATGACAAAGTATGTAAGGCATTGTAAATCATTATTGTGATTTGTTTTAAAATGCCTGGCCACCGGATATGATGGATCATTATTTACGATGGCACGAAGGTGCTGAAGAATCCTGACATGCACATATATATATATATATATTTAAAAAAACTTCCTTTGACTCTTCAGTAAGGAATAGAAAGGACTCCACTTTGATATGTGCTGCAAATCTTTATTTCGTGCTTGCTGCCACCATGACGTGTTGTGGGCTACACGGAGCCCTTGATCACATGTACGGTCGCCAGTAGGTAGATATAGTTAGGACCTATATTCCATAGGAAATCCGCAACATTTTATTTGGAATAACTTTGGTGCCGGTTGACGAATCTTCGCGAAATTTTCAAAACCAATTATCAGGTCCGGTCCGCTCCTATCCTGAAAGTCTCCCCAGCCCCGGGGACTGCCAACCCCCAGGGCTTTTGTGAAATATGTGGGGGCTCTCAGCCCCCAAGCCCCAGGGACCTCCACCTCGGGCTTTAGAAAAAATGGGTGGGGGGAGCTCAAAGCCCCCCTCCAAGCCCCGGGGACTACCACCCCCCGGGGCTTGAAATGTATTGTGTAGTAGGGGCACATTGCTCACCGCTGCCCCGGAGACCGCCACCACCGGGGCTTTTTTTAAAATAAAATGCCCCTGTGTGGGGGGGGCTCATGCCCCCCACACGCCCCGGGGACCACCACCTCCCCGGGGCTCTAATATTCAAAATAGGGGGGTCTATGATGGACCCCCCAGCCCTGGGGACCACCACCCCCAAGGGATTTAGAAATGGTGGGAGGGGGGCCACGCGGCCCCTCTCCTGGAGCCCTTGAGGGCCCTGGGGACTGCCACACCCCAGGGCCGGCTCCTGCAGTGTCCCGGGGTGCCCACCTGGACACGTTTTCGCTGCTACAAGTGCGCTTCCTGACAGGTTCCAGTGCTCTCCTCGCTCCACTGGGAGAATATTGGTTCCAATTGCAAGGTTAAAGAAGCAGCCCCACTGTGGGTTAAAGGATAGTGCACTACAAAGCCCGGGATGCAGTGCGCCTGAGACACGCCCATAGAGGCAGGTGAGAGCTATTTGAGTAGACACTACCAGGAACTGTTTGATTGACCTTCACGAACATTGCCTCTGAGGAAAGGGTCATCCCTGAAACGCGTCAGGCTTTTATGTTCGAAGGAGACTCTGAAATCTGCTGGGGATCGAGCAAGTGAAATGGATTCAAATAAACGTGCTTATTGAAAAACTTCGTGTGGCAGTGCTTCGCTTAAGGCTACCTGTTCTGATTGAATAATTTTTGGCTGTTGCCCAGTCGAGAAGCAAGTCCCACCTTGAATGAGGGTCCATGCAGGCTTTTGGATAGAGCTTGCAGTTATGGAACGAAGGCAGGCGCAGCACCAACACAGGTGGTGCTGCCTTGGACACGTTTTCGCTGCTACAAGTGCGCTTCCTGACAGGTTCCAGTGCTCTCCTCGCTCCACTGGGAGAATATTGGTTCCAATTGCAAGGTTGAAGAAGCAGCCCCACTGTGGGTTAAAGGATAGTGCACTACAAAGCCCAGGATGCAGTGCGCCTGAGACACGCCCATAGAGGCAGGTGAGAGCTATTTGAGTAGACACTACCAGGAACTGTTTGATTGACCTTCACGAACATTGCCTCTGAGGAAAGGGTCATCCCTGAAACGCGTCAGGCTTTTATGTTCGAAGGAGACTCTGAAATCTGCTGGGGATCGAGCAAGTGAAATGGATTCAAATAAACGTGCTTATTGAAAAACTTCGTGTGGCAGTGCTTCGCTTAAGGCTACCTGTTCTGATTGAATAATTTTCAGCTGTTGCCCAGTCGAGAAGCAAGTCCCACCTTGAATGAGGGTCAATGCAGGCTTTTGGATAGAGCTTGCAGTTATGGAATGAAGGCAGGCGCAGCGCCAACACAGGTGGTGCTGCCTTGGAAACGTTTTCGCTGCTACAAGTGCGCTTCCTGACAGGTTCCAGTGCTCTCCTCGCTCCACTGGGAGAATATTGGTTCCAATTGCAAGGTTGAAGAAGCAGCCCCACTGTGGGTTAAAGGATAGTGCACTACAAAGCCCAGGATGCAGTGCGCCTGAGACACGCCCATAGAGGCAGGTGAGAGCTATTTGAGTAGACACTACCAGGAACTGTTTGATTGACCTTCACGAACATTGCCTCTGAGGAAAGGGTCATCCCTGAAACGCGTCAGGCTTTTATGTTCGAAGGAGACTCTGAAATCTGCTGGGGATCGAGCAAGTGAAATGGATTCAAATAAACGTGCTTATTGAAAAACTTTGTGTGGCAGTGCTTCGCTTAAGGCTACCTGTTCTGATTGAATAATTTTCGGCTGTTGCCCAGTCGAGAAGCAAGTCCCACCTTGAATGAGGGTCCATGCAGGCTTTTGGATAGAGCTTGCAGTTATGGAACGAAGGCAGGCACAGCGCCAACACAGGTGGTGCTGCCTTGGACACGTTTTCGCTGCTACAAGTGCGCTTCCTGACAGGTTCCAGTGCTCTCCTCGCTCCACTGGGAGAATATTGGTTCCAATTGCAAGGTTGAAGAAGCAGCCCCACTGTGGGTTAAAGGATAGTGCACTACAAAGCCCAGGATGCAGTGCGCCTGAGACACGCCCATAGAGGCAGGTGAGAGCTATTTGAGTAGACACTACCAGGAACTGTTTGATTGACCTTCACGAACATTGCCTCTGAGGAAAGGGTCATCCCTGAAACGCGTCAGGCTTTTATGTTCGAAGGAGACTCTGAAATCTGCTGGGGATCGAGCAAGTGAAATGGATTCAAATAAACGTGCTTATTGAAAAACTTCGTGTGGCAGTGCTTCGCTTAAGGCTACCTGTTCTGATTGAATAATTTTTGGCTGTTGCCCAGTCGAGAAGCAAGTCCCACCTTGAATGAGGGTCCATGCAGGCTTTTGGATAGAGCTTGCAGTTATGGAACGAAGGCAGGCGCAGCACCAACACAGGTGGTGCTGCCTTGGACACGTTTTCGCTGCTACAAGTGCGCTTCCTGACAGGTTCCAGTGCTCTCCTCGCTCCACTGGGAGAATATTGGTTCCAATTGCAAGGTTGAAGAAGCAGCCCCACTGTGGGTTAAAGGATAGTGCACTACAAAGCCCAGGATGCAGTGCGCCTGAGACACGCCCATAGAGGCAGGTGAGAGCTATTTGAGTAGACACTACCAGGAACTGTTTGATTGACCTTCACGAACATTGCCTCTGAGGAAAGGGTCATCCCTGAAACGCTTCAGGCTTTTATGTTCGAAGGAGACTCTGAAATCTGCTGGGGATCGAGCAAGTGAAATGGATTCAAATAAACGTGCTTATTGAAAAACTTCGTGTGGCAGTGCTTCGCTTAAGGCTACCTGTTCTGATTGAATAATTTTCAGCTGTTGCCCAGTCGAGAAGCAAGTCCCACCTTGAATGAGGGTCAATGCAGGCTTTTGGATAGAGCTTGCAGTTATGGAATGAAGGCAGGCGCAGCGCCAACACAGGTGGTGCTGCCTTGGAAACGTTTTCGCTGCTACAAGTGCGCTTCCTGACAGGTTCCAGTGCTCTCCTCGCTCCACTGGGAGAATATTGGTTCCAATTGCAAGGTTGAAGAAGCAGCCCCACTGTGGGTTAAAGGATAGTGCACTACAAAGCCCAGGATGCAGTGCGCCTGAGACACGCCCATAGAGGCAGGTGAGAGCTATTTGAGTAGACACTACCAGGAACTGTTTGATTGACCTTCACGAACATTGCCTCTGAGGAAAGGGTCATCCCTGAAACGCGTCAGGCTTTTATGTTCGAAGGAGACTCTGAAATCTGCTGGGGATCGAGCAAGTGAAATGGATTCAAATAAACGTGCTTATTGAAAAACTTTGTGTGGCAGTGCTTCGCTTAAGGCTACCTGTTCTGATTGAATAATTTTCGGCTGTTGCCCAGTCGAGAAGCAAGTCCCACCTTGAATGAGGGTCCATGCAGGCTTTTGGATAGAGCTTGCAGTTATGGAACGAAGGCAGGCACAGCGCCAACACAGGTGGTGCTGCCTTGGACACGTTTTCGCTGCTACAAGTGCGCTTCCTGACAGGTTCCAGTGCTCTCCTCGCTCCACTGGGAGAATATTGGTTCCAATTGCAAGGTTGAAGAAGCAGCCCCACTGTGGGTTAAAGGATAGTGCACTACAAAGCCCAGGATGCAGTGCGCCTGAGACACGCCCATAGAGGCAGGTGAGAGCTATTTGAGTAGACACTACCAGGAACTGTTTGATTGACCTTCACGAACATTGCCTCTGAGGAAAGGGTCATCCCTGAAACGCGTCAGGCTTTTATGTTCGAAGGAGACTCTGAAATCTGCTGGGGATCGAGCAAGTGAAATGGATTCAAATAAACGTGCTTATTGAAAAACTTCGTGTGGCAGTGCTTCGCTTAAGGCTACCTGTTCTGATTGAATAATTTTCGGCTGTTGCCCAGTCGAGAAGCAAGTCCCACCTTGAATGAGGGTCCATGCAGGCTTTTGGATAGAGCTTGCAGTTATGGAACGAAGGCAGGCGCAGCGCCAACACAGGTGGTGCTGCCTTGGACACGTTTTCGCTGCTACAAGTGCGCTTCCTGACAGGTTCCAGTGCTCTCCTCGCTCCACTGGGAGAATATTGGTTCCAATTGCAAGGTTGAAGAAGCAGCCCCACTGTTGGTTAAAGGATAGTGCACTACAAAGCCCAGGATGCAGTGCGCCTGAGACACGCCCATAGAGGCAGGTGAGAGCTATTTGAGTAGACACTACCAGGAACTGTTTGATTGACCTTCACGAACATTGCCTCTGAGGAAAGGGTCATCCCTGAAACGCGTCTGGCTTTTATGTTCGAAGGCGACTCTGAAATCTGCTGGGGATCGAGCAAGTCAAATGGATTCAAATAAACGTGCTTATTGAAAAACTTTGTGTGGCAGTGCTTCGCTTAAGGCTACCTGTTCTGATTGAAAATATATATATATATATATATATATATATATATATATATATATATATATATATATATATATATATATATATATATATATATATATATAAAAACTTCCTTTGACTCTTCAGTAAGGAATAGAAAGGACTCCACTTTGATATGTGCTGCAAATCTTTATTTCGTGTTTGCTGCCGCCATGACGTGTTTTGGGCTACACGGAGCCCTTGATCACATGTACGGTCGCCAGTAGGTAGATATAGTTAGGACCTATATTCCATAGGAAATCCGCAACATTCTATTTGGAATAACTTTGGTGCCGGTTGACGAATCTTCGCGAAATTTTCAAAACCAATTATCAGGTCCGGTCCGCTCCTATCCTGAAAGTCTCCCCAGCCCCGGGGACTGCCAACCCCCAGGACTTTTGTGAAATATGTGGGGGATCTCAGCCCCCAAGCCCCAGGGACCTCCACCCCGGGCTTTAGAAAAAATGGGTGGGGGGAACTCAAAGCCCCCCTCCAAGCCCTGGGGACTACCACCCCCGGGGCTTAAAATGTATTGTGTAGTAGGGGCACATTGCTCACCGCTGCCCCAGAGACCGCCACCACCGGGGCTTTTTATAAAATAAAATGCACCTGTGTGGGGCGGGCTCATGCCCCCCAACACCCCCAGGGGACCACCACCTCCCCGGGGCTCTAATATTCAAAATAGGGGGGTCTATGATGGACCCCCCAGCCCTGGGGACCACCACCTCCCAGGGATTTAGAAATGGTGGGAGGGGGGCCACGCGGCCCCTCTCCTGGAGCCCTTGAGGGCCCTGGGGACTGCCACACCCCAAGGCCGGCTCCTGCAGTGTCCCGGGGTGCCCACCCCCGGGACAGTGTAGTTTGCTATGGCAGGACGGGAGCCTTGCGGCTCCCACCCTGCCATAGCAAACTGCTTTGGTATTTGGAAGAGATAGCAGGAAACCTGCTCTCTCCTCCTAATACCAAAGACGATTGCTTTTCCACATGGGGAGCTGCATCTTCGCAGCTCCCCATGTGGACAAGCAATGCCGGCTCCCGCAGGAGGTGGGGAGCCGGCGGGACCGTGGGGGTAATGGGGCTCCCCCACAGTCCCCAACAGAGAGAGCCAGCCAGGATGGGGTCACCGGGGCTAGAAGTGGCCCGGGAGGGGGCCACGCGGCCCCTCTCCTCAAATATAAAAAAAAGAATACTATTTTTTTATTTAAAGGCCGGCCCCGGGGGATGGGGTCCCTAAAATAAAATTGGAAAAAAGGCCAGGCCCCGGGGGATGGGGTCCCCGGGGCCAATTATGGCCTTGGGAGGGCGTCAACGCGGCCCCCTTCAAAAATGATATATTTGTTTAAAAAAGGTGTCAGGGCAAATTATTAGGAAAAGAAGAGGGGCCACACTGCCCCACTTCTTAAAAAAAAAGAAAAAAAGACTGGCATCGTGCCGGAGCCCACGCCCCCTACCAGCATCACTCTGCAAACACGCCCCCTGGCACGTTTGAAGAGGGGGAACAAATTCCCCTTGAATAGTGGAGGTCCCTCGGTGCCAACTAGCCACCAGGAACCTCCAGTTTACGCCAGGGGGCTGCGTTGCAGAGAAGTGTTCTGAGGCCACGCTCCTTTTTACACCTCTCTGCAACGCAGCTCTGTGGCGCTTACTGGAAGTAGCTGGTGGGCTACTTACACCCCAGGGACCCTCAGTATTCAACGGGAGTTAGTCCCCCAACTTAAAGTGTGCCACGGGACGCGTTTGCACAGTGGTGAAGGGAGGGGGAGGGCCTGAGTTCACATGTGTGTAAACACACCCTGTGGCGCAGTTTAAGTTGAGGAATTAATTCTTCGTCAATCCTGAGGGTCCCTGGAGGCCAAGTAGCCCACCAGGTACCTTCAATACGCACCATGGATCTGCGTTGCAGAGTGTTGTAAAAAGGGGCATGGCCTCAGAACACGTCTCTACAACGCAGCCCCTTGGCGCATACTGGAGGTGTCTGGTGGGCTAGTTGGCCCCCAGGGATCCACAGGATTGAGGAGGAATTAATTCTCTAACTTAAAACGCGCCACAGTGTGTGTTTGCAGACATGTCACCTCAGGCCACGCCCCCTTCATTCACCTCTGAGCAAACATGCCCCGTGGCGCGTTTTAAGTTGGAGAATCACTTCTCTTTCAATACTGAGGGTCCCTGAGGGCCAACTAGCCCAACAGGTATCTCCAGTATGCGCCAGGGAGCTGCTTTGCAGACAGGTATTCAGAGGCCACGCCCCTTTTACACCTCTCTGCAACATAGATCTGTGGCGCTTACTGGAGGTACCTAACTGGCTAATTTGACCCTAGGGACCCTTACGATTGAACGGGACTTAATCTCTCAACTTAGGTGACAGAGCGCGTTTACACGGTGGTGAAGGGAGGGGACGGGGCCTGACGTGATGTGTGCAAACACGCCCTGTGGCGCCTTTTAAGTTGGGGAAAAAATTCCACTTCAAACCTGAGGGACCACGGGGGCCAAGTAACCCACCAGGTGCGTCCAGGAAGCGCCACTGCGCTGTGTTGCAGAGAGGTGGTGCAGGCCGTGCCCCTTTTTACATCTCTCTGCTACACAGCTCTGTGGCGCTTAATGGATGTACTATGAATTCGATTTACTCACCTGTTATCAGGAGAGACCTCAGTGCTGCATCTTTGAGCCCAGTACTGATCCCGAAAAGTAATTCTAATCATACTTACCAGTAACTTGAATTTCCTTCCATAGGCGAACATTGACTGGTTTCACTTGGAAATTCTTCTAAGCGTGGAGTTTTGGAACTTTAAAATATTCACCTAAAATCATCCAAACAACGAATTTCGATTTACTCACCTTTTATCAGGAGAGAACCCAGTGCTGCATCTTTTAGCCCAGCACTGACTCTGTAAAGTAATTCTAACTGTACTTACCAGTAACTTGTATTTTCTTCCGTAGGAATCCATTGTCTGGTTTTCACCAGTGTCTATTTTCAGAAATTCAAAATATTCCTAAAAATTTGCCTGTATGACTTAAACACATTCTTTCAACTGTTTACAGGAGATGCACTAGTGCTGGATCCAGGATCCACCACTAAGTAAGAAGAAGGGGCGATAACACTACTTACCTGCTAAGTGAATTTCCTGCCATAGGATAACATGGGTGATTCTATGTGAAAACATTTGTGTCAACTTTTAAAATACAATAATATCCCTTAAAAATCACTACTGTAACCAAAACGCTTTTATTCAACTGTTTACAGGAGTAAAGTTCTGTGGTTAGAAAAGTAATCCATAAAGTAACTAATTGCATTTAACTAGAAATTCACATTGAGCTCAATGTTGCATTGTGTTTGAAATTGTGTTGCCCATTGCAACAACTGTAACTACTGTACTTAAAAGTCTATTTCCTATTTGCAAAGTATTTCAACTAAAGTAATTCATTCTGAGAAAGTATATTTTGTAATAAAATGCATAATGTAAATATAATGTAATTTAAAAAATAAAATATCTAAAAATAAAGTTAACAAATTTAGTAAATCAGTATCAAAAAATAAATATAACAATTAATACATTTAAAAATTGTCATGTCCAAAACCTTTGAAATTCACTGAATAAAACATAGGTTTCAGACATGTTATAGTTAGGAATCAGCATTTAAAAAACCTTTGAAATTCACTGAAAAAACTATAGGTTTCAGGCCTGATATAGTTAGGAATTAGCATTGAAAAAACCTTTGAAATTCACTGAAAAAACCATAGGTTTCAGGTCTGATATAGTTAGGAATTAGCATTTAAAAAAAAACCTTTGAAATTCACTGAAAAAAACATAGGTTTCAGGCCTGATATAGTTAGGAATTAGCATTTACAAAACCTTAGAAATTCACTGAGTGAGCTAGTTAGCTGGACATTTCACTCATACAAAACCATTCAAATTCCTCTGATATAGTAAGTTGTACTAACTATATTTCACGTGCCCGCAACCCACTGCGGATGATGTCACATATTACATTATTCATGGCATGGTCAGTGGCATCACTGATGACATCTCAAATGACATCACTGATTACATCACTGATGACATCATCCACATGATAATCAGATACACCTCATCATACACTAGTATAACCTTTCATCTCTCACTGTAAAATACCATATTTGAATCCATTGACACACCAATACAAGCTTCTAAAAACCCACTCAGTGAATCCTAGATCTATACACACATCTAATCATTTACCTATAGATTCCCTCATACATTCTGTCAATGATCAATAGAACACTATCAAATATACTTATACACCTATATCGACATTACACACCAGCACACATCCTATTCACTTATGAAGTCATCCTACTCACTTATGCAAACAATGGATCATACTTACATTTACTTAGCTACACACTTATGCAAACACCATTTCATCTATTCATATAGAGAGTAACTCATACTTAGTGTGTTATAAAATCACAATTACAAGTATACAGTTATCCATACAGTCACTCATACAATCACTGAGTCTTATGTATACTTATTTATATATAAGAACTGACACATACACTGCCTTTTATTTTTCTAGTTTGTTGGACATGTACCATTGAGAGATATATTTGCTCATCACCACACCCATAAAGATATTCACTCACCCAAACAACTGTTATTACATGTAGTTTTAACTTCATACTGAATCAACTATTTACACATCTTTGGGCAGTCACACACCCCCACCGACCCACACACATTCACTCTCCCATACAAATACTCAGCTAACTAATCAATAACTAATATAGACTTTCACATAGCTAGTAACCAACTGGAGAAGCAGGTTACGCAACAACTGACAAAGTGATACAGATATTCACACAGTTTAGTCACTATCCAATATATTTAGTGAGACAATATAAATTAGTCAAGTAAACAGTCAATCACACTGCTACTAAATCCTCCATCCAGATATTTATATTTATATATGCACTCATTATTCAATGCAAATTGCTATATATATAATACATATTTAAATAACAAAGCAAACCGCATTCACTGGATGATGTCATCAGTGATGTCATCAGTGATATCATTTGAGATGTCATCAGTGATGTCACTGATCATGTCATGAATGATGTAATATTTGACATCATCAGCAGTGGATTGCGGGCGCACGAGATATACTTAGTACAACTAACTATATCAGAGGAATTTGAATGGTTTTGTACGAGTGAAATATCCAGCTAACTATAACACCCCTAAAACCTATGGCTTTTTCAGTGAATTTCTAAGGTTTTTTAACACCTTCGGTGCTCATGATGAGCTCAGCTCGTCATGAGGCACAGTGGCGCTGTGGTCATGACGAGCTGAGCTCCCACACGGGGATAATTCCCCTGCTGTGCTGAGTGTTCTAAGAAATGGGCATGGTCATTACGAGCTGAGCTCGTCATTAGCACAGCGCCACCGTGCAGCGTGATGAGCTGAGCTCGTCATGAGCACTGTGGCGCAGTGCGCGGCCCCTTCCCCCCTGCACTGTGGGGGAATTAGCCCAGTGGCGAAGGGGTTAAATGCTAATTCCTAACTATATCAGGCCTGAAACCTATAGTTTTTTCAGTGAATTTCGAAGGTTGTTTAAATGCTAATTCCTAACTATATCAGGCCTGAAACCTATGGTTTATTCAGTGAATAGATAGATAGATAGATAGATAGATAGATAGATAGATAGATAGATAGATAGATAGATAGATAGATAGATAGATAGATAGATAGATAGATAGACAGACAGATAGATAGATAGGTGTTGTGTGTCAATGTAGATACCCTTATATAGGTTTCCCGAATCGTGTCCTTAGATAGCAGAATTCGCATTGCCCTTACTTAGACATAGAATCCCAGTCCTTATTTAGGCATTGGCCATGCAATCCAAATACAGGCATGGTCACCTACATCCGTCAATCCCACGTCACAACAAGTTCTTAGAAACCAAACCCTTAAGCCATTGGGATATGCCCTGCTTGGATTATTGATTTCTCAAAGAACTCATTTATTATGCATGAACCGCTATACCCTAAGGGTTCATTCATGACGTCTTCCTCTGCCCGACTTTTCGTCAATGCTACCATTCCTAAGCACCTTCCAGGTATAATAGACCTTCCCCTACCACGGCAAACCACGGCTCGGCTGCACGGCTACCTACCGCCTGCATACTTGCACGACGCGGCTCGCCACGGCAAGTTCGGAAGGAATTCGAGTCCCCTCCTGACGCACTGACCAGACGCTGTCCTCCCTGCTTGCAGAGATTCCAGCTTCCAGTGTTCTGACCCCCTTCGCGGGGTGTTGGAGTTTGAGATCCGGAAAGACATTCCCACCCCCTTCATTCTAAGGTATGGAGTTGACTAGAACCTAGAGGGACTCTTGGCATACTAACTATAGCATACCATACTATATAAAACAGCACCTACTTCTTACCTCGTACTACACTTAGGTTAGGTACACTGGGGCAGAACTATTTAGAAGCACCAGACGAGTATTCACATTTTAGCCTGTGTTATTTATGTGTATGTATATGAATATATGTCACAGCTAAAAAACCATGCTATTGCAGTATTATTTCTTCTCACTGCTCACGCCATATTTTATATTTTATATTTTATATCTTCCTTACTGTCTAACGATCGTAACAGCTCATATCTCTTGCACGAGAAATAAGACTTTTCAATAAATCCTTTTATTGAAATGCCCGTATATTCTTTCTATGTAACTCTGCAGAAACGGAGCATGAACGATTGACTGAGTGAAACTGTAATCTATTGTTTCCACGATTCTGAGAACTGTTCCAATTCTAAAGGGAAACAAAGTTGTCATGTTTATGCAGTTGTCAGAAACCAATCCCTTCTTGTACATCCCAGAAGTTTCTAGTGACCCCTGAGTTAGCTGGCACACACAATTAGTTAATTTTAATGTACGCGATAGGAGCATACTGACCTCAGGCCTATGCTAAAACTATAGTGTATATTATTCCAATGCGCAGAGCCTATAAGGGAAATAGGAACTACACTACATATGTAAGTAAAATTCTCTAATTAACAAAATGTGTACAATGGCATAGATATCAGAGTTTTTTTGATTAACTAGCTCTTATTTCTTGCAAATACATTTCCCTACCTAACAAATGTTTGTTAATTGATTTCTCATTTGTAAGCTTGCACTTATATAATCTTATCTTCCATTTTTTTGCAATCATTTTCACTGTAAAAATATATAACGCTACTCAACATGGCCTGTATCTGTGCCCCTTGAACCTCTTGGTGGCTTCAGGAGATGAACGTAGTCAGATATGGCCATGGCGGCTTTGACTACGTTTTCTCCTGTAGCATATTCAATTGTATGTAAAGGGCAAAAGTGGACATCGGTGAATGTGGTCTTTGGTATATTGTTTGTTACACAAGATGTCCTGTATATATCAATGGGGGGGGGGGTTATGCATTAATCCATGAAGGACTCTTTGATCATGTTTTGACTATTTTGTCAAATTAGTGGGCTGCTCTCTTGTTCAAGATATTTAACAGTTGCATGTCCTATGATACAACCATCAATTTGGTTGGTTGTAGCTGTCATCACATTTTATACAACTCCTTGTATCCTTGTGAACTGATTTATATTGAAATGCCATTTACTAAATTTGTTATACATCATTTAGATCAGTGGTTAAAATATATAACATAATTGTAAGAAATTGTATTTTTAGTTGGGAGGGGTAGTTATATACCTCAAGTAATAATCACAATCCTTGCCTGTGTGACCCACTAAAGTCATTACATAAACCTGAGATTGCCCTTCTGGAAGCTATGGTAGGAAGCAGACATGCCTAACTCAGAGACAATGTGTACAATTTGTATGCAGTACTTAAACAGTCATGAAGTCAAAATGCAAAACAATAAAAATCCCAAAACAAATTTGAAAATAAGAGTACAAATTAATAAACAAAATGACAGCAAAATACAATAGGAAGAACTGGAGATATTAATTTTTAAGGTTTTAAGTAGAGATAGCGCCATGAAGCACAAAGTTCAAATGATGGTCAAACAGGACGTTGGCGCAATTTGATGCTGACAGAGAGGGGGTGCGGAAAGGATCCACTAACCAGGTTCATTCTCGTCAAAGACTTTAATCCTTCAAGTCCCAACACACCACAACAGTACACTTCTTAAGCCCTGCAGACCTCAAAGGAGGCACCTATAAACTTTCAGGGTGTCAGGCAAAGCACACAGCAGGGTCCAGTCCAGGCCCACTTGCCACTGTTCAATCAAGCAACTGCAGGAACGTGCATGCTGTAGCTTGCTGTGTCCCTGTGGTCTGCCTTATGACCCCTGGAGTCCACTTGTTTTTCCTGGGTACAAGAGGGAGAACGGTTACAGTCTTCTAGGCTCTTCTCAGGTCTCATACAGCATGATCTGTCCTCTTCTGATCTTCCACAGATCCAGAAGTGTTCTACAGGGGATACCTGGAGATGCCACAATTATGCATGACATGAGCTACGCATGAGCTAGAGGACAGAAATTACCATGAGGCAGCACTAACCAATGGGGCACATGTTCCTGAGACTAACACTACCAATATTGGACATTTTCATGATGGCTGAAGTCGAGTGTAGTTGACTTGCTGTTTTCTGATGCAACTTATGTCTCTAATTGACCTAATTACACCCTTGCTGCAATGAAAAAAGTGGTATTAACAGTACAGTCATGCACAACAATTCACAATCAGTCATAACGATTCCAAAGGCTCCATTTAAAATAATAACAAGACACACACTGATGTGGAAACATGCCTAGCCCATGTTCACATATATGTAGTAATGAGAATAAAAGTAAGATAATGCTTAAAGTTAACAGTTTACCTGCCCCAACGATAGGGACGTGAATTAGGGGGTTAGGATTGATTATCACACTAAAGCACCTATTAATAGGACCTGCCAGATGTGTGCTTCTGCCAGGGCTTTGCTCTGCCTCTTGGATGCCAGGCTAGCTTTGGGGACAAAGGCCTTTTTTAGAGGTCGGGACACTAAAAATAGTGTAAAGACAGTGGTGTACCTGATGGCAGTGCTTCTGCCGAAAAGATCAAGTGGTGCAGAAGGAGGCTATCATCTTGCAGTATTTGGGTGCAGTCTCGTCTTCTGCTTCAGTCCAAAGGCTCAGTGGTCCCCCTCAGGTTCTCCTCCAACTAGTCTTGCATATGTGGCCAGGAGGTGGCATACCATAAACTCGTTCCTGGGTCAAGAAAGAGGATGAAAATTGGGTGGGAACTCATCAATCCAGTGATGGTGGGTTCGCCAGTGTGAAACATTGCCCTCCAGTGCCCACTTTTGATCCCTTCCGTGAGTGGTGGTGTGCACTTCTGGTTTCAAAATGGCAACCTGGTGCTGGTTGAAGAAGACTATGACAAGAAGAGATGGCAAAAGCTCGGCCTCAGCACATCTCTTAAATAAAGGGCACAAGGAGGCGTGGCCTACGCTAGATCCTTACTTCCTCTAAGTCAGACACTTTTATGATTGGTCCCCGAAAACCTTAAATCTCTCTCTGCACATATCTATTCAGTAAAAGTTACCTTTTCTAAGACAAAAGCTTTCTTATCACTTTAAAAAAATAAACAAAACCAAATGTGCGAAATGCTAATTCCGACTTATTATTGTGCCTACAAATTTTAATGTGAGAAAATACTTACTATATGATACACTTCTGTATAAATATATTTAGTATGTAAAACTACAGACCTGACAGAATTGAATAAAAAATGGAACCATAAACATATTTTATGACCTCAGTTAATTACAGCTGGGATTCCAACGGGAGAAAAGAAAACGAATGCTGTTTGAAGAAAGTTCATCTTCAGATAATTATATTTTTTACATTTTATTCAGGGGATCTATTTAAAGCACCCTAACCTGAGGACATGGGGCTTCCTCAGCATAACAAGCAGACATCAAGAGGAACACGAGGCTGGTTTAACAGACAATCACATTACCAATGCGCGGCTTCCATAAGCACACGTGGATTTAAAAAACGAAACGCGAAAGTTACATATGTGCAAATCCATTTCCTGCAGCACAATTCAGTGCAATTAAAAAAACTGCGGTTCACTGTTAATTTTGCTGACACGTCGCTGTTCTGAAAAAGGACATCTGTAGAAGCCATTTCCAACTTTACATTTAGAGTGTTTTGTTTCTTGATTGGTCATTTAAAATACTTTGAGATGAAAAGCAACCTAATACATAAATTAGGGACTGAATGAATTATTCACTTGAAAAAGTAAGATTGCTAAATTAATGAATTTCACTAAAGCATGCATGAGTGACAGGATATTTCATAAGCAAATTAATAGGAACCTGGATGTCTCAGGAGAGCACATTCAGACTTGGGTAGCACAATGTCTGTGGGTTCACTTCCAACAACGATATGCTTCGTCCACAACATCATCTCCACTTGAAGGAAAAAATGTCAGGAGAAGAGTAGTCTCGGTAATGATAATTTCCCACGTTTGTTTTAACTAATGTACTTGAAGCACCTATTCCGAAATGAGATGCACATATGGCACAATTCAGGGGCCTGTGACAATAAAGACAAAAATAAATATGACAATGGCGAATCTGAAGTGACTCACGAGGTGGACATTTAAGGATATTTTACAACAGTCCTGTAACATATGTATGGGATTAGGTTCACTCTACCATACGTTATACCATACATTGTAATGATACTGCAAGACACCCAGGGGTTTCCTGACCATATAAAGCAACGAGGCATAAGACTTACAATATCTATTAAATAAATTATAAGGTGTACTTTATGGCTCACAATACATAGTCATACTGTTACTCTTTCCAGAAAAAAACGTAATTCCTTACTATCTTGCTCCTTCACATAAATGACTGTGACAGCAACTATGTGGAATACATGTGGAATCTGCAGTGCTATATTAAACACATCAGCATGCTGGTGGTAATTTGTTGCAAATATATATGATATGGCATTTTATTAAAATCACTTGTGTGTCCAGGTATCAGGCAGCAATAAAAATTTCATGATAACACTTGTGATTAATCTTCCTGCTGGAGAGAGGGATCAGAGTTCTGTCTAGTAGCAGTTTTCACGCGCCATGAAGTAGCGCAGAAGGCTAATGTGTCTGCTGCAAAGAACAGACTTGTAAGTTATGATGATAGCTGAGTGGGTTAATTAAGCCAGCCTTTACCGGGGGCTTTAAAACAAATGGAATGTATGTGAGGGGGGCACCAAAAAAGATTGTTGCACCAGGCACCACCAGCTCTAAAGCTGTCCCTGCCTCTAGTTATTGGTTTATGTGGGTCGGTTCCATTCAGTCATTACTTTGGGGATTGTTGATCATACTTTAGATCAGGCCAGTCAAGTGTACATCTCTCATCTCAACCTAATGGCTGTTTAGTATATCATTATTTCTCTAGGAAGTGGTTCCATTGCAATTAGTACACTCAGTGATCACACTTTATTACATATTCAATGATTTATCTCATATGTATTCGACAACAAAACCTTTTTTGGCTATTATTTTTCAATGTAGGCATTTTTCATGCTTTTTTCAGGACTCAAGTTTGAGCCAGACTCCTACCCGCTCACATAACAGTGTGCTCCATTGGGCTGGCCCTCATTGTGTTGGATAGCCTGATGTCATAGAAAAAATAACACAGCTTCCAGGCATTGCTAAATATGCAAAACATTTCATTAATTATCACATTACTGAACGACCCTGAGCCCAGACTTAGTGATATAGCTGCACCTCTTCCCTCATTTTCCTCTCAGGAGGCCTCTTTCCATACACATTTCCTTGAACAAACTCCTTCTAGACAAACAACTAAAAAGCTGATCTATGTAAAGAATAGTAGTAATTTCTAAGGCCCAGTGACTGCTAGCACCAATAAATATTAAGGTGTCTTAACCTGCTATGCCCAGAACATATAGGAGATGCACTCACAGTCATAATAATGATTATCAAAATCATAAGCGTTCATTGGCTTATTTATTTAGCTGACTGAAAACAAGTACAAATAATTCGTGTAGCAAAAGTGAACATAAACATTTATATGTTTCATTTGCATCCTCACTATTACCTGATGTCTTTAAACAAACGTGTAGTTGGGTTTTTGTCATTGTTCTGTCCCACTTTAAAGATAAGTAGACATTCCAATGAGCTTATTCTGTTCATATTACTTTGATATCCTTAGAATGAGGGGGCAGTGGGGAATACCCTTGGGACCACTAGTAACAGTCTAAGATATTGACTTAAGAAAGACATCTATGTAAGGACGGAGAACATATGCTTTAAAAGTAAATTTATTAAAAGTTGGAGCACCAATCTACAACTTACAAGACATGCCCTGTCCCGGTCTTTTTACTCCAGCATTGGTCCTCTCCAAGTCCCACTTAACAGAATCTGGAACTCAGGGAACATGCATCGAATGAAAAAGGAGCTACGAAAGTAAACACTACATAACACTATATAATATACAATGTACATAATTATAAAGCTATAACAAAACGTAATAAAAGAAAGTATAAATAAATATTATGCAAACTATAAGTGTCAGAAGACACAACACATCTTCCCTTTTCTATGAATAGCAAAACTCACATCCCACAGGTACACCCTATACATCTCTTTCATACACATATTTCTCCAAACAATTGGGTCTGACACTTGCCCTTCTGTTACATCTTTCCTTTTGTTCTTCAGCAGGAACATCTTCAACTTCCTTCTGTTCCTCTACCGGAACCCCCTAAGCTTCATTCACAACCACTTCACCCACCTCGACATAATCTGCACCCTGTCCTCTCTTTGCATGCTATTGCCATTGCTTATGCATTCTTCCTCCCTGTGCACATTATTACCCTCTACAACTACAACATCCACCTCCCTGCTCCCATTAACCACATCCTTAAAAATGAACACAGTGTCTGGTAATAACTCCACACCCCTTAAACCTTTCTTGTAAAACTGCTGTTAATCTTGAGAACAGCAATTCTTCTAAGGTTCCAAACCTTTCCATCACTCAAAAGAACTACATTATGTAACACTTTAGATTATGAAAAAATTGACTCTCTCCTTTTGTTACTTTCCATGGCTCTTGTAGACAAATGCTTCCTAATATTTCTGATTATTGATAATCCCCTTTCTGACCTCATCAAAAGATACATTAAGATCAGCAGTGTACAATAACCACTCTAGATTGCATGTTTTCCTTGGCACCCTCCCTCTCATTACTTCAACAGGAGACATTTAAGGTGCTTCATGGATGGTGGTTCTATAGGGCCACACCGTTTTAAAAACTTGGATCTCCCATTCTTCACCACTCTTACAAGCTAATTGTATGGCATTCTTCAATACTTTGGTAAATCTCTTAATCGTGCCATTCCCATTAGGTTTATATACAGGTGTGGTTCTATGCTTCACACATATTCTCTCACAATACTTCTTGGTTACATTTGACATAAATTGTACCCCATTATCACTGATAGTTTGAACCTGTAACCATCTATCCACAAATGTTTTGTCCATAAAATTCAACACCACAACAGAATCTATTTTCTCTACAATTTTGATAACTGGGCATCTTGAAAATATACCAATCATTGCAATAATATCCTTTGAGGGTGTGCCAATAGGACCCATAATATCTATAGCCACCTTGTGCCAATGGTTTCTCTGGAATGATTGGTTCACACATTTCGGTTCTAAAAGTCATTAAAGATTTGTCAGGATTGGCACACACCATACAATCCCTCACCATTCTATCCACATTCATGTCCACCAGTAACACTTCTTAACTCTTTGTTTAGTTTTCACAATGCCACAATGATCTTCATGGCACAATTGCATGATGCTGTCTCTAAGTGTGAATGGAGCAATCACTCTATCACCACTGAAAATTGTTCCGTAAACTACTGACAATTCATTCTAGAGTTCCCAGAAGTGTTTTAAGTTTTTAGAAACTTTAGATTTACTTGGTCAACCTTGCACCACCCACTAAATAAGTTATTACAAATCCCTATCCATTGCATATTCATCCTTGTCTGGTGGCTTAGTGGACTAATGCATCCACTGTAGGGGCCTGTGTTTGACCTCATGGTCACAGGTTTAAATACTGATGATTCAACTTAGCCTTACACCCTTCAGAGGTCAATACAATGAGTACCATTGAGATGGGTAACAATAAACATCTGTATTCAGTGAATGTGCACTTTACACATACACCTTATCTCTCCATGCCTCTTCTTTCATACAGGAGACACCTTCATCATGAATTAATGCAACTTGTAACTCATCCAGTTCATTCTTGTCACACTCCTGAATATCTGCTGGCATGCTAGATAAAAAATCAGCCAGAACATTGGATTTTCCCGGTACATACAAAATCACTTAAAGGAAATCTTGTAAGTAAATCAACAATCTTGCAATCCTAGCCGACGCCTTATTATGACTGTCCGTGGTTAACAGTGTAACCAGGGGTTTGTGGTTCATCCAAAGTATGCATAGCTTGCCTGAAACAAAAGGTCAGAAATGTTCCATGTCCCTTACACATCCAAGAGTTTCTTTCTCCATTACTGAGGATTTTTCTTCAATAGGTGACAACAAACTGGAAACAAATGCAATTATGGCTTCTTTTCCATCCTCATCAATTTGTGACAAAACAGCACCCAACCCCTTATTGCTGCCGTCCATTGTAACCACATTCTTAAGATTAGGGTCAAAGCAACTTAACACAGGCACTTCTACAATAGCATTGGTTATGTGTTATGTATATAAATTCCATCTTGCATTCATCTGACAATAAGAATTTACCTTTAATTCTAAGCAATTCTCTAATATTGTACACCCTGCTTCAAAATCCTTTCACAAATGCTTGAAGGATGTGGAGCATTTTAGATGGCCTACACCAACTTAGGTTTTGTGGCTACTCCTTCACCACACAGAACGTGCCCAAGATAAGTCACTGCTTGCACACCCAACTTGTACTTGGAATGCTCTACTGTTAAACCATTCTCCCCCAAAATACTTAGAACCTCCTTCAAAACCTTGTTGTGCTCTGACCTATCTCTGCCAAAAAGGAAAATGTCATTTTGGAAGCACCTTACTCTAGAGTGCTTTCTAAACAGTTGATCACAAGTCTTTGGAAGATGGCCGCTGTCAAAGCCAAACTGAAAGGCATCCTCTTATATTGAAAACGCCCAGTGGGAGTAATAAATGCTGTGTACTGCTTGCTCTCCTCCTTCATCCAAATCTGGTGATGTGCTGTTGACAAATCTATGATAGAAAACCACTTAGCATCCTTTATCAGATCAAGTATTTCCAAAATCTTCAGTAGGGGAAATGTATCGACCACATTATGGCTATTCAAGTGGCACACATTCTCTGCCTAGTCACAACCATGGGAGGAATCCACTAAGAGGATTCAATTGGCTCTATTATATCTGCACTAACCAATTTATCTAACTCTTTTTCTACCTCTTCCCTATAGAGAATAGGAATATTTCTCACTTTATGTATTTTAGGACAGGCATTAGTTTTTAAAACAGGTGCCTCAAATCAGTAAATGCCAGTCATGAGCTGCCAGTAGCTCGCTGATACCTTCAGTGTAACTCGCAGCTTTAAGTTCATTTTTTTAAAAGCACAGGGTCACATTTGTCTTTTAAGTTTAGGGAAGGCTGTGTTTATTTTTCATTATTATCTTCAGGCTGCAGCTAGCAGGGCCTGATAATGAGTAGTGCTGGAGCCAGTATAACCCAGGGCACAGAGGTGAATAACTGAAGCACAGATGTATTTAACTGTTAAATAAGTCTTTGTCAACCCAATAATGGAGTGTGAGAAGGAAATTATGTTTCTGAATGCTTTTAAATGGTAGAAAACTAAAAGGAAAAGTTACTTTAATGATTAAGTAAACTCTACATTTTAATTTTCTCCCATTTCAAAGTGTGCTTTTACAAAAAGCAGATCCCTTGTTCCCAGTAGCCAGTAAACGCTGTGCCATATTTGTAACTGAAAAATACAATCCTCTTTTTTAAAAGTGAGAAATTTAAAGTGCTGAAAAATATATCTATGAAACATTAGTAGCATTAGCAAAATATTTAATTGAATTAAATATATCAATTACAATAAAAAACCAAACATTTAAAAGAAGAATTATGAATCATATAACATTCTAATAATTAACAACTTGCTAGAATAGTCAATACAACACTTTGTAATAAAAGGATTCTGTAAGTTCCCACAATGGTCTCTGGTGTCTGTTCAGATTCAGACATTTACCACTGTATCACAATATTCTTTACTTCTATTTCTATTTTAAAAATTAAAGTGCGAATGTGCTGATTAGGCAGAATATATGCATCTGATTTACCATTAGAGATTCTATACATTCACCTCCCTGGTGTGAATGTAATGTAATTTCTATTCTTTTTCCTCCATTTATTTACATATATTATTTAACCTTTTGCCATTATTATAATATTTTTCTGCTCAAGCTATAATTTCATAGCTATATTAAAGTGCTAATGTACCAAACGGGCACAATTGTTCATCCTTCTACCTCTGTATTGTGTTCTTTTAATTCACGTTATTACTTTTGCCAATATACTAAAGTGTAAAATACATGATATTCTCAAAGTTATACAATTTAAATTTCTATTTTCTGATGATAAAATCTGTGTTGCTTCCCACTATATGTGGCATTTACGCTGATAATGCTTTATATGCATGATCTAAAAACATTATCATCCTTATTATTGCACTGTCTTTGTTAAGCCTAAAGCAGTATCTGACGGCCTCAGCAGTTGTTTGTAATTTAGTAATTTTAAGCAAGGATGGTGAGTATATCCTCTGTATGGGCAACAGCTTAGAGCAGGTACGTATTAGTTGTGAAAGAGACTCAATGGTAGCTCCACAGAAACGGCAATCTGGTCTGGCTTTAAGTGCCTGGTTCCGTTCAAACTCCCAAATTGATAAATAAAATAGTTTAAATCTTAATATGTTATTTTTATGTAGCCGGGTAGGTTTCATTGTAAATGTTCTTCACTCTGTACAGTATGAGTATCGATTACTAAAGTAAAAGGTCTAACTTCCACTGCTTAGTAGTGAGAAATATTGTGTATTCAGTTTTTTCGCACAGATCAGTTCATTTGCCCCATCTCCTGTGTGTCAGGCAAATTGTAAGATCCTAATCCCATCAATTTACTGTACAATTCTGTATCTCTGTATTTCGATCTCCCTTACTCTTCAAATATTATATGTTTTAATGAAGATGAGTCAGCCTTGGCACAAACCAAATATGTAATTCAAACAGCTTTTATTGTGCAATAGTACCAGGGATTTTAGACCGAGTCCCAATCTCATGATACAGTGTGGGGTTGCCTGTCGTAGTTGTAATAAAGTGTGTACACATTTCATAAAACATTTCTCAACGTTGAAGATGACCTTCTTACTCATTATTGGGGAAGCAAATAATAAATATGGGACTAATTTCATATGCAATGCTTTAAGTGATGGGCTAATCACTTTCCCTCCAAACATTTTCATAAATCTTGAAATTGATTTAATAATGACAGTTGATTTTGAATTTTTACTAGCCGAATTACTTGCCCAGGATAACTTATTATCAAAAATCACTCCAAGGTTATCGTATTGCTCCACTACTTCAATTGATGTTTCTCCTAGTGTCTACTGTTTAGGTTTTATCGGCTGTCCAAAGGTCACAATTTGTGTTTTGGACATATTGGCCATCAATCCATAAGCTGAATTGTAAGTGTAAAATTGTTTCAATTGATGCTAGAGTTCTTGCAGGGACAGAGACAAGATCATCAGTGTACGCTAGATATGGTGTTTTTACATCTCCTAATTTTGGTGCGATACCCATATCGGATTCTAGTGCCATATGGAGAGAAAATAACAATGGTGAGAGAACACAACCTTGCCTGAGGCCATTTTATATACCAATGTTTGTTGATAACATATTATCAAGTGTTAATTTGACCTGAAGGAACGTTTCCAAATGTAATCCGATAATAAAGTTCAGAAGATTCAGGTCAACTCCCCAAGTTATAAGCTTACTCCATAGCCTTTGTCGATTTACCTTATCAAACGTTGTGGAGTAATCCACCAAACAGGCATATAGTGTTGTTTTCTGCAAGCATGCTTTTTTTCCTAATAGAGCCTGTGAAATTATGTTGTCAATTGTTTAACACCCGGAGCGAAATCCAGTTTGTGTTGTTAGTCTTAATGATTTTTTTCTCTGCCCATAGCCTCAATTTGATTTGATGATGTTTTACAAACACTTTCCCTTCAAAGCCTATAATACAATTAATCTGTTACTGGACGGATCATATTTTGGACCTCGCTCTTATATAGGGTGCGCAATAGCTCCTTTCCAGGAGGATGGTATCTTCCCAAACTTGATTACCTGTAAAAATAGGCGTTCTAACAACATACTTCAAAGGTTTGTATATAGATTGACCAGATCTATGGGGACATCATTTGGTCCTGATGCCTTGGATGAGCTTGCACTTTTTATTAGTTCTGTTAGTTCTTCCTTTGTTATATCTCGAAATATTCCATCAACTTTATATAATTACAAGTATTAGTTGACTTATACAGGACTTTGATGTAAATTTCCCACTTATCATTTGGGATAAACAGTTCATCTGGCTGCCTATATGAGATGGTACCATGTCCTATCAGAGACCTATATGCTCGTTCATTCCTGGTTAATATAGCATGATACAATTTTGCGTAACCATTGTTTTCACTATCCAGCTTTATTTTGTAATTTCTGTTCTTAAAGTTTCTCCTTAGGTCTTGTGGCCTCAGATTACGTTCATTAGATATTGTAAGTTTTAGTGCATGTCGTACCATCTTCTGGTAATCTCTCTTGGATTCAGTAAATTCCTGAGTATTGGGTGTAAATACAGGTTTGGTTTGCGGTTTCTGCAATTTCGCCACAAAAGTCGATAATACATTCTTTGCTATAGATTGCCAAACAGTGCTCAAGTCATCCCCAATTTCCAACAGTGCCATATCTTTTTTAACACTTGATTTCATGATTCCTTCCAGATTGGACACCTTCTCTTTCAGCGCATTGTTCCAAATAAGCTTCTTCCCATTCACAGCAGTCAGCCTGCCACTATTGGCCGTTATATGGGTCTCACAATGATCATGCTCACCTAAACTAGGCCCCCAGTTTCTGATAAATCAGCTATCAACATACTGTCCCAATAGACAACTTCGTTCCCTGACTGCATATCAGTTACAGGTACCACAAACAAAGACAGTGTCCTGGGAAGACAGGCGTTTTGTGGTGACAGCAGCGAGATTTTGGAATGAGCTGCCATTGCAGATCGTTCATGCCAATCACTGTTCCACTTTCGCAAGCTGATAAAAACATGGCTGTTCAACCAATAAGCTAGCCTATGACTCTGCTTAGTCCACAGCGCCGAGACGCCCAAGGGCATTTGATCGCGCTTTATAAGTTTCAAAAATAAATAAATGCTTTAAAACATTTTATTTTAATTTTTTTATCAAGTGGATTTCCAGCATTACAATTGATGAATAATAAAAAAGAGAAAAACAACACAATTACATAGAACATCTTTTGTCCAATGGAACAGTCAATGTATTAATACATAGATAAAGTGCTAGCGCGATGAAGATAAAATGCTAACAATAGAATCCAAAATAAAGAGCAAATATCAAATAAATATGGGAAAGAGCAGCAGCCGTTGTCATTTACATCGATAGCAGCAACTTACTTTACTTCAGATTTAAATCAAATTGATAAAGTGCATATTAGTTAAAAAGGTTAGTTTCCATCTACACAACATGCCGCCTACATAGTATAAAAGCTTTAAGACCATAGGAGGTGTGAGTGTCGTCAAACATTTTGAAATAAATTGTTAGAAAACCCTGACCAGGTTGCTACGAATCTACAGAGGGACCTTATGCATTATTCATATGCTTCCTCCCTGATATTTGTCTTAGCCATCTTCTCTTGCCAATGCTGAATCGAAGGTTACTTATCAGACTTCCAATTCTGAAGAATTAGGAACTTAGCCACTGCCATGGCTACAGAGCAAAAATATTGCTAATACTTTGACAAGTGCTGAACCTCTATTGGGCACCCAAATGGAACAAAATTAAGAGAAGGGATACTATGAACTGCTAGTGCTAACGATTGATTCATCCTTTGAAATACATCAGACCAGAATTGGTGTAAATTGCGAGAATTACAAAAATGTGGTTCTAAGACCTTATCTCTAGATCACCGCATCTAAATCAATACTCTGAGGAAGCCGGGAACATCTGATTCAATCTTTTCGGCTTATAGTAGGTTAGCCATCTTGACAAAAAGGCCCTTCTTTTATAGTTGGCAGCTTGCAGCGCTCTATGTCCTATTTCGCATAAAGATTGCCATTCTTTTTTGCTGACACTGCACCGGGTTTCTTTTAATATTTTAGAAATAAGTTATTAATCACTTTCTGTTTTCCGCAACTGCGCTAGGAAAGAATACCAATTACCGACTCCACTTAGGCCCTGAACACATAGTAGGCTTAAGATCCTAGAAGCTGCATTATTGGTCAACACATAATTTGTTTTTCAAAAGCTTGATATTTGATTAAAGCTAAATGAAAGACCTAAACTTAGTGCCCAGCTGCTGGAACAATGACTCGCTGGGAATCGTATTTGATATATTAATGAAATCCCCCAAGCATTCAAAACCCACCTCCTTCCATAATTGCAAAGACCCCAAGAACGCTGCAAGCCAAAAGCCTGTCATTCACTGATTTTTTAATATAAGTCATATCTAGGAATTTTATTTAATTAAAAAAATACTTGTAGGCGACAAACTAAATCAGATATTGTCTTGTGTCTCAATTTTTTGGGCAATTGCGGGGAATGAAGAAGCATGTGTAGTTGAATTGCACTCTCAGCCAACATAGTATTTAGCATAACATTATCAAATTTAGATGCTATCATTGGAAGCTGAACCAAAAAACTCAATAATGCTGCCTGATTATACAGCTCGAAATTATGGAGGACGAGCCCCCCTGAGTTGAATCTAATTGTAAAATTGCTAACAAAGTTCTAGGCTGTTTTTTTTTCCCAAATAAAATTCCGAATTAATTTATGTAGCTCAATAAAATATGATTTAGGAATTTTTATGAGGACGTGAATAAACAAAAATAAAAAAATGTGTAAAATTGACATTTTAACTAGAGATACACGACCTATTAAAGTAAAAGGAAGAAGAGACCATCTGTCTAATAACCTCTTAGCTTTTTTAAGTGTACTTCCATTATTTAGCATAAATAGTTTGTCATAATGTTTACAAATAAGCCTAAATATCTAATAGGTTTGGAAACAGCCTGTTGAGGAAGAAAAGGAAGCGATACTGAAGGAGCATTAAACCTGAGCACCTCAGTCTGATTTAACGTGTACCCACCTATTCGTGTAAAAGCAGATATTTCATCGAATGCATTGAGGATATTAGATGGCACTGTTGATAAGTAAAGAATGATTTCATCTGCAAATAATGTAATCATTGGCATGGCTGCTACCAGAGTCACAATCTGGAGATTTTTATGAATTTTTATTGCCAAAAGTTTTATAGAAAGCGAGAATAAAAGAGGGTACAGCATACATCTCTGTCTAGTCCCAAGCCGGATCCTAACTACACCTGCCTCATCTTTATTTATCAGAATTTTTGCATCTGAACCTATATAAAGCTCTTTTAACATTTTAACCAACTGCTCAGGGAGATCAAACTTTAACAATATAAAATACAAAGCCTACCAATCAACAAGGTCAAATGCTTTTTCTGCCTCAAGCATTAAGTTTGCTGCCTTTACCTTGTTGACTGACAGGTAATCAAATGCTTGCTTCAAGAAATATGTGTTAGAGGCCGTAGATCTATGAGGTATAAAACCTGTCTGATCCAGATGGACCACCAGTTGTGCAAACGGAGCCAACCTTCATGCCCAAATTGCCATGAAAATCTACGTTTAATTGACTTATGGCTCGACATGAGTCAGTAACACTAGAATCCTTATCTCTCTTAAGAAAAAAACCCACCACCGCTTCCTTGAAGTTTTTAGATATAGACTCAATGTGTTTATCATATTATAAAATTTTGTGAGGCAGGGCAGAAGCAGGGGCTCAAAGGTCTCAAAAACTTCAACGGGGATGCCATCATTACCTGGGGCTTTTGCATTACCTATATAATTTTTAATACATTACTAACTTCGATTCGTGAGTTAAGTTTATTGAGGGAGTCGCTCATGTTCTTTGAGATAGAGGACAATTCTAAAGATTCAAAATATTGTATAAGTGAAGATAGAGTAATTTCCTGCATCTCCTCATAATTTGTTTTGAAATGTCGTAGCAAAACCTTAGCAATTTTACCCTTTATATGTACAACTGTACTCGTAATCGGATCTCTTATCTGAGTGACTGTATTTTGACTATTCTGAAATTTTGAAGCCCTGGCCATATGTCGTCCTGTGTGTATGAATCTCCTCATATAGTTTTTGTTTATAAGCCTTACTCCCCTTGATTGCCTGTAGATTAAAAAACTGCCTCAGCCTGTCTTTAGCGGCTGCTAGGTCTTGAAAGGAAACTGCTTTTTGAGATTCAGAAATAGTCATCTTTAAGTTAGCGCTAGCTTTTTAGACCGCTAACAGCAAAAAAAGTATCTCTTGGGATCGTAGTTTATTCACTGCGGATGTATAAGCTATTACCTGGCCTCTGAAGGGTGCTTTAAAAGCCTCCCGCACAGAAAACACAGGAGCAGAATTCTCATTGACTTCAAAGAAATGCTTGATGAAATGCTGCATTACAGCAATCCACTCCACATCTTAGAGGAGGGATTTATCAAAATACCACCGCTTGATATTTCTAGACCGTGTTTCATTCATCTGAATTCTAATGGAAATAACTGAGTGATCAGAATGGAGTTAGAAATAATCTCAGACTCCACTCTGAATAGCAGATTGTCAATAAAGAAAAAATCTATTTGGGAGGCGGTCTTGTACCTAGAGGAATAACAAGTATAATGTAACTGCCCTGGATGACTTTGACGACAAGGATCCAGCAAGGTAAAATCTTGTTTCATCCTGTTGATCAACTTAGTTGATTTAGGTTTTAATTGCTTCTTAGCTAGATTAGAATTGTCTAGACGGACATCCTGAATAAAGTTGGCATCTCCATCCAAGTTATAGAATCCTCAGAAACAACCAATAAGTCATAGATTTGGAGCAAAGCCCAAGTTTCATCGAATATAGGACCATAATAATTCAAGAGATCAAACACTCCACCTTTAAAGTTAATTTTTAAATAAATCCATCGGCTGAGCATCGAGCCAAAATGTTGGTACTTGACAGTTGCAGTTATTAGAAAATATATTAGCCACTCCATGAACAGACATGTTTGCAGAAGCAAAATAAGCTTGATTCTACCCCTTAGGAAGAAATAATTTAGGGTTATTTGACTTAAAATGAGTTTCCTGCAGGAACAAAGCCTGTGTAGAAAAGGAAACCAACCAAGTCAGCATTGTGCTCGCTTTTCTTGAATTCAACAATCCATTCACGTTACACAAAATAATTTTGATGGTATCCATTTGTTCAAGGAATAACAACTTTCATTGCACAAAAGACACATGAGCTTAAATATTGAAACAGAAAAAAAGAAACACACCTATGTATAATAAAAAATTAATTCGATACACTTGTTTTTTTTTCTGCTACCCCATCCCAGTCCATCCCAACCCCCACCCAACCCACCCTGCCCATCCACATGGCGGGTGTAGCCCTTGCAACATCCCACGTGGAATTCCTGTCTGAAGGATGCCATGGAATTGCATCCTGGCCTGTCAGAAACGCCTCCTCACAACCACTACCCCGATCCCCCGCCAGCACCCCTGGAAAGGCGCAAAGGGCGCAGCCCCCACAGAGGAAAAAGAAAAAGTAAAAGAGAGAAAAAAAACAAAAGAAAAAGGAGAAAAAACTATCACGTTTTCCATCCACTCCGAGGACTTGACAATTATGCAGGCAAATGGAGTTCCTCTTCATCAGCCACCAAGGGCTAAATATCCACAAACTATCCTGGTTAACTTTCCGGACTTCCAAGAACACTTTCTTACAAGGGCAATCCAGCAGAAAATGTTTACAGTCCTGCAAAATGTCTCCTTGAAGATTTTATCTGACCTTTCCATTACTTCAGCTAGGTATAGAAAGGCATTTCAACAATTAGCCTTCGAATTTTGAAGAATTGGCTCACAAGCCTCCTTAGTTCATCCACAAAACTTAAGTTTCTTTGGATAGGACAATTCAAGATCTTTAATGTTCTTTCAGAAGCCCAGGATTTCCAAAAATCAATTAGAAACTAAAGACGTAGGTAGGATTTGCATTAACCCTTTTCACAATGATCATGCTTAACATTAATAACTAATCTTTGAGGATCATGATCACTTTAGCGTACTTTTAGCACAGATGAAAGTAGGAGTAATGCATAAATGTGTAGTCTACAGTAGAGGAAGCCATGAACACTCGATAAGTTGATGTGGCTGGTTGATCTTCTGCTAGCCTTCCATTTAAGATTATGTCTCCTGAATCTGTCATTAAATAATATGTGAGCTAGGTTAAGGTACTATTTTTGTGGGGGTTATTTTGTAAAGGAACTTTGGGTTGTGGAATAATATAGCTCATATCTGGTTCCTCACTGCTTACAGTTTTAATAACAAGAGGCAGTAAAGTTGGATTAAAGTCCCCAGTTATAATAACCAAAAATTGTTCGGGCGCAACCATTATTTGCTATAATTCATCTGGTATTGTCCGAGATCTACACTTGTTTTTCACTAGTTGAGGAGGAAATTATAGCAATCAATCAATCAGGCGTTTATTAAGCGCTACTACTCACCCGTGAGGGTCTCAAGGCGCTAGGGTGGGGGAGATGATGATCAAAATCTTTGTAGAGTTTTAATTTGTTAAAAGAACTGGTAACATATTTTGAAGGTGGTTTTATTTTTTCACTTGTTAATCATAGTTTAATAATTATTGATATTGTCAAACTTCCCCTTGGCGTTCTCAAAGCATTCTTCTTTTGCTATAATTTCATGTGTTGTATAATTTGTTATGGTTACATTTGCAGATTGCCAAGTTTCCTGTAATCATATGACACAATGTTCTTGTGTAAACCTGGAATTTTTTTCCCCTGCTTTTTTTAGTTGTCGATCAACGCCCACAATAAAATGGAGAAATCAATATGCTGTGCTTCCATTACATCATTTTCATTAGGAGCACCTTTTTGTCATGTATCGATAGTGTATCACTCATGGATTCAAAGGCTCTATAACTGATTGAGCATTAGCCTCTGTTTTCTCCGCAGTGATTTGAAAATGTTATAATCTAATGCTGTCTTTAGGGCCTTTATAAGATCGTACCACTGCCATACTGCGGGCCCGCCCGCATTATTATGAGTGTGGCAGTCAGACCGCTACATGACTGCTGCGACTGCCGGGTATCAAGGATCCAGCTGCGGTTGCCCAGTGGTCAGGAGCACTACTATGCTGGCGGTTCTGCTGCACCACTGTCAAGCATATTAAGAGTTGCCTGTCCGCCATCCTTTTCATGGAGATGAGTCTGGCATGAAAATGGTGGCGGGAAGGCAACACCTGCTGCTACTGGTCCTGGCAGTGAATGCATGGGGGCACAGGTAGTCCCCCCTGGTTTGGCCCCCCCAGATCCTGCACAGTGTGGCATACATGCAGGCAGGAAGGTGTAGTCGGCGCTTTGAGAGTGTCGGTCTGCATGTTTGGCTCTTCTATGAGCCTAAAACACCCTTGCAGGAGCGCTTGCCAACTAGGATTTAACTTCGAATCTGGGGTGCAGTCACAACAAGACTTTGGCGGTCCTGCAGCGGACAGCACGTTGCACCGTCTGCTGAAGGACCGTTGAAGTGGTAATAAGGCTCTTAATATTTTTAGCTACTTTCAATAAAGCTAACTAACTCTTAATGTTTTATGAAGCATGTTTCTTCACTCTAAATTCCTCCCATTTAAACAAATGGCTGTATTTTTCTGTTCTAAATATAACAATAAATCTACAGGCCACTGGCACCAAGGTGGATAGTGTTTGTGAATATGACACTTGGAAATGGAATCAAATTCAAATGAGTGTGATGGCATCCATAAGAACAGAAAGGTAACTCTTCAGTTTAATTTCCTCTCATTTCAAAGTGTTGCCTTCACACACAGCAGGCATCTTGCTCCCAGAACGTTTTGTGCACTCTACATTTCTCCCATTTAAAAAAATGTTTATGTATATTGCCCCTAGTCAAAGAATTTTGTTCAAACCATAGTATCTGGTTCTAAGGATATTCGGCTTAAAGTCAATGTAGCTGGGATTGAGGGCGTTTTGTAAAAATGTGCAAGTTGCTTAGCCTTCAGTTGCTCACAATGATTTTCACTGATCAGAAGTAACTCTCACTACAGAAAATGTGGGAGACCCCTGCTGTAGAGCATGTGGTATTGTGAGATTCCTGGGGGGTATTAATAACCCCAAATATTGTGGTACTCATAAAGAGGCACAGGCCATATTCTATTATGACAGGTGCCTCAAGGAATCCGATAATTTCTGATTCCAATTTTTTTTTTGTGTTATCATTTTTTATTGACATTTTGAAAAAATTTCATCATAAGAACGATAAAGGTAATAATATCTTATAATTTGAATGATATGAATAAATATACTGACTATATAGAAAAGAAAAAGAGAAAATTCATATATGATAAATAATATGCACCAATAAATAACACTTACAACTATAAAGATACATAGTAAGGTATACAGTTAAATAAATATAGTGTGAAAAACGTTAAATGTTTAAATAATGCAAGGAACATATATAAGAGATATAAAAGTCTTAAAAAATCAATCATAGGTTAACTCAATGGATATATAGATTGAGTATATAGATTAAATATCATATATAGCTACAAATATAGAAAATAGTAACATGACAAATCTCAGCTCTCGAAGAGTGATTCATTTGTAAAATCAAAAATTGTAAAATATATCAAGAAAGAAACAGTGAATAGGGTATAGCAAAATAGTTGATATAAGGACTAACAAAGAATATCTATAGAAGTTATACGGAGAGAGATGAGAAATGAGATGTCAATAAGATATAGTAAGAATATTAGTATAGGAGAAGATTTGAAAAAAGAGAATAATAAGATAATAGAGTAATAAATTAATAAAACCACACAAGTATAAGTTAATATAATAATAGGAAAGCATGAGAACCAGGTGTGGCAAGAGGAAAGGGGGAGGAAGAAAGAAAATATATTGTTAAATGCCAGATCAAGGGGTATTAGTATCTACTCTTGGAGTGTTATCATCAATATCCGTGCCACTATTCAGGGTCAGGAAAGGTGACCAAACACGAAGAAATATGTCAGTTTGATTTTGAAGATTATAAATTATTCTCTCATGTGATGCTGTTTGGAACATAGTTGTCAACCATTCTTCTTGCGAAGGAGGGGATGGAGATTTCCAATGGCGTAGAATACATATTTTTGCTGTGGCCATTGCTGTGTGAAAAATACAACATTGGGGTTTGGTGAGTTTTGGAGATAACTGAAGTTCCTTTAGGATAATTTCAGCAGGAGTGAACGGAAGATGTAAAAGCATGATAGAAGGTAAGATTTTTCCCACATATGCCCAGAAAGGTTGAATCAATGGACTCTCACTTATAATGTGTGTTGAGACACAGTTGGTGTTATCACATCTCCAGCAATTGGCATGAGAAATTAAACCAGCTTTCTTTAATCTTGATGGAGACCAATGCTAATCATGAAGAATCTTAAATAGACAAAATTTAAGTTGAGCTTCACGAGTTCCTTTGTCTAGATTCTCCATTATTGTCTCCCGTGCATCAGCAGTATAAGAAATTGAAAGTCGTGACTGCCATTTAAATTGTAATGTCTGTGTTAGAGGTTGTAAAAAAGATGTGTTGTAAAAACTCTGTATAAACCAGATATCACTCCTTTATGTTTGCCCCAGGTATTTAGGTATGATACTATCTGTGAATTTGAAAGCACCGGTGAAGGTGAACCTAATTATTTTTCCAAACATTGGTTGAGCTGATCATATTTTAGGGATTGATGCGATGGAAGACCAAATTCTTCTTGTATTTGTGTGAATTTTTTTAAGTCACCATTATAAAACATTTGATCTTATGTTTAAATACCTGCTGCTTCCCACAATGGCCATGATAATACCTTATTATTAATCCAAACACCGGAATTATTCCATATGTGTCCCTTTTCATGAATATGGGAGTTTCAACCTAATAAACGGTGCGCTCTTTGCCATGATTTGGACATGGCTGGTAGGATTGGGTTTGTGGGTTTTGTACGTGCAATTTTAGTGCCATAAAGTGCAGAAATATTAGAGCCCTAAGATAGAATATGGCATTCTAAATGGACCCACTGCGGAACATCAGGGACTCCCGGTAACATATATGATAAAATGAGAAATCTGCAATGCTAAGTTAAAATGTTTAATGGATGGAAGACTCATACCTCCAGAAGAATGGTGAGCCTTTAATTTTGTCACGGCCAAACGAGGTTTCCTTGAGCCCCATATAAAAGTTTTTATTTTAAAATATATAAGTCTCAAAGTTAACAAAGGAATATGGAGAGGAAGCATACCAAAGGTATATAGAAAATGAGGAAGTGTAAACATTTTAACAGCTTGAACTCTACCCCACATGGAAAGATTCAAAATGTTCCACTTATTAGTGCCATAAAGTGCAGAAATATTAGAGCCCTAAGATAGAATATGGCATTCTAAATGGACCCATTGCGGAACATCAGGGACTCCCGGTAACATATAAGTTAAAATGTTTAATGGATGGAAGACTCATACCTCCAGAAGAATGGTGAGCCTTTAATTTTGTCACGGCCAAACGAGGTTTCCTTGAGCCCCATATAAAAGTTTTTATTTTAAAATATATAAGTCTCAAAGTTAACAAAGGAATATGGAGAGGAAGCATACCAAAGGTATATAGAAAATGAGGAAGTGTAAACATTTTAACAGCTTGAACTCTACCCCACATGGAAAGATTCGAAATGTTCCACTTATCAAAGTCAGTTGCATTTGAACAATCAGTGGGCTCAGGTTGTCTGTAATCATACCTTCCATACTGTTGTTCACTAAGATACCCAAATATTTAAGTCGTGAGGGTTCCCTATAAAAGGGGAAGTTGTGTATAGTCGCTTTAGTGGTTCCATCAAAAATAGGTAACGCTTTACTCTTGTCCCAATTTATTTTATAACCTGAGAATGAAGAAAAAGTGTCTATAATTTGAAGCAAAGATGGCAATGAATTAGGAATGTCCGTTAAGGTGAGTAATATGTCATTTGCGTATAGATAGAGTTTAGATTCACTTATAGGGAGGGGTATGCCTGTAACTGCTTCTGATTGACGAATCATGGCTGCTAAAGGCTCCATTGCTAAAAGAAAAAGAAGTGGGGATAGAGGACATCCCTGGCGTGTACCTCTCTGGTTCGGAAATTATTCTGATATGAAGCCTCCACAATTAACTTGTGCGGAAGGATTATCGTATTGTAGTCGTACTTTCTGAATAAACTGTTTCCAAGTCCAAAACGTTCGAGCTCTTTAAAAAGATAGTCCCATCCTATGCGGTCAAAGGCCTTTTCATCATCTAGTGATAAGGCTAATGCTTCTTGTGGGAGGTTTCTACCATAACATAGGGTATGCGCCTGTGTACGTAAATAATTCCTAGAGGAACGTCCTGGAACAAATCCTACTTGAGTTGAGTGAATTAAGGAAGGTAATACCTTTTTAAGATGAGAAGACAGACTGCTAGAAAATATTTTGATATCACAATTCAAGTGTGAAACTGGTGCAAAGCAAAGGGTCTTTTCCAGGTTTAGGGAGTACTGCGATTATTGCCTTGTTAAAAAGAGGATTTAAGGAGTTATCTCGTTCTGCTTCTTGAAAAGCAGCATATAGGGAATAAAATATCTTATATCCAGCCCAACTATAGAATTTAGCCGGGAAACCATCTTCCCCATGGGCTTTATGGCATGTCAATTTAGATATTGCTTTCACAATTTCATCCATGCTAATTTCCCTCTCAAGAAAATCCCTGCCATCATCGGAAAGGGATGGAAGATCTACTTTTGAAAGAAAGTCATTTAGTCTATCTGTATTTACTTGTTGGTCTGGTGTGTGAAGGGACGTATAAAAGGAAGCAAACTCATTCACTGTATCCTGTGGTCTAATAAGAATTAGACCGTGAGATGATTTAAAAGCTGGGATAGCCATGGCTGCTTCTCTTTGTCTTAGTTGTGCCGCTAATAATCTACCTGCCTTTTCACCTTGTTCATAGTGTCTTGTTTTCATTTTTTTGAAGGGCAAACTCCTCCTTAGATGTGAAAAGCCCATTTAGTGCCATTCGAGCTTGTTCTAGAGATTTACGAATTTGCAGTGTTGGTGCTATGGTATTTTGATGGGTATACAACTGAATATTCTGCTCTAATTCTTGTTGACACGTAGCATTTCGTTTGTTGGCTAATGCCGCCTCGCGCTTCAATTGACCTCTGATAGTAGTTTTAGCCGCAGCCCATATCACTTTAATTGAGGTTATCGAACCCTGATTCATAGAAATATAGTCTTGAAAAAATGTTTGTAATTGATGTTTACCCCCTGGAGATTTGTGTCGTTGTATTTTCATATGCCAGGGTTTACGGCCTGGTCTGGGTATGTCAACTTCAATGGCTAAGAAGACCGGGGAATGATCAGATAATGCTGCTTCCAAAATAAAAGATTCTTGAATGGATTGGACTAATCTTTGTGATACTAAAAAAGATCAGGTACCATGCGTTGGAGATGCAAACGTGTACTCAGTATCTGACAGATGAGAAAGGTGCCAGTGATCAATGAATCCATTATCAGCTAAGATATCATCCATTAAAGCCTTGTCAGAATTATAATTTTTATCTAGATGTCATGTTCTATCTAGAATTGGTTACCTTACAATGTTCCAGTCGCCACCTATGTATTCTATTGTAATTGCATTTATATAGTGCTTACTACCCCCTGATGAGGCTTCGAAGCGCTTTTTCGGCGAGTAGTATACTACTCCGGGACCCATAGAGGATTATTGTTGAATTAGTATGGTGAAACATGCAAGTACATTTTAAGTGGTGGATAGGTTAGTCAGTTATTTGGATTTGGAATGATAGCAGAAGGATAGAGGAGGACAAAGGTTTGTATTTATATAGAGCTTGTTGATGCACGCTATTCAGGAAGCCTACAAAGGATTAGTGGTGAATTAATATGGTGAAATATGAAGTCATTTTTAGTGGTGGATATCAGTCAGTTACTTGGAGAAGAAGGATAGCGGAGGGATAAAAGGGAAAGAAAGATTTGCATTCATATAGCACTTGATGGGTGTTGAATCACTTTTCTGGTGAGTAGCACGCCACTCCGGAACCCATAAAGGTTTACTGTTGAAAACTAGTATAGTAAAAAAATATGAAGTCATTTGAGTAGCGGATATGTTCATCAGTTATTTGGGTAGTATATTAGTATAGTTTAATATGGAATTTGAGAAGTGAACATGTTAGTCTGTTAATTTCGATTGAAAAGGATAGTGGAGGGATAAAAGAGTGAACTTTTTTTTTTAGGTCTTAGCAATAGGAGGAGGCTTTTGGATGAGTAAAGGGAGTTTTGGAGGGGAGGATTCAGAGGAAAGAGTTTAGAAAGGTTTGTTTTAGGGGATCGGTATAGTAAAAGAAGTGTCGGATGATATAAGGAGGGGTAGAGTAGGAGAGAGTCTAGAAAGGGTTATTTTGGCAATCATAGTAGTGGTATGGGGTTTTGGATAAATGAGAGAATGGATGTAGAGGATATATTGATAGATGTATTGGATGAGAGATAGGGTAGTGCATTGGAAGGAGTAGTAGAAGAAGTTTGAGATGAGTCAGAAGGTTGGGCTAGAAGATATATTGAGCGAAGTATAGGCTGAGAAATAGGGTAGCGCATTGGAAATGCTAAATTAGAAGAAAGTGATAAATATGTAGATCCATAATTACATTGAAAGTATATGTGTTGCAAGAGTTACAAAGTGTGGTGGTGTGCAGTGTGTGTTGTGTGTTAGTGTTATTATGGTAGAAGGGAGAGGAGGGTGTTTGTTGGACAACTGATGGAAGGTCTGTTAGGTGTAATTACATCAGGGAGAGTGTGTCTGAATGGGATGTAGTTATGTATGGTGTTGATTGGTGTTGTGTTAGTGATGAGTGTATTGGTTAGTGGTATAGGATAGAGATGTGTACTGTTTGTAGGAGAAGGTGATGGGGGATATGTGTGGTAGTCGGGATAGTAGGGTGTGTAGATGTGGCTGGGTTGGGTTTGTAGTGCAGCCTGGTATATTAATCTGTGCATAGTGTTGTGCGTGGTGTACATTTGGTGTGAGTGTGTTGCTCTGTTTGTGGATGTGGATGGTGTGGGCTGGGTATTGTTGAATGAGAAAAAGGGCAGCATTTCTGGCCCTAGTCCGGACCAGTCTCGAACAGGCTCAAACAGGAAACTGCCCTTGTCCTCTCTGCCCTTAGTCTCGACGCCTGGGCTGAGATACCCTAAGCCTGGCCTTTTTTATAGCCCTAGTTATCAGGTGACCCCTTCAGCCAATGGGAACCCTAGCCCTAACACTATCCAATCACAACACTAGCCCTAAAATCTAGGAACGAATAGGAGACCAGGACCTTACAGCCAATCTTAGCCCTAGTCCAAGCAACCAATCAGTTAAAAAACCCTGATCTCCACGTCCAATAAAGACCTTAGCCCTACCAGTAGTCCTGAAACAAGTCCATGCAACCAATGGAGAAGTGTGGCTCAATGCTTAGAGCGACAGACACTGATGCAGAGATCTAGCCCGGGACCAGGGTTCCATTCCCCGCCTCGGCGGGTCTTGGGCTCAAAATTCCACGGACCTGATCATTCTCGCCTCGGTGCCTATTTCAATCATGAAGTCCCACTCTGCAACTCTGGGCAATAGCTTGCTTAATCTCCACAATGGCCCCCACAACGCTAAGGATGCCTGGCCTCCACCTTGGGGGTGCCCAGGAGTGGACACCTCACAGGAAAAGCCAGGATGGGTTCCACAGCGGTATTCGTACAAGCGCCTGGAGACCCTTGCGGGTGAGTAGTGCGCTATACAAGTATCAATTTACATTTTACATTTACAATGGCACAGGTAGCCCTAGTCCCTACATCCAATAGAAAGCCTAACCCTACTCCAAGTCCCACACCGGATGTACGTTGTTACAACGCATGCTTTTACCATGCATGCCGTTACAACGCAAGTTTTACAACGCAAGCCATTACGACGCATTGCTTTGGGGGGTGCTGGATAGAGAATAGTTTAATTTACTATTTCAACCACGGTCCCCGTGGATAGTAGGGAAGGTGTTGGATAGTAAATTAAACTATTACTTATCCTAGAGCGTCCCCCAGTGCAATGTGTTGTAATGGTTTTCGTTGTAAAACCTGCGTTGTAAAAGCACTGTGTGGTAAAAGTTGCGTGGTAAAGGATGTTTCCCTCCACACCCAGTCCAGCAACCAATCACACCAGAAGCCCTAATCGTTACTTCCAATTAAAGGTCTAGCCCTAGCCCTAGTCCACCCTACTCCCAACAACCAATAACATAGGAAGCCCTAGTCCCTACTTCCAATAGAAATCCTAACCCTAGCCCTAGTCCCAACCCTACAGTGATTGAATCACAGACCCAGAAACCAATCAGAACCCTCAAATACCCAACCAATGAGGACATTAACCCTAATCCAATAGAAACACCAGATACAACCACCAATCATTGCAGACATGTAACAACCACTATCAGACCATATAAGGTCCCAGCGACCTCAGACAAGGTTTGCTGGCCAGGGAGTTGGAAGCTGCTTCTCCTGTTCAGAATCTCCTAGGAGACAGACAGGCTCAATCCACACTTTGGACATCAGCAGGTAAGGGCCTCACTAACTTGTAATCTAACAATACTGTTTGACTAAAACGTTACTCCCCCTGCTGGCCAAAAAACGAAGTGCACAGGCCCTAGTAAAACACAGTTTAAACAGCTCACAGAAGCACCCTCTGATGTAGAAAAAATCCCTGTTGCTGGGGGGGGGAGGCAGGGGGGCTGGTTTCACTGGCTTGTGAACACAAAATGGTGTCTGGGAGTGCACTGTTTTAACATACAGGTCTAAGCACAGAGCAAAGGAGAAATTTGGAGGGAAAACAGAACTGTCACCAAGGAATGAGAGGGACAAACTAAACAGGTTGGACTGAAAATCCCACAATTCAACATACTAAACGGAGGCAACAATTTCTAACTGTAACAACCACAGGCATAGACAGTAAACACAGAAAGTGAAAATCGTTTTTTAAACAACTTTTTGTCTTGGGAAGAGACAGCACTAGTCTGTCTCCTTACCACTTCCTGGACTCTGCTCACTGCAACTAACAAATGATTTAGATGAAGAAAAAATATTTTTTTGATCCCGTTGGAGCGTAAACAGAGGTGTAGCTTGGCAAATACATAACGACCTTCAGGATCTATCCAAGTTTTTGACATTGTGACTTGGAGAGATTTACGGATTAGAATTACTACTCCACATTTGCGTGTTAGGTCTGCGGTTGTATGTACATCCCTTTGTAAACTACTGTGAATTACTTTTCCTACCCAATCTCTACAGTTTCTCTGACTCTAATGTATTCAAATGTGCCTCTTGAAGTAATGTCACATCTGTCCTCTTTGATTGAAGATTTGACAGTACTTTCTTTCTTTTGATGTAGTGAGTAAGTCCATGCACATTCCATGTAATCACAGGAAAGAGGGTGTGTGTTGGGCATGCTGGACATATTTATGAGGTGTCAATGAGTTTAATTAAGAGAAAAAGAGAAAAAAAAGATTAGAAAGGAGGGGAGAGGGTAGAATATAGGAAGAGAAACCCATGGTTTAGCAGAGATATAGATTACCAGAGATACAAAGAGAATGTAAGTTGTGAGAGTAGGAAATGTGTAGAGACAGTACAATTAAGAAAAATGAGGTGAATATAGTTTAGATATTGGTAGAGAATAATGTAAGTGCCAAAAATACCAAACTATGAACCGCAGGTCTATATCTCCCAGAGCTCCACCGCGGAGAGGAGCCCCGATGAAAGGGATAGCAAATACTGCCAATCCCAGATATTATACACATCACAGCAGAACATAAATTACCATACTATGTTGAATCTATAGGAAAGCGCATAATGTAAATACATATATAAAATCAGGTGAGTAGGTCCTTTAAGCATGGAATATGTTATCATCTCGAAAATTCTATTAATATTATTTATATTAGATATGAGAACGTGCATTGCTATATATAACTGCACACAAATAAAAAATTAATTGATCTAATATAATAAATATATAAATAGAACAGATAAGAAACGAAAAGCTGAAGCAAATACTATTAAAAATTATAATACGATAAAATGGAACATCCTAATGAAACAGTATAATCCAATACATATTATAAAACATGGTGAATAGATAGCATTCTATTACGCAAAACTTGAATATTATTTCCATCTATATCGCATAGATTGACACTGTCTAATCAATCCAACTTTTACAATGGAAATATAAGTTTTGCAATATTTATTTTATTTTAAATTTCAACAATATGAATATTTGTTTAATGACTAAATTTGTCATATTACAATTGTCAGTCTTCTTCTGAGGCAGGCTTTAGAGGGGAGAAAGACTTATCTCTATGTTCATCTTGCGCAAAAACAGAAGCAGCGTACAACGCTGAAGATTTATCATCTTGGACATGAGTAGGTCTTTCTAGATCTCTTCTCCTTTGCTAACATTACGTCTTCTATTATCAATTGTTTGCTGTGTGGAACTCAAGCTTGCATGGCTATGATCAATTGAAGTATCTTGTGTATCCATATCTTGTGTTTTGATTTGATCTAGAAATTGCTGCAAATCTGCTGGGTCATAAATGTTCAAATAAACCATATTTAATGTCCAGTTGCCATAACTGAGGTCTAAAAGCAAGGAATGCTTTGCGCCTCTTGTTAGTCTCTTTAGAGAAATCCGCAGCCATGTGGATGACGTGAACCTTATATGAAAATGAGCAATGCGAACGCGCTGTGAGGAGGTGGAGCTAGTGAGAGGAATCCCAGTCTAGGCACATGAGGAATGGAGATTCCTGAATCGTTGGAGGCCAGGCGACGTCACTCTCACCTCAGGACTTCGCCGAAACAGAAAGTACCATTACGGGCATCGCTCAGCCCCGTGCTGCACATATAATGCCTCTGCAAGTCGTCACAACCCCAATTTCATCAAACCTGCAGGGTGAACAGTGGAGGTAAGCGTGCCCTTCACATCAAAGGCCCCTCACCTGGCGGAGCCCACAGCTTAGGCGGCCATCTTACTCCGTGGCCAGACCACTCCCTCTGATTCCAAATCTGCAGTTTCGATCCTCGGTGCACTCTACAAATTTGACCCTACAGTTGTCAATAAAATGTAGATTTTTTCCCAACTGCATAGCTTGTTTTAGTTGATACTTCCAGGTTATAAAGGGGGAATACAGCCACAATGTACCTCATGAATGACTAAATAGAGAGGTTGGAGAGCTGGAATTCCAAAATGGTGTAGATTCGCAGCATTGATTCCAAAACATTAATGGCATGAAATATTGAGGAATTATATATAAATTTCGAGGAGGTTAATATTCAGGGTAAGCATATAGATGTATTTTTACATTATCAAAGATTAAAATATCAGTTACTTAAATATGATTTTTAATATCGTTTTGTACAGTATTTACTTTTTTAAACTTTCAATTGTTAGTAATAAAGTAACATAATATCTAAATGTTTACTATTAAACTAGGTTTTATTTCCAAAGTATTTGAAATTTGTAAAAGTGTGCAGGATTGGATTATTAAATTATAAATTAAAGGTAAAAACTCATAAAGGGGATGTGGCCAAACCAGTATGGTGTGACGACGACGGTCCAATGAGCTCCCATTCTGCCCAGAACCATGCTGCAATCATTGGAATGCTTCATGAATGTTGTGAGAAAAGGTGATGGAGGTGGGTAAAGCCCTTTCCTACTGTTGGGTGGGAACACAATTGACTGAGGGCCTGAGACCCACACATCACAGTCAGACCGTAAGAGAAGATGATAAATGGTCATCCTAGATGTGGACGGGTCCAGATGACAGAGAAATATGAGGCTTTAGAATGCCAGGCTCAGGCGCAAACCACTGTCTTCCTGGTACCAGGGATTGTGGCCTACCTTGTCACGATGATCTCAGAAATGCGGATAAACTTTAGTACGATCCACTGGCTATGGGAGAGCTCTATGCGTGAGCTGGGCCTGTCTGCTGAGACAGATGGGGCCGGAGAGGAGGTGAGATTCTCCACTAGGACTAAGCAGTGAACCAGGGTTCTGAATCATAAGTATCAAACGATTGTTGAATGGCTAACCCTTAAGAGGGCATTTAACACAGTTGGAGGGTTGACACAGGGAGGAGACCTGTCAAAAGAGAACCCACTGGATACAAATGCGCAACTGCACCAAATAAAAAACTAGGAGAGTGTTTCAAATTCATCAGGAGCAACACCCTAACCTCCGATACATTATCCCACAGAGCTAATTCATCTGTTCCTTTACAAAATAGGTACCAATCCTGGTTGGGTACCTGATTTGAGAAAATATTACAATGGAGGAAGAAGCTTGAAAAGTTTAACTCTCAGACATATGACACTAGGATATGTCGCTCAGTTATCTAGACTAATGACAAGCAGGGCATGGAAATGTGTAGGATCAGTCATCATACACTGGCAATAGTAAAACTGAGAAACGTGACGATGATGCTGAGCAAATTACAGCTGAGCACGCCAAAGAAATGACAAATGCCATGGCTAGAGCAGCACTTGAAGTCATGACTTGGTAACAAATAGAAGACAAATTTAGCATCTTACAAGCCATACACAAAGTCAGAACAGTCGTGTAACAGAAATTCGGAAATCATGATCGAAGAGAATCTGCTGAGAGCAGATCATAAGAAACCTGCTGATAACACTGGAGACATTGAATCCAAAGTCACTGAAGTATCACTAAGATAGCTGGTGATGGACCCTCAAAAAATACTCATTATCCAGAATTCTGGGCTGAAGAGGCTGCATACAGTCAATAAGAAATAACAAATGTACCATAGGAATGCTGGAAAACCAGAGGGTCTAGTGACAACAATACTCGGAGGACTGGCTGGTGAAGATGCTAAAACCTGAGGGCCTAACAAACTTGTTTCAGATTTTAAGAGCACATGAGCAACAATTCCCCCCTCCCACCACCAGCCGAGTGCCAAGCCCAAGACGATCATCACAGGTCTAATGAATTGAAGTACTGCAATGCCCTACTAAGACATACTCGGCAAAAATAACCCATTCTATACAGAAATACCACCATACATCTGCTTCCAGACTACACCCTAGTGGTCAAAAATGCTCAAAACAACTTTCTAGCAGTAAAAAAGGGGATACGCTTGTCAGGCTTGCGACACATGCTCCTTTTCCCAGTCAAATTGAAAGTACCAGCTGGCAGCAAAGCTGACTTCTTTTGAGACAATAAGAGCGAATGACTGGCCAGGTGAAAATGGAGCTGGGATAGGCATTCGTGGAGACCAGGACTGTTAACCAGTGGCGGCTCCTCCGCTATGGAGGAAGAGCGTCGCCCCACTGCTTTTGAGCAGTGGAAAGCACGAAACATAAAATGAGAATAACTTTGCGTTATTATCATTTTATTCTTCATGCTGCTTTGCTGGTGGGTGAGCGAGTGGGTGTTGCTGCTCTGCTTTGCTCTCAGAGCAGGGCTGGGGAGGAGTGGTTTGCCCATTCCTAAGTGCGCAATTACTGTTTTGTCAGCCCTCTCAGGCCACCCAAACCAGTCATGCACACTTTCCCTGTTCTCCATGCAGGTTGCATTGCAGCTTGAATGGAGAACATGCCCACCTCTCCAGGTCCCATCTGAGCGCCGTGTCACGGTGCTCAGACCAGTCACAACACTGTACTGCAGCATTGCGATTGGTCAGGGGAGCATGGGTGCTTCCCAATCACAACGCTGCATTGCAGCATTGTGATTGGTCAGTGGGGCCTGGATTTGCTTCCTGTCCGAAGACACGGAGGGCAGGGGAAGAGACATGGGATCAGTGGCAAGGAACGTTTCTTAGGTTTTTTATATATTGTGCACTCCATTGCGCGACTCCCCCCGTGCCACTCCCCCGCGCCACTTCCCTACACGCGACACACCCTACCCCCGTGAGCCATGCTGGTCGCCACTGCTGTTAACACCCCTTACAGCCTCTTCCCATGACTCGGAAACTGTCAACCTAACCATAGAGAGGCAGCAGCAGTCCAGACATATGCTTACTGAAAAGTGACCCAGGACAGCCTGAGGAAAGCAAACCAAGAAGACCAGACTGGGCAAGGAAGAAATCCTGAAATGACTCGGGTAAGGGCTCAGAGACAACTGATACATATAGAGCTATTTAATTTCCTGAAGAAGTGCACAGCTCGCTTGCCCAGACAAAAGGGGCTCAGGACGGCATAAAGCATCATAGACCTGTGGAACAAAGTGCTGTGTGAAAGCTGGACGAAGGTGACTGACTAGAGAATTAACAACACCCCTCAATATGTGTCTTACTCCAGTTTGAGTTTATCAATTTGATTTGTAGTTACCAATATAACTACAATGCTCATTTGTGGTGTATTTAGTCGACGTACATTGTATGGGGAGTTTGTTGAGCTGGCCCTGATGGGATAACACAATTGGAATTAGAAATAAAAACGTAGATCACACATGTGGTATTTGAATAACACACCCTCAAGCTATGACCTTGGCAAACAAGTACACAAGCACACATTCCTAACATTGAATGTGAGAGGCATGACCCCGTTGATGAGGAGAAATAAGATATACTGCTGACTAAAGCACATGGGAGTACAAGTAGCTTTCCTGCAGGAGGCTCTCATCATGGGTACCTAAGCATAAATACTTAAGAGGCACTGGTGGGGTTGGTGTGCAGTACAAGTTATTCAGTCAATGCAAGAAGGCACCTATATCTATTTTGGGATTCCATTTTACAGAGACATACAGGAAAGTTGACCCCGACAGCAGGTATACCTGAGTCAAGTGTCGACTAAATGGAGAACTGATGATCTTTCTCATTATATACTTCCCCAATATAACTTATGTTGACTTCCTGCAGTAAACCGCAGCAGACCTAGTGTTGGAGACTCGACTCCACCTGATAGATGGAGGCGACATTATTTTTGTGGTCGACGGACTCTTAACAGCACACGTAAATAACTTTGATAACCTCGAATAGCAATTGTAGATCTCGCAAGCATTAGAGAGCGTTTGCTAGGAAAAAGCTTTGCATCTTTGTACATCCTTCTCTGTCAGTAAAGAGAAAATGTGGAGCCCTGAGCAAAGAAGGCACGCCATCTAGGAACAAACACATGTAGTCATATTTATTACGACTAACAGGCTTCCATAAATATTTCGCACATCAAACTTGCCATTTATCCTATTTTCTCCGGCAGTTTTAGGGCCAGAAGCTAACCCCTCGTAAATGCACAGAGAGCATTCTCTCCTGCCAGTAGCGTGGCAAAGGTGTCATGGTACCCGATACAATTAAAGAAAGTGGACTCTTGTCTCTGGATTTCTAGTGAAAACGTGCATAATTGGGGCATAATCACCCCTTCACTCCTCTGGAACCCGGTGCCACTACACTTCTTGCACTATTAATAGCTACTCTCCTGCTCGCTGCTACTGGTGGATTTATCGACAGTTGATTTATCGACAGTTTACTGAGGGGTTTTGGAAAGGCTAAAACGTCGCACATGTTTCAGCTAAAACAAATGAGTTGGAACACTTGCGTTTGCCATGTGTCGATCTCAAATGTGTGAGGCAGGGAATGGCTGTTGTTGGTAGCAAAGGGCATCATTGTCATTTTAATTGAACATAAATTAATGCAACATATACACACTCCAAACGTGACTATTTTCACAGCTGTTTGTAATGTGTGGATTTCGAAATATGTTTTCATGATACTACAGAAAGGCGTTTTATAAATCCGTGTGTCTACCGAGAAGTTAAGATGATTTTTCGCAGCCCGACTAAAGTATGCACAACATGTACATTTTTGAAATCCGCATTGAAATAAGATGCTTTATTTTTTAATGTCCTGAGGCTTGACTTGACATTTCTTTTAACTTTCCTCATCAAATAGTAATGCTGTTTCGATAAAAGAGACAGCTTACTACTCTAAATATGATTCATGTTTTGAAGCACCCCCCTGGCCCTCCATCACACCTGGGTGTGAAGACTCTGTACTGTGCAGAGCCAGGCTTCTGCGCCATTGTAAACATATGAAGCACTGTGCACATGTCTGCACGTCACAATACTGCATGATCTGCTCCCACCATAAAGGGTTCGATTCACAAAGCATTTGCGCAGACGTTTACATTTACGTTTATATGGCGTGTTTAGGTTTGTATAAATTCTGCAAACATGGTAGAATTCAACATTTGTAAATTTAGGGCTGGGGCTGAATTTCGGCATTCCTGGCTTTGGCATCACACAAACAGAAGCTGTATACCCACAAAATGCTAGGTTTGCAGATATGTCTACATAGATGTAGGCTTCTCCCAATTACTAATATGCTGAAAAAACAATTACGGTTTCATTCGACTTATCTTTAAACAGAGTTGTAAATAATGGTAGAATGGGGAGGAGGGCATTTGAAATTCTGTTTGGAGCTCTAGGAAGGATTTCATATGTTGGCCGCCCCAAACATCGCCAAGACTTGACAACCCAAAATAATCCCTACCTTTAAATCCCTTCAGAGAGGACACCTGAGTCAACCATCTACCCACCCAGAGTGGAGCTTTCTTACTTTGTTTGCGATTGTACCCCAACCACCGTAGGGCCGTCCTCCACAATTTAAATGCTACGTTGGGTACCTCCGGGACATCAGGGGGAATTGAGAAACCATATAAGATACGAAGCACATTGTCCAGACCCAGCAGGGCTAATACACCCCTGTAAACTTGATTGTCCCATCTCCTGTGAACCCAGTCATTAATGAGGAGTAGATGAGCCTCCCAATAATATAGGCGCATGTCCGCCATGGCCAGACTGCCATCATGCATAGGTTAGGTGCACTTCCCAAGAGGCCACCTTGGGTGTCCTTCCAGCCTAAATAAATCTGCAGTCCATGGCCAGGACCAAGTCAAACCATGCTTGTGGAATATGAAAGAGATAATTTTGTAATGCATAGAGAAATCTCGGCAAGATCATCATTTTGTGCAAGGTAACCTACCCATGGTGTTGAGAGGGAGATGAAGCCAGGATGAGTGATACTCCTTAGCTCTGACATCACAGGGGCAAGATTCAGGCTCCAGGATTACTCCAGTTACCATGATACATACACCCCAAGGTAAGGGACGTTAACTAAATGCACTGGGATTATGGATTGCCAGGCTTCATGCCGCTGCTCCCCTTTTATAGAACTAATAGGGATTTGCCGCATTTGACCGAAGCCCTAATGCCTCCCAAAACACATTAAAGATTTGAAGTACTCTAGGCTGAGATTTAGCTAGTCTGAACATAAATAAGAGGACAATGTCCGCATATAGGGCTACTTGATCCTACATCGCCAGCCACCATTCGAATCCCCACACCTAAGTCTAGCACCAAAGCCATACCACCGGTGGCTTGATAGGACATGCACACAAAAGCAGGGACAAAGGGCACCACTGCCTGGTGCACTCAGTACAAGAAACGTGTCCGGTAAGACACCCCTAACCAGCACCCCCGGGCTTGAGCAGCTGCGTAGAGGAGCCTCGTGTGTGCCCAGAAACGACGTCCCAGACCTAAAACCCCAAACACTTCATCAAGATATGTCCAGCCAACCTCATCTAAAGCTTTTTCAAAGTCTAGTAACAGGAGAGCTGCAGGGTCTCCAAGAGTTTTGATACAGAAAGTGCTATCTCTATACAACGGATCCTTTGTCTGGTACTACCCCGGGGAATAAAGCTGCATTGGTCTGAGTGGACCAAGGCAAGGAGCACCATCAGCAGTCTATTTGCCAGAGTCTTAGCATACAATTTAACCTTGCTTTTAATGGGGGATATCAGCTAAAAAGAGGCACAAGTGGTTGGAGTGCGACCCAGCTTGGGGAGGACCACAATAGTGGCTTGGTCAATCTCTGGGATGAAGGGGTTGTGAGATATTGCCTCAGTGTATAATTTGAGTGGGAGCAGAACCAAGTTGGAGTTGAGCCTGTGATAAAACTCCACAGAGAACCTTTCTGGCTCCGGAGTTTTCCCTGGGTTGAGATCCACCAGCACTTCCCCAATGTTGTCTGCAGTAATATTTTGGTTCAACGCAGTTTTATTGGGAGGATATAGATGGGGCAAAGGAAGCTCCTTCACTAAAGGGATCACCGTGGTTGCATCAGAGTGTGGTTTATGAGCATAAAGTTCCTTATAGTACTGGGCGAAGACATCAGAAATCACCTTCAAATCCTCCACAGAAGCTCTCCATAACATGGAGCATCACCCTGTTCTCTGCTTGGTGCATGGTGAGTCAATGTAACAACTTACTCGACTTATCAACTCATTGGTATACCTGGCGCATGGAAGCCAGTCAGCATTTTTCAGGTTTCGTCTAGACATAGTTGGAGCCATGAAGTCCTATCCAGTTCTGCCTGGCATTTCTCCAGGGCTGCAATTGTCCATGGGTCCTGTGGTTTATACGCATTATCGAGGTTTCGAGCACAACCATTCGACTGTGCTTGTCGTGGTCAGCTCCCCAGTTGAAATAACCAGCTACACCCCTCTTATAGGCCTTACCCGCCTCCCATAGGGTAGTGGCAGAGCCAACGGAACCCCCATTAGTCTTGAGAAAAGCTTAAAATTTTAAGAAGCCACATAGGGCAGGCACCCCTGGAAGACAAGTCAAATCGGCGCATAATCAGTGTTTGTTATGATATCCCCCATGGCAGGATCTGGGATCCTGAGCTGCGATGGAGGTCACTGGCACGCAAAATCAAGTAATCTATGCAAGCGAGAGAGCCATGAACAGATGAAGTATGAGTGAAGTCCAAGTCTCCAGGGTGCCACACCTGCCATGCATCACTTACCAAGTCCCTTTATCCAGTCTCACAAACCCTGGCTACATCTGGGAGTGAGGCCTTCAGCTCCATACCAATCAGTTGGGTCAATAATGTTGTTGAAGTCACTCACTAATGGAGAGGGTGGCCACTAATTCCCTGATGGTCTTCAACATGGTTTGGTGCATGGTGAGGGGAACCTATTTTACTGTTGTGCCACCTGTGCATTCATTTAATTCTTCCCCTCTGTTTTCTTCTGGTGCCTGCCTCCGCTCCGCTGCTGCAGCCCCTGCGGCCACCCCAGACAGCTCCACCCCAGCCTCCCAGCCTCTTGTCCCTCCCCCTTCCTAGTTAACACAGTGGACACGCCCGGTTGCGCACCACTGGCGCTCCACTGGCATGACTAAGACAAGCCCGTCTGCGCCCGTCCATGACCCGACTGCGACCAGTGCCAGGGACCCTGAATCTCATCCCACCCACCACTACAGCACAGCCACCCTCCACGCACTCAACCCTGGTAGACTCGCCTAACACGACCCACGGACAGTGCTCCTGCCTCTGCAGCCGCCAGACCTTCACTACCACCCAAACCTCCAACATCGCAGACACCAACACCGGCAACACCCTTAGATGCATCCTCCTCAATGTGCGCTCCATACACAAACACACCATGGAGATCTGGAATCTGCTCGACTCCCTCCCACCGACATCGCCTTCTTCACGGAGACCTGGACCAACGCCTCCTCTGCCCCCGACATCAACACTGGACGGCTACAAGATCCTGAGGGAGGACCACCCCAACCAGCAGAGAGGGGGCCTCGTTATCGCCCACAAGAACACCCTCTGGCTCACCACCTCCAGTGAAACCTTCCCCTCCGCCAAACACCTACACTTCCAGATCCAGACCACGCTCCGGGGAACCTTCGTCTACAGACCCCCTGGCCCTCGGGCTCCCTTCACCTCCACCATCACCGACCTCATCGCACCCCATGCCATCGCCACAATGAACTACATACTCATTGGAGACCTGAACTTCCACCTCGAAAAACGCCAGATACCCCAACTCCACCACTCTTTGTGACAACATCGGACTCAAACAACTCTTCTCCACAGCGACCCACAGGGCAGGACACACCATCAACCCCATCTTCACAGCAGGTAGAAGCGTCCACTTCAGCCACACAATGCAATCCCCATGGACCAACCAATACTGCTTACATTTCACAGTCGACAAACCCAGAGCACCCACACCAGCCCCACGCCCACCACAAAGGAACTGGAGCAAGGTCACCGAACCCAACTCAACTCTGCCCTCACCCAAAACAACCACACTTCGGCATCCGACGCCAACATCGCAGCCTGAGAACTCTACACCTGGATCTCCGAATGCGCGGATGAGCTCGCCCCGCTACACAGCCCTGACAAACAGCACCCACGGAAAATCACCTGGTTCACCACCGACTTCCAAGAAGCCAGACGCACCTGCAGATGCCTGTAGAAGAACTGAAGAAACACCAAGACACCCACAAACCAAGCCACCTACAAGGATGCCATGGCACACTACCACAACTGTCAGAACCACCAAGAGGACCTTCATCCACGCCAAAATACTCGCCAGCTCCATCAACTCCAAGGAACTATTCACTGTCAGCCAGGAATTCACCAACCCTCACGGAGAAGCCACAGACATCACCCCGTCCCAAGACCTCTGTGACAAGCTTAGAACCTACTTCCACTTCAAGATCAAAAACCTCTACGACATTTATCGACCTTCCACCTGACGCCACAGCTGGCCTGCCCCCCCAGACACACCAGCCAGCCCACCATCCCCACCTGGACGCTGATCACAGCTAAAGACACCACCTCAACCATGAAAGGCATCAACTCAGGGGCTCCAGTGACCCCTGCCCCCACACATCTACCACAGAGCTGCCACCACCATCGTACCTGAACTACAACGCATCATCAACAGCACCCTCCAAACAGGCACCTTCCCAGATGACTAGAAATGTGCAGAAGTCATGCCCCTGCTCAAGAAGCCGACAGCTAACCACACCGACATCAAGAACTACCAGCCCATCTCGCTCCTCCCCTTCTCGGCCAAAGTTGCAGAGAAAACAGTCAACAGGGAACTGACACGATTCACCAAAGACAATGACATCCACGACCCGTCCCAATCTGGATCATGAAGCAACCACAGTTGAGGTGGAGAGGTGTGGCTCACTGGTTAGAGGCGGCAGACCTGTAAGCAGAGAACGGCCCAGGACAAGGGTTCAATTCCCGACGCGGCAGGGTCTTGGACCAGGGTCAACGGACTCGATAATTCTCACCTCAGTGCCTACTCTAACCAGGGAACACACTCGGTAACTCTGGGCATTAAGCTTGCCTCATCTCTACACCGGCCCCCCACAGACACCGGGGATGCCTGGTTTCACCCTGGAGATACCCAGAAAGGGACCATCTCACAGGGAAAACCAGGACGGGTTCCCCAGCGGTCTACAGCGCCAGGACACTCGGGTAGAGTAACAGTGCGCTTTACAAGTATCCAACATTTACATTTACATTTACAGCACAGAGACTGCCCTACTCGCCGCCACAAATGACATCCGCACCCTCCTGGACCAAGGCCACTCTGCAGTCCTCATCCAAATCGACCTATCAGCAGCCTTTGACATCGTCTCCTACCGCACACTTGTCGCCAGACTACACGACACCGGCATACAAGGAACAGCCCTAGAGTGGATCCGATCATTACTCACCGGAAGAAGCCAAAGAATCAGAGTGTCACCCTTCCTCTCCGAACCCACGGACATCACCTGCAGAGTCTCACAGGGATCGTCGCTCAGCCCGACCCTCTTCAACATCTACATGGCCCCCCTTGCCGCCATCATCCAATAACAAGCCTCAACATCGTCTCCTACGCTGACGACACCCAGCTCATCCTCTCCCTCACAAAAGACCCCAACACCACCAGACTCAACTTCCAGAAAGGAATGCAGGAGGTCGCTGTCTGGATGACCAACAGCTGCCTCAAGCTCAACACTGAGAAGACAGAAGTCTTCGTCCTTGGAACCACCCCTTCAGCATGGGACAACACCTGGTGGCCGTCAACCCTCGGAAGTCCACCGACCACCTCGAACCACGCCAAAATCTTGTCATCATACTGGACTCATCCCTCACCATGAACCGACAGATCAAGGCCGTTACCTCCAGCTTCTTCAACACCCTCCGCAAGACCTTCAAATGGATCCCCCCGGAGTCAAGGAAGACAGTCACCCATGCACTCATCACCAGCAGACTGGACTATGCAAAATGCACTGTACGCCCGCATAAACAAATCCTTACTCCAAAAACTCCCGACGATACAGAATACCGCCGTCTGACTTGTCCTCGGCATCCCCCATCACCTTCGAACGCTCCACTGGCTCCCCATGGAGAAAAGAATCACCTTCAAAATCCTCACCCACGCCTACAAATGCCTACACAACACCGGACCCAAATACTTCAACGCCAAAATCAACTTCCACGTACCCAAAAGAAACCTCGGATCTTCCAACCTCGCACTGGCCAAAACCCCACGCATCCCAGAGCCAGAACAGGTGGAAGATCCTTCTCTCACATTGCGGCCAAAACCTGGAACGAGCTCCCGGATGACATCAGACTCGCCCCCTCCCTGAACACCTTCAGGAAGGCCCTCAAGACTTGGCTCTTCGGCTAACGGATCTGTAAACACCCCTCTCAACGCCTTGAGACTCTTATGGGTGAGTAGCTCACGTAATAAACCCCTGATTGATTGATTAATTGTTTGATTGATTGATTCTGGTTTCCTCAAGAACTTTATTCAAACTCTCAACCATACCATTAGTCTCTGGATAGTAAAGCACACATTTCTAGTGCCTTATACCTCTTTTCTCAACAAATTCCTCAATTTTCTTGGATACCAATTGGAGCCCATTGTCTTGGAGCACAGTATCCTAATAACCTTCAATTGCTATTAAATCTCTTAGGAATTTTGTTATATATCTAGTTTCTAACGCACTTGTCAAACAAATCTCAGGCAATTGTGAAAACTCATCTATCACCATAATCTCATACATAAAGTGTCCTTCTCAATGAATGGGAACCAAAAAGTCTAAAGCTTTATCCTTCCAGGTACCTGTCAGATGCTCTCTGACAATCATAGGTTGTACCCTTGTACTCTTTAACTTATCCCTAAGGGCACATGTAAGACAATCTCATACAACCCAATCATTTTGCTTTTCCAAACCCGGCCACCAATACGATGCTCGCAACCTTTCCTTGGTTTTAGCCATACCCTAGCGAATACCCTCAAAATGACTTTCAAACATCAGACCTTGTCTCCTGTTGCTCCAACCTTCCGCACCAGCAGTAACACTTCTTCAAGCATTCTGTCAGAACTCAACTCCTCCCGCCAGCCGTGCTCTGAAATGATTTAGCATTCCAACTCACACACAAGTTCTGTTTCACCATCCATTTGCTCATTCCCTAGTAGTTCAGTATCTTCTGTATGAATTAGTCTCGAACGCGTGTCGGCTGCACTGTTTTTCACACCCGGAATGTATTTCACGTCCAAATTGTATTCCTGCAAAGAAATCATCAATTTTGTTATATTTCCAGATACTAAATCTAAAACTTTCTGATTGAAAATCTCATTGAGAGGCTTGTGATCGGTCCTAATTTCAAATTTGACATTCCACAAGAATATTTTCAATGTTTTAACAGCCCAGAACAAAGCAAGGGCTTCTCTCTCTACAATCAAGTATATTGATTCTGTATCTCTCAATCCATGCAAAATAAACATGATGGTACTCATGCCATCCTGTTCTTTCTGTTGTAAAACAGCCCCAAGGCCTTTAAGGCTGGCATCCGTGGTAATGTTATATTTCTTTTTGGAGTCAAAATTCTTTATAATAGGAGCTGCACTAAATTGCTTTTTCAATAACTGGATTTCAATCTCACAATCACCATCCCAAATAAATGCCACTCCTTTCCTAAGGAGATGCCTCATGCTAACACCAAGCTCAGCAAAGTTTTTAACAAACTTGCTGTAGTATTCCACCAGGCCCATAAACCTAATCAATACCTCTTTTGATGATAGTAAACTCATATGCTGGATAGTGTCAATTAACTCAGTTTTGGGCTTGATTCCGTTTCGACTTATGTTATGGCCAGGTATTAGATGGTGAAAGTACTAAACATGCATTTTTCTAGTTTAATTGTGATATTACAGTCACTTCACCTTACTAACACCTCTCTGAGGTGTATTTTGCGTTCCTCATTGTCTCTACCAAAGACAAGGATATCATCTTGGTAGATACACACTGCTTCTGTTCCCTTCAAAGCCCTTTCCATAACACATTGCAATACAGATGCTGCAGTTACTAACCTGAGTGAAAGTCTGCCAAATCTAAATATCCCAAAAGGTGTTACAAAGGCAGTGTAATCCCTCGAGGATTTCATTTCCACCTGATGATATGTCACAGTAAGGTCAATGGTACGAAATACCTTTGCTCCTCCAAGTAACAATAACAACTTTGTAATATTAGGTAGAGCATACCTATCGACAATAACAGTCTTATTTAGCTGCCTTAAATTAAATCTAAGCATAAACGCAAACTCCCATTGCATTGAATTGCTGCCACAACTGGCGTCAACCATTTGGTTCCCTGAACCTCCTCTATGATACCATTGTCTTTTCATTTTTTTATTTCCACCTGCATTTCTCCTCGGAACATTCGTCACTTTACAACAAACTAGTTGTGTGCCTGGTATCAATCTTAGTTCATGTTTGTAATTCCTCAACAACCAAGCTCCTCTCTTAGCAAACATTAGGGAAAATCACTTTTTATCTCATCTAAAATGTAGCCATCATTTGCTGTATCCACACTACATAACTTTACCTTTTCCCTTAAACAAATTGTAGGTTCACTGTTTGGATCTAATATCAAATCCAAGTCTCCTTGATGTATCAAACTAATTATACTGTCGCCTTTTTTTTATACATATATCTTTCCTGACACCTATTGTTGCTTACATTCAATTAAGCCCATGAAATAACTGTGCACCTTTATAGGTTCACCTCCATATTCGCATTGTTTTTTATCTGTTTTAAGTAGAGTGACCTTATCTTCCAATTTATGGGGATAAAACATATTTGAGATGATGGTAATTTTTGCACTTGAGTCTAGAAATCTTTCAGTGGCCTCTCCCTCACTAATATAGTGTCTAGTGGGCTGGAAATGTTTTCCTTCCTCACCAATATATAAAAACAATTTGTCCACATCCAAAATCATCAGTGACAGTATATTCACTCTCCTGATCATCCTTCACACCAACCCTCCTCACCTTAGGTCTAGTGTCTTTCCTCCTGCACACCAATGCAAAGGGAACATTTTTCTTGCAAAGTTGGGCAATTCCTGTCATTTGACAGAAAATCAGTCATGTCACACCTGTAACACTTGCCCAATGTGACTTTACTACTCACACCTTCATTGTACTCCTTAATGTGATTTCTTTAATGCATCTTTCACTACATGCACCTTCTGTTCCTTCTCACTCTCTTTTTTAATAACCTCAGCACATTTGATAGAATTCTCTACCTGTTTTGCAACTACTAAAACCTCATCAAGTGTAGGTTCATCTCTCAGCCTCCTTCAGTTCCTCCCTCATTTTTTTAATACTGCATCCTAGCCTTAACTGATCATGTATGCATTTATCTGCTAAACCTGAAAATTCTCATGAAGATGCAAGTCTTCTCAACTCTGTTACATAGCATTCAACAGATTCGCTTTCTTTTTCACCCTCCTGACAAAATAGTATCTCTCAAGATATTGTTTACTTTTGGCAAGAAAGGTGTGTCCAGTTTTTTAATACATATCTTGTATTCATTTAAGTAATCAGATTCAAAATCAGGAAGTTCTGAAAGAATTTCTTGGCCCTCAGAACCCTGACAATGAAGAAGAAGAGATGTGCATCTTTCTGTACTTAAAGATGTTCCACACACCTTTGCATACCTATCAAAGACTTTCTTCCATTTTTGCCATTTCATGGCAGGTGTCTCTGGGCTAGAGAGAAAGAAGGGACGAATTGTTGTATTCTGCATGTATGTTCCAGTAATACAATTTCCCAGGATGAATAATTCACACATTTTCCAATGTGCGTATCACTGTACAGAAGACTTGAACAGATGCCTCTTTAATACGTGCCGGTACTGCCCCAATATGTGTGCAAACAAGGCAGGCCGCTGGGCTTAACACACATTGCATCCTCACACTGAGGTGCCCCAACATTTTCCAAGACATACCTTCTTCTACATCTTGTCTGGTGTTTAGTTCAGTTTGCTACCTTCATTGTACACCTATTCAGTTTTTTTTTTTTTTACAAATAATATTCACAGTGCAATAACCTGGGAATACCCAATGAGACTCACTCAAATGAACTTCCCTTCACAGTACACCTGACAATTTTTCTGTAGTTGTAAGTGCTGTTTGTACTGGTACTTTTTGATAGGTTATAATTCCATGAAGCAGGATCTGTCATTTGAGGACACAAATTACACTCCTTGATGTCCAAGGTTTTCTTTAGGTTCCGAAGAAGGTATCTGACTTGTGACTAGGATTGAACAACTTTCCATACTTCTGATAATGGTTGCAATGCATCCAGGTATTCTTCATTGTTAGTTGTGGAGTTAATATTCTAGATTCTCTACTTCAATTAAATAGTTTGTATATGGGTATCCTGTAGCCAAAAAATATTGGGCTTTGTCTTCTTTAATCTTTTTCTCTTTGATAAGTTTCCTCTATGGGTAGTTTAAATATTTGAGTGTTGTACTTGAACCCTTGTTTGGATTCCGGTGTTACTTTGCCTCTGGTACCCGTCTTAGGGCTGCCCCTGGTGTATGTAACTAACCTCTTTAATTTTGAGCAAGTTTTTCATTGCAAAATATGTTGAAATATTGTACTCTCTGTGTAACACCTTTTTAATCATCTTAGAAACTGCTGGTGCAGCTGAGATCTTATAATGCATAAAAAGTCTATTCTTTTTAACTCCTTTGAGCATACAAACGATTAATCTAAAATGCAATCTGACCCTCTACATTTCATGCTGAGATTTTATGGATATTTCATTCGTCAGATCTTTTTATATTCATTTTTTTCCAGCTTCATGCCAGGATTCATAACATACAAACTCATCCTTTTAAAATGTACACAATAGATATACGTCCATCTGTTTTGAAGTCGACCTTTGTGCATTATAAAGTAAACCTTCTCTGATTTTTGTGCTTTTCCTGTCTACAATATTCAACAGTTTCAAATCCCTTCTACAGTCAAGTATATCATCTACTCTGCTTGCTGTAATTAACAAGCATAGGCAAAGTCAAAAGGTCTCACCTTTGGGACCTATTGGCTTTGGCAATGGTTTGTTGTGATGCTGCATTGCATCCATGATGCTGTGCAGCAAGAGTGAAGAATTAAAAAATAGCTTTTGATGTAGGGGTGGTTCTTCCCTTAGGTCCTTAGGGTATTGCCAACTCATAGTTTGTCCCTCCAATTAAATATGAATACACTTATATACATTTTAAAGTTTATGTTATTCTGTTCGCGGCAGTCAGCCTTCAGCCTCAGGCCAGTTGTCTGAGGTGGCTCCTGGCAACCAGTGCATGCAGGCCTGAGGGGATGGGGCTTAAACAAGACTGAATTTGACAGACACCGTCCTCAGATTGATTTGTAGGAGCAGTGCACTAAACAGAATATAGTATGAACAGTGAGTGTCTTATTTGTTTTTAGAAAAGCTCCAACCTTCCCATTAAAATGTTGATTTGTGCTATATTTGTCAATAAATATTTCATTATTTGTGTATTTGCTAGACAAATGCTTGGTTCTGGATGATTTTTTGTACTGTTTTGAAGTTTAAATCATCGAAAATTCCTAGGTCAGGGTCAATGGCTTCCATTAATGATTTATTAGAGGTCCCCTGATCCAAGGAACGATTAAGTTGGGATCCACAGAAGTCAAAAGGATAAGAGCCGCCATTGATATATAGGCAGAGAGATATTTTGCACTGCACAAACATGCAAATTATTGTCATTGCAGATAAGGAATGCCCTCAGAACTTCTTAAATTACTGCTCACGCTTCGAGTCGCAAAACAAAACATAGTTTGTTCTAAAGATTTTTTTAAATAAATTTCAAAGATGAAGTTCAAATGAATTTTGGCATCTTTACTACCTTCTGGTACGTACAATCTGGTTGCTGCCAGGCCATTCCCAATCTAACAATAAAACAGCGGGGAGGGACCCTGAGTCCCAGAATTCAAAAGATGAGAATGTAGCACCAAGCACCAGCCAATTATTCATTCCTGACACAGGGCTTTTGATTTGAAAAAGGACGCGGGCCACTTGCAGCAAGGGTGTACCAAGGGTCACATCTGTAATAGTCTGTGTCAAGTGTGGGCCAAGACCTCGCGGAAGCCAGGAGAGGCTAGCTGGACCATATCTCTTCAACTGACAGCTGTATGCCATGAAATGGCAGTTGAAAAAATGAATTATGGAGTAACAGAAGATTGAACAAGGGTCTCTGTCACAAGAACTCGCCCACTGACTATCCATACTGGAATGGACGAATCATTGTTACCCTCTATTTAAATCAGATTTTGGGTACACATTTGGGAGAAGAATTGTGGTGTTAAAGTGACTGTTCAATATAAGGAATTTTATATTCAAAGTTGTTCACTTTCAAAAAGTAGTTTTATTATTATTGATTAGTATTTATTAGTAAGCATTATTTAGTGATAGTTGGTTATTACCAAACGTGGCCAAATGGAAAGTTACATCTTAAATAGTAAGATAGCATACTTTGGCCGATATATCCAACATCCCAAATTATCTAATATTTTTGATGAGGTAGAACTCCTGCAGAAGGACATACAGAGGCCTGATAAACCAATGGTAAACACAATGATAAGAATGAGTGATATGGAGCTCCACGTGATAATAATGCTTATTAAAAACAATTCAGAAAAGGGGGTGGTGATGAACAGAGTGTCTGAATTAAGCAGACCACTCTTACCCAGTCCAAAGATCAGGGCTTGATCCATCACCATTATTTAGCTCACTGCCCCATCCCAGCTCAGAACCTGGCTATATGCAAATTAGTCTGTCCCTGGCCCTGTGCATCATGGGAACAGGGCAGACCAAACTACCAAGCCAATTCTTCACCAGAAAGGAGACAAGCTACCGGGGACCGGTTTCTGGCATTTCAGCCTCGTCGGCCCGGCTTGCTTGAATCCTGATGGAGCAGTGAGCAAGGGACTCATGTCTGAGTATACCCTGCCACACCTATAGTGGCCAAAAACGATTCAGAAAAGGGGGTGGTGATGAACAGAGTGTCTGAATTAAGCAGACCACTCTTACCCAGTCCAAAGATCAGGGCTTGATCCATCACCGTTATTTAGCTCACTGCCCCATCCCAGCTCAGAACCTGGCTATATGCAAATTAGTCTGTCCCTGGCCCAGTGCATCATGGGAACAGGGCAGACCAAACTACCAAGCCAATTCTTCACCAGAAAGGAGACACGCTACCGGGGACCGGTTTCTGGCATTTCAGCCTCGTCGGCCCGGCTTGCTTGAATCCTGATGGAGCAGTGAGCAAGGGACTCATGTCTGAGTATACCCTGCCACACCTATAGTGGCCAAAAACGATTCAGAAAAGGGGGTGGTGATGAACAGAGTGTCTGAATTAAGCAGACCACTCTTACCCAGTCCAAAGATCAGGGCTTGATCCATCACCGTTATTTAGCTCACTGCCCCATCCCAGCTCAGAACCTGGCTATATGCAAATTAGTCTGTCCCTGGCCCAGTGCATCATGGGAACAGGGCAGACCAAACTACCAAGCCAATTCTTCACCAGAAAGGAGACAAGCTACCGGGGACCGGTTTCTGGCATTTCAGCCTCGTCGGCCCGGCTTGCTTGAATCCTGATGGAGCAGTGAGCAAGGGACTCATGTCTGAGTATACCCTGCCACACCTATAGTGGCCAAAAACGATTCAGAAAAGGGGGTGGTGATGAACAGAGTGTCTGAATTAAGCAGACCACTCTTACCCAGTCCAAAGATCAGGGCTTGATCCATCACCGTTATTTAGCTCACTGCCCCATCCCAGCTCAGAACCTGGCTATATGCAAATTAGTCTGTCCCTGGCCCAGTGCATCATGGGAACAGGGCAGACCAAACTACCAAGCCAATTCTTCACCAGAAAGGAGACAAGCTACCGGGGACCGGTTTCTGGCATTTCAGCCTCGTCGGCCCGGCTTGCTTGAATCCTGATGGAGCAGTGAGCAAGGGACTCATGTCTGAGTATACCCTGCCACACCTATAGTGGCCAAAAACGATTCAGAAAAGGGGGTGGTGATGAACAGAGTGTCTGAATTAAGCAGACCACTCTTACCCAGTCCAAAGATCAGGGCTTGATCCATCACCGTTATTTAGCTCACTGCCCCATCCCAGCTCAGAACCTGGCTATATGCAAATTAGTCTGTCCCTGGCCCAGTGGATCATGGGAACAGGGCAGACCAAACTACCAAGCCAATTCTTCACCAGAAAGGAGACAAGCTACCGGGGACCGGTTTCTGGCATTTCAGCCTCGTCGGCCCGGCTTGCTTGAATCCTGATGGAGCAGTGAGCAAGGGACTCATGTCTGAGTATACCCTGCCACACCTATAGTGGCCAAAAACGATTCAGAAAAGGGGGTGGTGATGAACAGAGTGTCTGAATTAAGCAGACCACTCTTACCCAGTCCAAACATTAGGGCTTGATCCATCACCGTTATTTAGCTCACTGCCCCATCCCAGCTCAGAACCTGGCTATATGCAAATTAGTCTGTCCCTGGCCCAGTGCATCATGGGAACAGGGCAGACCAAACTACCAAGCCAATTCTTCACCAGAAAGGAGACAAGCTACCGGCAACCGGTTTCTGGCATTTCAGCCTCGTCGGCCCGGCTTGCTTGAATCCTGATGGAGCAGTGAGCAAGGGACTCATGTCTGAGTATACCCTGCCACACCTATAGTGGCCAAAAACGATTCAGAAAAGGGGGTGGTGATGAACAGAGTGTCTGAATTAAGCAGACCACTCTTACCCAGTCCAAAGATCAGGGCTTGATCCATCACCGTTATTTAGCTCACTGCCCCATCCCAGCTCAGAACCTGGCTATATGCAAATTAGTCTGTCCCTGGCCCAGTGCATCATGGGAACAGGGCAGACCAAACTACCAAGCCAATTCTTCACCAGAAAGGAGACAAGCTACCGGGGACCGGTTTCTGGCATTTCAGCCTCGTCGGCCCGGCTTGCTTGAATCCTGATGGAGCAGTGAGCAAATGACTCATGTCTGAGTATACCCTGCCACACCTATAGTGGCCAAAAATGATTCAGAAAAGGGGGTGGTGATGAACAGAGTGTCTGAATTAAGCAGACCACTCTTACCCAGTCCAAAGATCAGGGCTTGATCCATCACCGTTATTTAGCTCACTGCCCCATCCCAGCTCAGAACCTGGCTATATGCAAATTAGTCTGTCCCTGGCCCAGTGCATCATGGGAACAGGGCAGACCAAACTACCAAGCCAATTCTTCACCAGAAAGGAGACAAGCTACCGGGGACCGGTTTCTGGCATTTCAGCCTCGTCGGCCCGGCTTGCTTGAATCCTGATGGAGCAGTGAGCAAGGGACTCATGTCTGAGTATACCCTGCCACACCTATAGTGGCCAAAAACGATTCAGAAAAGGGGGTGGTGATGAACAGAGTGTCTGAATTAAGCAGACCACTCTTACCCAGTCCAAAGATCAGGGCTTGATCCATCACCGTTATTTAGCTCACTGCCCCATCCCAGCTCAGAACCTGGCTATATGCAAATTAGTCTGTCCCTGGCCCAGTGCATCATGGGAACAGGGCAGACCAAACTACCAAGCCAATTCTTCACCAGAAAGGAGACAAGCTACCGGGGACCGGTTTCTGGCATTTCAGCCTCGTCGGCCCGGCTTGCTTGAATCCTGATGGAGCAGTGAGCAAGGGACTCATGTCTGAGTATACCCTGCCACACCTATAGTGGCCAAAAACGATTCAGAAAAGGGGGTGGTGATGAACAGAGTGTCTGAATTAAGCAGACCACTCTTACCCAGTCCAAACATTAGGGCTTGATCCATCACCGTTATTTAGCTCACTGCCCCATCCCAGCTCAGAACCTGGCTATATGCAAATTAGTCTGTCCCTGGCCCAGTGCATCATGGGAACAGGGCAGACCAAACTACCAAGCCAATTCTTCACCAGAAAGGAGACAAGCTACCGGCAACCGGTTTCTGGCATTTCAGCCTCGTCGGCCCGGCTTGCTTGAATCCTGATGGAGCAGTGAGCAAGGGACTCATGTCTTAGTATACCCTGCCAAACCTATAGTGGCCAAAAACGATTCAGAAAAGGGGGTGGTGATGAACAGAGTGTCTGAATTAAGCAGACCACTCTTACCCAGTCCAAAGATCAGGGCTTGATCCATCACCGTTATTTAGCTCACTGCCCCATCCCAGCTCAGAACCTGGCTATATGCAAATTAGTCTGTCCCTGGCCCAGTGCATCATGGGAACAGGGCAGACCAAACTACCAAGCCAATTCTTCACCAGAAAGGAGACAAGCTACCGGGGAACAGTTTCTGGCATTTCAGCCTCGTCGGCCCGGCTTGCTTGAATCCTGATGGAGCAGTGAGCAAATGACTCATGTCTGAGTATACCCTGCCACACCTATAGTGGCCAAAAACGATTCAGAAAAGGGGGTGGTGATGAACAGAGTGTCTGAATTAAGCAGACCACTCTTACCCAGTCCAAAGATCAGGGCTTGATCCATCACCGTTATTTAGCTCACTGCCCCATCCCAGCTCAGAACCTGGCTATATGCAAATTAGTCTGTCCCTGGCCCAGTGCATCATGGGAACAGGGCAGACCAAACTACCAAGCCAATTCTTCACCAGAAAGGAGACAAGATACCGGGGACCGGTTTCTGGCATTTCAGCCTCGTCGGCCCGGCTTGCTTGAATCCTGATGGAGCAGTGAGCAAGGGACTCATGTCTGAGTATACCCTGCCACACCTATAGTGGCCAAAAACGATTCAGAAAAGGGGGTGGTGATGAACAGAGTGTCTGAATTAAGCAGACCACTCTTACCCAGTCCAAAGATCAGGGCTTGATCCATCACCGGTATTTAGCTCACTGCCCCATCCCAGCTCAGAACCTGGCTATATGCAAATTAGTCTGTCCCTGGCCCAGTGCATCATGGGAACAGGGCAGACCAAACTACCAAGCCAATTCTTCACCAGAAAGGAGACACGCTACCGGGGAGCGGTTTCTGGCATTTCAGCCTCGTCGGCCCGGCTTGCTTGAATCCTGATGGAGCAGTGAGCAAGGGACTCATGTCTGAGTATACCCTGCCACACCTATAGTGGCCAAAAACGATTCAGAAAAGGGGGTGGTGATGAACAGAGTGTCTGAATTAAGCAGACCACTCTTACCCAGTCCAAAGATCAGGGCTTGATCCATCACCGTTATTTAGCTCACTGCCCCATCCCAGCTCAGAACCTGGCTATATGCAAATTAGTCTGTCCCTGGCCCAGTGCATCATGGGAACAGGGCAGACCAAACTACCAAGCCAATTCTTCACCAGAAAGGAGACAAGCTACCGGGGACCGGTTTCTGGCATTTCAGCCTCGTCGGCCCGGCTTGCTTGAATCCTGATGGAGCAGTGAGCAAGGGACTCATGTCTGAGTATACCCTGCCACACCTATAGTGGCCAAAAACGATTCAGAAAAGGGGGTGGTGATGAACAGAGTGTCTGAATTAAGCAGACCACTCTTACCCAGTCCAAAGATCAGGGCTTGATCCATCACCGTTATTTAGCTCACTGCCCCATCCCAGCTCAGAACCTGGCTACATGCAAATTAGTCTGTCCCTGGCCCAGTGCATCTTGGGAACAGGGCAGACCAAACTACCAAGCCAATTCTTCACCAGAAAGGAGACAAGCTACCGGGGACCGGTATCTGGCATTTCAGCCTCGTCGGCCCGGCTTGCTTGAATCCTGATGGAGCAGTGAGCAAGGGACTCATGTCTGAGTATACCCTGCCACACCAATAGTGGCCAAAAACGATTCAGAAAAGGGGGTGGTGATGAACAGAGTGTCTGAATTAAGCAGACCACTCTTACCCAGTCCAAAGATCAGGGCTTGATCCATCACCGTTATTTAGCTCACTGCCCCATCCCAGCTCAGAACCTGGCTATATGCAAATTAGTCTGTCCCTGGCCCAGTGCATCATGGGAACAGGGCAGACCAAACTACCAAGCCAATTCTTCACCAGAAAGGAGACAAGCTACCGGGGACCGGTTTCTGGCATTTCAGCCTCGTCGGCCCGGCTTGCTTGAATCCTGATGGAGCAGTGAGCAAGGGACTCATGTCTGAGTATACCCTGCCACACCTATAGTGGCCAAAAACGATTCAGAAAAGGGGGTGGTGATGAACAGAGTGTCTGAATTAAGCAGACCACTCTTACCCAGTCCAAACATTAGGGCTTGATCCATCACCGTTATTTAGCTCACTGCCCCATCCCAGCTCAGAACCTGGCTATATGCAAATTAGTCTGTCCCTGGCCCAGTGCATCATGGGAACAGGGCAGACCAAACTACCAAGCCAATTCTTCACCAGAAAGGAGACAAGCTCCCGGGGACCGGTTTCTGGCATTTCAGCCTCGTCGGCCCAGCTTGCTTGAATCCTGATGGAGCAGTGAGCAAGGGACTCATGTCTGAGTATACCCTGCCACACCTATAGTGGCCAAAAATGATTCAGAAAAGGGGGTGGTGATGAACAGAGTGTCTGAATTAAGCAGACCACTCTTACCCAGTCCACAGATCAGGGCTTGATCCATCACCGTTATTTAGCTCACTGCCCCATCCCAGCTCAGAACCTGGCTATATGCAAATTAGTCTGTCCCTGGCCCAGTGCATCATGGGAACAGGGCAGACCAAACTACCAAGCCAATTCTTCACCAGAAAGGAGACAAGCTACCGGGGACCGGTTTCTGGCATTTCAGCCTCGTCGGCCCGGCTTGCTTGAATCCTGATGGAGCAGTGAGCAAGGGACTCATGTCTGAGTATACCCTGCCACACCTATAGTGGCCAAAAACGATTCAGAAAAGGGGGTGGTGATGAACAGAGTGTCTGAATTAAGCAGACCACTCTTACCCAGTCCAAAGATCAGGGCTTGATCCATCACCGTTATTTAGCTCACTGCCCCATCCCAGCTCAGAACCTGGCTACATGCAAATTAGTCTGTCCCTGGCCCAGTGCATCTTGGGAACAGGGCAGACCAAACTACCAAGCCAATTCTTCACCAGAAAGGAGACAAGCTACCGGGACCGGTATCTGGCATTTCAGCCTCGTCGGCCCGGCTTGCTTGAATCCTGATGGAGCAGTGAGCAAGGGACTCATGTCTGAGTATACCCTGCCACACCAATAGTGGCCAAAAACGATTCAGAAAAGGGGGTGGTGATGAACAGAGTGTCTGAATTAAGCAGACCACTCTTACCCAGTCCAAAGATCAGGGCTTGATCCATCACCGTTATTTAGCTCACTGCCCCATCCCAGCTCAGAACCTGGCTATATGCAAATTAGTCTGTCCCTGGCCCAGTGCATCATGGGAACAGGGCAGACCAAACTACCAAGCCAATTCTTCACCAGAAAGGAGACAAGCTACCGGGGACCGGTTTCTGGCATTTCAGCCTCGTCGGCCCGGCTTGCTTGAATCCTGATGGAGCAGTGAGCAAATGACTCATGTCTGAGTATACCCTGCCACACCTATAGTGGCCAAAAATGATTCAGAAAAGGGGGTGGTGATGAACAGAGTGTCTGAATTAAGCAGACCACTCTTACCCAGTCCAAAGATCAGGGCTTGATCCATCACCGTTATTTAGCTCACTGCCCCATCCCAGCTCAGAACCTGGCTATATGCAAATTAGTCTGTCCCTGGCCCAGTGCATCATGGGAACAGGGCAGACCAAACTACCAAGCCAATTCTTCACCAGAAAGGAGACAAGCTACCGGGGACCGGTTTCTGGCATTTCAGCCTCGTCGGCCCGGCTTGCTTGAATCCTGATGGAGCAGTGAGCAAGGGACTCATGTCTGAGTATACCCTGCCACACCTATAGTGGCCAAAAACGATTCAGAAAAGGGGGTGGTGATGAACAGAGTGTCTGAATTAAGCAGACCACTCTTACCCAGTCCAAAGATCAGGGCTTGATCCATCACCGTTATTTAGCTCACTGCCCCATCCCAGCTCAGAACCTGGCTATATGCAAATTAGTCTGTCCCTGGCCCAGTGCATCATGGGAACAGGGCAGACCAAACTACCAAGCCAATTCTTCACCAGAAAGGAGACAAGCTACCGGGGACCGGTTTCTGGCATTTCAGCCTCGTCGGCCCGGCTTGCTTGAATCCTGATGGAGCAGTGAGCAAGGGACTCATGTCTGAGTATACCCTGCCACACCTATAGTGGCCAAAAACGATTCAGAAAAGGGGGTGGTGATGAACAGAGTGTCTGAATTAAGCAGACCACTCTTACCCAGTCCAAACATTAGGGCTTGATCCATCACCGTTATTTAGCTCACTGCCCCATCCCAGCTCAGAACCTGGCTATATGCAAATTAGTCTGTCCCTGGCCCAGTGCATCATGGGAACAGGGCAGACCAAACTACCAAGCCAATTCTTCACCAGAAAGGAGACAAGCTACCGGCAACCGGTTTCTGGCATTTCAGCCTCGTCGGCCCGGCTTGCTTGAATCCTGATGGAGCAGTGAGCAAGGGACTCATGTCTTAGTATACCCTGCCAAACCTATAGTGGCCAAAAACGATTCAGAAAAGGGGGTGGTGATGAACAGAGTGTCTGAATTAAGCAGACCACTCTTACCCAGTCCAAAGATCAGGGCTTGATCCATCACCGTTATTTAGCTCACTGCCCCATCCCAGCTCAGAACCTGGCTATATGCAAATTAGTCTGTCCCTGGCCCAGTGCATCATGGGAACAGGGCAGACCAAACTACCAAGCCAATTCTTCACCAGAAAGGAGACAAGCTACCGGGGAACAGTTTCTGGCATTTCAGCCTCGTCGGCCCGGCTTGCTTGAATCCTGATGGAGCAGTGAGCAAGGGACTCATGTCTGAGTATACCCTGCCACACCTATAGTGGCCAAAAACGATTCAGAAAAGGGGGTGGTGATGAACAGAGTGTCTGAATTAAGCAGACCACTCTTACCCAGTCCAAAGATCAGGGCTTGATCCATCACCGTTATTTAGCTCACTGCCCCATCCCAGCTCAGAACCTGGCTATATGCAAATTAGTCTGTCCCTGGCCCAGTGCATCATGGGAACAGGGCAGACCAAACTACCAAGCCAATTCTTCACCAGAAAGGAGACAAGCTACCGGGGACCGGTTTCTGGCATTTCAGCCTCGTCGGCCCGGCTTGCTTGAATCCTGATGGAGCAGTGAGCAAGGGACTCATGTCTGAGTATACCCTGCCACACCTATAGTGGCCAAAAACGATTCAGAAAAGGGGGTGGTGATGAACAGAGTGTCTGAATTAAGCAGACCACTCTTACCCAGTCCAAAGATCAGGGCTTGATCCATCACCGTTATTTAGCTCACTGCCCCATCCCAGCTCAGAACCTGGCTATATGCAAATTAGTCTGTCCCTGGCCCAGTGCATCATGGGAACAGGGCAGACCAAACTACCAAGCCAATTCTTCACCAGAAAGGAGACAAGCTACCGGGGACCGGTTTCTGGCATTTCAGCCTCGTCGGCCCGGCTTGCTTGAATCCTGATGGAGCAGTGAGCAAGGGACTCATGTCTGAGTATACCCTGCCACACCTATAGTGGCCAAAAACGATTCAGAAAAGGGGGTGGTGATGAACAGAGTGTCTGAATTAAGCAGACCACTCTTACCCAGTCCAAAGATCAGGGCTTGATCCATCACCGTTATTTAGCTCACTGCCCCATCCCAGCTCAGAACCTGGCTATATGCAAATTAGTCTGTCCCTGGCCCAGTGGATCATGGGAACAGGGCAGACCAAACTACCAAGCCAATTCTTCACCAGAAAGGAGACAAGCTACCGGGGACCGGTTTCTGGCATTTCAGCCTCGTCGGCCCGGCTTGCTTGAATCCTGATGGAGCAGTGAGCAAGGGACTCATGTCTGAGTATACCCTGCCACACCTATAGTGGCCAAAAACGATTCAGAAAAGGGGGTGGTGATGAACAGAGTGTCTGAATTAAGCAGACCACTCTTACCCAGTCCAAACATTAGGGCTTGATCCATCACCGTTATTTAGCTCACTGCCCCATCCCAGCTCAGAACCTGGCTATATGCAAATTAGTCTGTCCCTGGCCCAGTGCATCATGGGAACAGGGCAGACCAAACTACCAAGCCAATTCTTCACCAGAAAGGAGACAAGCTACCGGCAACCGGTTTCTGGCATTTCAGCCTCGTCGGCCCGGCTTGCTTGAATCCTGATGGAGCAGTGAGCAAGGGACTCATGTCTGAGTATACCCTGCCACACCTATAGTGGCCAAAAACGATTCAGAAAAGGGGGTGGTGATGAACAGAGTGTCTGAATTAAGCAGACCACTCTTACCCAGTCCAAAGATCAGGGCTTGATCCATCACCGTTATTTAGCTCACTGCCCCATCCCAGCTCAGAACCTGGCTATATGCAAATTAGTCTGTCCCTGGCCCAGTGCATCATGGGAACAGGGCAGACCAAACTACCAAGCCAATTCTTCACCAGAAAGGAGACAAGCTACCGGGGACCGGTTTCTGGCATTTCAGCCTCGTCGGCCCGGCTTGCTTGAATCCTGATGGAGCAGTGAGCAAATGACTCATGTCTGAGTATACCCTGCCACACCTATAGTGGCCAAAAATGATTCAGAAAAGGGGGTGGTGATGAACAGAGTGTCTGAATTAAGCAGACCACTCTTACCCAGTCCAAAGATCAGGGCTTGATCCATCACCGTTATTTAGCTCACTGCCCCATCCCAGCTCAGAACCTGGCTATATGCAAATTAGTCTGTCCCTGGCCCAGTGCATCATGGGAACAGGGCAGACCAAACTACCAAGCCAATTCTTCACCAGAAAGGAGACAAGCTACCGGGGACCGGTTTCTGGCATTTCAGCCTCGTCGGCCCGGCTTGCTTGAATCCTGATGGAGCAGTGAGCAAGGGACTCATGTCTGAGTATACCCTGCCACACCTATAGTGGCCAAAAACGATTCAGAAAAGGGGGTGGTGATGAACAGAGTGTCTGAATTAAGCAGACCACTCTTACCCAGTCCAAAGATCAGGGCTTGATCCATCACCGTTATTTAGCTCACTGCCCCATCCCAGCTCAGAACCTGGCTATATGCAAATTAGTCTGTCCCTGGCCCAGTGCATCATGGGAACAGGGCAGACCAAACTACCAAGCCAATTCTTCACCAGAAAGGAGACAAGCTACCGGGGACCGGTTTCTGGCATTTCAGCCTCGTCGGCCCGGCTTGCTTGAATCCTGATGGAGCAGTGAGCAAGGGACTCATGTCTGAGTATACCCTGCCACACCTATAGTGGCCAAAAACGATTCAGAAAAGGGGGTGGTGATGAACAGAGTGTCTGAATTAAGCAGACCACTCTTACCCAGTCCAAACATTAGGGCTTGATCCATCACCGTTATTTAGCTCACTGCCCCATCCCAGCTCAGAACCTGGCTATATGCAAATTAGTCTGTCCCTGGCCCAGTGCATCATGGGAACAGGGTAGACCAAACTACCAAGCCAATTCTTCACCAGAAAGGAGACAAGCTACCGGCAACCGGTTTCTGGCATTTCAGCCTCGTCGGCCCGGCTTGCTTGAATCCTGATGGAGCAGTGAGCAAGGGACTCATGTCTTAGTATACCCTGCCAAACCTATAGTGGCCAAAAACGATTCAGAAAAGGGGGTGGTGATGAACAGAGTGTCTGAATTAAGCAGACCACTCTTACCCAGTCCAAAGATCAGGGCTTGATCCATCACCGTTATTTAGCTCACTGCCCCATCCCAGCTCAGAACCTGGCTATATGCAAATTAGTCTGTCCCTGGCCCAGTGCATCATGGGAACAGGGCAGACCAAACTACCAAGCCAATTCTTCACCAGAAAGGAGACAAGCTACCGGGGAACAGTTTCTGGCATTTCAGCCTCGTCGGCCCGGCTTGCTTGAATCCTGATGGAGCAGTGAGCAAATGACTCATGTCTGAGTATACCCTGCCACACCTATAGTGGCCAAAAACGATTCAGAAAAGGGGGTGGTGATGAACAGAGTGTCTGAATTAAGCAGACCACTCTTACCCAGTCCAAAGATCAGGGCTTGATCCATCACCGTTATTTAGCTCACTGCCCCATCCCAGCTCAGAACCTGGCTATATGCAAATTAGTCTGTCCCTGGCCCAGTGCATCATGGGAACAGGGCAGACCAAACTACCAAGCCAATTCTTCACCAGAAAGGAGACAAGATACCGGGGACCGGTTTCTGGCATTTCAGCCTCGTCGGCCCGGCTTGCTTGAATCCTGATGGAGCAGTGAGCAAGGGACTCATGTCTGAGTATACCCTGCCACACCTATAGTGGCCAAAAACGATTCAGAAAAGGGGGTGGTGATGAACAGAGTGTCTGAATTAAGCAGACCACTCTTACCCAGTCCAAAGATCAGGGCTTGATCCATCACCGGTATTTAGCTCACTGCCCCATCCCAGCTCAGAACCTGGCTATATGCAAATTAGTCTGTCCCTGGCCCAGTGCATCATGGGAACAGGGCAGACCAAACTACCAAGCCAATTCTTCACCAGAAAGGAGACACGCTACCGGGGAGCGGTTTCTGGCATTTCAGCCTCGTCGGCCCGGCTTGCTTGAATCCTGATGGAGCAGTGAGCAAGGGACTCATGTCTGAGTATACCCTGCCACACCTATAGTGGCCAAAAACGATTCAGAAAAGGGGGTGGTGATGAACAGAGTGTCTGAATTAAGCAGACCACTCTTACCCAGTCCAAAGATCAGGGCTTGATCCATCACCGTTATTTAGCTCACTGCCCCATCCCAGCTCAGAACCTGGCTATATGCAAATTAGTCTGTCCCTGGCCCAGTGCATCATGGGAACAGGGCAGACCAAACTACCAAGCCAATTCTTCACCAGAAAGGAGACAAGCTACCGGGGACCGGTTTCTGGCATTTCAGCCTCGTCGGCCCGGCTTGCTTGAATCCTGATGGAGCAGTGAGCAAGGGACTCATGTCTGAGTATACCCTGCCACACCTATAGTGGCCAAAAACGATTCAGAAAAGGGGGTGGTGATGAACAGAGTGTCTGAATTAAGCAGACCACTCTTACCCAGTCCAAAGATCAGGGCTTGATCCATCACCGTTATTTAGCTCACTGCCCCATCCCAGCTCAGAACCTGGCTACATGCAAATTAGTCTGTCCCTGGCCCAGTGCATCTTGGGAACAGGGCAGACCAAACTACCAAGCCAATTCTTCACCAGAAAGGAGACAAGCTACCGGGGACCGGTATCTGGCATTTCAGCCTCGTCGGCCCGGCTTGCTTGAATCCTGATGGAGCAGTGAGCAAGGGACTCATGTCTGAGTATACCCTGCCACACCAATAGTGGCCAAAAACGATTCAGAAAAGGGGGTGGTGATGAACAGAGTGTCTGAATTAAGCAGACCACTCTTACCCAGTCCAAAGATCAGGGCTTGATCCATCACCGTTATTTAGCTCACTGCCCCATCCCAGCTCAGAACCTGGCTATATGCAAATTAGTCTGTCCCTGGCCCAGTGCATCATGGGAACAGGGCAGACCAAACTACCAAGCCAATTCTTCACCAGAAAGGAGACAAGCTACCGGGGACCGGTTTCTGGCATTTCAGCCTCGTCGGCCCGGCTTGCTTGAATCCTGATGGAGCAGTGAGCAAGGGACTCATGTCTGAGTATACCCTGCCACACCTATAGTGGCCAAAAACGATTCAGAAAAGGGGGTGGTGATGAACAGAGTGTCTGAATTAAGCAGACCACTCTTACCCAGTCCAAACATTAGGGCTTGATCCATCACCGTTATTTAGCTCACTGCCCCATCCCAGCTCAGAACCTGGCTATATGCAAATTAGTCTGTCCCTGGCCCAGTGCATCATGGGAACAGGGCAGACCAAACTACCAAGCCAATTCTTCACCAGAAAGGAGACAAGCTCCCGGGGACCGGTTTCTGGCATTTCAGCCTCGTCGGCCCAGCTTGCTTGAATCCTGATGGAGCAGTGAGCAAGGGACTCATGTCTGAGTATACCCTGCCACACCTATAGTGGCCAAAAATGATTCAGAAAAGGGGGTGGTGATGAACAGAGTGTCTGAATTAAGCAGACCACTCTTACCCAGTCCACAGATCAGGGCTTGATCCATCACCGTTATTTAGCTCACTGCCCCATCCCAGCTCAGAACCTGGCTATATGCAAATTAGTCTGTCCCTGGCCCAGTGCATCATGGGAACAGGGCAGACCAAACTACCAAGCCAATTCTTCACCAGAAAGGAGACAAGCTACCGGGGACCGGTTTCTGGCATTTCAGCCTCGTCGGCCCGGCTTGCTTGAATCCTGATGGAGCAGTGAGCAAGGGACTCATGTCTGAGTATACCCTGCCACACCTATAGTGGCCAAAAACGATTCAGAAAAGGGGGTGGTGATGAACAGAGTGTCTGAATTAAGCAGACCACTCTTACCCAGTCCAAAGATCAGGGCTTGATCCATCACCGTTATTTAGCTCACTGCCCCATCCCAGCTCAGAACCTGGCTACATGCAAATTAGTCTGTCCCTGGCCCAGTGCATCTTGGGAACAGGGCAGACCAAACTACCAAGCCAATTCTTCACCAGAAAGGAGACAAGCTACCGGGACCGGTATCTGGCATTTCAGCCTCGTCGGCCCGGCTTGCTTGAATCCTGATGGAGCAGTGAGCAAGGGACTCATGTCTGAGTATACCCTGCCACACCAATAGTGGCCAAAAACGATTCAGAAAAGGGGGTGGTGATGAACAGAGTGTCTGAATTAAGCAGACCACTCTTACCCAGTCCAAAGATCAGGGCTTGATCCATCACCGTTATTTAGCTCACTGCCCCATGCCAGCTCAGAACCTGGCTATATGCAAATTAGTCTGTCCCTGGCCCAGTGCATCATGGGAACAGGGCAGACCAAACTACCAAGCCAATTCTTCACCAGAAAGGAGACAAGCTACCGGGGACCGGTTTCTGGCATTTCAGCCTCGTCGGCCCGGCTTGCTTGAATCCTGATGGAGCAGTGAGCAAGGGACTCATGTCTGAGTATACCCTGCCACACCTATAGTGGCCAAAAACGATTCAGAAAAGGGGGTGGTGATGAACAGAGTGTCTGAATTAAGCAGACCACTCTTACCCAGTCCAAACATTAGGGCTTGATCCATCACCGTTATTTAGCTCACTGCCCCATCCCAGCTCAGAACCTGGCTATATGCAAATTAGTCTGTCCCTGGCCCAGTGCATCATGGGAACAGGGCAGACCAAACTACCAAGCCAATTCTTCACCAGAAAGGAGACAAGCTACCGGGGACCGGTTTCTGGCATTTCAGCCTCGTCGGCCCAGCTTGCTTGAATCCTGATGGAGCAGTGAGCAAGGGACTCATGTCTGAGTATACCCTGCCACACCTATAGTGGCCAAAAATGATTCAGAAAAGGGGGTGGTGATGAACAGAGTGTCTGAATTAAGCAGACCACTCTTACCCAGTCCAAAGATCAGGGCTTGATCCATCACCGGTATTTAGCTCACTGCCCCATCCCAGCTCAGAACCTGGCTATATGCAAATTAGTCTGTCCCTGGCCCAGTGCATCATGGGAACAGGGCAGACCAAACTACCAAGCCAATTCTTCACCAGAAAGGAGACACGCTACCGGGGAGCGGTTTCTGGCATTTCAGCCTCGTCGGCCCGGCTTGCTTGAATCCTGATGGAGCAGTGAGCAAGGGACTCATGTCTGAGTATACCCTGCCACACCTATAGTGGCCAAAAACGATTCAGAAAAGGGGGTGGTGATGAACAGAGTGTCTGAATTAAGCAGACCACTCTTACCCAGTCCAAAGATCAGGGCTTGATCCATCACCGTTATTTAGCTCACTGCCCCATCCCAGCTCAGAACCTGGCTATATGCAAATTAGTCTGTCCCTGGCCCAGTGCATCATGGGAACAGGGCAGACCAAACTACCAAGCCAATTCTTCACCAGAAAGGAGACAAGCTACCGGGGACCGGTTTCTGGCATTTCAGCCTCGTCGGCCCGGCTTGCTTGAATCCTGATGGAGCAGTGAGCAAGGGACTCATGTCTGAGTATACCCTGCCACACCTATAGTGGCCAAAAACGATTCAGAAAAGGGGGTGGTGATGAACAGAGTGTCTGAATTAAGCAGACCACTCTTACCCAGTCCAAAGATCAGGGCTTGATCCATCACCGTTATTTAGCTCACTGCCCCATCCCAGCTCAGAACCTGGCTACATGCAAATTAGTCTGTCCCTGGCCCAGTGCATCTTGGGAACAGGGCAGACCAAACTACCAAGCCAATTCTTCACCAGAAAGGAGACAAGCTACCGGGGACCGGTATCTGGCATTTCAGCCTCGTCGGCCCGGCTTGCTTGAATCCTGATGGAGCAGTGAGCAAGGGACTCATGTCTGAGTATACCCTGCCACACCAATAGTGGCCAAAAACGATTCAGAAAAGGGGGTGGTGATGAACAGAGTGTCTGAATTAAGCAGACCACTCTTACCCAGTCCAAAGATCAGGGCTTGATCCATCACCGTTATTTAGCTCACTGCCCCATCCCAGCTCAGAACCTGGCTATATGCAAATTAGTCTGTCCCTGGCCCAGTGCATCATGGGAACAGGGCAGACCAAACTACCAAGCCAATTCTTCACCAGAAAGGAGACAAGCTACCGGGGACCGGTTTCTGGCATTTCAGCCTCGTCGGCCCGGCTTGCTTGAATCCTGATGGAGCAGTGAGCAAGGGACTCATGTCTGAGTATACCCTGCCACACCTATAGTGGCCAAAAACGATTCAGAAAAGGGGGTGGTGATGAACAGAGTGTCTGAATTAAGCAGACCACTCTTACCCAGTCCAAACATTAGGGCTTGATCCATCACCGTTATTTAGCTCACTGCCCCATCCCAGCTCAGAACCTGGCTATATGCAAATTAGTCTGTCCCTGGCCCAGTGCATCATGGGAACAGGGCAGACCAAACTACCAAGCCAATTCTTCACCAGAAAGGAGACAAGCTCCCGGGGACCGGTTTCTGGCATTTCAGCCTCGTCGGCCCAGCTTGCTTGAATCCTGATGGAGCAGTGAGCAAGGGACTCATGTCTGAGTATACCCTGCCACACCTATAGTGGCCAAAAATGATTCAGAAAAGGGGGTGGTGATGAACAGAGTGTCTGAATTAAGCAGACCACTCTTACCCAGTCCACAGATCAGGGCTTGATCCATCACCGTTATTTAGCTCACTGCCCCATCCCAGCTCAGAACCTGGCTATGTGCAATTTAGTCTGTCCCTGGCCCAGTGCATCATGGGAACAGGGCAGACCAAACTACCAAGCCAATTCTTCACCAGAAAGGAGACAAGCTACCGGGGACCGGTTTCTGGCATTTCAGCCTCGTAGGCCCGGCTTGCTTGAATCCTGATGGAGCAGTGAGCAAGGGACTCATGTCTGAGTATACCCTGCCACACCTATAGTGGCCAAAAACGATTCAGAAAAGGGGGTGGTGATGAACAGAGTGTCTGAATTAAGCAGACCACTCTTACCCAGTCCAAAGATCAGGGCTTGATCCATCACCGTTATTTAGCTCACTGCCCCATCCTAGCTCAGAACCTGGCTATATGCAAATTAGTCTGTCCCTGGCCCAGTGCATCATGGGAACAGGGCAGACCAAACTACCAAGCCAATTCTTCATAGAAAGGAGACAAGCTACCGGGGACCGGTTTCTGGCATTTCAGCCTCGTCGGCCCGGCTTGCTTGAATCCTGATGGAGCAGTGCGCAAGGGACTCATGTCTGAGTATACCCTGCCACACCTATAGTGGCCAAAAACGATTCAGAAAAGGGGGTGGTGATGAACAGAGTGTCTGAATTAAGCAGACCACTCTTACCCAGTCCAAAGATCAGGGCTTGATCCATCACCGTTATTTAGCTCACTGCCCCATGCCAGCTCAGAACCTGGCTATATGCAAATTAGTCTGTCCCTGGCCCAGTGTATCATGGGAACAGGGCAGACCAACCTACCAAGCCAATTCTTCACCAGAAAGGAGACAAGCTACCGGGGACCGGTTTCTGGCATTTCAGCCTCGTCGGCCCGGCTTGCTTGAATCCTGATGGAGCAGTGAGCAAGGGACTCATGTCTGAGTATACCCTGCCACACCTATAGTGGCCAAAAACGATTCAGAAAATGGGGTGGTGATGAACAGAGTGTCTGAATTAAGCAGACCACTCTTACCCAGTCCAAAGATCAGGGCTTGATCCATCACCGTTATTTAGCTCACTGCCCCATCCCAGCTCAGAACCTGGCTATATGCAAATTAGTCTGTCCCTGGCCCAGTGCATCATGGGAACAGGGCAGACCAAACTACCAAGCCAATTCTTCACCAGAAAGGAGACAAGATACCGGGGACCGGTTTCTGGCATTTCAGCCTCGTCGGCCCGGCTTGCTTGAATCCTGATGGAGCAGTGAGCAAGGGACTCATGTCTGAGTATACCCTGCCACACCTATAGTGGCCAAAAACGATTCAGAAAAGGGGGTGGTGATGAACAGAGTGTCTGAATTAAGCAGACCACTCTTACCCAGTCCAAAGATCAGGGCTTGATCCATCACCGTTATTTAGCTCACTGCCCCATCCCAGCTCAGAACCTGGCTATATGCAAATTAGTCTGTCCCTGGCCCAGTGCATCATGGGAACAGGGCAGACCAAACTACCAAGCCAATTCTTCACCAGAAAGGAGACAAGCTACCGGGGACCGGTTTCTGGCATTTCAGCCTTGTCGGCCCGGCTTGCTTGAATCCTGATGGAGCAGTGAGCAAGGGACTCATGTCTGAGTATACCCTGCCACACCTATAGTGGCCAAAAACGATTCAGAAAAGGGGGTGGTGATGAACAGAGTGTCTGAATTAAGCAGACCACTCTTACCCAGTCCAAAGATCAGGGCTTGATCCATCACCGTTATTTAGCTCACTGCCCCATCCCAGCTCAGAACCTGGCTATATGCAAATTAGTCTGTCCCTGGCCCAGTGCATCATGGGAACAGGGCAGACCAAACTACCAAGCCAATTCTTCACCAGAAAGGAGACAAGCTACCGGGGACCGGTTTCTGGCATTTCAGCCTCTTCGGCCCGGCTTGCTTGAATCCTGATGGAGCAGTGAGCAAGGGACTCATGTCTGAGTATACCCTGCCACACGTATAGTGGCCAAAAACGATTCAGAAAAGGGGGTGGTGATGAACAGAGTGTCTGAATTAAGCAGACCACTCTTACCCAGTCCAAAGATCAGGGCTTGATCCATCACCGTTATTTAGCTCACTGCCCCATCCCAGCTCAGAACCTGGCTATATGCAAATTAGTCTGTCCCTGGCCCAGTGCATCATGGGAACAGGGCAGACCAAACTACCAAGCCAATTCTTCACCAGAAAGGAGACAAGCTACCGGGGACCGGTTTCTGGCATTTCAGCCTCGTCGGCCCGGCTTGCTTGAATCCTGATGGAGCAGTGAGCAAGGGACTCATGTCTGAGTAAAAAACAGATATGGGAGGAATATTCCGAAATGCAAATTACTGGTAAACACCCGGAGCCATAATGTTCGAATAAGCAGGTACAAGTGTGCTTTGATTTAGTTAGAAGAGGAAGCGAAAAGACAAAAAAAAACAGGGTTCACAAATCTCAAGTCCAAAGATGTGGTAGGTCCTGGAGGAGAAGAAAAATAAGACACCTGACAGTTGTCTGATAATGTATGTTCCCCTTTTAAGGTTAGCTTCTTTATCTATGTACCCTGTGTTAATCTCTTTGCCCTTTCTTCAAGTGACAGACAATGGCAGTGAAATAGGATCTGGAAGGTTGCCAGTGATAAACATGAATTCAGTTGCTATTAAGGGTAAGCTATTGACAACAAATAAAATTGATAGGTCCCCTGAAAGTGGTACTCCCTGGTACCCCTCTGTGAGCACAACAGCACTTTAGTTGCTGCAAACTAATGGTCATGTGAGCTGTGACTGTATAGTAAAATTAAAAAGTCAGAGCCTTGCAGGTAAAAAACAAACTTGACAACTTTAATACTTATAGCAATAAAGCTGCTGACTGCATTGGAGGTGTCAAGTGTTGAGACATCAGGGATAACTTTAAAATATTGAAATCATTCATTACAAAAGCTAAAATGTAGCTAAATTCCCACATTGAATCTGAGGATATGCCTTAGGAGATGCTTGATGATATTAAAGAGGGTATTATTGTCCACAATGAGAAACAACTGCTCTCTAAAGAAATATTTAGCAAAGAAATCCCAAAGGCGATTACTAATGGAAATTACAGTAAGAGAACATAGATAGGTGACAACTACCACCAAGCTGGTATTAAGGGGAGTCCAGGGTGTAAGTTTTCATGAGATAGTACCACTAAATTCATTAGTGACATCAAGGTGTCCTTATTTTCCAAACTATAGAAATGCCCTCTGGGTCTTTTTGGTGGGGTCACCAAAATTGCTTGATGGGGTTTGCTATGACGTTCAAGAAGCTTTCATCAACAAATCCATATTTTGGATTTGACAGCAGGTACTGTTACTCTGGCATATGCTGTCACATTAGGTGGGCAGGAGACTTAGGGGTTGATTACCCAGCACCGGCAGGGTGCATGTGGTGGGTTCAGCACCAGCGTGATGCCTTTTTCCACCCGCCAGATTAGGATCGCAGGCGGTGTCCCTGGTGGGCGGAAAGCCCGTCTGCCACAGGTCTGACAGAGACAATCATTAAATCATTACGATTGCCTGTCAGACCCACCCCGCCTAGCAGGCACCGCCCGCCAGATTTAAATGCTGCATCCCTTCCAGCTTGTCTATGGCGGTTCAACCACCATTGAAAGACTTGCGGGGACTAAATTTGGGGGCCCGTTGCGGGCCCCCACTGGGCATGGGCACTTTTGTTTTGCACTTGGGGGACACCTATGGTGCCCCCTACATTTCCCTGCACCATGTGGCAGGCACTGCATGGTGCCTGCCATGTAGTGCAAGGAAATGCACAACAAGCATGTTTAACATTGCGGTGGGTGCTGCAGCCAGCAGCACCCGCTGCAATGGTAAACATGCACAGTCGCGCGCCTCAAATTACAATGCGACCGCCACTGTGGTGCGGGACCGCCGCCATATAAGCGAGCGGTCCCAATTATGGGACTATGGCGGATGGACTTAAGTCTGTCTGCCATCGTAATCAGCCCCTTAGTTCTCATAATAACTTCCATTTTATCCATCTGCAGATGGAAAAGTCTGACCTTGTAAAACTGTGCTAAGATTTGATTATATATTCACTCCCCATGTCAACTTTAATCTAACTGAACTGTAGTGCCCCCCCATACACCGTACAATATTCAATAATGTTGCCGGTCCCACATCTATAACAGCCACTTTACAGCCACCTACCCATGGTAATGATTGCACCTAAACGTTCTCCATTGTAGACAAAAGAACAATGAGGCCAACACCAAAAGGTGCAGATCTCCAACTCTGAACTTCATCGAATGACTGCAACCCAGTGTGGGAAAAAGATGGGGTGGCCTGGCTAGGGTAAACACCAAGGGAGTGAGCATCCCTCTTCACCAGTTGACGGATGAAGCACTGGTCAGTATCTTCAGACATGAGTGCATACCTGGCATGGTGGAAACAGACAGTCATCCTCAATCAAAGTAAATGATTTTGTCTTGGAATACTGCATTCCTTGTATAACAACAAGCCGACCATGTCTGACACAAATCCATTATGAATCGGCACATCTGCATATTTCAGGAAACATGGTGCTTGAACCCGATTTTTATGCCAGGCTTTGCCAATGTGAGTTTACTAGTTTTACACAATCAGAAATTTCACACTCTGGAGGCTTACCAATTTTAAATAAAGAGCATTTCAATAGGGTCACACCCTAACTCTGGGAGGTAATTGTATTGTGCCATTTTAACCAATCAGAGGCATCTCAGATTTAACAAAGGAGGAAGACTCAATCTGGGGTACATCAACACTTTCTTCGTTATTTATTAAACATCCTTTACGTTTTTCTCATCGATTAGCAAGACTGACAATAAGACATGTTCTGCGTGATTCCAATGACACATTTTAATTCACCACCCAAAACAATATTTTGATTCCGGGAAAATCAGTATTCATACTGATTAAATTTTGTTAAAACAGTCGGATTAGCTATTTTGGGATGATATAATAGTGAAAATACATGAAGAAAGTGATCCACATATTAGAAATGATAATAAAATGTGTTTTTTCTACAGCTGAGAGAGTGCAGGGCAAACACGCTTAGGGGAATCCTTAGACCAAATAGTAAAAACACTTTAAATAAAAGATGATATGGGGTTCGGAATATTTTACCTCTATTCTAGAGGAGTACTCTTTAAATCTTGGACTGTTATCACTGTGACGAATTGCACTGAAATTGTTAGTTCTCCTTACAGCAGAAAATAGTTAGGAGTTGAAATTTGCAGGCAAAATTATGCTAAAGTATGGACAGAGGGTACTCACCACAGGTATGATGAGGAATAAAGATGCAGGAAAAAAGAATTCCTAGATGCTGCTAATGACAAAAGGAGGGAGGACGTTTTAATACTGAGGGATGGGTCCAGCAATAGTGGGCCGATTTCCTAGATGTAGCCAATGCTTAATTTGTAAACTTATAAGTGCCAGTGCTCAAAGCGCTGCTTAGTAGCCTGCGGCCAATGCCATATGCTATTAAATGTCAGTGTGCCAAATACCAAGGCTCCTAGTCCTGAATTCACTTCACACTCCTTTAATCTCCTGCCAGACACTCCCTGCCCCCTTGTCTCGCTCTTACAGGTTCCAGCGTTCTCCCTTGGTTACGGGTTTTCCATCTGTCTTTTACTATTTATTTGCTGGTGAGTATGTTTTCCCTGTCTTGCACTTTGGAAATGTCTGATGAGTCATAAATGAAAAGTAGGTCCCTAAACATTAGCGCCGGTGGCCCCACCAGCAAACACTGGTTCAAATTAAGAACTGGATGCACTCAGAGGTAATGACGTGCACACCTTCTGCCACTTTATATTGAGCATGGGTCTAAGGAAAAGTCAAAAATATCACAGTCGTACATGCATGAAGATAGATAACATGTATATTTTTATTCACTTGGTTCTTCCAATTATGTGAATTTTGCAAAAACCCTGTGTTCAGTTCCAGAACCCAGCATGGACTGATATCGCCCTCAAAATTGTTGCCAATGGAGGAGATGATTAAAGCCATCTGGAGTCACAAAGGTGGTAGAGCCCCGGTCCTAGACAAGATTCTGCATAAAAAAATAATGGTAAATAAATAAAACGTACCTTGCTGCCTCCGCTGGGTGCCGCATCTTCTTTCTTGTTCGACTGTGTCTGACTCCAGGTCGGAACAAGAAGCAGGCAGCCAGGCCCAACCCTTAGGCCAATCACCACTCTCCAATGGAGCATTGTGATTGGTCTGAGCGCCATGACACAGTGCTCAGCCAGGGGCTGGAGGGGGACATGTTCTCCATCCAGTTCTCCAGAACAGGGGAGTGCGCATGACTGGAATTGGGGTCCCGAGAGGGATGACCAAACTCACTGCACACTCAGGAGTGGGCAAACCACCCCTCCCCTGCCTTGCTACGTAAGCAGAGCAGCCCACTCACCCGCCCGCCAGCCAAAAATAACGTAAAATGCTAATAGGTAAAAGGTATTATCATTTTATGTTATTGCTTCTTTCACTGACAGAAAGCAGCGGGGCAATGCTCCTCCACCATAGCAGGGGAGCCACCACTAGTGACATGAAAACATAAACAACCAGTCCATTCCAAGCCAACTGAGGGTATGTGTCGCTTAATAATTGTGTTAATGATGCACTTACCTGGGGGATGGTGGGTGACAGACCTGACATTCTTAGTGTGAAATTCCCCCAGACTTTTTGCTTGCACCTAACTGTTTTTACTGACTCATTTATGTTGGCATTGGAACTTTGTGCACTATAACCCTGCTAACCAGTAGTAAAGTCCTTGTGCTCTCTCCCTTAAACATCGAAATATTGGAATAAAGTTAATTGGCACCTTTGATTTACATATAGGTCCCTACTAAATTGTATTACATGTACTCAGGGCCTGTAAGTAAATGCTACTAGTGGGCAGCAGCACTCATTGTGCCACCCACTAAAGTCGTACAGTAAAACATCGCAGGCCTGCCACTGCAGCCTGTAGTGCAATTATTAACATTCCTCTTTAATACTCCCCAAGGTGGGCCCTAAAGGCCCATAGACCAGGGTGCATGGCATTTAAAAAGTAGGCTATGTGTACTTAAGTTTTACATATCCTGGAATTCAAAGACATTGTTCATTATTGTATGGCTATCTTTCCCATAGACTGCCACTGAGGGACCTTATTACACTTACTACGTGATAAAAGGAAACAGATGGAGAAATGCTTCTTCCAGCCATCTGATTTATAATGTAGAATCCTATTTTAGGGTAAAGCTAGATTTCAAGTTACTATTCTGAAAATGCCACTTTTACAAAGTTGGCATTTTTCTTCTCTAAACCAATTGTGCCTTTCTGCCAGTGTTCATGTTCACATGAATTCGAGTGGTTCTCCTGTGGTGTGCTGTGTATTCCTTCCAGACATGAGAACAATACTTTGGGTGTTCTGGGGGGTTGTGCTCAGCCTTCCTGGGTTTGAAAAGGTAGCCTTAGGGTGTTGCCCACCACTTTCCTGACTTGTAAGGGCTGCTTGCTTTGCCACCAACCAATCCAACTCATCTAGGCCTGCCTGCCTGCCTGTTTTTGTACCCCTAGAATGATTGGAGCCAGACCCAGGAAAGGGGGAGAATTAGACAAATGGGACAGGCAGGCACTGGGTATAAGAATAGGACCTTCAGAGCCTTTTATCTGAACACTCTTGGACCTGTGGAAGATTCAGAAAAAGGGCTCCCCTGCTATTGGAAAAAGGAAGACTGGACTTGCTTGCCTTCAGCCCAATAGTATCTAAAGTGACTCAAAGGGTCAGTTGGCTGACCTCCTGTTTGAGCTGCAGGGGCAAAACAAGTTTTCAGAGGCCTCACTGTAACTGCCTAAGTGACCAGCATCAACTGGACCTGTCTGGACCTGCCTGAGCCCTCCTGCTGGAGTGAGTCCAAATCCCCTAGAGGTTCCCCACAGGTCTTGGACTCTTGGCTGGTATCAGAGTGTACTCCTCCTGAACTCCAGGTAAAACGCCATACATTTTTAGCTCCTTGCAACTGTGAGTACACTGTTTGCACCACGAAATGAGTGTCTATGACGCTCCCCAAAATAAAGCTTCAGCAAAGACCTGCTGTTTGCATCAGAGACCTTCTTTGACAGCAATTACTGACACACATCCCACACTGACATTGACCTCCACAGTGCACCGCCAACTCTAAACTTGTGGCACCTCATTGGGAGATGGATTCTGAGAGGAAACATTTTTAACAGGGCAAACTGGCCCCTGTATCTGATCCACGCTCCATTGAGGTTGGCCTGAACTTGTGAGTTTGACCCAGCCCAGCATGACCAGATACGTGTGAGTCACGCTTTATTCTTTTTGATGCTATTTTCACCTAAAACTTTAAAAACTCATAAATCTGGTTATATTGATTTGATTTTCTTTCGTTTTGGTGTCATCTAATTTATTTACTTACTCCATTTTTCAGAACTGGTTTAGGATTTTTCTAGTGTTGTGTCTTTACTTAATTACTGTGTGGGTGCTGAACAAATACTTTACAAATTGTCTCTAAGTTAAACCGGACTGCTTTTCTTCCATGCTACCAGAGTGTTAAGCACAGGTTTGGATAGTGACTTTTGTGGTTCACACTAACAAGGAGTGTGTTTATTATTTGAGTCGTTCTTCTATCCCTCTCAACTAATAACCCCATTTCTTACATTGGACATTGGACTATGAATTTCAACACTCTTACTTGTGGATTAAACTTTATAAGTGTCAACAACATAACTTGGATTGCAAAATATATTAACATTTTTCGTGGACTATTCCAAACCCAATGGGTTAACTGTTAACCACACTCCAACCGGTTTCTGGCATTTAATCCCCACAAAACACTGCTGAATAACATTAAACTATGTTGCAAGCTGCTATGTGTGGAGCAGAAAATTGGGGTCACGTCCCTGTTTTAATGATAAGGGAGAAAGAGTTGTGTGTATGTATGTATGTATATAGGTATGCATATATGTTTATGGTATTTCTATGGTGCGAACCTAGCCAAACGGCAATAGAAAGCTGGTCACGGTCAAAGACAAGAATAAAGTCAACAAGTGCAAGAGGGTAGCTGGTTTGTGGATGGTTAATGCCCTGTGATGTAGTGATCTTTAAAGAGGTGGGTCTTCAACTCTTTCCTAAAATGGAGTAGCATTGAATAGGTTCTGAATAATGCAGAAATGCCATTCCAGGGTACATTAATCGGAAAGGTCTGCTGCCTCGAGTTACATTACATCTTTTGGGTTTACCACAAAGCACCCTAAATGTTCCCTTATATTAGGAATTAGGTAATGAAACCATCAAATCTGGAATACAGCAGGAGCAATGTAATTTTGATCCCATCTTGAGATATTGTAGGAGTGCAGCATAATCATGGTTAGTCAGCACTCTAATATATTCTGTGTGATTAACATTACCAAAAGAAAATAGAGTACCGTATTTAAAGGGCTCCATGTTAACAGATACAATATTATAAATTGTGTGTTTAAACGTGACTAATAGAACAAGTTGAAGTACTTATTCATTAATACTATAAATAAATCTAATTTCCTGACATGGTTTACTTTGGGACTAATAACATGAACAAATGTGCAACTAATGGTTCTTTTGCATTATTGATGTGTTAAGAACCTTCATTTGTTATGCATTTACAATTGTGCACGTATCTGTTACCTAGTGCACTGTTCATTTCTAAAGTTGACTGAAATGTTAAGGTCTCATGTATAATTTCAGTGCAAATGCACCTTGCAGTCTAATATCTGATTCATGTTTAACCTTCAATGTGGAATGTTTTCGTTTGCATTTTGTTTCCATTGCAGGTGTGGACTAAGCCTCATTACTTAGCATAGACTGGTTTTGTTTTAATTAGATAGGAAAGGTATGATAATACAAAGTTTTGCAAGGAGCAACATGCTAACAAGCAAAGAGATGAGTCCTCATGGAGGGGGAGAAGAATGGCCAAAGATGGAAGGAGTTGTAACTTATCGATGTGGAAAAGCTGGTGAAAATATCCAATTAGTGCTGGTGTGATGGGAATGTACACTAAAGGAGTCAGATAGTGTGCTCATGCTTACTTTTGAGAATCATTTGATAAAATATAACTCTCAATTATTTTTTCTGATTGCTTCTATGATCATTATCGAACTAGTAATTTGCCTTTTGTTATATAAGGTAAATCTTTAGGAGATTTGGCACCATTATATTTGTTCTGTATTTCTACGCCCTTATTTTGAGACTGGTTTATGTGAACTTTTTTTTAAATTCATATTTAAATACTACTAATCTCCTCTTCAGTTGTGGACTGGATTATTGAGCGAGCCAATTGGTTACTCTGTACTGAAAATTATAATTGTGACTGAGTTCTCCCCTTATCTCTCCAGCAGCTAGAAATGTCCTTGAGTATTGGATATATATCTAGATGGGGTTCGAGATCTCACATGGCTCAAATCCTTACTGTACAAGCTTGCTCTCTGGAAGACAAAATATGTTTGTATCTTGAGAGACACTTTTAGGGTAGAGATAATCTCAAGCAGCATAGATGATATTTGGTTAAACCCTGAGACCATAATCATAGGTACTCTGCAAACCATAACAATCGTGTGTAAGACATGGTAAAATAATTATGAAACACCCAAGATGGAGAAAACTGTCAGATCTATATTTTATTACAAAAGAGTCTTCCAGATTTGAACAAAACTTGGATTTTGTGGAGCCTCAAGAAGGAAAGGGATTTGGCTGGAGACTTTGCTATTGGTGGTATTAACAAAGTCATGGATAACAATGACCTTTACCTCAGAATTCTTTCCCCTCTACCAAGAGTCGATAAAGAAGCACACTATATGTTCTTTAGTCCACAGTAAAATATGTTCTGGAAAAAAAACACAACATTTATTACCAGTTCTGAGAACATGAGCATGAGGCAATATCAGGTGGCACTAGGGATATGTAAACCAGATAACTCAGAGCTGCAGCTTCTTTTTCTTATTTCCAAATACTTGTTTCCAGCATAAAACTTGAACGGTGCCAAATACAAATTCTGGGAAGAGATTTAGCTTAATGTGAATAAATTAATTTTGGCGTGAAAGAGCTTTAACAGGGCAGCATCTATTATTTAGTCACAAAAATAATTGAATGACGAGTACTGTTTTATTATTTCATTAGGCTTGTTTGACATTACATCAATTATATTGTGCTGAAAGTATTACCCCACTGTTAATAATTTTTTGTCAATTACATGGTGCATTTTAGGTGAAATCTTTCTTCAACCTTGACTATTAAATATGTTGTCCTGAAAGTATTCCCCCACTGTTAATAAATTATTGCCAATTACATGGTGCATTTTAGGTGAAATCTTTCTTCATCCTTGACTATTAAATATTTTGTCCCAGCAATAGGAAGTTTGTTGGTACTTGTAAATATGCAGATTTTTATCTCTGATTTTATTTGCCATGTGCATTCTTTGCCTTAGTGGTGTTTCTCTGTATCTTTTAATCATGGCTGAGCACACTTATTGGATTTTTATATTTAAATAACCGTAGTGCTGACTGACTGCCTGGATATTGTATCAATTCATTATTACAATTGAGAAAAAAGTGTGTTTTTATCACAAATAAGTCTTCTTTATACTAAAAGACACAATGGACTATAAAGTGAAAATAGCACCACATAACTTGTCACTGTAAGGACAAACTATTTTTTATATTTAGCATGTCTGAGTTTATATGTATAGAACCCATCCTTGGGAGCTGCAAGGCACACATTGGTGACTTGGGGCCAGATGTAGGAGGCAATTTACCGACCGGTAACGGCCGATTTCGGCCGTTACCGACCGGTAAATGGGTTTTTGGTATGTAGGGGCCACATTTAACGATTCGGTAAATTTACCGAATCGGTACATTTACCAAATCGGTAAAATACCGAATCGGTAATTTTACCGATTCGGTAACTTCGGGATGTAGGTGGGACTCTTCAGAGTCCCTATGGCCTTACAGATTCGGTATTTTACCACCCAATCCAATTGGGTGGTAAAATACCGAATCCAGGTGTGCATGCACATGTGTGCATGCACACCTGTGCCATGTGACAGACAGACATGCCCTTAGGGCATGTCTGTCTGTCACATGGCACACATTACAGTATTTGGGGTGCTAGAGGGTGTCAAAGTGACACCCCCTGCACCCTTGCTGGAATCGGTATTTACCGAATCGGTAAATACCGATTCGGTAATGCCCATTGATTCCTATGGGCTTCAATGCCCATAGGAATCAATGGGCATTACCGAATCGGTATTTACCGATTCGGTAAATACCGATTATTACAGAATCGGTAATTCAATTACCGATTTCACCTACATCTCCCCCCTTCTATTTTACCGATTCATAAATACCGAATCGTTAAATTCGGTATTTATGAATCGGTAAAATAGAATTACCTACATCTGGCCCTTGATGGTTACAAGTAGGTCGTTCTGAAGCTATTTTGGCCTATGCTGATGCAGTGGTTTAGGCTGCTACTCAACACTAGGTCGGAGGCCAAACTTTCACAGGTCTACTTGTGGTTGTTTTAATGTACGGTGCAGTCCAAATGCAAAATCAAATCAACTTTTATGCCATTGATGTATGCCCTACACCCCTCACTTTGGCTTTACTTGAAGAGCAAATAAGTCAATTGGTTTTGCCAACTGCACACCATGTTTTAAGGTCAGGGCACATGCATTGGTATACCGAGAGCTCAATGTCAAAAAGTGTGATAAAAAACTGGCCCATAACTAAGGAGGCCACACAGAAGGGTGAACTTGATATGTCAATGGATAAAAAATCTGTTTTGCTACAATATGTATTGTATATATAAGATAAGTTGAGTGACACATTTGCTGGCCAGAAGAAAGGGCATCAATCAGCATGATGAACACTGTCAAGAGTTAGCTTCTTGTGACTATAACCCATTGTTTCTGTTCCCTTCCTTAGTTATATTGGTCCTAGTACTAAAATGAACCATCTAGAACTCAAAGCATTTTAAAGGTAGCCCCAAAGAGTGAGTAAATACCAGGGCCCATGTGCTTTCTAAACAGTTCTACTGACACAAATAACTGCGACATTTACTGTGCCTAAATGTGAAAAAAACGTACACCAGCTCATTCCATGAGTGCTCACCTAATGTCATTTCAAGGTTACCAACTATTACTGAGTATTTCCAAATCATGTTAAAACCACAGACTAGTCATTAAGGTGGTGCCCAGATACTTTGGCTAAAAGTAGGAGCGATAATAGATCATAGGTTTCTATCAAGCCAGCTGTCTGTCTCTCTTTAAAAATTGACGTACACCATGGAGACATGAACAACAACATGTTAGTGGCAAGGGTACAGGAGCAGTCTGGGGTGCAGGTACCTTTTTTCAAAACCATCCCACAGACTACAGCGTGAATCAAGTCTGATAACAATGCAGAAAGATGTTTTGCGATCAACAATCCTACTATTCTTTCAAATGTGACAAGTAGAAGAGAACAACTTCTGCAAGGGATGGGAAAAAGACTGAGGGCCTGACTTGTAGTTTGGCAGATGGGTTACTCCCTCGCAAACATGATGGATATTTGAACAGGCTATTGCTAGTGCATTACATCCATGGCACTTGTAATAAGGCGGACAAGATATCCCTTATGTTTGTGTTGGAGTAACCTTTAAATCAGGCCCCAAATAATTGACATTACCACAAGTGATATTGAGCAGCAGTATAAAAAGCATTCTCAGAGCCAATAAGTGTGGCCTTAATGTACGAAAACATGCAAACCAAACACAGCCATTGTGAAGGACAGAATACTGAAAAGTTCTGTTGAATCACCCTCTTGATATCAGTGGAAAGTTCCACTACCAATGGTGGACACTTCATTTAATAGTTCATGTGAAAGGTGCAAATGTCTCCTGAAGAGGGTCTCAAATAGGAAGACAAAAAACACATAGGGGAAATAACTTCAATGGCAAACTTGTCTTGCTTGTAGAGGAAGATTAGTGAAGTGATTGCAAGATACCTAGGTCCCTCTGACTACCAGGGGGAAGAATGAGCCTAGCAAGAAAAATTAAGAAGAAAGCCAGCAGAATCACTGCCTAGAAAGGATAAAAATCATGGAGAAAAGGGAGATTAAATTGGTGAAAAATATAAGAACGAATTCGGTGCTTTGCAGTCATCACTCGTAGATGCCCCTTATACATTATTTAACCAGGAACTGTAATTACAGGAATAGGTTTCTTCTTTTTTGGACTGGAAATCTTGGATTGATTTCTCTGGATAGTCCACCATCTTGGCTTCTCCGTAGTTTCTTCCAGAAACTCATTACATCGGTTAAGCATATGAGAATGAAGCTTTCATTTGACAGCCTTCATTTTGCACACTAGTCTACTGCTCCCCTGTCGCTCTTCCTGCCCGACATTCTGCATAACTCGTGAAACACCCCACTAGGGGACTGTGAACACAGAAATGCCAGTGTGGCCTATGCAGCAGGATCGCAAAAGTCTGTGGTGAATGCAAAGTGCAGCCACATCCCAGCCTGCCAGGCAAAGAGGGTTGCCCCTGGCAGCACAACCCTATTGGACCAGAGGATTGTCCTTGTTGTTACGAAGCTGAACAGAATGAAAATGCTCAAAGGTGACACATCCAAAGGTCACCAAAAGTAACAGGTGAGCTTACTTATTGATATTGTTTTGATATTTGTATTGCACAATTTGGTGCAGTTAAGACAATATACTGTTGGTTAAAACTATTGACCTAGAGATTATTGCAATTCCATTACTTTAAATAAAGTTCTAAATGTCTAGGTCAGCATGTCAGACCTTTCCAGAGGGAAAGAAAAGGGTCTGGTTGACTAGGTTTTGATCACGCAGGCATTTATATGACAGACCACAAAATGGTAGCAAGGGTACAATTAAAGAGTGTTCGTTTGCGTTTAACACTGAGAACAGGGGCACTTACAATCAGTGGGAATGTGATGTGAACCATACTGCAGAGGATGGGGGAACATCCATGACAACGCGGTCAAAACACTGCGCTGCCATTACCATGCGTCTTTTACAATGCAAGTCGTTACCATGACTTGCGCTGGAGGGCGCTCTAGACTAAGGAATAGTAGATTTAATATTCCAACACCTTCCCTACTGTACGTAGGCTGGAGTTGGAATAGTAAATCTTACTATTCCTATGTCCAGCACCCTACAGCGCAAGTCGTGGTAACAACTTGCGTTGTAAAAGATGCGTTGTGCTGTACTGCGACCTAAAAGATCGCGTTGTAACATCATACAACCCAAAGGATGTGTGTCCTTAACTTGTAAAAAATACACTGTGATACAATGATCCGCGAGATATTGTTTAATATATGAACAGTTCGAAATGTAGTTACAATGTGAACATCTTTTAGAAGGTCTAGCTTATAAAACTTATTCGCAGAAAAGATTCTTTACTCATGGAAACGTGGGAAAATTGCTAGCGTGCACATTTTTAGGAAAAGGGGAATGTTGAAGTACAAAGAAGACAGTGATTGAGGAAATGAGACCCTTGGCCTGTTCAGATGCGCGTCTTTTCATGTGTACCCATTTTATGTCAATGTTCAGTGTGACAGCAGACCTTGGAGACGCCTTGTGGCTGGGGATAAGAGGCTTGTTAAATATCACTGCAAGGGGGAGCTCATGGCCTGCAGCGCCGCCTGCTCCGAGGGCAAAACTGGTTTTCCGGCATTTGAGGTGGTTTGTAAGTGGCAACTGCACTGCTAGAGGCCTTTGGATCGCAGGCCCTGCTCAGGAGGGAAACACAGAGGCTGCTGGGATAATCAAATGCTGTTCTCACGGATCCAGCTCGTTATTGCCAAAACAGCATGGGCTGCAGGGGCAGGTGGAGACAAATCAGCCTCTCACGTTGACAATGAGAGTGCCCAGCACATTTCTGCCGTTGTTGCTAGGTTTGCAAGGAACACATACTGTCTATGTGAGGATACTGGCAAGGCAGTGCCAGTGATTAACATCGGTGTGTTTGTGTGGGTGTGTGAAAGCTCCTGCGTGCGCAACTTCAGCAAGTACAAATGGAAAAACAGCGGGCATAAAATAGGACAAGAGAGACAAGAACTACTTTGCTCTTGAAATTCAACTACTGACATGATACATGCAAAATGTAATAATCCATAAAACACCATTGCCTGCTCCCCAAAACTGGCTAGGCAACCCAGTAAAAGGAGGATGGCCCAAATCTCATTTCTATACGTTATATGTTGTGTATGTTGAATGTTGTCTGGACATGAGGTTTCAAATAATACTAGACCTAAAAATAGAAAAATGGTCAGAAGTGAAATTCTGTCCCAAGAGTCCAATGCTATGGGATCTGCCAAAATGCATATACCATTCACAGCAACAACATCATTACTCCTCTGAGGAAAGTTGAGCTGCAGATGGAATGAGAATATATACAGAAATTGCAATCATAGTCTCACTACTTATCTGAAATAATCTGAAAAAGAGACAGCAGGAGAATATTTGCTTCCACCCTCAATGTGCACGGCCGTGATCTGAGAAAAAGAATGGGGCGTCTTTGTTGCTTTAAAATACTACCTTTCTTCTGATTTGTGTGGATGCCTAAATAAAGCTAATTTGCACATTTCATTTCTACAAGAAATTGCAAGGTGGTGGATAATATCATAAATCCAAATCAGGAGGGGTTCATCAACTGGTAGCATAATACGACAAAATGATGCAATTATTCAATCTCTTATAGCTGTAGAGGGGATGGACTGGAAAGCTGCAGCTATTTCACTGTAGTCATCTGTACTGGAGACCGGAGGCTCTTTTTGAGTTCCCCAAAGAAATCCCATTGTAGTGAACAATAAATCCTCGTATTTTATATCTTCTGTGGTAACACAGACTTGGCCGTTAATACAAATGCCTGGGTGATGCAACATTTCTATTTAGATTGAAAAATGGAAAATAATTAGCCCATGACAATTTAGTTTTTTAACTATGTCCTCAAATAATTGGCCTAGGAGTATGAGAAAAGGTCCAGCGGCTTTGAATGCATTCTGATAAAATATGCTGTTAAATTTGATTTAAATCATTCTAACATACTCTTCACGGTGCATTCAATACCTTAATATCACCATTTATGAGATACAAACAACCTGCACAGTGCCTTGACTGACACTAAAGTAGTCTGACATACTTGAAACAAAAATAGGATGTCTTTGTAGCAGGTGGACCGGCACAGGTAAGAGCGGTGGTGCGGGGTGGGGTCAGCTGGGGGGAGTCGACAGATGACGGGACAGGTAAAATTAAATGTAAAAAATAATAAAACTACTCACCTTGTGCTCACTGCATTGCCAACTGCTCAAGGTAAGTGGTTTTATTACTTTTTTAATTTAGTTTTACCTATCTCGTAGTCTATTGACTTCTCACCCCGCCCTGCTTAACCCCACCACTCTCACCTGTGCCGGCCACGCCTGCGTTCTAGTCAATTTAAAAGATGGAATTAAGAATGAGAACATTATATAAAGGGTTTGATTGAGCAAAGCCATGAACCAGAAGCGAAGTCCACCTGGAACATGCGAAACAAGCTATGAAAAATATTATTCACAAGTAGACTGAACCGCATCGAACGAAAAGACTTATCGAATGAAAGATGACCGTGAAATTAGAGGAAGCAAAGACAATATAAGATCCAATAAATATCGGCCCTATGACACACCAATAAACACACCATGTAGAGTAACTTATCTACCAGCTAGCTCAGACACCTTGCGACTCACATGGAAATTGGCAGACAGGATTAACTACTTCCACGATCACACAGTCACTGACGTTGAGCTACATACTCAGAAACACATCATGCAGGCTCCAATACAGACACACAATGGACTGCCAAAGCCAGTGCCAGCTTTAGGGCGGTGCGTCCAGTGCCATCGCACAGGGCACCAAGGTCGAGGGGGCGCTATTAGAATCTCAGGCTGATAGGAAATAGGAGCCTGCAGGGATCTTTGCGTGTCCCGAAATGTTCAGGGACTAAAAACAACAACATGCTAACTGTGGCAATGAATGCACTTGATTGAGAGATCTGTGATTTGTTAGTGATAGTAGCAGAAAGGGTTAATGTTTCTGCTGCAAAGCACGATGGGCAGCTTGTGTTTTGCAGATAAGTATTTTTTTTGGGTAGCTCAGTGGATTACTGCTTATGTCAGCGATCATTCTGTCACTTGCACTTCATAGGTTGCCGCATTATAGCATTATAGCACAGTAAGCTATGAACTGGTATCAAAGTACTACATGAGAACCTCACAGCATAGGTTTAAAATCTTTTAGCTTTTTTCTCGATCTTTTATCCTTCTAGGTTTGCTAAAAGAGGATTCCTTTGGGTAGCAATACATTTAGCAAAAGTAACACAAACCTGACGTAAAGTGTTATTTTGCTTTTCACTTCAATCACAAATCCAGAATTGTGTTGGAAAGTAACTCTAAAGTAATGAGATGTCAAAAATGACGTGTCATGGGCGGTACATGGACATTCTAATGCGATCACCCATAGAGTTGATGCTAATTCCGATCTTTTATTATTTGTGGAAAGGGGTTTTTGTAAAAAATTACACCTCCTCGAAGTATGCATATCTGTTCAACACATATACAAAGTGATAAAGTGTTAAACATTGTCGAAGCATATAATTTTGTACTGGAAGGGTACCCTCTCAGAACAAAACCTATGCTTGACATCACATACACAACTTTGAACTAAGGTGCAAGGGTGTGTGGTTTGACACAAGGAAGCCATTGCTTTGGAAAGGGCAATACAATTATCTCTTAATAAAGATGGCGCTGATGTGCTCTCTCTTTTTTTTTCCACAACACAGCTCAGCAACCTTGGTGACTCCTAGACCATGTTGCCCTCACTGTTTAATGTAACATTTCCTGAACATTGATTTAGACATTCATGTGTCACTGTATCATATGTGTGTGATGTAAAGCACTCAGACATCCTACATTGGTATGAGTAGCGCTATGAAAGAAATTCCAAAAATATGAGAGAGGGGCCAAGGAGAGGTAAGGGCCACAATTGGAAGGTGGTAGTGAGGGAATCTGTGGAGAAGGATGTCACTGGGACCTGGGGCCGTGGCAACAAAGATTGTTGCACTAGGCGCCAACACTGCTAAAGCCGGCCCTGTCAAAAGTAATTGCAAAAACATGCCATCATGCCTATATATGGGGACCATGACAGAAAAAAATGTACAATGTTAACACACTCACACATTCTCTCTCTTACACATGTGCACACACACACAAATCACATGGTAACAAATGAACCAGTATCAAAGGCAGCTACATATGGCTAAGCATGAAGGTAGTGATACCATTGAGACTGCACAGAACACATGTTGCATATACAGTCAAATGTTGATAGACCACAGTAAAAGCAAACGATTCGAAAATATATATGCAACACATAACACCCAGTCCTAAATAGACATCTGGAGTCTTTCTTTTTCTCTGTAAAACACGCACACAGACACACACAAAATCAATCACACACACACTAGCTGATCAGAACACTTAGAACCAGGGCACTATAGCACCAGTTCACGAGACATGTATCAAGATGAATGTTATGCAAATATCTCCCAAGTTGATCATATGGATAAAAACACAGTAGACACAGACAACAAGCTCACCTGCATACCCATTTGCATATCATTTCCTCAGTTTCAAGGTGACATCCCCTTAAACAACTTCTTTAGAGCTGCTTGTGAATTCAAACAATCAGAGCACCAGGCACCAAAAGGTCACCTTAGTATGAATAATGAAGAGCCAATGTTGCTGTGAGACAACACCTACAAGGTGGAAAATGCTTCCACCTCAAAGAGAAATCTACATCTAGCTAGGAAGAAGATTGACCCAGGTGCAGTCAAAAGAGACAATTGCACATCTGACACAATCCCAACATCAACCCTACCTTGGTCGTTGGCAATGCAATGGCTCCAATTGTACCCCTGCAAGCAGCTATATATTGCAATTGTGAGGTAACTTTGACATGCAAGCTACCACCTGGGTGCTCTACCTCTCCCCACCTGTGTAGAACCATACTCCAGTCACACCTAGTTTAATTCACTCCTGCAGCCCACCGTCGTCACCTCAAGCAGGACACCTACTTTGTGTAGATACAAGTTCAGCATGCCTGGTGACACTGCTGCCAGTGATCTTAACAGAGTAGTGCAATGGACTGGACCTAAAACTTGTTGAGAGAGGTAAGCTTCTGAAGGATCAACACATTTCCAGCAGCAAACTTGACTAGCACAGCAAGAAACAGCCACAAACTCTGATCAAAACACCCCATGGACACCTACCAGTACCAATACACAAAGAGGTATTTCAAGCCGACACATTCTGGGCTCATGGGCTTCAACAGCAAGGCACCACAAACCCAGGTGTCAACTGCAGTTTCACAAGTCGTTGATGGGGCAGTACCCACTCCCTCAAGTGATGCAGAGAGACATGCAAAGCTGTGATTATGCAGAACAGGTCTGACACATTAATGAGCGACCCAATATGGTTAAGTTAATGTCCCACTACAGTTTGGCATTTAAGGTACACATTGACAAGGGTCTAACTAAATAGGTTATAAGGTGAGTGGATCCCAGTAATACAAAGCTAAGGCAATCAAAGGGGGATTTTAACCCCATCCGCGCTAAGAGTTTTACCGCTGTGCGCTAAAGATTCGCAATTACCGCGTTACATGACGAGTTCAGCTCGTCATGAGCGTACGACAGGCGTACCTCATGACGACCCGAGCTCGTCATGAGCGTGGAAGGGGTTAAAGACTCAAGGCCGAATGCAATGTACTTTGTCTTCACACACCATGCCTGCAGAGTACACAGCAGTATACTAGTTGTCCTAGCACTCTGGTCTCCTTATACATACAAAGGTGACATTGTCAGTGGCACATGACAAAAACTGTGAGGAATGTTCGCACTTTCCACTGAAGTGTGATGCCCTCTTCATCTTTTTTCATGTATATCCTTTCATAATGGTGATAACAGACTTGACCAGACCCGATAGACCTCGCGAAACATCTCCCAATGTTATCCAAAGAACTAGTGCTAACCACATAGCCCAACATTCCCAAAGAAGACACAGCCACCACCATAAAGTCCATCCACTCAGGAGCCCTATTAGACTATTGCCTCCACCGTACCTACTCCAGAAGACTGCAACCCATCAGTGCCATGTTTATACCCATTCTGAATGCCACCACCTTTTCCACAAAACATGTAACTATCCTCCCATTGCTGAAGAAACCCTCTGCAGACCCATCAATGCTCGCCAACTACAGATTGATCTCCCTGCTACCATATTCAGCCAATGTTTTAGAGAAAATCATCAACCGATGCAGTATCACATACCTCAATGACCACCAACTCCTTGACACCACTCAGTTTGGTTTCAAATCCAACCACAGCATGAAAACTGCCCTCATCATGGCTATGAATGACACCCACATGACTCTGGACAGAGAAGAAATGGCAGTCCTCATCCTCCTGGAGCTCTCAGAAGTATTTGACATGGTCTCCCACCCCATCCTCATCCAATGCCTACTTCCAAGCAATCCAAGGATAAGCACTCAGATAGATCTGCTCCTTTCTGATTGAAAGGACCCAGTCAGTTAGCCTGCCCCACTCGGATGCCCATTACCTCACCAGTTGAGTTCCACAAGTTTCATCATGGAGCCCAAACCTCTTCAATGCATACATTATCCTTCCAGCCAGCATCATCCACTCTTATGAGATGAACGTCCTCTCATACGCTAACAAAACACAACTCATTCTCTTCCAAGACGCCTAGTACATGGACCAAGTTTAATGCCTGCATCACTGACATGTAAATGTAGTTGAGCTTATATAGCGCACAGCTACCCGCAGTGGGTTTCCCAGCGCTTGCTTAGGGAACCCTTCCTGGTACTCCCCTGTGAGATAGCAGGGTATCCACAAGGTGAAAGTCAGGCATCCCGCCGCGAGGGGCCGTTGTGGAGATTAAGCAAGCTATTGCCCAGAGTCGCAGAGTGTGAACCCGTGAGTCGAGGAGGCACCGGGGCGAGAATTATCGAGTCCGTGGAATTTTTAGCCCAAGACCCCGCCGAGGCGGGGAATTGAACCCTGGTCCAGGACCGATCTCAGCTTCCGGGTCTGCTGCCTCTAACCCCTGAGCCACACTTCTCCACATGTCTGAGACATCACCCACTGGTTGAAGACCAACTGTTCTACAACTGAATACCTACAAGATTGAAATCATGCTCTTCAGGAAAAGCACTTCACAATGGGATTCATCCGGGTGGCCAACAGAGCTACGATTGGCACCCACCTACACCACTCACTTCAAGAACCTCTGGATCATCAACTACAGCATACTCAACATGACTGTCCAAGTAAACTCTGTCAGCACCTCATGTTCCATACCCTAAAGATGCTGAGGAAGATTTCCAATGGGCTCCCCAATCAGCACCCGTAAAACCCCTTGTCAATGTCCAGCTGGACTATGGGCACACCTTCTTTGCCAGGGTCAACAAAAAAAACAGAAGCATATAGAACTCAGCAGCTCAAAACACCTCATCTTCCCAGGAAACACTCACATCATACCACACCTGAAGGAGTTCTACTGGTTTCACGTACACAAATAAACACAATTTAAATCACTCACCCACACTAAAAACCACTAGTCCATCATAACTCAACAACCGCATCTGTTTTCACAAGCCTTCCAAAAGTCTCCGCTCAACCATACTCCTACTTGCACACATCCCACAAATATGGAACACCAGATCTAGTGGTCAAGCCTTCTCCTACATTGCTCCTAAAGCATGGAACTACCTGCCACTACACATACGTACAGCTCCACATAAAAGGCTTCTCTTCTTTTCTTGAATTTGCAAGAAGCTGAAGACCTAGCTTACCACTAGGCCCAAGTTTTGACTAGACTCACACTTGCGCCACAATGCCCTTCTGGGTGATAGTGTATTCTATAAATCTGCATAAGATACCATATTATAACATAACATAACAGCCCAGGACACCCAAATAAGGAGAGCTACAAGTAAAGAAGGTGCCACTTCTAATGTTACGCTCATCGAGTAGTACCTGCTTGAAAGACTCTCAGTCTAGGGCTGGTGCCTGCAACACATCCTCCATCCTTGCCTGTTGTTTCCCAGCATACCCTGGGTGTAGTGCTGTAGAACTCAACTCCACTAAGCAGATATAAACATACATGTCTCTGCAAGTTTTTACCCTGCAGAATATTTTTAAGTAGCTACATAGATCAAACTAGCTAGTCATATTCTTAGGGTTTTACCAGATCACTATCATCCTTAATGGGTGCATTGCCCATTTCTCCAGCTGACATTCGAAAATAGTGCACTAGTCAGTTCCCTCTTCTTCCCCCAGAGCTAGACATATTCTATTATGGGAGAATGAAGCTCATCTTTGCCTAAAAAATGACTGTAATATTCCCAAACACAATATCAGAAAAAGCGAGCACACACCAGGACTGAGGCTGGGGTCCATGGTCATAGGAGTGGTGAACCGAATTTAATTCCTCCCAAATCCCCATTGCAGAGGGCTGATGGAGACACAGCATTACTACTAGAGCAGAAACTCAAGTTCAGTCAGGCAATGCAGTGGGCCAGATATCAAAGATATCTCTTCCCAGTTAAATTCACTGCCGAAAGCAGCAGCAATCCAACACCTTGAGTTACATGACTAATCAGAACTGCATAGGAGCAGGCACAATGGAGTGGGAATTTTTCCATAAGTCACAATTGTACATTGGAGATGGAAATCATCAAGCCTTCTGAGGAAGTGGTACCAGTGGAGGCTACTCCACTAAGGTGGAGGAGGGTCATACCACTGCTTACAGCAGAGAAATACAGGAAAAATAAAATGATAATAACTCGAGGTTATTATCATATTTGTTTTCCCTGCTGGGGCAGGTTGCTCTGCTGACAGAGGAGGAGTGGTATGCACTTCCTAAGGGCACATGAATATGTGTCCGGCTGTCTCGGGCTGGCCAAACAGTCATGTACTCTTTGCATGCTCTCCACCCAGGCTGCATTACTGGGTGAAGAACATGCCCAAGCTCCCATTATCTGCCTGAGAGCCGAGCCACGGTGCTTAGAACAATCACAACGTTGCATTGCAGCATTGTGATTGGCTCAGGGGAGCCTCAGCCTTGGTGCTTCCTGTTCCTGGAACACTGGCTGGGAGAGACAATAGTCCCCTTAGCCCCCCACTACCCACATGGCCACTCCTGAGTGGTACCTCACTGATGCAGGACACAATAACGGAGGCTGAACACAGAAGTGTATCATGCAGTGCAACAGTACCATGTTTGTGGCAGGCCCTCTGGTACAGAGGGGATTTAACCTTGATAGAGTAGATAGGCGAGAAGAAGAAACACACATAGGAAGGCACTAAAGGTGATCTGTATGTGTGTATGAGCACACAAATGTGTGCATACATGTGTGCACATCTGTGAGATAATTTAAAGTTACTGTTTGTGTTGTTTTAGTATTAATGCATGCTATGTGTAAATGTGATTCATAACATGAATACTTTGGCTTGTCTTACAATATATATGCTGGTGTATACGTTTGCAACCAGTAGTGTTTTCTCTGTGGCTGCGTGTCCAACACTGCACACTACATATGCCCATGTAATTCCAAAGGGTCAGAAAAAAATTGCAAGAAACATTAGTGAAATTGCGCTTCCTTGGCCAGAATCAGCAGAATCGGAAGAGACATCTAATTTGCTGTAATTCAGGTCTGACTACCTGTAATAAGTAAGGTACAAAGAGCCTTGATGCTCTTAAAGGGTTGTCCCCTGGCAAAATGACACTAATTCTACGCTTTCTCGGAAGCGGGATGGCATTCATGTTGCTTTCGCCTGCATTTTCACCTTTGATTTGGAATTATAGGCCTGGATCTTGATTGTGGATATTGTATAGTTAATGGAGAAAGCACTCTGTCGTGCTCACCATCAAACACCACTAAGAGACGGAGGGAACATGTTTACTGCTGGAACCACACAGCGATGATTGCAGGCAGGGACCATAATTGAATGCCAACTACTTTAACCAAAAGCACAGGAGCAGCACAAAACATATTTTGGTCTCACTAAAAAGGTATTATAGACCATAGATCATTGCTATATGATGTTTTGATGCTAGAAAATAACGAGGCTAGCTTGAGCTGGAAATGCTTTATCTCTCCAGTTAATACGCTATTGGGAAAGGGAGCAGACAAAATGTAAAGCGGTGCAGCTTGTAACTACCAGGCTTACAATACTAGAGAGGTGATGTATACCCATACGATAGTGATAAAAGAGGCGTTCAAACTATTTCTACTTTTTTCTAAATATTTTATTATTTTCTTAGAGACAGTACAAAACAGAAAGCATGTGATATACATACATGAAGTCGACTATAACATGCTATTGTCAGTAACGATATACATTGCTTCAATCTACAGTCTTGTACAAAGGGAAATATTGACAAACCTAGTCTGATTTAGACTTGTCGGCAGGCAGAAGGGGGTGGGACACAACGGCAAGGGCAATGGTGAATTTCACTAAATAAAGCACATAAGAGCAGTAATGCGTAGCCCTAACAAATACGGATGTTGAAGAGGGTTAAAGTTGGTATGCCCAATATAAATTATGAAGAGGAGGAGATGAGAGGGGGAGAGATAGAAGGAGTAGGAAAAGGGGGGCCTCCATGTGGCTGAGAGACAGTAAGAAGAGGATGAGTATGACAGCTTATGGCAGAGGGTGGTGTAGAGTGGACCAAGAGGGCCTCAGTTTATCTCCACAAACCTAACACGTGTGGCAAATGGATTGAGCCACGACAGGATACCCCATTGAGGTAGATAAACATTGATGTGTGCTTCTAAGATACGTGACCCATGCCCACCATGTGTGATATGATATGTTATTCAACGTATTCCAGTCCAAGAGAATGACTTTAATGGCCACTCTTAGAAGATCTAGTAGAGCTAAGTCTTTGTCCGGTAAGTTTAATGGATGTGTGGTGCATGTGATCCTAGCAGTATAAGGGGTAGAGCTAGCGAGAAGTCCACAATGAAGATGGCCTTAAGTAGCTTATTGATATCAGCCCAGTATGAGGAAAACCATCTGCATGAAAGGTAAATATGTTCAAAGCCCCCAGGGGCTTCATCACAGGACCAGCAGGAGTCAGAGTCAATCAGTTTCAGTTAAAATAATCTGGTCGGCGTCCAATATAAAAGTTTTGCAGCAGAAAATCTAATTTCAGACAGTGGAGTGGTGTGGCTCACTGGTTAGGGGCGGCAGACCCGGAAGCAGAGAACGGCCCGGGACCAGGGTTCAATTCCCGACGCGGCAGGGTCGTGGACCAGGGTCAGCGGACTCGATAATTCTTGCCTCGGTGCCTACTCTAACCAGGGATCACACTTGGCAACTCTGGGCATTAGCTTGCCTCATCTCTACAACGGCCCCCCACATTCGCCGGGGATACCTGGTTTCACCTTGGAGACACCCAGTAGGGACCATCTCACAGGGATAGCCAGGACGGGTTCCCCAGCGGTCTACAGCGCCACGACGCCTCAGGGCAGCAGTGCGCTTTACAAGACACATACATTACATTACATTACATTACCACTAGTGTCCAGACCCACCCTAAACTGGTCCACTTGAGACCTGACACTACTAGGAACCTGTAACAAAATGCCTTTCTTTGCATCATCATCCCTGTTGTTTTGGACTGATACTGTTGGTTTTTGGTCACTGGAACACTGCTGACAAGGCTCCAGTGCATGTGGTTTAAACCCTAAAAACATGCCAAATTGGTTGAAATCGCTGATTGACCCACTTAACTTCGCTATAACTGTCTAGTATATGGTACCCCCCGTGCCTAGGGCATGTAACTTAAATGACACTATTGGACTGCTACACTTATTGTACAACAACTAAAGTGACAAAGTAAAATATTATTCTAGGATTGCCACAGCAGCAAAGCTGGGCATTTTTAAAACTGTAATTTTGGCCTCTCAAAATCTCTCTTTTGCCAGGCCTTCACCTTCCTTTAGTAGTAAGTCACACTTAAAGTAGGCTATACCAGCCCTAAGGCAGAGTGCACAGCATTTAAAAGTAGAACTTATGGATGTAATGTATTTATGTCCTTACAGTGAAAAAGGCCGGAAACCCGTTTTTCACTATAGCAAGGCTGGCTGTGTCATTCAAAACACTGGGTTAATTTCTTACATTTAACAAAGCTAACTTCAGATTGACACTACCTTGAAAAGTACTGCAACTACTATTGTTATAGGTAAACAAAATCAAAGATAATGCTCAAGTTGAATTTTGTCTGACTATTGCCTAAAGCTGTTTGTAGAACTCTCAGAGTTAATCTCTAACTGTCACTTGGCCGCCTGCTGGCCCCCTGCAAGGAGATGATTAAAATAAAAAAAATCCCAGGAAAGGGAACAAAAGGGCCATGAGCGGGGTCAGCACCGACCTCCTCCTGACAGTATTGCCTCGAAGGATGTGACCCCCAACCGTACAAGCTTCAAGGGTGCATCCACTGTCATGGTTAGTTATAACTCACACCGAGTCCTGCCCCTTCCATTGACAGGTAGTCAGTGTAAAACCAATCTCAGAACTGGTTTGCAAGGGGAAGTTCTCATTTCCCTATAAACACCTCAGGGGTGTGCCCAGATCTTTGCCAAGGGGAAAAAAGGTTCTGCCACGTTGGATTTTGGAGGAACAGTGCACTTTGGGATTGTTTAGAGACAAACACCCAGGAAAAATGTCAAAGTGCTGAGGGTTGTCCCTGGGAGCTTTTTCCCTATTGGCCATGCAGTCTTCACCACCTACAAGTTAGTGCCAGGCCTAAATATGGCATCTCTGGGTACCTTCGTCAGAACACATCTGGACCTGCGGAAGGCAGAAGAAAGACTGTACCTGTTATGGAATCTCTAGAAAGAGACCTTAAGGGCTGAACTTACTCCCAGAACTAAGAATTGGTCTCTGATCCCGACCTCCTGCTAAGCTACAGGGCCATAAAACTTGTAAGAAACCTACTTTTTTCAAGAGCCCAGCTGATCAGTCTCAACTAGATTTGCCCTGGACCCTGTAGTGGCTTCTGGGAGAGTGAATCCTACCACAAAATGGTGCCAATAAGGTCCCGGTCCCTCGGCTGGTGTTGAATTATAAAGTAATTTGACTCTAAAACCTGCAAAACTGGACATTGAGAAAACTTTCCAGAAAGTTTCCTTCATAGAACCAGCAGAGGCTGGGATCGATGCTGAAGCCATAGCTGCCAAAGTTGAATTCCCCGGTGGAATCAATTTGCGGGTTTCCCCCACTGAGGGATTTTGATATCCAGAAATGTTTTTAAGTCAGAAAGTAGAGGCTTCCCCGGGGTTGACCTGACTGCTGACAAGACCTTCCTAGGCACAGCTTCTGGATTTCGTATACCCAGAGCTTCCCCGCTGTCTACGACAAACACTGGCAACTGAGGACTCACACTTCACCAGAATGCCATTGTCGAGACCTTACTCGGATCCAACCTGCAGCTCCGACTGCCAATGTCCCGCTCAACAAGGATTTTTGTCCAGAATCTCTTCTAAGTCTGGAGGCCCAGGACAAACATAGTCCTTGTATCTGACCAGCAGTAGCTTGCGGTTGGCCTTCACTTTTTGCTTGAGTCTAGCATGACCAGATACCCATGAATAGCGCTTTGCGCTTTGAAGCACTATTTTGACATAAAACTTGTAAAAATCATATCTATAGTTCCCTACATCCTGCTTTGGTATCTATTTGTTCATTAAAGTCTACTCTATATTAATAAACTGGAGTAGAATTTTCTATTGTGTTGTGTTCTCTACTTTTAACTGTTTTAGTACTAATCAATGCTTTCCACATTTCTCCGAAATTAAGCCTGTCTGCTACTGTGTAATAGCTACCAAGGGTTGAGTTCTGGTTCAGATTGTTGAGCCCTAACAGTAACTGGTAAGGAAGTGTCATAGTGTTGCTTTGTGAGAACTCACACCCTCTCCAACTAATCTTTCTTACATGACCCAACAAAGAAAATTAAACCAGAAGACGAATGGTATTCATGTGAACACCTTCTGATAAATCAGGACTGTCACCACAGATAGAGAGAATGCGCTCTGACTAAGGACTGCTACAACATCAGGGCGTATGCATGGCAGAAATGAGTTACCCCTGCAGTGCTTGTCAGGCACCGAGATTGTGCTACCTTGCTTTTTCATTGTGTACTTGAACTTTGGATTCTCTCCACCTGGTGTCATCTGCCTTCCTTGATTTCAGTCAAACTGAGCTGCCATTGCACCTATCCAGTCAAACCCACGTGACTGCAGGTCACACAAATGGATTTCAAGTCATTACAGGAGTCAAACCTAATTTTAACAAAAAATGATGTGCAGAAATGTCAAACAGTAAGCCCATCTTAAAGAGAAAGTCAGTGGATTAAACACACCTGCTGTGAAAATGCTTGTCACTTTTCGGTTAGGTGATTAAATCAAAGCTAACTCATATAGTCGAGGTCGGCATAATGAGACACTTTATTTGTTGTGAACAACCTAACCTCCATGCAGGATACAACTTCTATTTTGAATGTTGCCTTTCACATCTGCATAAAAATTCAGTGATGCTCTATATCAATGAGAAAGCACGTCTATTTCGATTTGGCCGAAGGGGAATATGGTTTAAATATCAGTGGCCTAGCTAATCAGTGGGATTTTGAGAGATGATCAAAACCAAATAATTTGAAGATTGACTGAGTTGCCTGCGCATGTTCTGTCACATCTTTTAATGTTTCAGACAGTAGTATGTGATTTCATAGGCTAAATGATTTCAAATATTTTTTATCTGAGAATCTGCAACTCTGTTTCAGGATTTGTGAATCCTGAAATAACATTAAAAAAAAAAGCATTTGGTATACTAAAGGTGTGTTTGGCAAACCCACGCTGTGGGCAAACGTTTAGTTATAGTTGGTGTCGGTTAAATTGAAGTTATGATTAGCTTTGGTTATAAACTAACCATAAATCTCACCCATGTCATGAATCGCTTATGACGAAACACATCACCTATGGCACGTTAAATTACATAATTAATTACTTCAATGATGACATATCAACCAACATAATGGATTACGTCATTCATGACATCACTAATGACATAATTACAATAGCGTTTTGATTGTTAACTGAAAAAAGTAGAAATAAAAATAGGAATAAGGGCTTACTCCCATATCCTGCATCGGGACTGTGGCATGGCTATCCCTTGCAGTGTAGGAGAAGAGCAGTACCAGTGCTGGTTGGCTGCCTGCAAGGAATCGGATGCAGCTAGCCCCCGCTATGCTGGACTGAATGTAGGCTGCAGCAAAGGTTGGTCACTCACAAATGTTTCAGTGTGGTTCCAGGCTTAAGGCCAGGCCCCTGCGGCCAACCACCACCCCACACAATCAACCTTGAGGACTGTGGGAATTGGCACATGCACACATGGTTGGTATTGGTGGAAGTACCATGCCAAAATCCAGGCCTTTGACCAACCCTTGTTGCACTTGGCCAAAAACGACGTGGAGTAGCGGGACAGTCACCCTTACAGGGTTGAGATATGGACTGGGCTAAAGTCCAACCAGCCCCCCTTTTGCATGGCTGAACGACATGCACAACAGCGAGGCTACCTGCATGACTGCTTTCCTCAGTTCACATTTACGCAATCTAGTGACAGCCGCCATCGACCAACAAACACTAACTCTCCATTATGAATGCCTGCAGTGCTCCATAACTCTACAGCTAGATTCCGTCTATGTACATCACATACATATATGTATACTATAAATTCTATCCGAGCTCCTAAGGAGGGTTTATAGTTTCGCAAATTGCAGGAATTGAAGCAGAATATATGGTTTTGGCAGTCAAGTGTCGCACCAAAGTCGCGGAGAAATATGAAAATAGCAGGCCACGGTAAGACGGTGAAATCAGTGGAAATGTTAAAAACAATCAACGCTTCTGCCCTAACCCAAGAGCCTCAGTTATCGAATGACAACTTCTTGGAAGGGTCTCCCATGTGAAAATTGGAAACAGGATAATTGTCAAAACACCTCCATAAATAGATATAAGGTATCATACATTATCTAGATATCTTAAAATGGAAATACTAGTTAAATTTTATCTTCACAGAAATATTAACAGAAACCAAGGGCGCGTGTGCATTGAAAGCACCCCACCCTATATAACTGTTTCCGAGCTACCAAGGAGTAGCACACAAAATCAAGCACCTTTTTCAACTGCTTTTATTTCTTTTTGTACCGTGCATGGCTTCAGAATATAACTTTAGTTTAAACATCTTATGTGGCTTATTATGCAGGAAGTAATCAGATGTCTGGCATTTATTACAACATGTTCTGTGTGACAAATAAACACAATATACGATGATTCACAGAGTATCATATTCTTTATAATTTTTAAAGGCACGTTTTAAAGTTTACTATGAAGACTGAAGGGGCTCTTGGTGGGGGATAGGCAAGACGACCATCTTGGGATTCGAGTACCATGTGGGAGTGACCCCATAGATTCCTATCAAGAATAAAATCCTGATACTGAGAATACACTCGTCGGGGTATCCATCTAGTTACTCAATATCTATGGTCTTACTCTTAAAGCTATTTGTGCACCAGTGTTGTGGGTGTGTAAATACAAGAATTTGGGGGAGGCTGGAAAAATGCCAATCCAGATTAATAAAATGAGAAATAATAGGATTTTACCCTCTCAAATAGGATTAGCAAATATAGTAATTCTGCCATAGTGGTACATTCCTTCAGTCATGAACACAGAGGATAAATGTAGGTTTGTAGATTGTATATTCCACAAGCAAAATCATACCAAACTTCCAGCACAATAAAAGTCTCTAATCGATAAATAGAGGTAAACTTAGATTTTTGTAATCATGACAGGCAAACCTATAATACAGCATAACGCGTTTCAACCCAATGATGTTCTTAATTATTTGCAGTGCTGAGCATCTGTTTTTTTCTATTTATGTATGCTGGAGTAGTAAACAGCAAAGGAGGACACAATACACAGACGTTCGATTTAAAGTGAAACCTTAACACTGTGTTCCTTATAAAATACAGCTTGCAGTCGGAGCATCTATTTCATGATATTTTTTTGCATAGTGCAACCATTTCAAAATAGTGTTCAAGTTTATATTGCTCCAATTGTAATGATATCCATATTCGGACTGCAACCTCCATAATGCCTTGTTGGAATTGGCTCTTTGCAGGGTCATCCCTGAACTTTTTGCCTTCCTTATATTTTTTTTCTGATCTGTAGTTGGCTGTTTTATGACTCTGGGCACTTTACCACTGCTGATCAGTGCTAAAAAGCATATGCTCTCCCTATTGTAAATTGATGTATGAATTAGTGATTCCATGATTGGCTTATTTGGTTTACTGGTCAGACCCTAGTACAGTGCACTGAGTGTGCGCAGGGCTTGTAAACCAAATGCTGCTAGTGGGCTTGCAGCACTGGTTGTGCCACCCACGGAAGCAGCCTGTAAAAATGTGTCTCAGGTCTGCCATTGCAGAGCCTGTGTGCAGTCTGGTACTGCCATGTTGACTTGCCAGTCCCTAAATCTTCCCTTTTCTTCATATCAGACACCCCAATGCGAGGCCCAAGTGCAGGGTGCATTGTAAGTATAAGGTAGGACATGCCCTGGTGTGTGTGGCATGTCCTAATAGTGAATTACAGCTATTTTCGTTTTTCACTATTGCAAGGCTATCTCTTCTCCATAGGCCAGAATGGGCAGTTAGATTATTACATCTCATAATCCTAACTGACTCAGTGAACATGGTAGAAATTCGAGTTTGGTATGCCTGAACTCAGAATGATAAAATGCATCTTTTAGTGAAGTTGGTTTTAACATTCTGTGTTTGAAAATACCACTTTTAGAAAGTAGGTATTTTCTTGTCTAACTATCCAAGCCTGCCTCTGCTAGGTGGTGCATTCCTTGTCTGGAGTTTGAGTGACAGGGCTGGTGGATTCCAGGAGACAGGGTGAGTCAGCACAGGGCTGAATAGAGAGATCTGCATGTAGGTGGGTGGGAGGAGTTGCACCTGGGACCTGATTAGGGCTGTGCCTGACTTCCACAATGCCGGCTCCACCCCCTGTGGTGTGTCTGGTGTCCCTTCCCTGCACTGTGAAAGGAAAGAAGAAGTCATGTAAACAGAGTGCTCCAGGACTGACCAGAGCTGATTTGGACTAGGCAAAGGCCTCTCTTCCTTCAGAGAACAAAGAAAAACTGTGTATAAAAGAGGGGGCCCAAACCCCAGAGAATTAGATCACTTTTGGACAACAAGAAGAAACCTTTGCTGAGGAGTGGAAACAGAGAGACTGCGGAGAGATTATCCCTAAGCTGAAGTACTGCTTGGGGATTGGCCTGCAGTGGTTACCTGACTGCCAAAGAAAGGAGAGAGGAGCTTTCTGAACTTTATTTCAACTTGTAAGGATCTCCAAGGGCTTGGAACAGAGCCTGCAGAGCCTGCCTCCTGCTGAAGTCTCAGGGACAACAGACTTCACCCACCAGCTCCCCAAGAGTTTTCCTGAAGTGCCTGCAGTTGTGCTGGACTTTTTGAGGACCTGCGTGTCGCAAGGAGCTCGAAGCCCGACTCAAGAACAAGAAGCTTCACAACACGCAGTTATAGGAAACAAGGGAACCCGAAGGTAGTACACTCTGGACCTTGGGCGTTTAGCTTATTACAAAAAACAGTGGACCCTAGTAGTTTGGGTGATCAGGGTACCGATAGACACAAATTGGAATAGTATTTATGTCCTTTGTCCAGCCGAACAGGAATTTATTTGGCGATGCACACAATCAGAAAGTAATGTCAAGGGGGCACAGCCCGTGACCCACAGTGAACAAGACAAAACAACAAGTATAGGCAAGAACGAGCAAATCAGTCTGTATTCTTATAATCAGTGAACAGACTTGATTGTAGTTTGAGTGACCATTGTACATAGTATCCATAAGCATATTCCGTACACATGATCTTATTGTGTCGACGACGTTTTTGATGCCGAAAAACAAGATAAATGGCATCATCTTCAGGACAAATATATAAATCATGTTTGTCTTGGAATTATATACAATTGCCTTTCATGCAAGACAGATCCTTAGGCGGGGAGGTAGTACAGGTCGAGAGAGGTGGATCGATTTGGACCAATGATAGCGTGTATTTCAGATTATCCCGCTTTTGAGTCAATTAGACAGTCCAGATCACGGCTCGAGTTATGCCGGTTACAGAATCGCAGGACGCGGCATCTCTGGCGGGGATCCCACAAATCGAGCCATGATTTTTTTTGTCTGAGATACAGCGGAAAGAGTTTTTGGACACTTTATAAAGTAATGTATTGTTACGAGGTCAAAATAAGCAAGCCTGGAAAGAAGTCGGGGCGGGGCCTTCGAAGAGGTTGGTTTTTTTCTTTTCTCCTTAGGGATAAAAATCAGTTTAGCTATTGGGTCTCAGGCTGGGGGGGGAGCACGGCACTCCATATTTTTCAGGGACTAATGGTCCTTGGGCCTCATAGGCTGGGAAGGATAGGTGGGGATGGGGGGAAGCTGGGAGGGTTGAGGGGGGGTGTGGGGTGGGGGCGTGGGGGGGTGAAAAAGACAGCTACAGACAGGAAGAATTTCGAACAGTCCAATAAAGTTCAGACGAAAGGGAGAATTAAGGAGAAAAGATATAAAAGAGCAAAAAAAGTAAATCTGATCAGGGGAAAAATGGGGGCAAAAGGTTATGTTCGCATGGAACAGGACATGAATAGTCATGTTAAAGGGCAGTTTAAGAATAGAAAATGGATAGAAAAATAAGGATTTGCACTTTAAACATATGTGGCCTAAATGACTAAGAAACGCCAAATTTTAGCTAAAATTATACAGATTATACATGTAGATATTTTGTGTTTACAGGAAATGCACATAGCATGGGCTAACAGAGATTATTTTAAAAACATGGGAATGGAACTAGTTGTTTGCTCTAAGCAAACTGCAATCAAAAGGGGAGTCGCGATACTTAAGAAAAGGGGCGTTGGAGAATGTGTAAGGGCTGAGGCAGATAAATGGGGCAGATGGGCTATTTGTGAACTCAAAGTGGGGCAAAAAAGGTTTTCACTCTGTAATGTGTATGGACCGAATTTGGATGATGCAGACATTTTTTAATTTTCTTAATTTAGAATTAGCACAATGGACCTTACCCGTGTTAATGTGTGGTGACTTTAATATCCATATTGATTCATGTATGAATATCAGAAGCAATACGGTATATACAGGAAGAAAGAAAACTGTTTATATGTCTTTAAGGAATTTGTTAATGGACCATGGCCTTTATGATGCTTGGAATGCAAAATATTCAGGGGATTCGGGGTTTACTTTTTACTCTGCCCCTCATTCTAAGTTTGTACGTTTGGATTATTTTTTTATAACGCATGAACTCTTAACTAAAGCTCAAATCGAGATTTACCCGAAATTGGTTTCAGACCATAATCCGATTATTTTAGAGCTGGCTTTAGACTCACAAGAGAAAATAGAACTCCAACAGTGGTCTTATGAAAGGAAGCTTCTTATGGATGAGGAGTATTGTCAGATGATACCCAAAAAAATTCAAGAACTTTTTTCTGTTAATAAAAGTACGGCCTCTCAGGAAATTGTCTGGGACACGTTTAAATCGGTAATAAGGGGTGAAACCCTTAGTTTCTCTAAGTTTAAAAGTAAAAAAATCCGGGCCAGGCATCGGCAGAATTTTGAACAAGTCCTCAAGGCAGAGGAGAAATTGGCAGAGGCTATTAGACACGGTGTTGAGGTAGAAGCAGTTCAGTTGGCTCAAAGGGAACTTACGGTTAAAAGATCTAATGTATATGCCATTATTGCTGAACAAATTGCCGCAAATTATTTACAACATAAAGAAACGGCATACGAGTATGGGGAGAGAACAGGAAAAGTGTTGGCAAAGCGGACAAGAGAGAAAATGGCGTATAACGATATCCCTAAGATTAAAGACCTGCAGGGGGTATTGCAAGATACTAAAGAGGGTGTGCTAATGGCCTTCCAAGGGGTTTATCAACAGCTATATAGCGAGGAACCAGATAGGATAAATGCTGGGGATTATTTAAGGGATTTAATTCCGAAAACCTTATCGGAGGTGCAAAAGACAGCATTGAAAGCAGTACCAGAGTGGGAAGAAATTGAGTCAGCAATTTTAGATCTAGCCCAAGGGAAAGCGATGGGGCCTTACAATATTCCTCTAGAATTTTACAGAACTTTTAGGAATGTATTAAAAATAGAACTATTGGAGGTTTGTCAGCAAGCCTTTTTGGGGAAGGCTCCCCATTCATGGGCGGAAGCCACGATAGTGGTTTTTAAGAAAAAAGGCAAAAATGCTGAGGAGATGGGGTCATATCAGCCGATATCTTTACTAAATTCAGACAGCAAAAGTTTTTCTAAAATATTAGCCAATCGACTAAACGATTTGATGCCAGGTTTAGTATCTCTCCGACAACATGGATTTATAAAGAACAGAGGCACTACTGATCATATAAGATGGATTATATCCTTGTTGGACTGGGCACAGGGTTCACATTCTCCTGTCGGTGTGGCCCTGTTGGACGCAGAAAAAGCGTTTGACAGGGTCACCTGGGATTTTATGTGGTTGGTCTTGGAAAGGAAGGGGTTTCCTGTAGAGTTTATAAGGGCAATTCAAACATTCTATTCTTGTCCGTTTGCTACTATTCGAATCCTTGGGAAGAGGTCGGGGAAAGTATCAATAGCAAGGGGGACAAGGCAGGTGTGTCCCTGCTCCCCCTTGCTGTTTTCTTTGTACATAGATCCATTTATTGTCAGCTTAGAGGGTAATGCTGCAATTAAACCCGTGCAGATAGTGGATCAGGATTTTAAAATCCGTGCCTATGCGGATGATATCGCAGTAGTGACTTCTGACCTGTCTACCGCACTCCCAAATATTATAGAATCAGCCGAGAAGTTTGGGCGCTTCTCGGGATACAAATTGAATGTCGACAAGACACAGCTCATTCACTCAGATGTCGCTCGACCGGAGAATATAAATATTGTAAGTGAAGCCAATTATTTGGGGATTAAAATTACAGCTAATATTGAAGAAATTATCTCTATAAATCTGGACCCCATTATTGGCTCCTCTAACAAGCTCCTAGAAAGATTAAATAACATAAAGCTATCACTGTTTGGCTGCAGCAATGTACTAAAGATGTTAATTTTTCCAAAGTTTTTGTTATTTCGTTCTCTTTCATTTATTATTCCCTCTAGTTATTTCTCCCGAATAAATAGAATGTGCTCCAGATTTCTCTGGGGATGTCATCGATCTCGGAGAACGTTAGCAAAATGTGTGTTACCCCGAGAAAGAGGAGGTTGGGGCATTACGAATTTTCAATTTTATCATTGGGTAGTGATTCTGCAACATATGGGTGTTTTAATTCTCCCTGATGATCCGGTTGAGGATTTTCCCTCGCCTTCTATTTACGAGATGCTTCTAGATGCCGAGGCTAAGCAATGTTTAAACCGGATTATTGAGCCCAGCTATTATAAAAAAACTAAATTTAAGACTATTTACTCTGCTTATGTTATATGGAGGACAATAAAAAAGAGATTCAGAATCGGCCCAAATATAAATATCTATACTCCATTGCAGAAAAGCCATTTTCTCCCAGAATTATTTAGAGACAGGGTAATGCAAAGGTGGTATAAGCTAGAGATTCGGAATTTGGGTGATCTCTTTCAAGGGTATGATTTTGTTTCATTTGATTATTTAAGGAAGGAGTATGATGTGTATCATGGTGACTTTTTCAAATATCTTCAGCTGCGAAGTTTTTGTGGCCAGAAACTGGCAAAACAGATGATATTGCTGGGAAAAATTGGGATAGTTGAAGCCATAAAGGGACAGCATAAAATAGGATCTTTGTACCAGTTGCTTTTAGAGAAGGGGGAAGACGATTTAAAGGATAGGGCGTTTAAATGGCAAACCAAGTTGAATCTTGAACAAGTCAATTTAGATAGAAGCATGGAGATTGCAGGGAATGTGTTACTTAATGGGACAATGATTAGCCAACATTTTATGTCTATTTTTGAATTATATTATACGCCAAGTAAATTGGCTAAATGGAATTCAGTGCGTGGGACAAATTGCAGTCGCTGTAATTTACATGCAGCGGATGCCGCCTGTTAGAAGCGGGACCCCCGGCCGGCCAAGGCTCACGCCAAAGTCAGTCAGGGATCGCCATTTCTAAGGTCAGGGCAAGGGAGTCACACACCAAGATAACCCCTGCTCACCCTCTAGGTAACGTGACGCGAGCAGCACGGCTAATCTCGGAGGTGATGTGTAAAGCGTTTGCGCGCGCACCCCAGCGACAACACCCTAGGCCCACCACAAAGGAAACTCCACACAAGGTTATATCAAAAATAGCCTTTGTATTATAATAATAAAAACACATTAGATAACACACACACTTTACAATGTGCCAACAGGCACGGGCAAGATTTACAAGCGATTATGTACAGGACAGGGCCACCTGGACCACTGTCAGGGGTATGCACTTTTTAGAGATAATACTTGTAGGTATAACACTTAGCACATGAACATATAATGAATATAGCACACAAAATAGTTACATGTAGCATACAACCAGTAACTACTGGTAAAGGGAAAATACCTCCTACGCCACCCTAAACACTGTAGGGAAATCACGCAGGGAACTAGGACCTTATTATCAGGACCTATGGAAGGAAAACCATCACCTAAGCAGGTCACTTTTAGCAAAGGGAAGGAAACCTAAAATAATCACCTAGGCAAGTAACATTTAGCAAAGGCAATAAAACATCAACATTCCTCTAAGCAGGTCACTTTTAGCAAAGGGAAATAAAAGCATAAGGAATCACCTAAGCAGGTCACTTTTAGCAAAGGTAATAACATAAACAATCCTCTAAGCAGGTCACTTTTAGCAAAGGGGATAAAACAAACAATACATTGCACATGAGGCATTAAAACACATTCAGAGGTGCAGGTAGAACAGTTGCGCAGGAATTACATCAGCAAGTAAATCACAAATTGCGCAGGGTGCACGTAGCACCACACTAGAGATGTCCCTCAGGCCAACTGGCCTCGCAAGGGGCTTAAATGCCCTGAGTCTCAATGTCAGGGGAGGCTGCGCAGGCAGCACAGACACAAAACCTAAACGTAACAACTGTCCACTAAGTGCTGGACAGTTGTAAATAATGCTGGGCAACGTTGGAGCCTCGTGGGCTCAGGAACAAGGAATGGGCACTCGAGCTTCTCAGGGCTCGCAAAGGAACTGGCACCCTCAGAGCCTCTCAGGGCTCACAAAGCAGATATGCTGGCACTAAAGAGCTTCAGCGCTCTTTAACAATGAAAAGGCTCAGGAGCCTCTCTGGCTCGTAAATCACAAATTGCCCCCAGAGCCTCTCTGGGCTCTAAATCAAAGTGGGCGCCTCGAGCCTCGCAGGCTCGGGAATGATGAGGCCTCTGGAGCCCTCGTGGCTCCAACCAAGAAAATGCCTTGTCGCTCGTTGGAGCGGCCCTCTGCCACTGGGGCCGCTCAAGGCAAAAGGAAACTGCCCCTGCAAGCGTGGGAGCGGCCCGCTGCCCCTCGGGGCCGCTCACCCAACCAGGCGGCTCCCAGCACGAAGCCCTCGTTCACTCACCGGGACTCTCTCTCCTGTGCGGCGGCGGCTCTACTGGGGCCGCGGACGCGGCTCCTCTACACTCGTCCCGGGGCTCTCCCCTCGATCGGGAGCCTCGGGCAGGACACGCCAGCTGCTTCCTTCCTCTCGCGGCTCGGTGGGGGGGCGGGACTTCCAGTTCGGCTCTCCCGGGCCGCGCTGTAATTGGCCGGTCGGTCAAGCACTTCCGGGTCGCACTAGGCAGCGGCCCGGCAACGATTTTCAGTGCCCCTGGGCTGCGGCGGCGATCACGGGCAATGCCGGGTGGGCACCGGCTTGTAAATACTCAAATAAACCGGGGCAAGGCCGGGTGGGCACCGGCGTCCAAAATAAAATATAAAGCGAGGTTGGCACTCGCTCTGCCAGACAAAGCGCTCCAAAGCGCTATAATAGAAATAAAGCGCACCCAGCGCTTAGGGGTAAAATAAAGCGCTCTTCAGCGCTAGAAATATTAGCAAAGCGCTCCCAGCGCTGAGGGGAGAAATAAAGCGCTTCTAGGCGCTCTGGCCCAAAAGCAAAGCTCCAGCAGGGTCTGGAGGCAGGCAGGGGGGCAAGGCAGGGCCAGAGCCAGCACACTGGGTCTCCAGGCAGGGAGACAGTCCAAGTGGCGGTCCTCCTGGCCCCAGCAGCAGCAACAGCCTCCTCTGGCAAGGATCCAAAAGTAGAACAAATTGTAAGGGGACACAGCCCCTTCTTATACTGTGAAATCCTTTGTTTCAGGGTGCAGGGTGGGGGGAAACCAGTTGCAGCTGGCTTGGGAGTACCCTTGATGGCCCAACCACCCCTTTCATTCACTGGGGAGGCTTGGGTCATTAGACAAACCACAGGGGGGAGGAGCCAGCATTGTGTGGGGAAAAACCCAGCCCATCCAGGACCCAGGTGCACTCCTCCCACACATCACTCATGCTGATCTCACACTCACCACTGGGCAGACCCATCCAGACTTCCTAGAGCCTGGCATGCCAGCCAGCTCCAGCCAATCACCCTCCAGCATCCTCACTGCACACATACATCAATGTCCAGAAGTAGCACTTCCCTTCTAGACACATACAAGCCGCACATACCATTGCGCAGCATTCATTCTCACGAGTTCATACATACCAAACTCGAGCCTGCACTCCCCACACATCAGGAACTAACATGGACACACACATTCCCCATGCATTCCTATGGGAGGGCAGGCCAGCCATACTACATGCACGCACTTTACTCTGGGACACAGGGAAAAAGTGCGCCAAGACCCAAAAATCACTAACACTGGGTCACAAATAAAGGCAAAAAGATTAGGGGTGAACCTGCCCTAAGGCCCAAGTCCAACACAACCCCCTTCCAGCCAAAACGCAGGGCAGACCAATCACCACCGTGATGGACTTCCCTGCTTGGGGCGATAAAACACGGACGCGGGCCCACAACTGCAGGGACACCCACCTGTTTTACGCCACGGTGAACCCCTAGGGTTCCTTCTAAAACTACTGTAGGGACTAACTGGGGTACCCCACTGATACTCCCCAGCTGCCCTCGGCCAGGACCAGGCCCTAGGCCATCCAGGTATCACTGGATCCTGCCTACTCACAAAGTGGGGGTAGTAACCCCTGGCACATAATAGCCATTCTCCACCCTTCTTGTCTGCAAGACAGGGCTAGACTGCCACTGGTTCTCCAGCCTAGGGTCTACAACCTTAGGTGGACCAGGAGTCTCAGGGAAGGCTCTCCTCCCCCTACCTCTTCTTCTCGGGTTCCTCCTCCTCCTGCGAGGGGTACCCTCTAAACACCATCCTCCCAACCTAGGGTTTAACCCCTCAGGTTGCACCGGGGTCAGAGGTGGGCTCTCCCACCCTCTGCACCCCCTTCCAGAGTCCTGCTCCCTCCCAACCGGGGCGGTACCTCTGGAAAAAGAACTGGTCAGGACACTGATTACAGTAGTCCCACCCTTCAGGTCAGGCGGATCCTGAACCTGGCCTTCCAACCTCTGGTCTAGAACCTTTGGTGGAACCAATGCCTGGCACTCCAGGACTTCTGGGGACTCACATACTATCCCCCAATCACTCTTCTCGCTGGACTCCTGTACCCTCCCCACTGGAGCGGTACTGCCAGACTCTAGAACCATAGAAGCTCCGCTTACAGATGCTCCAGGTCCTCCACACACTAGGAGATCTCCCTCAAGTGAACTAACAGGCAAGCCTAGGTTCCCATCCTGGTGTTCCCTAATGAAACCATCCAGGCTCTGTGACAGGGCTTCGGGCGTCTGGGGACTCTCGGTCACACACTCACTCCTGCTCCACTGAGACAGGCCGTCAGCCCCTATACCCTCCTCACTAACCTGGGACCTAGCTGGGCTACTCGCACCCTCCTCCACCACGCTGGGCTGGAGGACACCTGACCCACTATTGTTGGAATCACTCACTAGTGACTCTAAAGAACCTCTCGCACTGTCCCAGCGATCTGCTTTCTCTGCAAGGTCCCAAGGACAAAAACATTTCAACTCCAGCAGGTGCTGGCGCAACTCTGGACACACAACACTGAGCAGTTGCTCCCTGATAACTACGTTGAGCAGTCCATCTAACTCAGATTCCCCGTGAACCTTTAACCAATCAATCACTGCATCATGACAATCATCGGCATAATCCTCCCAATCCTGGTGAGGCAGTTTCCTAAGGTTCCTGAACTTCAACCGACACTCCTCCTCTGGGGGAACAGGTACCAGACTCGGGAAACTGGGAGTGGGACTGTCTACACTAACACTTAAATAGCTGCCACCACTGGATTCAACCCTCCCTGGGGAATCCAGAAAACCACAACTGCACTCAGGGGATAACCTATCCTCTAGGGCTACCTTCTCCCTGAACAAGGCCCTTTCAGCCTCTAGCTTGGCGTGCTCCAACCTGAGCTGTTCCATCGCTAGCTGATGCTCCCGCTCTTCCCTCCTATCCAACCACTCCTCTGGGGACAGGGAAAGGGATGGGGCGCTGGTACTGACACTGGACCCAGCAAGGGACTCCCTATCTATGGGGTCCTCACTATCTGCTGATATCCATCCACTGTCATCATCATACAACTCACATTCTTCAGGGCTCTCCACAGACTCATCAACCTCATGACGTGCGGCCCGGGCCCTATCTCTCTCACTGTGCTCAAGATCCCACTGACCCTTTTGCCATAGGATCAGGCTGTCCCTAAGCTGGGACTGAGTATCCAACTCACTCACCTCCATGCCGCCCTCTTCACAGAATCTGACTAGCTCTGACCTACTGTACCTAAAAAGACAACAGAGATCAAAAACAGGCTCCATTTTGGCGGATGTTCTCAAGAAGAGTTTGACACAGGGAACCTGGGGGTCTGAGCTTACACAGGAGTATACAATTACAAAAATCAGCAAGATTCCTATCTCAGAGAACTTGCACTCCACTGTCCAGTGTAACACACCACTCATTCACACACACCCTCCCCTCGGATCGGTAAGGCAGTTTCTACCACCCCTGATTTCTCAACCTGACCATAAGCGACACAGGTACCAAACTCTGGGAGCAGGGCGGGGAACAAATGTACTGGACAGAAATTACAAAATGACACCTTTCAGGAGAAGCAAAACTGAACTTCCCTAAAAAACAATAATCCCCAAAATGTGGTTATCTAAAATTGCAGAGTTTTTTAATGTGTCCTGTTGTCACTGTGGTACAGCGCAAACGCAAGTCCAATCCGCACCGCTAGCCACCAATGTTAGAAACGGGACCCCCGGCCGGCCAATGCTCACGCCAAGGTCAGTCAGGGATCACCATTTCTAAGGTCAGGGCAAGGGAGTCACACACCAAGATAACCCCCGCTCACCCTCTAGGTAACGTGGCGCGAGCAGCACGGCTAATCTCGGAGGTGATGTGTAAAGCGTTTGCGCGCGCACCCCAGCGACAACACCCTAGGCCCACCACAAAGGAAACTCCACACAAGGTTATATCAAAAATAGCCTTTGTATTATAATAATAAAAACACATTAGATAACACACACACTTTACAATGTGCCAACAGGCACGGGCAAGATTTACAAGGGATTATGTACAGGACAGGGCCACCTGGACCACTGTCAGGGGTATGCACTTTTTAGAGATAATACTTGTAGGTATAACACTTAGCACATAAACATATAATGAATATAGCACACAAAATAGTTACATATAGCATACAACCAGTAACTACTGGTAAAGGGAAAATACCTCCTACGCCACCCTAAACACTGTAGGGAAATCACGCAGGGAACTAGGACCTTATTATCAGGACCTATGGAAGGAAAACCATCACCTAAGCAGGTCACTTTTAGCAAAGGGAAGGAAACCTAAAATAATCACCTAGGCAAGTAACATTTAGCAAAGGCAATAAAACATCAACATTCCTCTAAGCAGGTCACTTTTAGCAAAGGGAAATAAAAGCATAAGGAATCACCTAAGCAGGTCACTTTTAGCAAAGGTAATAACATAAACAATCCTCTAAGCAGGTCACTTTTAGCAAAGGGGATAAAACAAACAATACATTGCACATGAGGCATTAAAACACATTCAGAGGTGCAGGTAGAACAGTTGCGCAGGAATTACATCAGCAAGTAAATCACAAATTGCGCAGGGTGCACGTAGCACCACACTAGAGATGTCCCTCAGGCCAACTGGCCTCGCAAGGGGCTTAAATGCCCTGAGTCTCAATGTCAGGGGAGGCTGCGCAGGAAGCACAGACACAAAACCTAAACGTAACAACTGTCCACTAAGTGCTGGACAGTTGTAAATAATGCTGGGCAACGTTGGAGCCTCGTGGGCTCAGGAACAAGGAATGGGAACTCGAGCCTCTCAGGGCTCGCAAAGGAACTGGCACCCTCAGAGCCTCTCAGGGCTCACAAAGCAGATATGCTGGCACTAAAGAGCTTCAGCGCTCTTTAACAATGAAAAGGCTCAGGAGCCTCTCTGGCTCGTAAATCACAAATTGCCCCCAGAGCCTCTCTGGGCTCTAAATCAAAGTGGGCGCCTCGAGCCTCGCAGGCTCTGGAATGATGAGGCCTCTGGAGCCCTCGTGGCTCCAACCAAGAAAATGCCTCGTCGCTCGTTGGAGCGGCCCTCTGCCACTGGGGCCGCTCAAGGCAAAAGGAAACTGCCCCTGCAAGCGTGGGAGCGGCCCGCTGCCCCTCGGGGCCGCTCACCCAACCAGGCGGCTCCCAGCACGAAGCCCTCGTTCACTCACCGGGACTCTCTCTCCTGTGCGGCGGCGGCTCTACTGGGGCCGCGGACGCGGCTCCTCTACACTCGTCCCGGGGCTCTCCCCTCGATCGGGAGCCTCGGGCAGGACACGCCGGCTGCTTCCTTCCTCTCGCGGCTCGGTGGGGGGTGGGACTTCCGGTTTGCCTCTCCCGGGCAGCGCTGTAATTGGCCGGTCGGTCAAGCACTTCCGGGTCGCACTAGGCAGCGGCCCGGCAACGATTTTCAGTGCCCCTGGGCTGCGGCGGCGATCACGGGCAATGCCGGGTGGGCACCGGCTTGTAAATACTCAAATAAACCGGGGCAAGGCCGGGTGGGCACCGGCGTCCAAAATAAAATATAAAGCGAGGTTGGCACTCGCTCTGCCAGACAAAGCGCTCCAAAGCGCTATAATAGAAATAAAGCGCACCCAGCGCTTAGGGGTAAAATAAAGCGCTCTTCAGCGCTAGAAATATTAGCAAAGCGCTCCCAGCGCTGAGGGGAGAAATAAAGCGCTTCTAGGCGCTCTGGCCCAAAAGCAAAGCTCCAGCAGGGTCTGGAGGCAGGCAAGGGGGCAAGGCAGGGCCAGAGCCAGCACACTGGGTCTCCAGGCAGGGAGACAGTCCAAGTGGCGGTCCTCCTGGCCCCAGCAGCAGCAACAGCCCCCTCTGGCAAGGATCCAAAAGTAGAACAAATTGTAAGGGGACACAGCCCCTTCTTATACTGTGAAATCCTTTGTTTCAGGGTGCAGGGTGGGGGGAAACCAGTTGCAGCTGGCTTGGGAGTACTCTTGATGGCCCAACCACCCCTTTCATTCACTGGGGAGGCTTGGGTCGTTAGACAAACCACAGGGGGCGGAGCCAGCATTGTGTGGGGAAAAACCCAGCCCATCCAGGACCCAGTGCACTCCTCCCACACATCACTCATGCTGATCTCACACTCACCACCGGGCAGACCCATCCAGACTTCCTGGAGCCTGGCATGCCAGCCAGCTCCAGCCAATCACCCTCCAGCATCCTCACTGCACACATACATCAATGTCCAGAAGTAGCACTTCCCTTCTAGACACATACAAGCCGCACATACCATTGCGCAGCATTCATTCTCACGAGTTCATACATACCAAACTCGAGCCTGCACTCCCCACACATCAGGAACTAACATGGACACACACATTCCCCATGCATTCCTATGGGAGGGCAGGCCAGCCATACTACACGCACGCACTTTACTCTGGGACACAGGGAAAAAGTGCGCCAAGACCCAAAAATCACTAACACTGGGTCACAAATAAAGGCAAAAAGATTAGGGGTGAACCTGCCCTAAGGCCCAAGTCCAACACTGCCCATATGTTTTATAGATGCCCTAGGTTGTCGCAATTTATTGCAGACATTGAGGGTTATTTGAGGAGTCGTTTGAGTATTTCTGTTAAATTAACAGCTCCTCTGGTTATTTTTGGGTGTGATGAAGGTTCGATATATCAGGGTTCTGCATTCGAGGAAGGATTTATCTTTATTTGTATGGCGGTATATCGCTCCTGCATCACATCCCAATGGCTGGATGAAGATCCGCCAAATTCTATTACATGGCAAACTAAATTATTGTCTATGTACCATCTTGAGATAGCATTATATAAAATTAAGGGCATTAAGAAGAAAACGTATGGGCTTAAAATATGGTCTCCGTTATCTAACTGGTTGGGTTAGCAAGGAAAATGTGGAGAAATTAACGCATATGGCTTTTCTTTTTATTTTGTCATTTCCATGTCCTCTAAACGCTATCACTTTAAGAATCTATGATTTGATGTAATAGAAAAAATACTGTTTAATGCTCAATGGTATTATGGTGAAAAATGTCTTTGTTCTTTACTGTCTGTATGCTGTCATAAAAAATCAATAAATAAATAAAATAAAAAAATGAAATAGTATGTTGTACATTTGCTGCTTACTAAATGGTCTAATTGGTAGTACATAAACTAGATTAAGAGTTAAACTTTTAGTTAGCACGGCATTAGAACATGTGAAAATATTTATATGTGTATATATAATGAGCTGTTTTCTAAGAGTGTTTTCTTTGATTCTGGGTGTTGTAGTTCTGTTACACTGTTTGTCACACAGCTACAGAAGCACAAACACATTCAGACACTTTTCCAGAAGCTACTTGTGCATGCAGTAGATTCACACATAGTTATAGTCACATCTATATTGCTCTCTTTTCCATAACACGGGCACTGAGGTGTTTGTTTATAGCCACCTACATAGACATTTAGAGAGTCATTGAGATACTAAAATAGACAGTGACATACTAGCACTTTTACTTAAACGTCTCATGGCACTGCTACTCCTACAATGTTTCAGATATGTTGGCAAGTACTGACATAACCTTCTATTTCATGTAGAGAAATACTATTTCAAACATGGGTGATGCTGGGTAGTACAGGTCCTGTGTGTACACTTTTACTTGTAGCTTGCTTTGTCATGTAAAAGCTGTTTGTCAAGTCTTAAATCCAAGTTTCTGTGTGCGCAAGTCACATGTGAGTGATGCTGTAGGTGTGCTATAAAGTATGCTGGTTTGTGCTAAAAAGATGAGAGATGTTCTTTTCAGTCCACTAAGTTCCTTGTGCACTTGCATGCCCCTATACCAAGTGCTACATAGAGTATGTCATCCCTAAAGCGACTGACATGCATGTTCAGAAAAAAAGAAAGCCTCTGTTTCAGCTATTGAGACAACTACAGAAGTATGTATAAATTCAGCCACTCACCAGAAACAATTAATACATTCAGTAGACTCAAAGGTAGTTGCAGTCACACCTATGTAGATCTGTATTGCCTGAAGTATTTCTGTAGGCACTTACATACACATTTAGACAGCCATAGAGGTATTATAGCAGACAGGTACATACCAGCATATTTACTTATACATTTCATGGCACTGATAGAGGTGTACTTCTACACTCTCTCAGATATGTAGTCAAGTATTGGCACAATCATCTCAACCATGTAGAGAAATAGTATTTCAACATGGGTGTAGACAACTAGTGCAAACCCTGTCCGTGCACTGTCACTGCAAGCTTCGCTTGGCATGTTATAAGTGTATCTGAAGTGTCAAACTCATGTTTTAATGCACATAACACATTTCTAAGATGTGTTGTATGTATGCTATAAAGGGTGCTGCTTTGTGCTTAGGAGGTTGACAGATGTCCTTTTGAGTTGAACAAGTTACTTTGGTACTTGTAGGCCCCTATGCAAAGTACTACATAGAGAATGCATCCCAAAAGCAACTGATATACATGTTCACAAGAGCATAGACCCTCTCTGCAACCTAACCAGACAGCTACAGAAGCACATATACATCCAGTTGCTCACTAGAAACTACTTATGCCTGCAGCGGACTCAAAGGTAGTTGCAGTCAAACATTTATAGCTCTCTGTTCCCCTTACAGAGGAACTGACGTATTTGTGCAGCCTTTTCCATACACATTTAGATAGCGATAGAGCTACTAAAATACACAGTCACATACCAACACATTTACATAAACATTTTGTGGCGCTCATACAGGTGTACTGCTACACTGCTAAGATATGTAGGAAAGTACTTGTGTTATTGAGTAACTTTATTTTTTGATTAATAAAAATCATTACAATAATGGACATACAGCGATAAAACATATTTAAAAAAATAAATACGGCCCTTAGTCCTTTAATAGCATCACGTTTAAATAGCAAGTAATAAAGGTTCATGAAGTTTAACAATAAAAATTGTTTGAGACCTAATCAGTACCAGTTAAAGGTTTCATAATCTCTCTTAGAACATGCTACTTGAGTTTGGACTGCATTTGAACGAAGCCCCTTTAGTTTAATCACAGTTAAAAAAACAATACAAATTAATTTAATTTGAATGTCTTGCTACAAAGATGCGGTAAAACACTGATCATTAAATCAAATCAATCAAATCAAAAATACTTTATTCGGTTATAGATATATACAACCACAAAAGCACATACAATTAATCATTCATTACAAAGTTACCATAAAATTTACAATGCTCTTTTGACCAATCCTTGACTACGGGAAAACTAATTAATCTGTGTATGGAACCAATGCGAAACCTTGTTAGCAAAAAAAGATCATAATCTTTCATTGGCAGGCGTAGGTATGGCTGAAGACAGAAGGTGGTTAAAGTAAGATTCTGTGCCTGGACCAAGATTTTGTTTAGTTCGGTACACCCTCTTTGTTCGGACAAAAAGTTCAAACAAATAGACAAGATTTTTTCTGCTCATATCAGCCATAGTAGATGGGTTATCAAAAAATGTATATAAGCCTAAACTATTTAAAAACATTTTTACATAAGACAACCATCCAATCCGTGTTGCCCCATCCAGACCCATACTATCCCTTAAAATGTCCCTATTAAAATACGTCTCCTCTGTGGTCCATATCCTGTGCCATAGGAGAACAGGTTGAATCTTTATAATATATTCAATATAAGTCAATCCTAATTCCATATGGCATACAAAGAAGTAAGTACTATTTGGGACCATCAATAGGAATTTTAAAAACATATTTTCAGCAACCTGGATTGAGCCCGCATCTGCGTATCCCTATATGCCTGCACCGTATGATGCAACGCTAACGCATTTCACCTTATAAATTTCCATTAGCTCCACTGCAGGCCATCTCCCAAGTCTCCTGAAAGTTGGAGAGAGCTGCTAAAGTCTTAATAAAAAGCAGTCTTCTTGTTCTTACGGCCTGTACCCACGACCCCGTGCAATCAAACAATATCCCCACCACCTTTTGCAAACCCAATGGGGTACGCGCCATTAGTACCGTGTCGTCCGCGTATAATAACGCAAGAGTAGGTCGTTTATCAGCCAGGGGCAAATCACTATAATCTTTAACTAAAACTTTGTTGATACTGTTTATGTACAGGGTAAAAAGGAAGGGTGCGAGAACACACCCTTGCCTGACGCCTCGTTTGACTTTAAAGTGACTGGTGCATTCCCCTCTTATCCCAAACCTAGCCCGTGACCTAGCCCCATAATAGAATTCTCTGATATAGGAAATTAAAAAAGGATCGATACCCATTTCTCCTAAAGTGACCCACAATTTTTTGTGGTTTACACAATCAGAGGCCATTGATAAATCAACCAAGGCCAAATATAAGGGCCCCTTTTTTGCCTATATATATTTATTCAAAAGAATATTCACATTTAAGCCCTGCTCTAAGGTACCGATTTTTTTTCGGAAACCAAACTGTAGGTCACTGATCACTGAGTTTTCCTCCGCCCAGTCTTGTAGCCTATTTAATATAACTCGTCCTATGGTAACAAGCCAGATAATTTCTGTCCCCTTTTTTATATATTGGTACGAGAATAGACTTGTACCATGTTGTAATGAAACCGGTTGAGATTGAAGCATTAAATACTTGGGTAAGTAGGGGACCCCATAAAGCGATGTTAGTTTTAAAAACATCAGCTGGAACGCCATCGGTCGTGCCGCCTTCCCTCCTGAGGTTGACTTGATTGCTAGATTAACTTCACAAAGCTCAAATAAAGTGGCCTTCCTTATGTCGCTAAGCCTCGGATCTCGGTCCTCTATAGTGACCAGATGTAATGTATCCAAAGTGCCCTCGGTAATCGCAATCTCAGGTAATTGGGAAATAGTTGCGTCATATAAACGTGAAAAATGCTCAATCCACCTATTCTCGGGGATAGCGATCTCAATTTTTGATGCCACCTTATCTTTAGGGAATGGTGCATTAACAGCCCTCCTAAAACCATGGGGATCTTTCGCACTTGATGCATCATGGAGTTCTGTCCATGCCTCAACTTTCAGTTTGTCTTTTCTATCTTTTAGGGCCAACTTATAGTCTTTCCGTGCCCGTCTAATTGTGTCTCTGTCACCTAGATTACCATGCAGAGCATGTTTTAGGTTTCTGTAAGTCCTAGCGCCGTTAGAGTCAAACCAGGCCATCTCCGCTTTAGGGTTATCCTTTTGCTTGTTACTAATGGTAAGAGCTTTTTTTTATATAGTCTGTAATTACAATAAAATTATCAATAACATCCTTAGATGGAGCATTTTCCTCCAAGCATATCATGATAGCATCTTTACAATTAGTTACCACCCTCACCATAAAGTCTGTGGGCATCACCTTCTCCCACCTCAGACTATATCCATTCTGTTTCGATAGGGAGATATGTTCAAGAATAGCATTTGGAATATTAGCTTTACCTCCAGTTTGTTCAAATAGTGTTATTCCTTCACTCTGCGGCACATGATCGCTCAGTGCAATTTGATGTTGGGTAAAATCTACCACTATAGACCCATAGCGATTAGAAACCAAAATGAAGTCTATAATGGATCCCGAACCATGCCCATTAAATGTAGGGGCCAGATGCACCGGGGGACAGCTAAAAGTATTAGCAAGGCCCAGGTCAAGATCAAATACTAATTCATTTAAACATTCTCCATATGACGTATGAGGGAAGTGCGGGTAGGAAGTCTCCATATCATATGTTAAACCACAGTTCCCGTTATCAGAATGTTGGCAAGGGGCCGTATTAAAATCTCCACCCCATAACATTAATCACATCTGTGTTTGCCAGGTCCTGCAACTTGTATAAATGTCCCCGTATAGCTTTCAGTATAACATCTCATGAATCATGTGGAATATTATTGTAAAAATTCACAAGCAATACCAGACAGCTGGTATCGACCTTCAAACTAACAATTTGATAAAACGTGTCTTCCCGTACCAGATCTACTTTAACAAATGTAGCTAAGTTGGAAATATACGTACTCAGTCCCCCTTTCGCTCTACCATGGACAGAGGTGGTTGCATTAGTGTGTAGAGTTCTATAACCATTAATATGACATGGTTCTGTCACCCATGTTTCCTGGAGACTAAAAACATCAAATTGCTGAATAAATTGATACCATATTACGTTATTCATTTTGGATTTTATGCCAGCATTATTCCAAAACATAAAATTACATTTACACTTCCCTGTGGGTGCTTTAGCAGTTACCAAATATTCTACATTACATAACCCAGAAGTAGTATCCCTAGATGGCAAATGCAGAACATCAGTTACAACAGGTTTCTCTGATTCAGCCCTAAATAGATGGTCAACCTCTTGCAGGGATACTTTCTCTTCATTATCATGTACTACCATAACTCCACTAGCTTCTTTATCATCCTCAACCCAGTATTTCGTTGGAATATGGTCTTTATGGTCTATTCAAAGAGCGTTTAAGTTTGTATGAGATTCCCTTGAACAAGCTTTCTCAAATGATTTTGGAACATCCCACTGCCTCACAGTCTCATACCTGGTTTGTCAATCTACTTCCTCCAAATTCTGCAATGTATGAAAACGGTTAGAAATGGGTATACCATAACCTGAACTGGGTAATGTCCACCGTGCAACACTTCTCTGTGTCCCAGAACCAGGATAACTAGGTTTGTAAAAGTATCCTAGTGGGACAATAGTAATATGGTCTCCTCCTGATGAAATATTGTGTGCCCTTTTTAGAATTTCCTTAATCAAGTGTGGGGTTTTAAAATTCAAAATTACACAATCTCCCTCGTTAACTTTAGGTCCCCTTCCTACTCAGCCCACCCTTCTAGCCATTTTAGATTCCTCAAACATATAATCTGTTAAGCCAATTCTGGTTCCCAACCAAGATAACAATTTATTTCTTAGGCTTTCCAATGACTCTTCGGATCCTTTATAAAGCCTTGGGAGATTGGTTAGGACCACAACATACGGGGTTGCAGCCGGGGGAAGGTCTATGTACGGCACTACTTTCTCAAACTCCATACAACTTGGAGCATTTGCCAGTCTAGGCCCACTTGTGGGACACCCCCGCGCCGCACGGCCACCAGCTGCTGCGTGTGTTTCCCTCTGCCTGCCTTCTGCCTCGCCGCCGGCCTCGCTGACGCCGTGGTCGCTCCCCCCTGGTTTTCCAGTTGTTTTGCCCGTAATTTGTGCTTGTTTGTTTCTGCCGTCTGTTCGTGTATTTAGCTGTTTTTCCTTGTTTTGCCCGTAATTTGTGCTTGTTTGTCTCTGCCGTCTGTTCGTGTATTTAGCTGTTTTTCCTTGTTTTGCCCGTAATTTGTGCTTGTTTGTTTTTGCCGTCTGTTCGTGTATTTAGCTGTTTTTCTTTGTTTTGCCCGTAATTTGTGCCTGTTTATCTCATTGTAGCCTCTGTGCCGTGCCCAGTCTCCTTCCTGATTGATCGCCGCCCTCCGCTCCCGCTTCCCGCCACCGCCTTTGGCCCCGCCCCTTTCTCTTCTGTTCCCTCCCCGCTCCCGCCTCCCAGCTGCTCCGCCCACCCGCGCACTTCGCCAAATATGGCGACCGTGCGAACGCGCAGCGTTGACGCGCAGCGGGCGCGCCGATTGTGCGCCGAAGGCGCGCCACAGGTAAGCCCGTCTGCGCCCGTCCGTGACCGGATCGCGACCAGCGCCAGGACCCCTGGCCGCCGAAGACCCCGGCCGACCCGCCTGACGTACGCCGCCGCCACCCTCATCGCACTCAACACCGGCCGACTCCCAGAATGCCATCAAGCCACCCCACGGCGCACCCACGGACCCTTCAGCTGCCACGCCTGCAAGTTCACCTGCATCCGGACCTGCCTAGCACCAGCACCCACCAAGTCGAACGCCAGCAGCACCCACCTCAAGTGCATCCTGCTCAACACCCGCTCCGTCCACAGACACGCCATCGAACTCTGGAACCTCCTAGACGCCACAGCCCCTGACGTCGCCTTCCTCACGGAGACCTGGATGAACGCCTCTTCAGCCCCCGACATCGCCATCGCTATCCCAGAGGGCTACAAGATCGTCCGGAGGGACCGCAACGCCAACCAGATGGGAGGAGGCATCGCCATCATCCACAGGAACACCATCCGTCTCACGACCAGCACCGACAACACCCTGACCACCGCCGAACACCTGCATTTCCAGATCCACACCAGCCCGAACACCACCCTCAGAGGCACCCTGATCTACCGACCCCCGGGACCACGCACACAATTCAGCGAGGACATCGCCGACTTCGTCAGCCCGCATGCCCTCCCCTCCGCCGACTACATCCTCCTAGGCTACCTCGACTACCATCTGGAGAACAACAACGACCGCAACACCAGCACTCTGCTCGACAACCTCGCCAATCTTGGACTCAAGCAACTGGTGTCCACCCCCACCCACCTCGCCGGACACACACTGGACGCAGTCTTCTCCTCCAGCCCAGACATCGACTTCAGCCACGCCACAGAGCTTCAATGGACGGACCACAGCTGCGTCCACTTCACCTTCACGAGAACGACGACCCACCGCCACCAGCAACAGGCCGCCCGCAGAAGCTGGAACAAGATCACAGCAGACCAGCTCGCCACCTCCCTGAGCCAGCACCCTCCTGCCAGCTCAGCGAACCCCAGCCAGGCCGCCGACAACCTCACGAAGTGGATCAGCAACTGCGCGGACGAGCTCGCCCCGCTGAGGACCCCGCCCAGCAGACCCGGCAGCAAGAAAGCCCCGTGGTTCACCGACGAACTCAAGAGCTCCAAGAAGAACTGCCGAGCCCTCGAGAAAGTCTGGAGAAGGGAACCTACACCGGACAACAGGACCTCCCTCAAGCTTGCCACCCGGAAGCACCACCAGCTGATCCGCGCCGCCAAGAAAACAGCATTCAAGGACCGGTTGGACAACAACGCACACAACTGCAAGGAGCTCTTCAACATCGTGAAAGAGCTCTCCAACCCCAGCGCAGGAAACAACGACATCACCCCATCGCAAGACCTCTGCAACTCCCTCGCTTCATACTTCCACAACAAGATCTCGGACATACACAACAGCTTCAACAACCAACCAACGCACACCATGACCGAACAACCACCCCCCACCACCACCCTCCACGCCTGGACCCCGATCAGCACCGAAGACACCATACGCACAATGAACTCCATCCACTCCGGACCACCGACCGACCCCTGCCCTCACCACGTCTTCAACAAGGCCGACGCTGTCATCGCACCCCACCTGCGGGACATCATCAACACCTCCTTCGACACCGCCACCTTCCCTGAGAGCTGGAAACACGCCGAACTCAGCGCTCTCCTCAAGAAACCAACAGCGGACCCCACTGAACTCAAGAACTACCGCCCCATCTCGCTCCTCCCGTTTCCAGCCAAAGTCATCGAGAAGACCGTCAACAAGCAGATGGCCGCCTTCCTTGAGACGAACGGATCCCTCGACCCCTCACAGTCAGGCTTCCGAGCCAATCACAGCACCGAGACCGCCCTCATCGCCGCCACCGATGACATCCGAGCCCTGATGGACAATGGAGAAACAGCGGCCCTCATCCTCCTAGACCTCTCCGCGGCATTCGACACTGTCTGCCACCGCACCCTAGTACAGCGCCTCAGCAACGTCGGAATCCAGGACAAGGCGCTGGAATGGATCATCTCCTTCCTCGACGGAAGAACACAGAGAGTCTGCCTACCACCGTACAAGTCAGAAGCCTCCGAAGTCATCTGCGGCGTCCCCCAAGGGTCATCTCTGAGCCCCACCCTCTTCAACGTCTACATGAGCCCCCTCGCAGCCATCGTACGCAAACACAACCTCAGCATAATCTCCTACGCCGACGACACCCAGCTGATCCTCTCCCTGACCAACGACCCCGCCTCCGCCAGAGCCAACCTGCACGAAGGGATGAAAGAGGTAGCCGAGTGGATGACGACCAGCCGCCTGAAACTGAACTCTGACAAGACGGAGGTCCTCATCCTGGGCTCTTCACCCTCCGCCTGGGACGACTCCTGGTGGCCTCCCGCCCTGGGCACCGCACCCAAACCGACAGACCATGCACGCAACCTGGGCTTCATCCTGGACTCCTCCCTATCCATGACCAGACAAGTCAACAACGTCTCCTCGGCTTGCTTCAACATCCTACGCATGCTACGGAAGATCTTCTGGTGGATCCCCACCTAGACCAGGAAGACCGTCACCCAGGCCCTCGTCACCAGCCGACTGGACTACGGCAACGCCCTCTACGCCGGTACCACCGCCAAGCTCCAGAAGAGACTCCAGCGGATCCAGAACGCCTCAGCCAGACTCATCCTCGACATCCCACGAACCAGCCACATCACCGGACATCTGAGAGACCTCCACTGGCTCCCCGTCAACAAAAGAATCACCTTCCGCCTCCTCACCCACGCACACAAAGCCCTACACGACCAGGGTCCGAGCTACCTCAACAGCCGAATCAACTTCTACGCGCCCAACCGCCACCTCCGATCAGCCAACCACGCCCTCGCCGCCGTCCCCCGCATCCGAAGAGCGACTACGGGAGGAAGGTCCTTCTCCTACCTGGCCGCCAAGACCTGGAACTCCCTCCCTCCCGACCTGCGCCTGACCCAAGACCACCTCGCCTTCAGGAAGAAGCTGAAGACCTGGCTTTTCGAGCAGTAGCGGCACCCCCCCCCCCCCAGCGCCTTGAGACCCTACGGGTAGGTAGCGCGCTATATAAGTGTCACTGATTGATTGATTGATTGACTATGGTTCTCATACTGGTTGTTATCACGTCCTTTAGGGGCAGGTAGACTAATACTAGTCGCTATATCCCCATTCTTATTTCGTTTTACTAGTCAAATTTTTGCTCTTAATTTCTGGGTTTTTGCCCGATCCTGGAATTATGTTATCTGTTACAAGATGAATATCCTGGGAATGTGGGTAGGTTTCACTTTGACTATGACTATGCGATTTAATCAAGGTTTCTTCTATTACCCCCAATCTTGCAGTTAATTTCCCTAGAATATCCCTAAGATAAATATCTAACGATTCCACTTTGTTTTTTACATATAAAACTTGATTTTGCAGTCGCGTCTCTGGCCTGGCTAAAACTTTCGTCTTCCCACTTGGTTTATTTTGTGCCAATATCCTTCCCTTTTTTATAGTTTTCAATTGTAATGGGGTTACTATGGCCGCATCCTTTATAATATGTTCCTTGACCTGCTTTTGAGATCTATCTGGATTTCGGGAATGCTTTGGGGGGAGCTGAAAGTCGCTCTCTGAGTCCGTGCAATCAATATGGTCGGAGATATTAACCACACACCCATTTATAGCATCCAGTTGGGGTTCTAATAATATTTGTAAATCATTACCAGCACATGCAGCTACAGTGGGGCATTCTATAATATTAGATTTATCTGAGGTCATAGCCTCTTCCACATTTAATATTTGTTTTTCAATGGCACCCATAGCACCAGTAATATAGTTCATTAATGATAGGCATGGCCCTTCCCCTACTTTTCCCGGTTACTTTTTGGGCACAGCACTTGCTGTTTTTCATTTCCCCATACTGGATGTAAACAATACAATCAAGATCTTTAACAGAGCTCGCTCTGTTTTTCAATAAAATCCCCCTTCAGTCTGAGTACACAATACCTTCAGATGACAATTGGGTGAGAATCTGATGAGAACAACCAAGAGCCGTGGCCCAGCCCAGCCTCTGTCGGCCGCTGCAAGCGGCGGACAGGCCCACCCTTTGCCCGCACGTGTCCCGCGCCGCGGGAGCCCGACCATCCTTTTGGGCGCCTCCTGGTGCTGTGTGGATGGCGTCAGTGGCTTGCTCGCCGCAAGGGATGCTGGGACGCAAAGTTTGCCTCTCCTCCGGCATCCGTTCGTGTTGGAATGACCCCCGGTGACTCTCGGCCATGGCGGCTCCCTCAATGCCAATGCCCCAATAAGGTAAGTGTGACTCTCGGCGGTGGCGGCAAATTGCCAACTGGCTCCCGCGCCACAGGAGCCCGACCGTCCTTTTGGGCGCCTCCTGGTGCTGTGTGGTGGCGTCAGCGATGTGCGCGCCGCAAGGGACGCTGGGAGGCGTAGTTCGCATCTCCTTCGGCGTCCGTTCACGTTGGAATGACCCCCGGTGACTCTCGGCGGTGGCGGCTCCCTCAATGCCAATGCCCCAACAAGGTAAGTGTGACTCTCGGCGGTGGCGGCAAATTTCCAACACTGATCATTACTGGAAACCCACTAACAGTTCCACTAACAGTGCATTTCTATTAGTAAATGTCTGAACCGCAGTAAAGGATGATAAAAAAACCTCTAAAATCGCTTGGGGCACAGAGCCGAAAAATCCTGCAGTGTCGCAAAGCCAGGCTCAGCTACTATCGGAGGGCGTAGTAAAATGAGCAAATTAATTTTCTCAATGGGATTAGAGCAGCCCTGTACAGGTAGCCTGTTATTAACTCACTGGTTCTAACAGTGAGTCAGGATATTAAGCATTGAATTGTCCGGGTTCATGGGTGTAAGAATGGCTCATCGACAAGAGCGGACACCAAGTTTGTTCCATTTGCCCTGTAGCAGAGTCTTTCGGTCATCAAGAAATGCAGGGCAGAGACATACTACATGCTCTATAGATTCCTTACAGCTCCAGCCCCCCCTGCGTATTGTGTTGTCATTTGTGCGGCGCCAGCCTGGTAGATGGTGCAGAAGAGGCCATTCTCCCATTCTGAGAGTCAGGAATCGTTTTTTCCAAAACACCTCATAAGTGCATTAGAGGTGTGACACTGCGGTCCCTGGCTTAAACCCTGATATAACTGCCCAAGCATGCTTGCGTTGGGCCAATTGTGATTTGTCCGAGTGGAAGGACCAGGAACGAACATTCCATTTGATATACATTTTGAGGGTCTGGTGGGGTGGATTGGAGCTCCAGATTTCTTCTGCTCCCAGGAGTTTTAAAGCCTTGTAGATAGTGTCAGTGGGATCGTCCCAGCTGACTGGTTTATATTTCCTGCCACAAAATAGCCTTCAAGCTTGCTTCTCTAGATGTGCGTAGCTTATTGCACAGCTTGAAACGTACTGACACAACCTTTTGAACCATGCAGAGCAATAGTTTGTGAATCATGGGTGATGGCTACTAGTGCAGGCCCTGTCTGTGCACTCTCACTGCGAGCTTCAGTTAACAGGTTATAGGTCTTTCTGAAATTTTTAACCCATGTTTTAGTGCACATAACCTACTTCTCAGATTTGCTGTAGGTATGCCATAAAGGATGCTGTTTTGTGCTTAAGCCATTGACAGATGTCTTTTTGAGTTGAAAAAGTTACTTGTACACGTGCATGCCTCTTTGCCAAGTACTACATAGAGTATCACTTCCCTAAAACAATTGACGTAGATGTTCACAAAAGCCTAGACTCATTTTCAGTTACAGAGGCATAAATAGAAGCACTTATACATTCAGTCACTCACCGGAAATTATTTATGCATGCAGCAGAATCAAAGGTAGTTTCAGTGACACCTACATAGCTCTCTATTGCCTAACACAGGTACTGAAGTATTTGACCAGAAACTTACATACTCATTTAGGCAGCCATGAAGGTATCATAGCAGGTAGTTACATGCTAGCACATTTACTTAAACATCTCATGGTACTGATAGAGGAGCTCTCCTACACTATCCAAGATATGTAGGCAAGTACTGACAAAGCCTTCTAAACCAAACATGGGTGATGGCTACTAGTTCAGACCCTGTCTATGCTCTCTCAATGCAAGCTTTAGTTGGCTTATTTTAGGTCTTACTCAGGTGGCAAATCTACTCAAAATATCTCATGCATTCATTCCATGACTCACTCAGACACTCATGCTCCTACTTAGACATCTACTCAAACAGTCTGAGACTCACTCAGACTGTGATGCACCCACTCACACACCCAGTGAGACACTTATGCAGGTAGTTCCCAATCCACTTAGGCACACACTGTTAGAAATGGGTGTCTCTAGTTGGCAGGGGTTTGCATCCTGTCCAAGTAGGGACCCTTCCTTTTAGTCAGGAGAGGGAGGGAGTTACACTCTCAAGATAACCCCTGCTCACACCCTTGGTAGCTTGGCACGAGCAGTCAGGCCTATCTCAGAGGCAATGTGTAAAGCATTTGCATATAAAACACACAGTAACGCAGTGAAAACAGTACAAATGGACATCACACCAGTTAAAAAAAAACAATCATCATCTAAACCAAAGAAGACCAAAACAACAAGAATCCAACATACATAAGCACAAATATCACTTTTTAAAGATTTAAGTAAGTTGTCCATTGAACTCTAAGGATGCATCGATTTTAGCGCAAAGTACCTTTGATGCGCAAAATCCGATTTGAAAAACAACCGCAGAGGAGGGAAGCATCAGAAACACAAGCGATGCATCGATTCTAGAGTCCCAAGTAGGCGTCATTTCTGCTGCATGCAAGAGAAGTGTTTTATTGATTCCTTTCTGCGAGGAGAAGCAATGTGTCGAATTCTGAACAGGGAGCTTTGGCTTCTTATGGCATCACTGGAGAGCTGGAGCACATGTGGGATGTATGGAAAATCCAGGTGTACAGGGTTGATGCGGCGGCGAAACTGATGCTGTGTCAATTTTCACAGCCGCTTGGGACCCCTTTCCATTTGTGAGTGGCTTACCACCCTTTTGAAAAGGGTGGTAAACTGTGATTGTTTGGCAACCGCAAATGCGGTTGCAAAAACAATCATACATAGGTTTGAGACTTGCTATTAGGAAGGGGCACTCTTGGCACGCCCCTTCCTAATAGCGAGTCGCAAACCATATTTTGCGAGTCGCTAATAGGTTAGCGACTTGCCAAATATGGTTGGTACATTGGGCAGACCTATTTTGCTGTCGCAAACGGGCACAATGTCCATTTGCGAATTCAAAAAACGGTCGTACATCTGGCCCAGAGTGTTGCAGAAGGGTCCCATCAGAGGTTGCTGCTGACCTTGTGTAGGCCTTATGATGTGAGCGGGCCTTTATAATGTAATCTGCAGTACTTCACAGAAAAATGTGGGTGCTTTACTTTATTGTACATTATGGGTCAAATTTCCATCAAACCACAACTTTGCCGTAGTCAGGCAAAGAGACTCAGAAGATGCACCAATCTTGTAGTAAATATGGATCCAAAGTGCAGGTTCAATTCCACTTTTGTCATATTTGCAAACCTTCTGGTACTTGAGGATTTGTCATATTTCTCCAACTTAGCTCCTAACTAGATTCCTGGCTTTTGCTCTCTTACTGGGTCAAGTTAATTATTCTCCTGACCAGCCAGAGGATCAAAGGTCTCACCATACAATAGGGCCATTTGCCAATGATTGGGCCTGTTCCTATGAATGGAAATGGTGGTGACGGAATTGGCATGTGCTCATTTATTTCTACACTGCATGAGACCTGGCAAGGCTCATAGCAAGAAGAACAACGAGGAGAAGGCATAACCCTTGAAGCAATCACAGGAGGGGCTCTCCTTTTAATTTTTTAAGGGAAGGGGCCAGGCATTTGTGGATGTTGGGGTCATGGAGTCAGGCTCTCGCATCTATCGCGCGCCAACACAACCTCAATATCATCTCTTACGCAGACGACACCCAGCTGATCCTCTCCCTCACCAAAGACCCAAACACCGCCAAAACCAACCTACACGAAGGGATGAAAGAAGTAGCCGAGTGGATGAAGAACAGCCGTTTAAAACTGAACTCGGACAAAACGGAAGTCCTCATCTTAGGTTCATCCCCCGCTGCCTGGGACGACTCATGGTGGCCACCGGTCCTGGGAACCGCACCCATACCTACGGACCACGCACGTAACCTGGGCTTCATCCTGGACTCCTCCCTCTCGATGACCAGACAAGTCAACGCCGTCTCATCATCATGCTTCAACACCCTACGCATGCTCAAAAAAATCTTCCGCTGGATCCCCACCGAAACAAGAAAGACGGTCACCCACGCACTGGTCACAAGCCGACTGGATTACGGAAACACCCTTTACGCCGGAACCACAGCCAAACTACAGAAAAAACTCCAAGCATCCAAAACGCCTCAGCCAGACTCATACTAGACATCCCCCGTCAAGCTCACATTTCCGGTCACCTGAAAGACCTTCACTGGCTCCCCGTCAACAAGAGAATAACGTTCCGTCTCCTCACCCACGCACACAAAGCCCTCTACGACCTAGGACCCCAATGCCTCAACATGCGACTGTCCTTCTACACCCCCACCCGCCAACTACGATCGTCCAATCAAGCCCTCGCCGCAATTCCGCGCATCCATAGATCCACCATGGGGGGAAGATCCTTCTCCTACTTAGCGGCCAAAACCTGGAACTCTCTCCCCACCCACCTCCGCCTTGCACAGAACCACCTCTCCTTCAGAAAGCAACTAAAAACTTGGATATTCGATAAGTAATGTACCCTCCCTCCCCCAAGCGCCTTGAGACCCTCTGGCTGAGTAGTGCGCTATACAAATTTCTGAACTTGAACTTGAACTTGCTCTTGGAGAAGTCTTTCAACAGACCACTTAAAGTCACCATCTTGGAGTGTCCCATATTGCTATGTGGGAGGTTTGTGGTAGGGGTGGCGTGATGATGTGCCATCCTAGGATTGGACAGAGGTGCCTACCTTCTGGAAGTCTCCACCCCACTTAAAAACCTCTGAACAGGGGGAGAGAAAGAGAAAATTGATGTTGCAGGACCCTGAAGAAGATTGGACTTCTGTCTGGGGCCTGGTCTTCTTCTGAGCTTGGACTGGACCTGTGGAGGGGTAACATTCATGAGGGGGGCACCCCTCTGATTTCTGCTACCACAAAGGTGCTCTGCAAATGAGCAAAGGACTGCCTGGGACTTCAAGAGTGCAGGCAGCGAGGGTATTCCACCTTTAGGGTTACAGGTTGCCATTGGAAGTGCCTATGGGCTGAGGAGACCAAAAGGCACTGAACAGAGAACCCAGAACAGAACAGGTCCTGGGTGTAGAGCTAAATCGCCCAAAAAGCAAGCATCAAAAGATATATTAAATTTAGGATCAAGAATGCTGAAAAACAACAGTTTTGGTGGCTAGAGTGTGCAGAGCACACAACAGAGCAGACCAGGTCTGGGGATGGTGTGTGACTATGCTAGTAACTGCAAGACAATCGGATGCATGTGTGCAAAAAGCCGTTGAGAAACAAACGCTAGAACCAGACCCATCAGCCCAACCTTTATGTCGGAGTTTACGTCATGTGGGGGTTTTCTGGTCATTCAACACCACATCCGACCTTATAGTGCCGGTGCGGGAAAGAATGTCAATATTCTAGCCATGTATCTCATCGTGGAGTGGTATTGATATAGTGCAGTGCTCAAGTGGTTGTGATAAGTAAAATTGGCTACTCAGATTCAGCAGAAAGTTTAGGTTGAAGTCTGAGTGTCAAGTATTAAAAACACGCCAGATAGTAAGACTACCCTATGGCGCTGTGCAGTACGGTCGACATGTTTCAGCCCACTGGGGGGTTACCCCGGCTTTCTTCAGGACCTTTAAATATGGAATGGCTACTGCAACTACGAAGATTTGTGTGAAGTGAAAAATATATCAAAAAATGTACTACAAAAGTTACATATCTACCAGGAATTTAAACGATAGTGTGTCCACTGGAGGGAGAGAAGAAAATCTTCTTCCTATCAAAAAACAAGAGATTTCTTTCAGAACCAAATATTATGGGGTTGCACACATACAGCCGCATGAATACACAGAAACCGCATAGAAAAACACCTGCATGAACAATTTACATTCTGCATTACAAAGGAAGCATATTAGCTTTATCACACAGAGGCATTTCCTCACAGTGATACTCACCCAGCTTTTTGTGGGTGATGACCCCACCTCACCCGGCAACCGCTCGGGAGAATGAGGCCCCGCTCTATAGTGTAGAAAAAGGACACAGTTAGCACACAGATCTACTGTGCCCAAACAGATTGCTCTACACATCTAACCCAACAAACGTGTGATAGAGACCCATCAGCCGCAATTCAAGGCTCACCCACAACTAAGTTCTCATAGAACACTTAGAGAACATGCATCATAGAATATTCAAAAAGTCCCTTGGATGCCAATAAGCATGAATCATCAAATCCCTAGATACATGACAAGGGCACTTTTGACTCCTACTTTTCATACCTTCTATTCATACCTTCTTAAAAGGAGAGAGAGGAAGAACTTAGGAAAAGCAGCAGATGCTGGCAAAAGGCTCACCTGTCCGTCGGTGTCCCCGAAAATAAGCCGAGCGGAAGGGGAGGAACTCATTGAGTAGCCCTTCAGCCTTTAAATATCGACCGCCGGTTAGAAAATGATGAAGCAAGTATGCGCGATAAAAGGCACTGATCCTACGCGCATGCGCAATGTAACTCAATGGCCGAAAAATGGTGGCGTCTAGATTGTTGACAAATCACGCTCACTCGTGAAGACTAGAAGAAGCTCCCATGCCAAGTTGTAGGAAACTATACAGAGAGGACCTGCTATTGAGGGAGTCCAGCTATGTGATGGGGCGCGCGTATCAGATGCTGCGTGCTCTAGATCTAGCATCCATCGTGGAGTAGTGCGCATGACCAGACGGGAACCACTGTTCCCTGGGCATGCGCACACAAGAACTCTTCAACCAAACTCCATATCTAAAAGTCATAATAATAATGCGCCGATACAACTTGCGACTATGGAGTGGTACCAGCAGGTTGGTTGCATTTAACAACATATTTCATGAAGTACATGAAGACATCTTATGGTCCCATTTTCGAAACGTGTAATACATCCTAGCCGTGCTTCTAGAATTCTTAGAGTCATGTGACGTGAAATTTCAGAAACCCCGCATCACCTGCCAAAAGGGAGAAAACAGGAGATGCAGCTATAGCTACACCCCAAGATTAAAACTGAAATAAAGAGGGGGGCCAGCAGGGGTCACTATCTAAAGGAACTTGCTTCAACCACATATAGGATCAAGTGTTGTTAGCAGGGGTCTGAGCACTCCTAATGAGTCCGTATGTGGTGAACCAATACTGACTGCATATTTACCACAGTTATTACCATGGGGTATCTTCTCAGATTTAGGAGAAATAGAGTATGATGTTGTGTTCATCAAATGTCAGAAAAAGGAAGTTGTCGAATCTTAATATATGGGTGGGTAAAACAAGATAAGCAGAGGGGCAGCATACACAATTAGGTTGGGTGAGCTATAAGGGTACAAACAAGGTATGCGTTTATATCCATCACAAAAAAGAGACCCGCAACTAAAAAGTTGCTCATAATACTAATAAAACAAACGTGTGTTGGCTAGAGTGTGCAACCAGGAGTAAAACATGACCTCTCCCTTAAAATTGTCCCTATAGGTCCTGAGAAAACAAAGGGAGGAAATGAAGGTGGTATGTGAGTAGCATTACTTTTCCGGATATTTGAGAACTCCCACTAGTGAGGCAAAAGACCCTGAGATTTGGTATAGAGTAATGTGTGCATGGGCGACCTCTCATCACTGTGTTAATGCCCCGTGGATCCCCTGCATCATAAGGACAAAGCAAAAGAAGAACAATGCAATGACAAAAAAGGAAAAAGGCACAGAGCATTGCAATGCACTGATTTGCTTCAAAGCACCTGGAGAGTGCCAACCCCCTGGGAGCATTGCTACATGTTTAAAACAGTTCCTCATGTCTATGTCCCTGGGGGAGTAGGAGGCTTTCAGCCTGTCAGCGAGGGCAGGAGAGGAGGAGTGAAGGGCTCCCACACTCACCTGTTCATCAGTATGGGGCAAAAGAATTACAGCCATCATGCAAGCTGTGTTGGGTAGTGGGAGCCAGCCAGACCATGGTGAGGGCGGGGAAGGCTCCCAGGCATACCAAGAGGGACTGCATCTTGTATGCTACTGCCATCACTTATTAACAACAAACGCAGGGGCATATTATCAAGAACAGCGATAATGGGCTTGATAATATGCCCTTGAGAATTCCAATAGAAGCCCATGTTTACACCAGACCAAGGGCTTCTATGGGAATTCACAAGGGTATATTATCAAGCCCATTATCGCTGCTTTAGCGGCAGTTTCCTGGTGCTAAAGCGAAAATAATTTTAACGCAGTTTCTTGATAATATGCCTCAAAAGGCCAGAGCATGCCACATCCAAGAACAGTGCTGCTGGTGCATATCAGCTGGGGACAAAGAACCACTGGAAGATGGTACTGTCCTTAGTGATTTGAATGCTGTTGCAATCATTTCTTTGGACATATTTCTGCTTTTATTAAAGTGGTGACACCATGACAAAGTCAGTTGGCCTGCCTTTTGATAACCGCACATCAATTTATTGTGCCTAGAATATGTAAGGGTGGTGTTGTTTTAGGTTTAGGTGCTCGCTTGGGTAAAGAACGGCTAGGAGGGTTTCACCATAAGTATTTCCACCTGCATTCACCTATATGTTTGCAAAGTAATGCGTACGTTTGAGCCGTGTATGAGTAATAAACAATTTTACCTTTCAAAAGTGACTGCACAATTAGTTATTGGGTGTCGTTTACTCGTTACCTATAGTCTAGGAATGGATATGTCATGGCCTTCAGTCATATCAGTTGTCATCAGAAAACGTTCGTCTTACTGAACAATCCTACCATCTACGTGACATTAGAAGGACAAGTGTAATGTAGTTTTCCATTGTGGCTTGAGTGGTACAATTTTCATGATATTATTACAAATGAAGATAAAAAGCCAGATGATAGTTCTATCAAGAACTTTCCTGGCACATTGAGAATGAGTCTTGAGCATCAGTAATGTGTCCTTTTTTGGCTAGTAATATGTGTGGATTTCGGTAGCACAAAAGAAGACCAACACAATTAGCTAATGCCCCTTCTGAAAGTACATAACAAGGACATAATACTCAGAAAAGGCATTTTCAAGAACTTAGAGGGCGGAAGAAAATTCAATTGTAATTGCATCCGAGATCAGATAATCTAGTATGTTTATGTCATGAGTCTGAAGGGGAACACGAAGCTCTTTGCGTAACTGTTTCATAAAATGTAGGAATATGGATGTTATCGCAATAATAGCTCTGCTGCGGCGAGCTTCCAAAATGCACTTTACCTCCTCTCAATCGTAAGTAAAAAATGGTCCCGTGAAAATGCACTTAAGGTTAACAGACGAATTTCATTGTATTAGTCCACATGATAATCGAATGTAAAGATAATGACTGAAGAAATATCTGTCTAGCCCAGTGATAATTCGAGATCGTGGACAAGTAGAAATTTTGATGGACTATATTTTACCTGCATTTTTCCTTGGTGATTGTAATGAATTCGAGTGGAAAAAAGAAGAGGTTAAAATCTTAAAACGGTTAATGGCTTATAATTTAAAATGTGAAGATATTACACGATTTTCTAGTTTATTTCAATGGGCATCGATTTAGAACCACCAACCTTTATATTGCCTTATGTATTCACCCGTGTTGAACAGATTTTTTTTTAAATATAAGGTTTGCTGAGTTGAATCAACGTCGTCAGTGAAAACTATCTACTGAATATTTTCTTCTGGATGGCGAAATACTTCATAGGCGTTTTGCAATTATATAGCAGTTGAGAGTAAACAAACAAAAAAACCCAAGGGCCTCATTTATGAGCCCTTGCGTCACTTTTACGCCGCCGGTGCGTCACTTTTTGTGACGCACCAGTGGCGTAAACAACGCGCCTTGTTGCGCCATATTTACAAAGTGACGCATCTAGGTAGATGCGTCCCTTTGTAAACCCCTGCGCCACATTATACCTGCGCCAGGTATAATGTATGCAAAGGGGGCGTATTGACGCAAGAAAGGGTCGTAGAAGTGACGCAGTGAAATCTATGAGATTTCACTGCGTCACTTCTAGGACACCGTTGCGTCAAAATCTTGCGCCTGCCTCACAACAGGCGTAAGACTGACGCAAGCCCTTTCACATGGGGCTTGCCCCATGTGAAAGGAAGCATTGCTGGAGTTGAGTCACTTTTGTGAGACACTCCAGCAATGCGTCACTTTTGCGCTTACAGATTCGTCAGAAATACTGACGTATCTGTAACTCCTTGCGACATGATGCGTCAGACATTAAATATGACGCATCAGGTATGTCGCAAGGAGTGCGCACTGAGAAGTGACGCATCGCTGCTTTCACGCAGCGATGCGTCATTTCTCATAAATGAGGCCCCCAGAATGGTGTGCCCTGGTGTCTGGATATATTGGTGTTTCAAGGCAATTGAAATGTAACCCAATGTGACTGGCATTATGGCAAGGGAACAGGTACTGTGTCCAGACATGGGTTACGTTCTCAATCTGCTACAGGATTAAAGTTAAACTTCAATGATGAGATCCGACAAGGCTGAAACTTGTGTTAGGTTGCTTGTATTCCTGTTGAGAGGGGATTTGGCATGGAAATTCGGGTGGGTTGTTACTGGATCAGGAACAACACTGATTTGCATATGGTTGCTGCCCCTCTAGAGTGACACAGGGAGCAAAACAAAATTAAAAGACTGTAATGCAGTCTGAGTGAGAGAGTGTCAGTAGTTGAGTCTTTTTGCAAGCACTCTATATATATATATATTTTTCTTGTTTTAATGTGATACCATAAGTGTGAAGGGAACGCTTGAATGTGCACCTTGTATTCACTGTGCCACAGTATGCTAGGTACACCTCACTGTTAAGGTTAAAACTAGGACGGGCCGCTTGTGTTCTGATTTGTAGGGAAAGTGGTCTGGCATTTCAGGCCAGCCTTTTCCTATTGGAGCTGATTTATTTGTGTATGGTTTGCTCCCTGATCAAGGCTTTAGCAAGAGTTCCAGCCATCAAATATTGTTGTTTTACTAACTGATACTTGTTAGAAATGGGTTTCCTGGTTGGCTTTGGTATGCACCAAGGCCAGGCAGGAACCACCACTCTAGTCAGGGTAAACTAAGTGCACACTAAAAGATAACCTGTGCTCACCCTCACGGAGCTTGGCACAGAGCATTCAGGCTTAGCTAATGAGGCAATGTGTACATTTTTTTTGCAACACACAGTAAGACCACAGAAAGACTCCACATAGGTTTATAGAAATAGATTATTATAGTATAAACAAACCAAGACCAAAAGTACAAAAATCCAATATATAGAAGTTGACATTTTAAAGGAATAATGCAGTAAAAGTGTGTATAAACAAGTAGCACTAAAAAGGTTACATTAGGTTGCGCTGGACTGGGGCAAATCAAAGTTTGGGCTGACCACGATGGAGAGCAGGCCAGCTGCAGGCCCCGATGAACAAAGTACCTTTCCTGGTCGCAAACAATGAAATGCATCTATGTCAGGTCCGGCAGGCGCAGGATGCTTCGATCTTTTCCACGTAGTGAAGGCAATGCATCAGTTCCAAAGACGGGTGCCAGAGTCGAGAGGCGTCGAGCGATGTGGTGGTTTGTGCCATGCAGTCGAGGGGATGATTGGCTCTCACCAAGGTGCAGCTCCAGCTCCAACAGTAATAAAGTAAAAATACCACGCAGAAGAAACACCACAGCTTACAAAAAAATGGAATAAAATTAAATATATAAAATGATACCAGAAAACCCAATATAAAATCAATAGAATCTGAGATTTTAAAGGTTTCTGCAGCTTTAGTGCTAGTATCACCAAGTATAACTCGCGGTCATTCGGCCATGCTAGACCATGGGAAAGTCACAAGCTCAGCCAACCGAGATGGAGCATGGGCTGTATACCTGGGCCATGTTTGTCCCACTGAAAAGAAACCTTCTCTTAGTCTGGGGTGAAGAGTTCAGTTCGCAGGAGAGAAGGCTGTGTGTAGCAGGGAGATCATTGCAGATAGTCATCTTTGTTACACGAAGAACAGTTCGGGCATCGAAGATGATAGTTGCTTTAGTGTGACGATCCAGTCAGGCATCGTGGACGGTTGTTGATGGAGGTTCAGGTAGGTGGTCTCCATGGGCTTCCGTTGCTATAGCGCAAATTGCAGATGTTCTTGAATTGCTGTTCTTCACTGGCCGTCACTGTAGCTCGAAGAGTGAGGTTCACCAGAGCTTCGCATATGTGGTTGCCATGGTCAACACAGTCCTGGTGCAAACATGCTCATTCACAGTCACAAAGAGCTCAAGGTTACAGGATTTCACATTTGATCATAGAGGAGTGCACTTCAATGCCAGCCAAGTGTCAAGGATCTGAGGATGAACCTCCTGGGGATCACAGCCTCAATCTAGCAGAAGCAGCAGGGCTCAGGCAGGTCCAGCTGCGGGACATCAGCTGGGCAGTTGCATTGATGCCTCTGAAGATTGTTCTGTACCTGTAGCTCAGCGCAAGTCGTCAGCTAACTGACCTTTGGAGTCACTCAGGTTAGTCTGGGATGAAGAGAACATTTCCAGCTTTGTTTCTCAGAGAACAGGGTAGGCTTCAAGCAGCAGGGAGTTCTCTGGAGAACAGAGGAGGAAGAAGAGGACCTGTAAGGAAGTAGTTCAGGTGGTCAATATTTATACCTGGAGCCAGTCCTTGAAGTGGGGGTGACATCCTGGCTACTCCCTCCTCTGGTTCTGGTAAGTGTTTCACCTCCTCTGCCATGACTCCAAGTAATCTGGCGTGACAAAAGACTTGTGTCAGGTACTTTCTTGTGTTCGCTGAAAGCAGCACTCTGAAATTTAAGTGGGTCCGGGAACAGCTCTGCTTCAACCATCCTGGTAGGAATGTCCCATCCTGCCAACCACTAGCTCCTCTTTGTCTCACAGTCTTGGAGGTATGTACAGTATTCTGAGCCACACCCCATAGGAAGACTCAAATTAATAGTAATGTCAAATTTTCACTTTAAATTAAATTTAATTATTTCTAACATGAAGGGTTTATCATGCAAATAAAAACATTATTAACCATATAAGAAATCTTATTACAAGTCTCAAGGAGAGAAGGTTTCTTTGTTTCCGTTTTTGCCCTACAAAGAAACACATGCTGTTTCACTTAACTCATTCTTTGTCATTTAAAAAGCATACATAATGGTAATAGAAACAAATTGAAAAATTAAACATCTTCGAATATTAAATGATGTAGACTGAATAATAAAGGTGAATAAAAAGTCGCCATATGATTTAATGCTATCGCAATTCATTGTTAACATTTGAAAATTTAAATTAGAAACATATCTCTTGTATGATTCATAGTTCCAGAACATGTCTGCTTAAGAATCTCTCTCATGCTCCACTGCCAATTCTTGGCACTTATGAATAGTATCTGCTTGTTTGCCTTCACAATGGCTCAGTCTACAACTATATAAATGCTATAGAAACCTGCTGCAAATTCTTCGGACCACATTGTTTTTACTCCATCAAATGAGTGCTTTACTATCATTCTGGTTTTTCAGGCAGTGTTTTTCAAGGGATAACCTCATACAAATCATTTTTGAGGTGGCCCAGTGTGTCTAGTAGTTACATATTACACTTCATAATAGCCCTATAATCTGCACTGCACAACCACAGTTTACTCCTCCATACCCACAACCAATCCAAGAGCAGAACCACCTCATGGTTCTCTCTCCCATTTAATACAACACTGATGTCACTGCTTCTAGGAATTAATCTTCTGCCAAATTCCAGACAAATGTACTCCAATCCTGTTCAATTCAAGATCATTTTGAGTCACAATGAGGGTTTTTTCTTACCCCAAGTAATATTTCTGTTTTTCTTTGCTCCTGGCTGCAGACCTGCTGCACTCAGTAAAACACGTGAGCCCTGATGAAATAGAGACATCAAGAATCTTACCAGGAAGAAGAACCACCTATACAGGATCATCAGCTCCCATCACTCCCCAGTTGAAGGGTCTTGGACAACAAATTGGCCAACTTTCATACTTCCATATTTTTCATTGGGGTTTCTTTCTTTCATTATAATGGATTTAAATGGGCTTTTGAAGTAGAATTTTAATGTTAGTGGGAATCTTCTCGTCTGGCTAAAGGAGTGTAAAATTCAAAGGAAAATTATATACAAGTGTTTTTTTAAAAGAAATTCTGTGAAATATGAAAAGGATAGCCTATTACATGAATATTCCTGCAGAATACAATGTTTCAATCGACTCAACATTCCCATGCAAGCTATGTGGAATGCTTCATTGAACATTCATAGAATTTACAAAAAAACAGTTTACCTTTTGAAGTAATGAGTTTTGAATGTAACATGTCCTCAAGGGTTGCAATTGCTGCAAAATATTCAATAGGGTTTACCACAGAAATGTCTAAAAGGTTTTCATTAAAAGTTGTTTACTTTACCAAAATATGCAGGAGATGGCTCAAAGCAAAAAAGGTTAATTCTGCAGAGGGAGAAATTATTGTTCCTCCAAGGTGAACTATTATAGCATTTACAACCAAGCATTTACAACCAAGCAACCAAGGATCGATGCAAAGAAATTCTAGCTTCTTCACAGACAAGATCACAAAAATTGAGCAATTCTTCATCCAAACCTCCAATACATCTTCAATCTCAACCTGCCCCCCACTACTTGCTCTCAACCAAGCAGATCTAATTTATAGCAAGGACAACCAGGTTCACTGCCAATTGAAAAATGATCGAATTGGTTGGACTTCGAACTTGTGTCGGAAAACGAGGTCTTCAAGATAATTGCAAACTTAAAGCCCACCTCCCATATTATGTTCCCACTCCCAGCCACTATTGTACAAAAACTCAACCACATCATTACCGCTTTCTGCACTAAGATCATCAACTCCTCTCTCACATCAGGCTGTGTACCTGACTCCCTTCAATTAGGACAAATAACACCTATACTCAAAAAACCAGAGGCTGACCCTAATGATGTCAACAATCTCTGCCCTATCTCCAACCTCCCGTTCCTAGCCAAAACCTTGGAGAAGTGCATTCTCCAACAACTTAACAAATATATTGATGACTTCGACCTCCTTGACACCTTTCAATTGGGATTCCGGAAAGGGTGTAGCACTGAAACAGCCATGCATAATATTTTGGACGATATACACGTAGCCTTAGACGAAGGTGAAGCATGTCTTCTCATCCTTATTGACCTATTTGAGGCTTTTGACACAATTAATTACCTAGATTTACTTGAGACTCTGAAGGGCCGTTCTGGCATTGATGGCATGGTACTAAAATGGTTTGCTTCCTACCTCCAGCACCGTTCTCAATAAATTAAAATCAAACACTGTCTCTCTAAGCCAACACAAGTCACACTCGGGGTCCCTCAAGGCTCGATCCTCTCCCCGGCCCTCTTCAATCTCTTCATGGAACCCCTTAAAATCCCCCTGAAAGAAGCAGGAGTTAAATATCACCTATATGCAGATGACACTCAACTCTACTACAAAATCAAATCACCCAGCGACATTCAACACCTCAATGTCACACTAACCAAAATCCAATCATGATTTACCGCAAACCACTTAAAGTTGAAACCAGACAAAACAGAATTAATACTGTTCGCTACAAAAAGTAACCACCTTCAAATCAATGTCTTGCTCAAGAACCTGGATGCCCTAAACTGCTCCCTTGCTATAACCGACTCGGTTAAGCCACTAGGCATTACCTTGGACAAGAACTTGTCAATGAAGAACCACATCAAAAACTCTACAAAAAGTGCGCTGTACCCTTTAAAACACCTGAAGAAAATGAAACCTTTCATTCTACAAGACAATTTCAAGATTGTTGTTCAATCCCTAGTCCTATCCAAACTGGACTATGGGAACGCCATCCTTACAGGGACGCCATAAGCTCACCTAGCCCTTCTAAGGTCAGTCCTTAACATGGCTGCTCGACTCATAAGGGGGTTAGAAGGTTTGATCACATCACACCATCCCTCCACTCCCTCAACTGGCTACCCAATGAAGGGAGATGTATCTACAAATTGGCCTGCATCACAACTAAAACCCCTCCACTCACATTCCCCCAACTACCTTAACAGCAAACTGGTCAAAGCTGGAAGATCCAGATCCTTGAGAAGTTCTAACTCACTTCTTCTAATCCCTCCGAAATTCAAAAAGACAGCCTCTCAGTCCCCTCCTTCCCGTGCTTCAAAAGAGACCTGTAACTCATTCTCCTCAAGAAATACCTTACCCTCCTAGTCAACAAACCAAGACTCCAATAACCTAGTTGACTCCCTGATTATTTGTCCATCATGGATAAGTGGAGATTGGACTGTTTTCAACCTTGAGAGCTCCCCCTCTATCCTTCACGGCATGTCAAATTTCAATATTTTGCTTATATCCTCATGCACCGTTATGTCCTGCTATGCAATGTACGACTACTTATAATGTTTGGCTTTTATCTATTTGCATCTCTCTGACATGCTATGTTATGCACCTATGTATGTAAAGCACTCTGATACCCCCGGGTCTAGCTAGTGCTATATAACAAGTATAACATGAAATAAAATAAAATAAATAAATAAACCAAGCAACCCAGGGACATTTTATTTCATACATGTAGGTAAAAACAATCATCTGTGTTGTATTAAGGCCCCCAAGTTGATATACTATATAAGGAATAAATAGTCTCAATCAAATATTTAGCCATAATTCCAAAGGTAGGAATGTGACACCACTGTATTTATTTTCCAACATATATTCATCAATGTTCCTAGCAATGTAGGGGTTTTTGATTGGAATTCATAAATGGTGTTTACCTTGTCCACAGTAGATACCCTAATGGGCAATGCATAGATGAGAGACCAAGCAATCTATACAAGAGGATCTGCTAATGGGTGTAGTGGACTCCTGACTTCCCCTGTTTACTTCAGTTATAGTACTACATAACCAAATATTCCTCAAAACCTGGGTTTAACAATCAGCATAAAAATACAATGGTTCACAATGATAATTTCAGATTTATCAGCCATCAATTTATGGAAGGTGAAACAGCAAGCTATAATAATACGGTTTACTCTAAGCAAGTAGACAATGTGTCCAGGGCTAATGGAATAGATAACTTTTGACAAATAGTATTGATAACACTGGTATAAATATATAAACGTAAAAGACCATATTAGAAGAGGTGATCTCAAAAGTAAGATGAACAGTGATGGCGCAATGCTAGTGAGTAGTGAATAAATTAGACAGAAATGATCCAAACAAATTGAGCACAATCAAAATCCAAATGCTGCCTAAACTGTGTAAGTGTTAGTTGGGGAGAATGTCCAATGCCAATTAGACCAATATACCCATTGAATGGCAGTGCAGAAGATACAATTTGTCAATGTTACGACCCCTAGGAGGCAATTTCAATGGGGTCTTCATCAGGATTGTGTCATAGATGCACCTCAATCTAAAAATGGGCACAGGAAAACTAATGATTCAAAGTCTTTTCCAAAAGACCAACAATTATTCCCAGAAACAAAATGATAGAACTCTTGCTTACTATGTTGTACGTTGTGGAAAGTCGAATGTGACCTAACAAATTGGAGAATAAAGCAACATACCGTAAATAGGCTCAAATACCTAATTGCAACCAAAGTGCCTCTGAAAAATGCAATTGGCACTTACCCTGTCAAGTAAGATCCAGGGAAACCTTCAAAGGGACTATTGGGAAATGTAATTAAAATAATCTACTCAATAAAGGAGAATTCACGTAAATTTTAAAGGAAGGGATAAGTGCACCGAGTTAACTGATAAAGCCCTGCATCTTTAGGCTTACCTTGTAGACAGAACAACTGGGTAAGTACACCCCATTGTACTAAAGGAATGATAAATCAAGGATTACTAGACGAAAAAGACAGCACCAAAGCGCTACATTATTTATAAACTGGAGTCATGTTGTGAAAAAAGCGGGGTCGTGAGGGAACCCAGTGAACCCACAAAGCTATAAGTAATAATGCTTACCTTGTAGATAGAACAACCGGATATTTTCTCCTTGTTGTGCTAGAAAATTAAATTGAGCATCAGGATAACTTAAAGAAAAACGAAATTCCAAAGCTCGTGTGTGCACACCGGTATAGACAGGCCACTGACTTGCGAGCAAAGCACATCTGCAAAGTCCAATGAATAAACAAGCACAACACGTTTTTTTCTGCCTTCTCTGTACCTTTATCATGTAAATAATGCAACCTCACTAGCTTTGTATTTAGATTTTAAAATGTTTTGCTGAATCCCTATAGGTAAAGTGATCCTCGCTCTGCACATTTGACAACAGGAGGAGACGTTTGAATGTTCTGCAAGGTACAGAATGTGCATCTGTTTATACTGGCCTTTCCCCACTAGCATGTGTCCTGTTGAAACCATATCTCTTCCCAGTAATCTGTCATGATTATTTATTGCGGTCCAGTCAGTTGCATGAAATAGATTCATGTCATCCACCAATTTGCTAGTCTGAGCTCTTAAACCCATATCCCACCCTTACAGTGTTAGTAACTTGATGTTTATGGCACCCGATCTGTCAGCCAAGACCCTGTCTGATTCTACACAGCACTCAAACCACCTGTGGTACGGCCAGATCTGTAATCACTCAAATATTGTAGCTATTGCATCTGAAATCCTCGTCCATCACCTACTCCCTAAAAATGGGGCTGAGATTTCTCCCAGGTTAGTATAGCAGTAGCACAAATAAGGAAATAAAGAAAATCACCAATCAAGTATTAATAATCTTCCTTAATTGGGGATGTAATTTAATGCAATTATGAGTCTTAGTACTAAGTGACACTTTCAAAAACACATTGGACTGGGCGGCCTAGAATTGCACATCTAAACATCAGTCTCTATATTTACTGGTTTAATTTGGTTATTAATTTGTGACCTATCATGCACATATATGAGAACCTAACATTTGCAACATGGTAATTTGAACAGTCTTGTATGGACTATAAGAATCACAGATTATGGAAACTGGTTTATGCCCCACTCCCAAATATACAAGAATTAAGAATTATTTTATTTTATGTCACATCACCCTTGGTTAGCAACAAAATCTGAGTTTACCAATATATTTCACAGACCTAAAATAAAAAGGTTTAATGGGGTTTCAAAATCTTACTCATATGTACCCAATATTGATATACAGCAAGAACGTGTGCATGCATGGGGTGTGTGCTTGTGAATGTTTATATGGAACTCTTCCGATCATGTCAGCCCACCTGCATATAAGTACCTGTAGTTCACTTTGGAATATTCCAGGAAGGCTAGCTGTTTGTCACTGATAGTGGTAGTTAAAGTGAATGAGTAATTGGTAGGAGCTGCACTGATTGCAGCCCTGCTATTTGCCCTTAGGGCAGATCCCAGGGTAGCACTAGTTTAAGGGACTTTAAGGAACTTGCTGGAGCCCAAAAACACTCTCCTCGATGGCTCAGACCTTAAAATACACCTACTTACTAACAGCACCATGGGGAGTCCTCCAGGCTTCGGAAAGGTTGATGGACCTTTTCCACTGTGCTCCGAATTAAGCCACCTACAAAATAAAGCCGTCAAATACTATGGGCATTTAGGATGACATTTAGTCAATAAGGAGATGTAAAGTTTAGTGTTAAAGGTTTTATTTATCTATATGGTTAGAATCTCAATCATCTTTATTTAGTTTAGTAATTTACAGAAATATAAAAATAAGGTTCGAAATTTGCAATCAAGACTGTTCCATAAAGAATAAGCTATCTAAAAAACCTATTTTAAATAAAGATTTCGGCTGGAAAGAGCGGTAGATAAAAAGACAAACTCCTCTTGAAGGATAATTCTGAAACTTTCAAGGTAGTGATCAATGCAATAGTACGGGGAACATCGTTTACAACAAATCTTTTACCACGCACTACCATTACAATGCAGGAATTACAACGAAAGTCGTTACAACGACTTTCGCTGGAGGGCGCTGTTGGATAGGGAATAGTTTAATTTTCTATCCAACACCTTCCCTACTATCCACGGGGACTAAAGTTAGAATAGAAAATTAAACTATTCCACTATCCAGCGCGTAACGACTTGTGTTGTAATACCTGCGTTGTAAAGGCATGCGTGGTAAAAGCATGCGTTGAAACGTCATACATCCCAGTAGTAGCATTGATCACAAAATTAATAATGTCACCTCAAGAGATCTAAAGGAAATCAGCTCTCCATGAAGCAGAGTATTGGGCACAGGAGAAATCCAGCAGCAAAATGAATGGGTGAGTAAGAGGAAAAGCAGAGGTGTGGTGCCCTAACTAGCTGGGAACACTCGTTATTATAACCTTTTAATACTTGTATCAATTCTTGAGGATGCCTTCCCTTGATGTCTAATCAAAACAGTTCGTAAAGTGTTGTTGTCAGTCATACAATGCACCTTCTTCCGATTCCCACAGTCTGCACTCTTTTAATCTGAATTGATGCAGTCTTTTGGTACGAATGTTACATGAAGGAAGGTTCTCATGAGAATTTTCTTATCTAAGCTAAAGACGTATTGTGAGTTTCAGCCCTGAAACAAAGGCTAGTCAGCAAATGTGAAAACATATATCAAATTCAGTTTCAATAAGTTTATTATTCTTAACCGCATGCGTGCGGGCGGAATTCCGCTCGCACGCTGAGATTTTTTAAAACGCATGTTACATGACGAGCTGTGCTCGTCATGAGCGTGCGAGGAGGCTACCTCATGACGAGCCCAGCTCGTCATCAGCGTCGAAGGGGTTAATGGAAATGATCTAACATGGGGTGAGAGGTACTAAATGAATATAATACTAAAGTCAGCACATTTCCAAGATGACATCAATATTAGGCTGTTGCACAGAACACTTTACTATGCGCAAAGCTTCGTGCCTAGTTGCTGTACAGGCTAAAGTATAGTTACTTGGTACAGATTTTTTAAATACATGAAATGAAGTGTTTCTAATAGCATCTTCACGTCTACGTTGGTCACTCTACAATATGCTTTTGTTTTATTTACTTATGATATTAAAAGATATTCGCACATTTTGTAAGTCATTTCTAAAATATGCATTTTACTTGTTTGAAAATATGTTATAAATTGCGTTTTTTTATGTGCTAAAATAAATAGATTTCTAAATATGCAGTCATTTCTCTCAAACTCCCCCCTCTTGATGATGTATATCATCATAATAATAATTGTTGGTTTCACATTCACAACCAAATTTAGAATACAGTTTCATCTTCCAATGTATCCAGTCTCTTTCTCTTTACCCCCTCTTGTGTGTTGTAGTGTCTTCATGTTGTCATCGCTCATTATTGCCATTATACCCATGCATTTTTCAAAACATTTTCGTTGCTAAGCATCATATCTCTTGCGTAGTATATATTTACAGGACATATCGGAGTATCAGGTATAATCCAACAATTAGTATGGACATTAATATTGGTTTTAATATCCTTTTTCCGGCTGTTGAGAACCAATTGCCAATTGCATATAAACCCCTGCCAAAATTTTCATATAGACATCGTGTTTCCAATTTTTAAAATTCAGGTCTCAAATTTGATATGTTCCCTGCAAACTCCTCTATCTTCCTACTCTCATCTGGGATATAAGAACAGCAGTGAGTTTGCTTCAGTATGTAACAGACCCCCCCCTTACTGGCCGAGAAAGGGGGGGGGTCTGTTACATACTGAGTTAATTAGTATAAAGCTCCAGATGTACTAGTTGCCATTTTATCCAATACTGTTGATAGTTTTTGGATCTTTTCATCATTTAGTATTGTCCCTCCTAATATATCTCCCATTAATGAAGCTCCTCTCCCTGCACTAAATTTATGTCTATGTGGTGGGGTTAGTGTTATTGCTTCTATACTATAGACATGATGCTTCTTTGGAATTAGTATACCTAAATAGCATGTTCCTTCCCAGTCAGCAGGTAATAAAATGTAAGCATTTCATCCACAAATGTAGTATACCCCGGGAATAATGTACTCAGCTCCCTGTGAAATTTGCCAAGTTCCCCCCAATAATTCAAAGATGTGGTCACAACTGCTAATTCCTACATATCCTGTTCATTTTTTTGCTAGTCTCTTTTAAAAGCAAACCTTTTCTTTATGTTGGGTGTCTATGTTAATTTCTTCTGCATTCTTTTTTTTCCTTTTTCTATACATTTTTTAATACATCACCCTTTTGATTAGCATTCTTTTTCAAATATATGATAGTATTCCATAGCCAGAGTCATGCTGTGTCTTCACAGAACCGTCATTAGAAAGAATGATTCTTTAGTATGTGTTCTTTCAGCACACAAGTCGTTATAATGACTTGCTCGGGGGGGGGGGGTGCTGGATTTTGGAATAGGTTAAATTACTATTCCAACTCCAGTCTGCGCAACAGTAGGGAAGGTGTTGGACTTTAAATGTAGCACCATTCCACCAATGCATCCCCCTAAGGCAAGTCATTATAATGACTTGCGTGCTAAAGGAATGCGTACTAAAGATGCGTTTGTTCTATTGCCAGCGCTGTGAAGGCACAGCGGGATTCCTGCTTCATTCTAAAGGGCGATTTCCTCCTTTTTCATGTTAATGTATCTTTCTTTTAACATCATAATATATGCCTTGTCTTCGGGATGCATTAAACAAGTTACATTTCTTTTGTAAGCTGGGGAAGGAAATAATACAAAGCTGTGTCCATTGTTTTCCTTTGTGGGTGTAAATTCATGCTTTCCCTTAGAGGTACTTGTGAGAGCACGAAATCATAATTGGAGTTGGAATATTCAAAATGTTCCTGCCTATAAACCAATGAAAGTAGAATACTACATGAGATTGCATAAGATGGAGATAAGTGATAGTAGATGACTTCTTCTGAAAATGAAGATGACAAATGTGCAAAAACATAACAATCCTTAACATCTAAAGCACTTGTATATTCCTGTACTAACCTAGAATAAACATTAGTAGAATAATCTTCTCCTCTAAATTTCCAAAGTGTTTAGTAAAGGCCTATCATGGAAATTCAGTGCATAATCATTAGTAACGTTAACTCTAGGTGTTTCAGGTACGGGGATCAACAAGAACCCAATTAGTACTATTAATACCATGTTAACTTTTACTACGAAAATCACACACATAATGCATTTACAATGTCTTCTGATGCAACACATCCATTTGAGTCAGAAATGCAAGATTTTACAATTAATATTTCTTTCTTTTCTTGTTTTCTTCTGGACAGGTCCCTGTGGGACAGTCCTTAACCCCACTCTATGTTCTTCTAGTATGTTACCCCTGTTCTTCTGTAACTTTCTTCTTGGGCTTAGGTTAGACTTCAGTAAAACAAATAACTAAAATCATAAACATCTAATAGACACTCTTGGATCATTGAACTCCCTTGAAATAGTTTATTGTTTGATTAATTAAATCATTACAATCCATTTAAAAGAGACAAAGCTGAAAACATGAAGCAAACGTTTTTCACAAGACTGCTCCGATCATTCTCAATAAAAGAAACACAGTAAAATTATTCATAATAAAGTTATCGTCTAGAAAAGGGTGACCTCTGCTTTAGTGCAACCACAAGGCGGCATAGTATCAATAAATAAGATTAATAAAAGTAGAGGTCTCTTCTAAAGACAACAGGCAGGCCACTAAACTGGAAAATGTGCAAAGTAGCGCAAAAGGGGAAAAACATATTTATGGGCAATGAAGAATCAAGGAGTGTTAAGCAGCTGGCGGGCTTAGAGATGTATTATCCAACAATTCAACCATGGTTTGCTGAATGGAGTCTCTAAGTTGGATTTAACATCTGAGTCATGGCCTCCCAAATTTCATGTAAAATTCAGAGTTACAATAGTCAATAGCAAATCGTTGGTGCCATGTCCTTTCCTCAGCCGCATAACTTAAAAATTCCATGGGCCCTTTACCAAGATTCTGCTGTTAGCTGGGGGCACAGGCTTTTATATAAAAGATAGGTTCATGTTCCATGTTGTGAGGCTGGGCCAGGGTACACCGGTTTTACTGGAAAGCAGCTTCAAAGATGTACCATTGTTATGCCCACTTGTGTTTGTTTCCTAATTTTGACACAGGACCTGAGACTACTGATTGAGCTTGCGATATGCAAGGTGGACAAATGGTGTGAGGCTGATGTTTAGAGCTGTATTCTTTTGATTCAATCCTGCGATGATACCCTGCCTGCAAGACCAGACTCCCAATCTGTTCCACTCAGGCCTCAATTCTGATCTATGCAAGGTCAACAAGGCTGAGCAGAGACATACAACATGCTCCAGAGACTCGACCGTATCCCTGCAACCCCTCCAGCGAAGCTAGTCTGAAGAGTGCCGCCGAAGGTATAGATGTTTCAAAAAATGCCACTCCCCCAGTATAAGTGCTATGAATCTCTGTTTTAAATACAAGGGGTATGTACAAACTAGGGGGGTCATTAGGATGGCGTCCGGACTTTGCCCGACCGCCATCCTCGTGGTATTCGGGACCGCCCGCCATAAGGGCGGGGGTCCCGTGGGGACTATTAGGATGTGCCCGCCACAGTGGCGGGCACATCCTGTATTTTGAGCATTGTGGCGGCCGGTGCTCTCTGCACCGCCCGCCACAATGCTAAAAAAGCATTTCAGCATTTGCATAATGAAAGCAGCAGGCACCGCGCTGATTATGCCCCGTGTGCACCCCGTACTCTCCATCACTCTGGGGGCCCAGAGTGAAGTCCGCCTGAACTGCAGACATCCATCCAAATAGGGCTGGCGGTGTCTAATAGACACCGCCACCATATGAACCCTTTTCCTCCCCGGCCGCAAGGCGACCAGGGCGGAAAAGTGGCGGGCGGTGTTTGCCTCTGCTGCGGTCCCCCCGCCATTGTAATGTGGCAGGGGGGAAAAGGGTGGCGGGCGGGCATTTCTGTCGGGCCGATCGCCACCGCCACCATGGCCTTGGCGATCCGCCCGACATGGTATTGGACCCCTAGGTATGATGGAAAAGAGGCCAAATGATTACTGCCCGTGCGTGTTTGCGTTTGGCAAGAGTCACCTTGTCAGAAGAGTAGGGACACAATTTGGTACGCTTCTTGGTACTTATTTTAAAAGCTGTATTGCTTGGGTTAAGGTTCCAGAGGTCACTTGCTGATAACTGCTGTACGCATTTGGGAAAGAACGGACTGTGCAATCTGCCAGGGCTACTGGAGCTGTTATCTAACCATAGCAAAGACTCGAGGGAACCAGTTTTTACCTGCCTTAACGTATGGCACATTTTGAAATAAGCACCTGCGTTTAGCATTTCATACTTTAGGAAGCCTAGCTTTAATCGGATCTGAGCTGCAGATGCATTTTTTGGCAACTGAAGGACCTTTTTATAGATCTTGGTCACATTGTTGGTTGAGTTAGTGCTGAGTTTCCCCAGGGAATCGTTCGAAGCTGTACGACAACGGGGGTCAAATTTAGCTCGCATGACTTCCAACATTGGAGCTAGGCTCGGAACTGTCAGCTTTTTAGAACATTTTAAGAGGTTAACTTGAAGAGCCATAACTTTCATAGCGATGTTGCTATGATGCTTGACAAAAGTACCCCTAGAGTCGATGTTAATCCCCAGGTATTTATATGAGTTTCCTGCTGAGAGTTCAGAGTTAAAAAAATTCTGATCTCTCTCTGTGTTCGTGGTGGATTCATCTGTAAGATGGCTTCTACTCTCTCTGGTGACACTTTTCTAACTCCCTTCATAAAAATGAGTCCCAGATAGTGAACTTCTTTTTGACAGTAATGCAGTTTACCTGGAAACACTTTGTGTCCATTCTCCGCCAGGTGATTTAATATTGCAATGGTGTCATTCATGCAAGCTTCTCGAGATGCTGAAGCTATTAGAAAGTCAGTGATGTACTGTACTAGTGCAGAATCACACTGCATTTGCAAAGACTCAAGATTTTTATTTAGGATCTGACTAAAAATGGAAGGGCTCTCAGTATACCCTTGAGGGACACAACATCACGTGATTGTTCTCTGTTGAAACACAAGTGAGAACAAAAACTGCCCATCTTCAAGCAAAGGCACTGAAAAGAAATCAATGACTGTAAACCATTCAGCAGAACAAAATTGGAAAAGCACAGTAGCAGGATTTAACACAACAGGGCAACAATGCAGTACAATCTCAATAATTGTTCTTAAATGTTGTACTATTCTATACTTCCTATTCGGCTTTTGAATTCCCATAATAGGAGAGTTGCATGGGCTGCCAATTAATTCCTTTAATATGTCTTTCTGAAGCATGTCTTCAATTAGGTTGTATCCTAGTAACTGTTTCAGTGGACAATGGATATGGTGGTATTCTTGGGAAATCTGCATTTGTCTTTATTTGAACATGGATTAGTTCTACAATTTTCCTCTAAAACCCCAAAGCTTAGTATTCACTGTAGTTATGAGATCCTCTGGTAGTTCAGCAACTCTCAACATTGTAAACATTCCTACTTCAGAGGTTTGTTTAATTGACTTATAATTGACATCCTCATCATTGGTTTGAAATTCAACACCATCTGTTGTGCAAAAAATTGTGCAGTTTAACTTGCCCTGCATTTGATTTTGAAACTGACATTGTGCATCCTTCGACCTGTCATTCCCTGTGAGTTTTAGACTTGCCCTGTAATATTTTCAGGATTAAATCAATATTCTTGTTTCCAATCCCCTAGTCTATTGCAAATTTAAGAAACAGTAACCTTCTTCAAAGTGGCGATATCTGTTCCTGATCCCACACCTGTAGATACACCTCTACCTCATCCCTAAAACACTTGCATTCAGTTTTAATTTGTCACAAATCCTGCTTGTAGGGCAACAACTTCCTGCATCATACCCTGACCTCCAACCAGCGATGGAACTTGAACTCTTTTTGAGGCAACTTGGTCTGTGCTAGCATGAACTTTTTCTTCCTTCTTCTATGTTTTGTATCCAATTTGTTAATGAAATGCTTTGTATATCACAGAATTTCATCGAATGATTTTGACTGACAGCACATTAATTTTGGGTAAAATGTGAACCAAAAATTCCCATGTCCTTCACTTCAGGATAGTCACTTCCATGATGCTGATTGAAATGCTGCAACAACCTTTCATAGTATTTATGAACAATTTTCTGTGGTTCCTGTTTTTAATGTTTTTATTTTCAACCAATCAATATCTTTAGAGGGGAATCTTCCCTTTCAGGAAAGTTATTACTGCCTCATATTTTTCCATAATTAAAGGTGATTCCCTTTTTTCTCTGGGTCTCAGCTTTTGGCCATTGCACAGAAATGTTTGATTCAGACTAAAAGTCTTCCGGAACTACAGTGCCAAAGAACACATCCAAGTCTTTCCGCAACACCTTTGAAGTTGTATTAAACCTTTCCACTTTTTCATACCACTGCACCGGTTTGTAAATGCAGTCTAATCGCCTTTATTCCATGTAATATGTATACAGGTACCCCCAACTACTACTCTTCCCCTCTCCCGCTTCATCCAGCCTCACTTCAGTTTCCCTCTTTTTCTTTTTATGCCTCTTTGCCCACCTAAGCTTCTCCACATCTTTCCATCTATGGTTACATTTAATTACTTCAACAATATAGGTTCGCATTCCAGGAGCTTTCAAATTCTCAATAGTCTGATCGTGCCATTCAACTAAGATGCAGATTCACATTATTAATGAGATCAACATATTTCTTTGCTATTCATGCCAAATAATTTTGTCTTGTAGCCGGCCTATGAGTAATTTCCTTGCGTAAAAAGGTAAGTTCAAGACTCTCGTTTTGGTCTAGATTCTCTAATCAGTTCCTCTAGATCTATTTTTAGTTTTGAATATCTGTAGGTCTATCCTTTTTAATTCCCATGCTCTTCGGGGACTCTGCAGGGCTTGTTAGTTCCTCAGTCCAAGCTGGTAATCCACCATCTCCATTTTCGGTAAATTCACTAGAATTTAATGAGGTAGTAAAGACCAAGGTTCCTCCTCCGTCTATCAAGGCTGGTAAGTTTTGTTGAGGTCTCCACAACACCAGCTGTGTGTTCTGTGTAGTAGGTAATTCAACAACTGAAGTCGTCATCACCTTTGGGCTTTGTCCAATATAGGGTGGTGCAGTAGGAGTTACACTTGTGACATAGCTGGGTCAGTGTCAGTGGGGACTGCAGTTATTGGCTGCCTCATTATTAACAGGGCTATTTGCAAAACCAGTAAAGGTTGTTCAATTGAAGCTAATTCTGTCTGGACTGGAGCTGTAGGCACAGTCTGACTCACACTAGTGCGTATAGGTCACAGGAGGCAGTTGGGATGACAGCATTTCTTTCAGTATTTCCTCTCCTGAATCAGTATCTGAATCTTCCCCTTGTTGCATGACTGCATTTTTATCCTTCTCCTTATCCTCTGATTTAAGAACTGGATATAGTTTAGTTCCCTCAATAATTTCCTTTCTCCACCTACGCTGCTCTTCATCCCATCAAGTGTTTGCATAATTCGTCATTGCTTTACCTGTTCTCCTCTGATATTTCCCCTTCTCTTTCTTCCTTGCAACCTTTTCCCAAAATGGTAAAGCTTCATATTGCATAGGTCCAGGTGGTGGCTTCATTTCATACAATTTTCTCCTCAAACTTTAAAATTCTGGTGTTAAAAGTTTCATACCTAGGGAAAGACAATGCTCCCTCATCCTCTGCAATTCTCATCTATTGTCTCAACCACAAACAGAAATGTAAACCATGCTCAGTAGTCATTATGTAAATTGGATTACCCTCAGGAGGCGACTCCTTACCTTCCCGAACAGGAAGAGTAACATCTCCTTTAACAAATTTCTTAGCGCCCTTTAAACATTTAATTTTAGCAATTCAATTGGCAAATTGTTTTTGTGAAACCAAATGTTTTTATGTAATTCCGTATACATCCGAATTTTAATAATTCCTAGTAGCATTTTATCCAATCCTTAACCACAATTTAAGATCACAATATCCAATCCACATCGTGACACGGAACATCAGCTGAGCAATACCAGTGCAAAACATACCAACTAGCCAATCCCAGCGAGAACACTTTGACGTCAATTTCTCACTCTTCGCAACATCTACCCTCCTTCACATTTTTCTGTTATTTCGAGCAAGAAAACGTTTGATCAATCTTTCTTTCGTAACTCCTTTCTAATAAAAAATATTTAGATCATCATTCACTCGAGAAAAGATTCCACAATGGCAAGTGACTTATCGGCCAGCAGAAATTCACACCAATTAATGCAGCTTCCCCTAGTGCGCGATGAGGTTTCATCCGCATTAACAAAATGAATCAGCTGCCAAAACTTTTCCCTACTGTTACTGATGGGAATGATGGTACCTCACACTCCATATCCATGGATCTTTTGACTCTTGGAGCCAGAAATCAACTTCTTCACAACAATAACTTTTAATACTGTTCCTGTAAATATCGATTCTTCCACATTTAACACATTCGCTCTACTCTCACAACCACACTTACAACATTTTGCTCCCTATTGATGCGCAGAATTCCAAACCGCAATCGTCAAGACTGGAACCGCTCGTCACTATATCCAGATTCGGGCACTGGAAACAGGAATTGAGACTATTAAAATATACTTTGAGTATTTATTTTTAAGGCTCTATTCTAGGTGTAAAACCATCAATCTGCTACCAGAAATCGCTGGAGAACACAATGACTATCCCCTATGGATCAGACCTTAAAATACACCCACTTACAAATAGTACCGTGTGAAATCCTCCAGCCTCCAAAGAGGTTGATGGACCTTTTCCACTGTGCTCAGAATTAGAGCCACCTACAAAATAAAGTAATCAAATACTATGGGCATTAAGGATTACGTTGAGTCAATGATGAGAGGTTAAGTTTAGTTTTAAAAGTTTTATTTATCTATGTGGTTAAAATATCAGTTATCTTTATTCAATTTAGTAATTTACAGATATATAAAAAGGATAGAAATTTGCAATCAAGACGTGTTCCATAAAGAAACTCAATAAGATAACTAAAGAACCTATTGTAAATAAGAAGCCATAAAATGTTCTGCTGGAACGAGTTGTGAATAAAAAGACAAACTCTTCTTGAAAAATAATTCTGGAAACTTAGCCGAGTTCCCATAAACTGCAGTAGCAACTTTCAGAGTAGTGATCTGTGCAGTAGCATTGATCACGAAATTAATAAAGAGATCACCTCAAAAGAACTAAGGGAAATCAGCTCTCCTTGAAGAGGAGTCTCAGGCAAAGGAGAAATCTAGCAGCAAAACTAGTGGGCGGGTAAAAGGGAAAGTAGAGGTGAGGTGGATTAACTAGCTGGGAATGCTCATTATTATAACCTTTTGTTTCGATTTTTGATGATGCCTTCCCTTGACGTCCAATCAGAACAGTTCATAAGGCAGTGTTGTCAGTCATATAACACATCTTTTTCTGATCCCACAGTCTGCATTCTGCTCATCTGAATTGATACAGTCTTTTGGTACAATTGTTACATGAAGGAAGGTTCTCATGAGATTACCTAAGCTAAAGACACATTGTGAGTATCAGCTCAGAAAGGCTAGGCAATAAATGTGAAAACATATATTGAGTTAATATTACAGTAACATTACAGGTCTACATCACCATTTATTCTTTTCAGGTTCAATACGTTAATATTCTTAATGGAAATGATGTAACATGGGGTGAGAGGAGCTAAATGAACATAATACTAAAGTCAGCATTTTTCTAAGATGACATTGATTTTAGGCTGCTTCACAGAACACTTTACTATGAGGAAAGGTCGAAAAGAAGTTTCGGGCTAGTCGCTGCACAGGCTAAGATACAGATGCTTTTTAAAATGCATGCAATTCGGATGAAACATTTCTAATAGCATATTTCACCTCTACGTTAGTCACTCTACTATATGTTTTGGTTTTATTGATAAATTCTACTAAAATATATTTGCACATTTAGTATGCCATTTCTAAGATATGCATTTTATTTGTATTCAAATATGTTCTAAATTACATTTCTAAAGTGCTAAAATATATCAGTTTCTAAATATGCAGTCACTTATCTCAGACTCAAAAGAAGTGTGCCATGGTCCCATATCTTGTGTTGAAATGGTTGAGTCTTCCATTCTTACAGAAGAGGCACTCAACAGATGGGCCAGTTTGCATCCTATGTCTAATTGTGAACGAGCAGGTTTGTTGTTTGGATAAACCATCAAACACAGACATTTAGCCTGAGTGGGAATTAGATGAGTTCATTGAGGTATTGAGGTTTTCCGCCAGCCCTCCAGAGTTGAGGCAAAAGTCTGGATGGTGTCCTGAGGTATATGCTTCCTGAAATGTTTGTTGTGGAATATAGGTTATACACAGCATCGTCTGCTTGGTCTAATTCTTTTTAATTATGACACAATGGCTCTGGAAGTTATTTTTTATTGTCACCATGAAGGTGACTAAAATGTAAGTACAGTAAGTGATTTTGCTTAAAACCCCAGTAGACTTACTGACACAATGGCAGATGTTTCACTTAGACGCCAAACTGTTGGGATTAATTATACAATTGCATTATTCTTCCTGGCAGAATTTCAAATGGGCTGACACAATTAAGGTTCTACTTTCACAGAGCCTAAGCAGTTCAACATGTAATGACTGCAGAAGATATTGGACCTATGTGCTCCCCTCTGCAAAGGAAACTTTACCCAGAGCATTCAGCTGAGCCAGCGTAATGTTCCTATGAAAAGCATCAGCTAGACCCTCTTGCTTGCTTACCCTGTATCAGACTATTCTCAGGGTACATAGCCTAGTGACTGCAAATAGTGTGAGGCAAAATATGAAGAACATCATTGGCTATGCCAATAAGTCTGGCTTATAATTGAAAGTGTATTTTGTGTCATTGACCATTCAATAGGTCATGATGGATGCACTCTATTACTTAATGTGCATTCATGCAACCATTCATCTACCCACGGATTCTTGCACTACCCCTCTGGCACAACCACAATAAAGCACACACAAACTCAACAAAACATGCAAGATAAATTAAAAGAATATAAGCAGAAAAATTAAAACATAAAAAGATGCTGCCATCTAAATATGACCAGCATATTCTCGCCATAACAAAACTATTCATAGCAGTAAGTTTCGATCTTGCAAAAGTAATATAAATAGTCTACTCATGTTTTAAAGCTCAAGCATGACTGCCATGGTTAGAACCAAAGTGTTGGGCATGTTGGAATGGCAAAACTATAATATACTATAGCCAAAATACTTCTATAACGGAGTTCTGGTTTAGAGGAAGTGCCCATGTGGGATACGCACACCACAGATGGAGAGCTGTGGTATCCTCTTAAGAAACATTAAAATAAAATAAGGAGAAGCAAATAAATGAAAGGGAAACTATAAAAGGACAAAATTCAAAACTAATGGACTGACCAAGCAGTACTAACACTGAATTGCACTCAGGTGGCTGTACATAAGAAAATGCCGTCATTTACAACGCACAAGAGCCAATGATTGATGTGAACTGAACCATTATCCCATGTCATTTGTTGTCATGGATGGAAGTAGAGTGCATTTGACAGTCAGACAGACCAATGGAAGAACATACCATATATATTGAAGTACTATTTAATTATTCTTTATTACAAGACCCTATCACACAGCTAAGAAGAGATTGTAACAAAAATTAATACAGCACAACTCTTCTCTACATAGGGCTTATCAGAGTCAGTAACCAACACCAAAATCATTCCCCACAAAGGTAATCTGTCACATTTCATCTGACAAAATACCCATCTGTAGGTCTAATTTTAACACTAAGAAATAACAATCCACCCTTAACCTTCAATCAATCTGTCACCCCTTAATGAGTTTATCTTAACTTTTAATAATAAAACTGTTTTCCTAATTAACTAATGAGGTCGCTAGGTATTATCGTTGGCGTATTACCATAAGCAATGGAGGTCTACTGTACTGTGCATAAGCTTCCACAAAAAGCAACCTCCAAACATACAGACATAATATTATATAGCATACAAAATTACAGTAGGCAGAATCTCTCCTAAAAGGGCATAACAAGGATTGCCAGAGGGAGTCACCAGCACCAAAACCCTTACCTACTATAAATATCTTGGGATTCCATGTAACAAAACACCTATCTGTAGGCTTTAATAGAGAGTATTAATGATCTACCCTTGAATGCCTATTGACTTTAGCATCTGTTTTTTACAATCAATATGTCACACCTAGTTTATCATAACTTTTCATTATAAACAATCATGCCTATAACTTTTATCATTGGCTTGTCACCCTAAGCAACTAAGGCATATCATGTTGTTTCATAAGCCTTCCCACAAGGCAATCATAAGGAATATCATAATAAAATTTCAAAAAGTGCAAAATACAGTAGTCCAAAATGTGGGTGAAGCTTAAGCCCCTCGCTCAGTAGGACTGTGATAGCTCTTTTTGTTGACAAGATAAGCTCAGGTGACATTTACACTGTCAAGCAAGACCTAAAAATCTGTGTAGAATAGTGTGGCCCTGGGGTCCCAACCACAAAACTGCACTCGCCATACCAAAGTTAATGACTGCTCTCCTTCTATCTGTGCTGCTGTCAGAGAAAAACAAACAGTACATTATGAAGTTATCTAAGACACTTTAATAGCATTACAATGTCCTGTGTGCAACTGAAAGTTCAAGATCAGACATACTACTGCTCTGCTTAGACAGTTGGATAAAATAAACAAAAAGATCACTGCTGCGTGGAAGGCAAGCAATTTTTGTGTGGAAGCACACAACCCCTGCCCAAGCAAAACATATACTCCTGGCTACCAACATGTGGGAGGAGCCACATCCACATTTCTAGTAATGCTACTTGAAGCCACTTTAGGTTCATCACATAGGCCACATTTACAATGCCGTTCAGATGCATGTCCGACCCAGATCTTCTTGGAATGGAAACCGACTGACTAGTAGTCAGCAGTTACATCTGACAAATTAGGATGTGACCGCCCAGGAGGTGGTCGGCAACATCAATTTTTCCATTGCGCCTTGTGCTGCAGCCGGAAAAGAGCCACAGCACAAGCTGCATTGGAAAAATGGATGTTGGCAAACATCAATGCACCGTTTGCCAGGCACCAAAAGGTGCCAGGCACACAGGTATGGATGTATAGGGGCACCACAGGTGCCTCCCAAGCTCATGGCAGATGCCACAGAGGAACGGGGGCCCTAGGGGGCCCACAAAGTCCTTTTTCAACAGCCTTCCATTGGTGGTTGGACTGCCATTGAAAGGCTGTATGAAAACATAGTAATCCCTACGGAGGTGCCTGAGCAGTCC